>NW_024070186.1:39209404-39810019 GCF_014754425.2 Oryx dammah
CTTCACATTCCAGGATGTCTGGCTCTAGGTAAGTGATCACACCATCATGATTATCTTGGTCATGAAGGTCATTTTTGTACAGTTCTTCTGTGTATTCTTGCCACCTCTTCTTAATATCTTCTGCTTCTGTTAGGTCCAGACCATTTCTGTCCTTTATCGAGCCCATCTTTGCATGAAATGTTCCCTTGTTGTCTCTAATTTTCTTGAAGAGATCTCTAGTCTTTCCCATTCTGTTCTTTTCCTCTATTTCTTTGCACTGATCGCTGAGGAAGGCTTTCTTATCTCTCTTGCTATTCTTTGGAACTCTGCATTCAGATGCTTATTTCTTTTCTTTTCTCCTTTGCTTTTCACGTCTCTTCTTTTCACAGCTATTTGTAAGGCCTCCTCAGACAGCCATTTTGCTTCTTTGCATTTCTTTTCCATGGGGATGGTCTTGATCCTTGTCTCCTGTACAATGTCACGAACCTCTGTCCATAGTTCATCAGGCACTCTATCTATCAGATCTAGGCCCTTAAATATATTTCCCACTTTCACTGTATAATCATAAGGGATATTATCATTAACAAGGTATAAAACTTAAAATGTCAAGCCATCTAAATACAATAATGAAAAAGCAGAAAAAAAATACAATAATGCTTATTAAACTGACTAAGGTCCAAAGTAGGGCTTTGAATGTAGTATTAGAAACAACAGAGACTTCAGAGCCAGCCCGACATGCATATAAACCTAGGATGTCCTGTCACTTTCCTGTGAAGCATCCCTTTGAGGCTTGCGTTTCTCGACAATGAAATGGAAATAAGCTCTAGTTACATCAGAGTTATCATGAGGATTAAAGAGAGACTATCAACATAAGTAGTATAGTAGTACATGGTGTTAGGTAGACGACCAGGACACCGAAAAGTGTGTCTAACAGGCTTTAATGGGGAAGCACTCCCAGGCGCGGTTCCCAGACCCGAACGAGGCAAGTCGAGGAACTCCGCGCCGGACTGTGCTGGGGAGTGGCTTATATGCGTTCATTGCGGGAGATGGTCAGGCTAGATCGCCCAAAAAGGTACGGTTAGTGAACGGGGGTTCGGATAGGTCACCAGGCTGAGGCGTCGCGGGCTGACAGGTCCTTCTACGTGGCTGGGGCGGGGCAGCTTTAGCTGGCGAAGTGTGCTGTCATTGGTCCCGGGGATCTGGGAGGCTCCTTCCATTAAGGACTTCCCCCGCAGGCAGGAGAGAGGAGGGGTGGCCCATCATGGCCCTGGGGTCCAGCCTTACACATGGTAGGTGTCCTTATTGTTACTACGATCAATGAGATGGACTGACTTCCTCAGTCACCTAGATTCTCCCTCTGCTGTGTACTACTTAGGTTTTGAAGATGAGCAATTATGTTGAGAAAGTGAGACTGTAATTAGGATGTATTAGGATGTAACAGAGGTTTCTTATATAGGTGGTGGCTTGGGAAAGTGATAACTGGGAAAATGTTGAAGAAGATTGAAGATAAAGTAATTTAGAATAACGCATCTATGTTGAATGTATGCTGTTTGCTGATGTTTCAGGGGCTAATAACACCCCTTCCTCCCTCTTCCGAATTTGGAACCAAGAGGTAGACACAAAGTTACACAGATGGAGATCAAAGTGAGACTTCACCATTCATAAATAAAGTTGGCTTGGAGAACAGAGTTTAAGCATGTGACACAAGGATCCTAACACCTCACCTAATTTAAGATTGCACAGCTTCCTTGGAAGGGCTGTACCTCCTTGGGTCATCCCACAGAACTACTTTTCTAAGCTCATATGTTGAGTTGCAGAGTCAGCCTCCCTCTGTAGTTGGGAGCACAGGGCTGAGTTCCTCCTTCGCCAAGTTGATAAAATTTGGTAACTCTGTTCAGGTAAGTTTGTTAGCCCAGGGAGCAGAGAGTAAGGGACAAAAAGAAGCTCCTGGAAGGGAAATTCTCAAACTTTTCCCCTTCCCCTCCTCTTGGAAAATGGAATGGTTAATCTCTTCCTTCTATGGAAACCTATGGTGACGTGGGGAGGATGTAGTCCCCCCACCAACTAACATTCTTATCTTGGATCTGCTTGGTCTATGCTTGCCTGGAACTGTTGGAATGTTTTATCAAATGAGAGCGAAAGAGAATTTTATTCCCTGCTTTTTATTCCTTTCTGTTGGTCTTGGGTATGAGAATTGTATTGGGAAAGATTATACATACAGAAAGACATAATGATTGATAGCTATATAAACCGGACCGCTACAGTGGATATATTCATTTTCTATTGTTGTATAACAAATTACTCCAAACACAGTGACGTAAAACAACAATAAATATTATCTCACATAGTTTCTGTTCAGGTCAAGAGTTCAAGAGTGGCTTAGGTAGATGGTTCTGGCTCAGGACCTGTCATGAGATTGTAGTTAAAATGCCGCCTGGGGCTGCAGTCTCTTTAAGCTAAACTGGAGCTGGAAATCCACTTCTGGGATGAGTCCCTCACGTGGCTGTTGGTAGGAGCCTTAGTTCTTTGCTACATGGATCTCCCTTGGGGCTACTTGAGTGTCCTCTTGACATGGCAGCTGGCTTCCCCCAGGATGAGTGATCTAGCAGACAGCAAAGCAGAAGGTGCAATGTCTTTTACGACCTATCTCTGGAAGTTGAGCTTTATCATTTGTGCAATGTTTTATTATTACATAGTCAGCCCTTTTCAAGTGTGAGGGGCCATACAGGTGCATGAAGACTGGGTTGTTGTTGTTTAGCTGCTAAGTCATGTCTGGCTCTTTGTGACCTCATGGACTATAGCCCACAGTGCTCCTCTGTCCATGGAATTTCCCAGGCAAGGATACTGGAGTGGGTTGCCATTTCCTTCTCCAGGAGATCTTCCCAACCCAGGGACTGAACCCAGGTCTCTTGCATTGCAGATGGATTCTTTACCATCTGAGCCACCAGGAAAAGCCCATACCTGCACAACTAGTTGTCAAATAAAAGGGGAAACTTCTCTACAGAGGGAAGCTGAAACCCACTATGCGCAGTACCCTCTGGAAGCACCTTGTAATTGTGAAATCAGCAGGCGGGCTTATCCCATTCATGTGGGTAAACGATGAGGGTTGATTTAAGGGGCTCCACTGTGAGGCCAGAGTTCCCAACCATGCCCTTTCTGAGGCCTCTTCCTTTTTCTGGGGCCACCTGCCTCTCCTGAGCCATTACCTGGAGGTCCCTGGAGGCCATCTGCTTTGGGGAGTATGGCTAGGACTAGGCAGGCAGCTGTGTTTCCCAGCTTCATCGCACTGGGCTTTCTCAAGCGGGGGAAGGGAGCTGGGGGACAAGGTCTGCGTGGGGTGTGGATGTGGAGTGGGTGAGTGGGCATTGCAGGGACACCTGCAGCGGGGCTGTGGAGCTCTGGTTCCCCTCCCCTTTGTTTATCCCCTACAACTGTGGCAAGAAGACCAAGCCTCTAAGAATGTGTAGTATTTCCCAGAGAGACAAGATAATGAGTATTTTTCTTAGCTTATCCAGGAAGTTAAC
Source organism: Oryx dammah (assembly GCF_014754425.2). Taxonomy (NCBI): domain Eukaryota; kingdom Metazoa; phylum Chordata; class Mammalia; order Artiodactyla; family Bovidae; genus Oryx; species Oryx dammah. The sequence continues at coordinate 39,212,908 of NW_024070186.1, forward strand.
AAAGAATACATTCTTAATTGCTTTTAGACGCATTTATCCAATTGAGTGTAACTAGTAATTTCAGAAAGTGCCCAGTAATATGAATGTTACAGCACACTTGGAGGGCTTCGCTCCAAATGCTCCAAGCATTTCCTCAGTTAGGCTTTGAGGATGATGCTGGCATTTGCCTCTGGAAGCTAATCTGAATTCCTGTGGACTCTGTGTCCAGCCTTCATTGCCCTTCAGTTTTCTAAACTGAGGACACAGTGGTTTACTGTCTTTCATTTTTAGGTCGTTTCAGTCATCCTCCAGTGTGATTTCTAAAAGCCCTGGTAGGAAGTTGAGAGTCACACAGGAGTCACTTTAGTGGCAAACCTCCCTTTCCTCCACCCTCACAAAGCCCAGAGTCAAGGAGATGCCTCTTTGGCTTTAAGACTGGTCAGATAAACACTGTCTGACTTTGCCACCTTATCCACTATATAACCTGGGGGAAATGATGTAAATTTCTCCATTTTAGATTACTCATCTGTAACATGAAGGAATGACAGTACCAATTTGCAGGGGTTATGAGAATGAAGTGAAATATTGTGTGTAAAGCATTTAGCTCAGGCCTGATCCATGGCACACATTCAGTACTTGTCAGTAGTGATTATTCAGTGACCTGAGGTTCCCAGTTTTCAAAAAATTATCTACAAACTTATGGTTACCAATGGGAAAGCAGTGGGGAAGGATAAATTAGGAGTTTGGGATTAACATAGTCTGTGTGTGTGTGTGTGTGTGTGTGTGTGTGTGTGTGTGTGTTAGTCACTCAGTCATGTCTGACTCCTTGCGACTCCATAGACTGTAGTCCATCAGGCTCCTCTGTCTATGGAATTCTCCAGGCAAGAATACTGGAGTGGATAGCCATTCCCTTCTCCAGTGAATGTATACACGCTGCTGCTGCTACTCTGTGTAAAACAGGTAACCGACAGGGATAGCACAGGGAACTATAATCAATAGCACAAACTATAATCAATAGTTTGTAATAACCTATAAGGGAAAGAATCCAAAAAAGAATAGGAAGTTTTGGCCACAGCAATCAGAGCAGAAAAAGAAATAAAAGGAATCCCAATTGGAAAAGAAGAAGTAAAATTCTCACTCTTTGCACATGACATGATCCTATACATAGAAAACCCTAAAGATTCCACCAGAAAATTACTAGAGCTAATCAAAGGAGATCAGTCCTGGGTGTTCTTTGGAAGGAATGATGCTAAAGCTGAAACTCCAGTACTTTGGGCACCTCATGCGAAGAGTTGACTCATTGGAAAAGACCCTGATGCTGGGAGGGATTGGGGGCAGGAGGGGAAGGGGATGACAGAGGATGAGATGGCTGGATGGCATCACCAACTTGATGGATGTGAATTTGAGTGAACTCCGGGAGTTGGTGATGGACAGGGAGGCCTGGAGTGCTGCAATTCATGGGGTCGCAAAGAGTCGGACACGACTGAGTGACTGAAATGAACTGAACTGAGAACAAATAATTTCACAATTTGTTTGGAAATACAAAAAAACTCAAATAGCCAAAGTAATCTTGAGAAAGAAGAATGGAACTGGAGGAATCAACCTGCCTGACTTCAGGCTCTACTACAAAGCCACAGTCATCAAGACAGTATGGTACTGGCACAAAGACAGAAATATAGATTAATGGAACAAAATAGAAGGCCCAGAGATAAATCCACACACCTATGGACACCTTATCTTCGACAAAGGAGGCAAGAATATACAATGGAGTAAAGACAATCTCTTTAACAAGTGGTGCTGGGAAAACTGGTCAACTACTTGTAAAAGAATGAAACTAGAACACTTTCTAACACCATACACAAAAATAAACTTAAAATGTATTAAAGGTCTAAATGTAAGACCAAAAACTATAATATTCCTAGAGGAAAACATAGGCAAAACACTCTCCGACATAAATCACAGCAGGATCCTCTATGACCCACCTCCCAGAATACTGAAAATAAAAGCAAAAATAAACAAATGGGACCTAATTAAAATTAAAAGATTTTGCACAACAAAGGAAACTATAAGGTCAAAAGACAGCCTTCAGAATGGGAGAAAATAATAGCAAATGAAGCAACGGACAAAGAATTAATCTCAAAAATATAGAAGCAACTCCTGTAGCTCAATTCCAGAAAAATAAACGACTCAATCAAAAAATGGGCCAAAGAACTAAACAGACAGTTCTCCAAAGAAGACATACAGATCGCTAACACACACATGAAAAGATGCTCAACATCACTCATTATCAGAGAAATGCAAATCAAAACCACAATGAGGTACCATTTCATGCCAGTCAGAATGGCTGCTATCCAGAAGTCTACAAGCAATAAATTCTGGAGAGGGAACACTTTTACACTGCTGGAGAGAATGCAAACTAGTACAGCCACAATGGAGAACAATGTGGAGATTCCTTAAAAAACCTGGAAATAGAACTGCCATATGACCCAGCAATCCCACTGCTGGACATACACACCAAGGAAACCAGAACTGAAAGAGACATGTGTACCCCAATGTTCATTTTAGTACTGTTTATAATAGCCAGGACATGGAAGCAACCTAGATGTCCATCAGCAGAAGAATGGATAAGAAAGCTGTGGTACGTATACACAATGGAATATTATTCAGCCATTAAAAAGAATACATTTGAATCAGTTCTAATGAGGTGGATGAAACTGGAGCCTATTATACAGAGTGAAGTAAGCCAGAAAGAAAAACACCAATACAGTATCAGTTCAGTTCAGTTCATTTCAGTTCATTTGTGTCTGACTCTTTGCAACCCCATGAATCGCAGCATGCCAAGCCTCCCTGTCCATCACCAACTCCCAGAGTTCACTCAGACTCATGTCCATCGAGTCGGTGATGCCATCCAGCCATCTCATCCTTTGTCATCCCCTTCTCCTCCTGCCCCCAATCCCTCCCAGCATCAGAGTCTTTTCCAATAAGTCAACTCTTCGCATGAGGTGGCCAAAGTACTGGAGTTTCAGCTTCAGCATCATTCCTTCCAAAGAAATCCCAGGGCTGATCTCCTTCCGAATGGACTGGTTGGATCTCCTTGCAGTCCAAGGGACTCTCAAGAGTCTTCTCCAACACCACAGTTCAAAAGCATCAATTCTTTGGTGCTCAGCTTTCTTCACAGTCCAACTCACATCCATACATGACCACTGGAAAAACCATAGCCTTGACTAGACGGACCTTTGTTGGCAAAGTAATATCTCTGGTTTTCAATATGCTATCTAGGTTGGTCATAACTTTCCTTCCAAGGAGTAAGTGTCTTTTAATTTCATGGCTGCAATCACCATCTGCAGTGATTTTGGAGACCCAAAAAATAAAGTCTGACACTGTTTCCACTGTTCCCTCATCTATCTACCATGAAATGATGGGACCAGATGTATACTAACACATATATATAGAAATTAGAAAGATGGTAACAATAACCCTGTATGCGAGACAGCAAAAGAGACATAGATGTATAGAACAGTCTTTTGGACTCTGTGGGAGAGGTTGAGGGTGGGATCATTTGGGAGAATGGCATTGAAACATTTATATTATCATATGTGAAATGAATCGCCAGTCCAGCTTTGATACAGGGTGCTTGGGGCTGGTGCACTGGGATGACCCAGAGGGATGGGATGGGGAGGGGGATGGGATGTGGAGGGAGATGGGAGGGGGGTTCAGGATGGGGAACACATGTACACCCGTGGCAGATTCATGTCAATGTATGGCAAAACCAATACAATATTGTAAAGTAATTAGACTCCAATTAAAATAAATAAATTTATATTAAAAAATTAAACAAAAGGCACACAACATGAAAAATCTAATATATATATATTCATATACATATAACTAGTTGCTGTGTTATACACCTGAAACTAAAACATTATAAGTCAACTATACCACAATTAAAAAAAGAAAAAAGTAGTAATGCAAAATAATTCTTGTTTATAGACATGTAAATTAAATCCAATAGAGGTTTAACTGGTTTCTGTTACCCACTGTGGAAAACATCAGTTTTGCCTTTATTTGCTGTCGGGAGCCACGTTAGGCATTACTGACAAGATGGAGGCATGGCCCCCAACCTCCTTTCCTTGTCCTGCAGGCACAGCCCTGGGATGAAGGAGTTAGGCCTTGTGATTTTGACTTGTTCTTTCCTTTCTTCTGTTGAGTTGGCTGGAAATAATGTTAAGATGCTTGAGAAGCATGAGAAAGCACAAAGCCTTCTGCAGTTGTGCCCAGAAAATAATCGATAAAGTAACCATTGACATTTGTTCAAAGATCTTTACAAAGAATGTCCCAGGATTAGCACATAGGCCACAGCTTGAGGCCATGGAAAGGATTGTTATCTGAGACCTGTTTGTGAGGGAAATATTTATGGCAAAAGAAGTTTGCTGAGTTTAGGGTTTAGGAATAATTAAGAATAGCTAGAAGCCTTTTTAGGAAATAGTGATCTTAAGATGCTAGGGGCAAACAGGACTTAGAAAGATAAGAAATAAACTGAGGAATGTAGCATGAGTTGCAATGTAACCACAAGTTAACTAGAGGACACATAAGAGAAAGTAGATAATAGGAGCGGTGGCTGCGCGGGTGCAGGAGGGCCGAGAGGAGCTACTCCACGTTCAAGGTCAGGAGGGGTGGTTGTGAGGAGATACCCCTCATCCAAGGTAAGGAGCAGCGGCTGCGCTGTGCTGGGGCAGCCGTGAAGAGATAGATACCTCATGTCCAAGGTAAGAGAAACCCAAGCAAGATGGAAGGTGTTGCAAGAGGGCATCAGAGGGCAGACACACTGAAACCATAATCACAGAAAACTAGTCAATCTAATCACACTAGGACCACAGCCTTGTCTAACTCAATGAAACTAAGCCATGCCCTGTGGGGCAACCCAAGATGGGCGGGTCATGGTGGAGAAGTCTGACAGAATGTGGTCCACTGGAGAAGGGAATGGCAAACCACTTCAGTATTCTTGCCTTGAGAACCCCATGAACAGTATGAAAAGGCAAAATGATAGGATACTGAAAGAGGAACTCTCCAGGTCGGTAGTTGCCCAATATGCTACTGGAGATCAGTGGAGAAATAACTCCAGAAAGAATGAAGGGATGGAGCCAAAGGAAAAGCAATACCCAGTTTTGGATGTGACTGGTGACAGAAGCAAGATCCGATGCTGTAAAGAGCAATATTGCATAGAAACCTGAACTGTTAGGTCCATGAATCAAGGCAAACTGGAAGTGGTCAAACAGGAGATGGCAAGGGTGAATGTCGACATTCTAGGAATCAGTGAACTAAAATGGACTGGAATGGGTGAATTTAACTCAGATGACCATTATATCTACTACTGCGGGCAGGAATCCCTTAGAAGAAATGGAGTAGCCATCTTGGTCAACTAAAGAGTCCGAAATGCAGTACTTGGATGCAATCTCAAAAATGACAGAATGATCTCTGTTCATTTCCAAGGCAAACCACGCAATATCACAGTAATCCAAGTCTATGCCCCAACCAGTAAAGCTGAAGAAGCTGAAGTTGAATGGTTCTATGAAGACCTACAAGACCTTTTAGAATTAACACCCCCCAAAGATGTCCTTTTCATTATAGGGGACTAGAATGCAAAAGTAGGAAGTCTAGAAACACTTAGACTAACAGGAAAATTTGGCCTTGGAATACGGAATGAAGCAGGGCAAAGACTAATAGAGTCTTGCTAAGAGAATGCACTGGTCATAGCAAACACCCTCTTACAACAACACAAGAGAAGACTCTACACATGGACATCACCAGATGGTCAACACCGAATGAAATCAGATTGATTATATTCTTTGCAGCCAAAGATGGAGAAGCTCCATACAGTCAGCAAAAACAAGACCGGGAGCTGACTGTGGCTCAGATCATGAACTCCTTATTGCCAAATTCAGACTTAAATTGAAGAAAGTAGGGGAAACCACTAGACCATTCAGGTATGACCTAAATGAAATCCCTTATGATTATACAGTGGAAGTGAGAAATAGATTTAAGGGAGTAGATCTGATAGATACAGTGCCTGATGAACTATGGATGGAGGTTCATGACATTGTACAGGAGACAAAGATCAAGACCATCCCCATGGAAAAGAAATGCAAAAAAGCAAAATGACTGTCTGGGGAGGTCTTACAAATAGCTGTGAAAAGAAGAGAGGTGAAAAGCAAAGGAGAAAAGGAAAGAAATAAGCATCTGAATGCAGAGTTCCAAAGAATAGCAAGAAGAGATAAGAAAGCCTTCCTCACGATCAATGCAAGGAAATAGAGGAAAACAACAGAATGGGAAAGGCTAGAGATCTCTTCAAGAAAATTAGAGATACCAAGGGAACATTTCATGCAAAGATGGGCTCAATAAAGGACAGAAATGGTATGGCCCTAACAGAAGCAGAAGATATTAAGAAGAGGTGGCAAGAATACACAGAAGAACTGTACAAAAAAGATCTTCATGACCAAGATAATCATGATGGTGTGATCGCTTACCTAGAGCCAGACATCGTGGAATGTGAAGTCAAGTGGGCCTTAGAAAGCATCACTACGAACAAAGCTAGTGGAGGTGATGGAATTCCAGCTGAGCTATTTCAAACCCTGAAAGATGATGCTGTGAAAGTGCTGCACTCAATATGTCAGCAAATTTGGAAAACTCAGCAATGGCCATAGGACTGGAAAAGGTCAGTTTTCATTCCAATCCCAAAGAAAGGCAATGCCAAAGAACATTCAAACTACCACACAATTGCACTCATCTCACACATTAGTAAAGTAATGCTCAAAATTCTCCAAGCCAGGCTTCAGCAATATGTGAACCGTGAACTTCCAGATGTTCAAGCTGGTTTTAGAAAAGGCAGGGGAACCAGAGATCAAACTGCCAACATTCACTGGATCGTGGAAAGAGCAAGAGAGTTCCAAAAAGACATCTATTTCTGCTTTATTGACTATACCAAAGCCTTTGACTGTGTGGATCACAATAAACTGTGGAAAATTCTGAAAGAGATGGGAATACCAGGCCACCTGACCTGCCTCTTGAGTAATCTGTATGCAGGTCAGGAAGCAGCAGTTAGAACTGGACATGGAACAGCAGACTGGTTACAAATAGGAAAAGGAGTCCATCAAGGCTGTATATTGTCACCCTGCTTATTTAACTTATATGCAGAGTACATCATGAGAAATGCTGGACTGGAAGAAACACAAGCTGGAATCAAGATTGCTGGGAGAAATATCAATAACCTCAGATATGCAGATGAGACCACTCTTATGGCAGAAAGTGAAGAGGAACTAAAGAGCCTCTTGATGAAAGTGAAAGAGGAGAGTGAAAAAGTTGGCTTAAAGATTAACATTCAGAAAACAAAGATCATGGCATCTTGTCCCATCACTTCATGGGAAATAGATGGGGAAACAGTGGAAACAGTGTCAGACTTTATTTTTTTTGAACTCCAAAATCACTGCAGATGGTGACTGCAGCCATAAAATTAAAAGACGCTTACTCCTTGGAAGAAAAGTTATGACCAAACTAGACAGTATATTCAAAAGCAGAGACATTACTTTGCCGACTAAGGTCCGTCTAGTCAAGGCTATGGTTTTTCCATGGTCATGTATGGATGTGAGAGTTGGACTGTGAAGAAGGCTGAGCGCGGAAGAATTGATGCTTTTGAACTGTGGTGTGGGAGAAGACTCTTGAGAGTCTTGGACTGCAAGGAGATCCAACCAGTCCATTCTGAAGGGGATCAGCCCTGGGATTTCTTTAGAGAGAATGATGCTGAAACTGAAACTCCAGTATTTTGGCCACCTCATGCGAATAATTGACTCATTGGAAAAGACTCTGATGCTGGGAGAGATTGGGGGCAGGAGGAGAAGGAGACGGCAGAGGATGAGATGGCTGGATGGCATCACTGACTTGATGGACATGAATCTGAGTGAACTCCGGGAGTTGGTGCTGGACAGGGAGGCCTGGCGTGCTGCGATTCATGGGGTCGGAAAGAGTCAGACACGACTGAGCAACTGAACTGAACTGAACCATCCTGTTGGTTCTCTTATTAATTAAATAGATAGATGACACACACACATACTATATCATAGAGTAGGAGAGTCATATGTTTCACATTTTTGAAAATTATATTTGACATCAATTAATTCACCTGCTTCAGTTGCCAGACAGGTGTTATTTTGACTGCAACCACAATAATATTAACTAAAAGATCTATATTTGCATTATCACAGTTATACTGTCTTTTATTCCAACATCCCTGTCAGTCTCTTGGCGCCTAGGTGCCTCAACCTACCCTGAGGTATTCTCAAGGAAAGCAATTCCCAAATGTACTTGAATATTAAATTCTTACCTTCCTTTTAAGACAGTTGGTGTTTTATTAATATTTTCACTCTAATACAGGAAATCGTTACTAAAGAAAATACCAACCGCAATTACTTTTAAGAGGTAAGACTTTGGGCGATTTTCTTTTTCTGTTTCTTACTTTACTATTGTCCATATTTTCTGAATCAATGATGTGTTGTTCTCATAATGGAAAGGAAAAAAATCTTAACTTAAAAAAGATATATGTATCTACCAAACTCCTGGTGGTGAGTAGAACTCAGCAAGGAACACAGTGTTCAGCAATTCATTGCTCCTGCATTTGACACTAGAAAGGTATAAATGTAGCTATGAAATAGGACAGAATACAAGGGCAGATTGAGAAAGAACATGTGCTGACAGGGAAAGGCTGGGGAGAGGGTGCTACAGAAAGAACCATGTTGGAGAACTTGCATTTGATAACCTCATTAATAGCTAATATTATGTAATGTGCATTTGTTATATGAAAAGCATCCTCCTGAATCCTTCACATGCATCTCATTTAACTCTTCATTTTTTAAATTGTGTTAAAAGATAAGATTTACCATCTTAACCATTCTCAGTTGTACAGTTCAGCAGTGTTAAGTATATTTTTCATTGTTTTGAAACAGCTTTCCAGAACTTTTTCATCTTGCAAATCTGAAACTCAGTTCTTGGTTCAGTCACTCAGTCGTGTTCGACTCTTTGCGATCCCATGAATCACAGCACGCCAGGCCTCCCTGTCCATTACCATCTCCCAGAGTTCACTCAGACTCACGTCCATTGAGTCAGTGATGCCATCCAGCCATCTCATCTTCTTTCATCCCCTTCTCTTCATGCCTCCAATCCCTCCCAGCATCAGGGTCTTTTCCAATGAGTCAACTCTTTGCATGAGGTGGCCAAAGTACTGGAGTTTCAGCTTTAGCATCAGTCATTCCAAAGAACACCCAGGACTGATCTCCTTTAGGATGGACTGGTTGGATCGCCTTGCAGTCCAAGGGACTCTCAAGAGTCTTCTCCAACACCACAGTTCAAAACCATCAGTTCTTCGGTGCTCAGCCTTCTTCACAGTAGAAATAAACATCCATTATGACCACTGGAAAAACCATAGCCTTGACTAGACAGACCTTTGTTGTCAATGTCTCTGCTTCTGAATATGCTATCTAGGTTGGTCATAAATTTTCTTCCAAGGAGTAAGCATCTTTTAATTTCATGGCTGCAATCACCATCTGCAGTGATTTTGGAGCCCCAAAAAATAAAGTCTGACACTGTTTCCACTGTTTCCCCATCCATTTCCCATGAAGTGATAGGACCAGCTGCCATGATCTTCATTTTCTGAATGTTGAGCTTTAAGCCAACTTTTTCACTCTCCTCTTTCACTTTCATCAAGAGGCTTTTTAGCTCCTCTTCACTTCCTGCCACAAGGGTGGTGTCATCTGCATATCTGAGGTTCTTGATATTTCCCCTGGCAATCTTGATTCCAGCTTGTGCTTCTTCCAGCCCAGTGTTTCTTATGATGGACTCTGCATAGAAGTTAAATAAGCAGGGTGACAATATACAGCCTTGACGTACTCCTTTTCCTATTTGGAACCAGTCTGTTGTTCCATGTGCAGTTCTAACGGTTGCTTCCTGACCTGCATATAGGTTTCTCAAGAGGCAGGTCAGGTGGTCTGCTATTCCCATCTCTTGAAGAATTTTCCACAGTTTATTGTGATCCACACAGTCAAAGGCTTTGGTATAGTCAATAAAGCAGAAATAGATGTTTTTCTGGAACTCTCTTGCTTTTTCAATGATCCAGTGGATGCTGGCATATTGATCTCTGGTTCCTCTGCCTTTTCTAAAACCAGCTTGAACATCTGGAAGTTCATGGTTCACATATTGCTGAAGCCTGGCTTGGAGAATTCTGAGCATTACTTTACCAGTGTGTGAGATGAGTGCAATTGTGCGGTAGTTTGAGTATTCTTTGGCATTACCTTTCTTTGGGATTGGAATGAAAACTGACCTTTTCCAGTCTTGTGGCCACTGCTGTGTTTTACCCAATTAAATAAAAAGTTGTCTTTTCCCACTTCCCCTAGGCAGTAATAACCACCATTTTACTTTGTTTCCATAAATTTCACTATTTTACGATATAAGTGGAATTATACAGTATTTGTATTTTTGTGACTGACTTGTTTCACTTAGCATAGTATTCTCAAGGGATGCCGGGAGCCAGCACGGGAGATCCCACCCATGACAAGGTCATGAGGAGAGACCTGACAGGCAAGGTGGATCAGGACTCGAGGGATCCCCTGGACCTGCTCGAGCATCTACCCCCAAAACCAGAATTTGTCTGTCTTACTATCTTATGCTTTTCGCCAAATTCTTCTGATATTAATGGGGGCTGTCCTGAACCACCTTTCTCTGAAGGAAATCAACTTAGAACTCTAGTTAATAAGTCTCCTGGGCATGATAAGAGTGTTTCAATTCAAACCCCTCTGATAGCTTTCTAACTTGCCTGATAGGTTTATCCGGATGCTTACAACTATGCATGTGATTGTTTACAGCCTCCCAACCACAAGAGGCACGGGAAGCTTAAAACATTCTAGGAATGTAGAGCCTTTTGAGGAGTTAAAAATTATTAGACTAGAACTGGTTAAGGGCTTCATTGTTGAGCCAATACTTGCCACTAAGTTTTCATATCTTTTGTTGTGTACCTGGGAATGCATTAATTAATATAGTTGATATATAGAAATATAAGTAAGTAGCCTTGATATTTACAACATTAAACCTTGAGTTAATAAATTCCTTCCTTGTTATAGCCCACTGCACCTTTGCCCTATAGGAATGCAACTTTATCTAGTGCTTTCAGGGAGTGGTGCTAGACTTTAGAAGAATCACCTTTAGAGAAAATAAGTTTTCTGGTTAACTAACCTTTAACAGCGGAGAAGGCAATGGCACCCCGCTCCAGTACTCTTGCCTGGAAAATCCCATGGATGGAGGAGCCTGGTGGGCTGCAATGCTTGGGGTCGTGAAGAGTCAGACACAACTTGGTGACTTCACTTTCACTTTTCACTTTCATGCATTGGAGGAGGAAATGGCAACCCACTCCAGTGTTCTTGCCTGGAGAATCCCGGGGATGGGGGAGCCTGGTGGGCTGCCGTCTATGGGGTTGCACAGAGTTGGACACGACTGAAGCGACTTAGCAACCTTTCAGAAAGAAGGGTCATAAAATGTTAGCAGGCCTCCTGGCCAGATGATGATGTAAATCATGTAAAACTTTTGTATATGGAAATGTATGCAGAAAAAAGCCTGGTCTCGATAAGGGTCAGGACTGCTGACCATGCATGACTCTGCATATTCCATTATTCTCTATGTACAGCTCAAGATATATAAGCTCCCCTGGAAAATAAAGTTTTGGGCCTCGCTCACTGAAGCTTCGTCTCCTTGTGTCTTTCTTTCTCTTTATTTTCAGGCTGACTCCTTGGATCGTAGGGGCCCTCTGAGTTCACTTTCCTGCCCAGGCTTCTAAGACCCACGTGAAAGGGAGCCCAAGGCGGGGCACCTTCTGGTATTCAAGAGGGCACCTGTGGCCTACGTGAACAGTGCAAGTCCCTTGTCTGGGGCTTTATTGGCTTTCTGCATAAACCAAGGAATATCAGCCTCTTTCTCTCCTCTATTCTCTTAACTGCAAATTCTTCCCTTTTCTCTCTCTATATCTATATATCTCTCTCGCCTTGCTGTCCACGCTTTGGATACCCTGGATCCAACCGGGGCTGGACCCAGGTATTCATGCATTCTGTACCACATGGCATGACTTCCTTCCTTTTTAAAGTTGAATAATATGCCATTATATGTATATAACATATATACATATCTGTTGAGGGACATTTGGTTTGATTTTACCTCTTGGCTATTGTGAAGAGTGCTTCTATGAATGGGAGTGTGAAGAATCTCTCTTCAAGACTCCATTTTGAGTTTCTGATGTATGCTCAGAAGTAGGATTGCTAAATCACATGGTAGTATTATTTTTAACTTTTTGAAGCCTCCATACTGTTTTCCATAGTTGCTGCACCATTTTGCAATCCCACCAACAGTGTACAAGTGTTCTAATGTGTTCACATGAGGATCAACACTTCCTTTTTCTTTTTTCTCTCCCTTCCGTCCTCCCTCCCTCCTTTCATACAGTACCTGTCCTAGTGGGTGTGAGGTGACATCTCAGTGTGGCTTTGATTTGCATTTCTCTGATGATTATTAATACTGAGCATCTTTTCATATGCTTGCTGACCATTTACATCCCATCTTTGGAGAAACAACTATTCAAGTTCTTTACATGTTTTAAAAACAGGCTATCTGATGTTTTGTTGCTAAACTATAGGAGGTCTTTATATATTCTGGATACTAACTCCTAACCAGGAGTTAACGTGATCTGCAAATACTTTCTTCCATTCTTCAGGTTGCCATTTCACTATGTTGATCATGTCCTCTGATATATAAAAGTTTTAAAATTTGAGGTAGTCCCATTTGTCTATTTTTCCTTTTGTTTCCTGTGCTTTTCGTGTCATAGTCAAGAAATCACTGTCAATCCAATGTCATGAAAACTTCCTATGATTTTTCCTCAGTTTTATAGCTTTAGGTCTTATATTGAGTTAGTTTTTCTATATCATGTAAGATAAAGATCCAATTTCAGTATTTTGCATGTGAATATCCAGTTTTTCCAATAATATTTGCTGAAGAGACTGTCCTTTCCCATTGGGAAGAGGACACCTTTTGGCACTATTGTCAAAAGTCATTTGACCATATATGTAAAGCTTTATTTCCTAGCTGTCTGCTCTATTCTATGAGTCTATTTGTCTGTCTTTATGCCAGTACCAAACTATTTGATTACTGTAGCTTCATAATATATTTCAAAATCAGGAAACATGAGTCCTTCAACTTGGTTCAGTTCAGTTCAGTTACTCAGTCGTGTCTGACTCTTTGCGACCCCATGAATCGCAGCACGCCAGGCCTCCCTGTCCATCACCATCTCCCGGAGTTCACTCAGACTCATGTCCATTGAGTCCGTGATGCCATCCAGCCATCTCATCCTCTGTCATCCCCTTCTCCTCCTGCCCACAATCCCTCCCAGCATCAGAGTCTTTTCCAATGAGTCAACTCTTCGCATGAGGTGGCCAAAGTACTGGAGCTTCAGCTTTAGCATCATTCCTTCCAAAGAAATCTCAGGGCTGATCTCCTTCAGAATGGACTGGTTGGATCTCCTTGCAGTCCAAGACTCTCAAGAGTCTTCTCCCACACCACAGTTCAAAAGCATCAATTCTTCGGCGCTCAGCCTTCTTCACAGTCCAACTCTCACATCCATACATGACCACAGGAAAAACCATAGCCTTGACTAGACGGACCTTAGTCAGCAAAGTAATGTCTCTGCTTTTGAATATACTATCTAGGTTGGTCATAACTTTTCCTTGAGATTACATATGAGATTACATTAGGATGAGTTTATTTCTACAAAATATGTAGCTGAAATTTTGACAGGGATTGTGTTGAATCTATAGATTTCTTTGGGTGATGTAGCCATCTTAAAATATTGTTTCCAATCAATGAACATAGGATAGCTTTCCATTTGTTTGTGTCTTTAATTTTTTCAGAAATATTCTTTAATTTTCAATGTACAAGTATTTCGCCTCCTTGGTTAGGTTTATTCCTAAGTATTTTATTCTTTCTGATGCTATTATAAACAGAAGTGTTTCTTAAGTAATTGTTAGTGTACAAACACACAACTGATTTTTGTGTCTTGATTTTGTATCCTTCAACTTTGACAAATTTGTTCATTAGTTCTAACAGTTTGTGTGTGTGTGTAAAATGTTTAGGTCTTTGTACATGTTAGATCATGTCATCTGTAAAGAGATTGTTTTATTTCTTCCTTTTTAATTTAGATGCCTTTTATTTCTTTCCCTTGCCTTAGTGCTCTGACTTTAATGCTCTTCGTTTTGAAAGTGAAAGTGAAAGTCTCTAAGTCGTGTCTGACTCTTTGTGAGCCCATAGACTACACAGTTTGAGCGTTCTTTGGCATTGCTGTTCTTTGGAATTGGAATGAAAACTGACCTTTTCCAGTCTTGTGGCCACTTCTGAGTTTCCAAATTTGCTGGCATATTGAGTGCAGCACTTTCACAGCATCATCTTTCAGGATTTGAAACAACTCTACTGGAATTCCATCACCTCCACTAGCTTTGTTCGTAGTGATGCTTTCCAAGGCCCACTTGACTTCACATTCCAGGATGTCTGGCTCTAGATTAGTGATCACATCATCATGATTATCTGGGTCGTGAAGATCTTTTTTGTACAGTTCTTCCAAGTATTCTTGCCACCTCTTCTTAATATCTTCTGCTTCTGTTAGGTCCAGACCATTTCTGTCCTTTATCGAGACCATCTTTGCATGAAATGTTCCCTTGGTATCTCTAATTTTCTTGAAGAGATCTCTAGCCTTTCCCATTCTGTTGTTTTCCTCTATTTCTTTGCATTGATCGCTGAAGAAGGCTTTCTTATCTCTCCTTGCTATTCTTTGGAACTCTGCATGCAGATGCTTATATCTTTCCTTTTCTCCTTTGCTTTTCACTTCTCTTCTTTTCACAGCATTTGTAAGGCCTCCTCAGACAGCCATTTTGCTTTTTTGCATTTCTTTTCCATGGGGATGGCCTTGATCCCTGTCTCCTGTACAATGTCATGAAACTCCGTCCATAGTTCATCGGGCACTCTATCTATCAGATCTAGGCCCTTAAATCTATTTCTCACTTCCAGTGTATAATCATAAGGGATTTCATTTAGGTCATAGCTGAATGGTCTAGTGGTTTTCCCTACTTTCTTCAATTTGAGTCTGAATTTGGTAATAAGGAGTTCACGATATGAGCCACAGTCAGCTCCCGGTCTTGTTTTTGTTGGCTGTATAGAGCTTCTCCATCTTTGGCTGCAAAGAATATAATCAATCTGATTTCATTCGGTGTTGACCATCTGGTGATGTCCATGTGTAGAGTCTTCTCTTGTGAAAGGCAATGCCAAAGAATGCTCAAACTACCGCACAATTGCACTCATCTCACATGCTAGTAAAGTAATGCCTAAAATTCTCCAAGCCAGGCTTCATCAATACATGAACCGTGAACTTCCTGATGTTCAAGCTGGTTTTAGAAAAGGCAGAGGAACCAGAGATCAAATTGCCAACATCCGCTGGATCATCAAAAAAGCAAGAGAGTTCCAGAAAAACATCTATTTCTGCTTTATTGACTATACCAAAGCCTTTGACTGTGTGGATCACAATAAACTGTGGAAGATTCTGAAAGAGATAGGAATACCAGACCACCTGACCTGCCCTCTTGAGAAACCTATATGCAGGTCAGGAAGCAACAGTTAGAACTGCACATGGAACAACAGACTAGTTCAAAATAGGAAGAGAAGTACGTCAAGGCTGTATATTGTCAACCTGCTTATTTAACTTATATGCAGAGTCCATCATGAGAAACACTGGGCTGGCGGAAGCAGAAGCTGGAATCAAGATTGCCAGGAGAAATATCAACAACCTCAGATATGCAGATGACACAACTCTTATGGCAGAAAGTGAAGAGAAACTAAAAAGCCTCTTGATGAAGTGAAAGAGGAGAGTGAAAAAGTTGGCTTAAAGCTCAACATTCAGAAAATGAAGATCATGGCATCTGGTCCCATCACTTCATGGCAAATAGATGGGGAAACAGTGGAAACAGTGTCAGACTTTATTTTTTGGGGCTCCAAAATCACTGCAGATGGTGACTGCAGCCATGAAATTAAAAGACGCTTACTCCTTGGAAGAAAAGTTATGACCAAACTAGATAGCATATTGAAAAGCAGAGACATTACTTTGCTGACTAAGGTCCATCTAGTCAAGGCTTTGGTTTTTCCAGTGGTCATGTATGGATGTGAGAGTTGGACTGTGAAGAAGGCTGAGCGCCGAAGAATTGATGCTTTTGAACTGTGGTGTTGGAGAAGTCTCTTGAGAGTCCCTTGGACTGCAAGGCGATCCAACCAGTCCATTCTGAAGGAGATCAGCCCTGAGATTTCTTTGGAAGGAATGATGCTAAAGCTGAAACTCCAGTACTTTGGCCACCTCATGCGAAGAGTTGACTTATTGGAAAAGACTCTGATGCTGGGAGGGGTTGGGGGCAGGAGAAGAAGGGGATGACAGAGGATGAGATAGCTGGATGGCATCACTGACTTGATGGACGTGAGTCTGAGTGAATTCCGGGAGTTGGTGATGGACAGGGAGGCCTGGCGTGCTGCGATTCATGGGGTCACAAAGAGTCGGACACGACTGAGCACCTGAACTGAACTGAACTGAGACTATACAGTCCATGGAATTCTCCAGGTCAGAATACTGGAGTGGGTAGCCATTCCTTTCTCCAGGAATCTTCCCAACAGAGGGATTGAACCCAGGTCTCCCGCATTGCAGGTGGATTCCTTACCAGCTGAGTCACTAGGGAAGCCCTCATTTTGGAGACTAAAAAATTAAGGAGTTAGGCAATGTCTTACTACTGAAAATATTTAAGATTTTCACTTCCCAAGATTCTTGTTTTTCATGTTTTATGCACACACTTAATCCCAATGGGATGAGCAAGAAAGCTGTCTTTTACCTAGTAAAGGTGAGAGTCCTCTCTGGTCCTAAGTCCGATAGAACTTTACTCAAGTTCTACAAAGAACCAAGTTCGCTCATGCTGAAAAACAAATTATTTCTATCATTTTCTGAGGTCTTATCTTATGTCCTTATCTCCTCTTTGGAGGAGTTGTTGTTTTAAAATATTTCTACACATATCTCCCCTCACCAATTATTATTATTTTCAAAAACTGTCTTAAATGGTATAATGTCCAGCCAATGCTAATAATTTTTTTATGGATTCCAGTAGTCATTTCAACCATATATACTATATATGACGTTATACAGCACTGTATGCTATCATTTTACAAATGAGGCAATTGTGGCCCAGGATATTTATGTATCTCACTCAAAGTCATAGAGCTTGTGAGTGATGGTGCCAGATTTTGAACCCTGCAGCCCAGGTCCTGAGTGCCTGCTTGCAGCAAATGGCCCCATTTCTAGCCTAAGCCTTGCTCTTAATTTTAGGCAATCCAAAACATGAATTTTCAGAGAACATATCATCAGGATGTAAATGTTTAAGTTGCTGGAATTTCCTTCTATTTGGTGGTTCTTCAGAGAGGCATACTCAGATATCTAGAAGTCAATTGGTTTTGAAACAAGAACAAACCCCTTGATATCCATATGGAGATTTGCATCCTGCCTACACTTTAAATTAACCTTATTGATGGATTTCCTGCCAAGCTTAGTTTCATTTATTATGCATGTTCCTTTTAGTAGGTGGAAGAAAAAAAAACATGTGCGAATTATCCTCTAAATAAAGCAATATATAAACCAGGCTTATAAATTTTCTAAAGTTTATTTTTATTTGCCTAGCTCTTCTGTACTTTTTTGGAGATAAATGTTTACTTAATAAAAGGAAAAATGATGTCTTGAAATAAGCATATCTTAGTAGTAAACAACCAGGAGTGGATTTTTCTTTTTCATTCATCATTGTCAGCTGAAGACATTCTCAGTCAGCAGCTAGGGGTGAAATTTATGGCGTCAAGATGGGTGAGCCACTTCACTGTTTCTTTCTGAGCTTAAAGAAATTTCAGCCTGAAATTCCACCCTTTCTGGACTTTAAAATGTGACAACAGATACATGTATTATAGGAGTTGGACCTAAGACTTACTGCAGCACTGCAAGTCAGACTCAGGATTCCCTAGAGGTGATGTGGGGAATGAGTACTCATGGGGTGTTCATCTTGGGATGAAAAAATATGGATCAAGGAAGGGGGAATAAGGGAAAGTGCCTTCTTTTAATTTATGTTTTCTTGATATTACCCAAGAGAGTCAGACAATGAAGTTTGTCTGGAATACTCTTGGCTTTTGATGATCTGGGGGAAAGTATTGAAAAGAGAAACTTGGGTCAGTGGTACCCATAAAAGGCTACTTTATACCTGTCCTATTTAATCAAGCTGGAGCCGGGGGGAAGGAGACTGGTTCCCAAAACAATCATAGCTTAGTGACTGCTGTAAGTAGCTTGGAGCTCTAGAACTTTCTGTCTGACAAAAAATAATGACTCAGTTAATCAGTAACATATGTGGGCTTGTTCAGAGAATTTCTGATGGAATCTATGACTGCAACCCTTTCAGACCTCATGCTCCTTTTTATAACAAGTATTTGAATGTCCTTTTTGTTATCTTGAAATGAAATTTATGTATTACACATTTAAAAAAATAAAAACACCTTGTTATAAAAGGAGAACCAAAGGGAAAGGAATCCTCAATAAGACATGTCTCTCAATTTGCAAATACTCAGACAAGACAACTGATGAAAGATAATTTAAAAAACAAACAAACAGGTAAAATCATGACCCTCAATGAGATCTAAAATGTATTTATGGCAATTACCTCATAATAAGGAACCAGGCAAATGTTATAACCCATTCAAGAGAGAAGCCAAAAAATGGATATATTTATAAATTAGGAATATTGAAATGATATGTAAATGAAGGCAAAGCTAGTTTCTTCAGCAGTGGAAAAGAGAGGATAATTGAACCTTTACCAGAAACCACAGAACTCAGATGTCTATAGACAAATATTATCTCACATTGTTATCACTTATCTACAATTTACAGAGTTGTAGAATCATTCCCACAAAATCAGATAACCCAGAGGGGTGTGGTATACATAGTACACAGCTTTTCATCGCAGTTCAAATTTTTCTCTGCCTGCCTGCTAAGTTACTTCAGTTGTGTCTGACTCTGTTTGCGAACCTATGCACTGTAGCCCGCCAGGCTCCTCTGTCCACGGGATTCTCCAGGCAAGAATCCTGGAGTGAGTTGCCGTGCCTTCCTCCAGGGGACCTTCCCAACCCAGAAACTGAATCCATGTCTTATGTCTCCCACATTAGCAGGTGGGTTCTTTACCACTAGCACCACCTAAGGAAACCCAAATTTTTCTCTACAGTATCCTTAATTAAGTAATCAGATATTCACTGCTATAGGTAAAAACACCCTGAATAAAGTATCTATACCAGCAGACTGACTCAGTTGGTTGAATTGTCACCCTAAATACATTGAACAGTGATGCTTTCAGGTGGTTTCTGAAATGGAGATCAGTACTTGGTAAACCTCTGAGCAAAGAAAGTACACTCTTCCCTCAATTTACACAGTACCTGAGCTCCTAGAAAAGTGGGTGCTTATTAGAACCATCCGAGGACACTGTGTGTACAGTGGAGTTGGGTTCCAGTTAAGACAGTTACGTTTTTCACCTGTGTGAATATCTGGCAGAATACACGAAAGTTATGGGGGATACGGCAAACCCTGCATTGTGGGTCATTTTCCTGAGCACTACAGGGCATCTTCTATCCTAGCCCTACCCGCTGAAGGCAAGTGGTACCTTCCAGTCATGTGACAACCAAGACAAAAAGTCTCACAAATTACCAACACAATCCCTAAGGATGGAGAAGCACTAATGGAGAAGCACTGTCATGGCTGAAATATGCCCTCAGACCCATTGTTTTATCCCCACCTCCAGCAACACCATCTGCTGTTTGGCAGCTCTGGAGAAAGGCAGAGGCCTTTCTTGAATAGGGTTAGGCTGGAAATAGTTTTTAATTTAAAAAGCTGACTCATCTCCTCTGGAATCTCTCTCTTCTAAGTTTAACTAACCAAATTGAGAGAGGAAGGAGGTCTATCATTAGTGGGCTTTGATTGATACAAATCAGCTTTTATAACTGTAAGGTTTGGCTTCCCATAATTATTCCACATGTTTTATATCACTCATTGTTTGGGTTAAACTGGACTCACTTGAAGCGATTTGCTTTTGTTAAATACATAATGAGCAGCATAGTACTGTAATTTGACTTGAGCCATAAAACACACTTTAATATTAGCTTGTATTATATTTATCTAGCTTGTTTGGGGAAAAATAAAACTGACTAAAACCTAAGTTAAAGTCTAGATAAAGCCAGTTAAGACATAATTTGTATTTTAGTGTTGGATTGTATTGTGAGACTAGAGTTAAGTTGGGAAAATGTATCATGTTCTGTTAAGGGAAAGATCAATACTTCAAAAACTTAAACTTTGGTTGCTGTGCTCACATCATAGTGTACAAGCATCATTTATAGTTTGGTTTTGAGAATTACTCTGGCATTAAGTTTATAGAAAAATGTATAAAAGAAACTGAAGTTTTGGTTATATTTTTATAATTGTAAAGTTAAAGTTTGATTAAAATGGTCACTGCTCTTTTTTATTCTATTTTATTGTGTTTTCAATAAAAACACTAAAACAAACAAACAAAAGTAAATACACATCCCCAGTCTCTTCAAACTGGAGTTTGCCTCTGCTTTTCTGAAGAGTTCTTGCCACCAGACCTGCAGTAGAAGGTGGGGTGGCAGTGGGGGTGCAGATGGGATATGGTACAGTCAAATGACCAAAGAGCAGGCCACAGAGGAAGGGACATGGTTCAGGAAGTGAGGACTGCGAGTACTTGCCATAGCTCAGGGAGCCATTGCCACTTACCCTATGTCGCCAAATGTTATGATTTTACTTTAAAAAGAAACAGGAAATATTTCATTTTTGTATGCAATTTTTCAGTTCTTATATGCTGGCTCATGTATATGTATGTGTGTATAGATAGATGGCGGAGAAGGCAATGGCACCCCACTCCAGTCCTCTTGCCTGGAGAATCCCATGGACGGAGGAGCCTGGTGGGCTGCAGTCCATGGAGTCGCGAAGAGTTGGACACGACTGAGCGACTTCCCTTTCACTTTTCACTTTCATGCATTGGAGGAGGAAATGGCAACCCACTCCAGTTTCTTGCCTGGAGAATCCCAGGGACGGTGGAGCCTGGTGGACTGCCGTCCATGGGGTCGCACAGAGTCGGACACGACTGAAGCGACTTAGCAGCAGCAGCAGCAGCAGCATAGATAGATGGATGGATATGTATTAATATTTAACACACATGTGCACATACAGACACAGACAACTCTACTCATACATAACAGCTCCTTAGAGTTAGACTCATGAATAATGACTTTGGTACCAACTAGGACCCTCTTTTGAATCAGAATGAGAACTATGAGCCAGGTATTTTACCCCATTGCAGATGTGAGAAGAAGTGGGTTTTGAGAAGTGAAGTGATTTGTCTAGAGTCACTCAAGAAATAGCTGGGCTGTTCTGCTCCTGATACCAGGCTGCGAACATTATTCTGACAAAAGCAAGCCACAGGAAAAATTTCTGCTGAAAACAGCATTTATGCACCTATCTAAGTAAAAATCAACATTTCTTAAAGCTTCTTGACCTATGTCCCTATCAGAAGCATGAGGAGCTTTCCAGAGAAAGTAGACGATCCGAATTTGCTGGTATCTGCAAGCAAGCTGGGTGAGCCATTTGCTGCATTAGCCTGACATCCATCAAAGCTAGTGATAAGAATGAGTGAATCCCTAGGGGTTGCTTGTGAAAAAACGTTAAAAGCTTTAATTGAAAGGATCTCCACACAGGCCACATGTAACTTTCTCATTGTGAATTCCTCTCTTGCCCCTAGATACCCTAGGGCACCACCAAATATCAGGGCCAAGTCATTCTGATGTACTTAAGACAGAGCCTCTGGCAGGGCCTTTGATGATGCTCAGCTTGGAGTCCTGTGCCGACCCCAAGGGTGAGGGATGATGCACTTGGAGCAATGTCATCTGTCAGGGTCTAACCTCTCTTCTTTCTGTGAATGTCTGCAATTAAACCAGCCTTATGGAAAATGGGGACGTTTCATATTTTAAAACGTCTTGATTGGAATGTGCATATGATGAAAAAGATAAGCTTGGCTACTTCAAAAAGCACTTGCTGTAAGAAAGCAGCAGGGATTCCATCAGAAGCTTTCCAGGAGCTCCAAGAAAATCCTGTGCCAGTTTTCTTTCCCTTGTTTGTGACTCAGCTTAGGGTGTGACCCCAGGCTTCCCTTGTGGCTCAGCAGGTAAATAATCCGCCTGCAATATGGAAGACCTGGATTCGATCCCTGGGTTGGGAAGATCCCCTGGAGAAGGGAAAGGCTACCCACTCCAGTATTCTGATCTGGAGACTTCCATGGATTGTATAGTCCATGGGGTTGCATAGAGTTAGACATGACTGAGTGACTTTCATTTCACTTTCACGTTTTTTCCAGGCTTACATTCTATTAAAATCAGTAAACATTTCCTCTTCCAGTTCTAACTCTGTGAAGGTACCCATAGCCTTCCCCACACTGCCAAAGGGCAGCATGGAGCAAAAGTTGTTAAGAATTCCTGAGTAAAATGTCCCATTCGGAAACTTTTCAAGCAACAAATTAAAAACTCTGCCCCTTTAAAGAGGTTTTTTATTACATCCTTAATGCATGTTCATCAAAGACAAAGTAATGTGAGAAAAGATAAACAAAAACAAAAGTCTTGGTGATTCCACTTAAAGACGTGTGTTATTCGGGGTAAGTTATGGGAGAAGACATCAGAACTAATGCAATGATCTCTTAATCTAAGAAAAAGTTAGGTGAGAGCTGGCCCCCATATTCACTGCATTCTTTTATTCTTACAGAGCCTGATACAAAATAACCATTCAGTTGCCTAACCTCCCTGTGGATAAAATTTCTTTTTTTGATAGATAAGGCTGTTAAAATAGTTATCATTGGTATTTAGAATAATATATGATAGTTTAACAATTACCCACCAATATGTATACTCTGAGCTGAAAATCCAGAGCAATTAGGACCGTTCTCTACATGTATATTACAAATCATGAACCATTATGTGGAGCCCTTATGCTTATGAAGGGAGGCAGAGAATACAAATGTGGGAATGAGATGCAGGGAAGCACAAATTGTGTAAATGAAATCTAGACTGTTTCTGGGAACATAATTTCATGAATAAAGATGATCTAGCATCTCTGAACTATGTATTTTAAGATTAATATTTCTCAATAGTTCTTGTCAACGTGAGTGGCAGTAGAATCCATAATAAGTATTTTATTGAATTATATTTAGTTTAAATATAAATGTAAAAAAGCACCATGAATTCTCATGTCAAATTATGTCACCCAAAAGTTAATTAGTTGTACCATGACTCAAAAAAAAAAAAAAAAAGAATTCTTTTAATTTGGTAAAATATAGGCTTGTGTTTCTAACAGTTCAAGGATATATAATTAATAAAATTTATTTTTAGAGCAGTTTTAGGTTCACAGCAAAATTGAGCAGACAGTACAGAGTTTCCATATACTCCCTAGCCCCACACATGCACAGCCTCCCCACCAACCACATCCCAAACCACAGTGTTACATTTGTTGCCGTCAGTGAACTTGCACTAAAACATCAGTTCAGTTCAGTTGTGTCCGACTCTTTGAGACCCCATGAATCACAGCACGCCAGGCTGCCCTGTCCATCACCAACTCCTGGACTTCACTCAAACTCACGTCCATCGAGTCCGTGATGCCATCCAGCCATCTCATCCTCTGTCGTCCCCTTCTCCTCCTGCCCCACTCCCAGCATCAGGATATTTTCCAATGAGTCAACTCTTCGCATGAGGTGGCCAAAGTACTGGAGTTTCAGCTTTAGCATCAGTCCTTCCAATGAACACCCAGGACTGATCTCCTTTAGAATGGACTGGTTGGATCTCCTTGCAGTCCAAGGGACTCTCAAGAGTCTTCTCCAACACCACAGTTCAAAAGCATCAATTCCTCGGTGCTCAGCTTTCTTCACAATCCAACTCTCACATCCATACATGACCACTGGAAAAACCATAGCCTTGACTAGATGGACCTTAGTCGGCAAAGTAATGTCTCTGCTTTTCAATATGCTATCTAGGTTGGTCATAACTTTCCTTCCAAGGAGTAAGCGTCTTTTAATTTCATGGTGGCAATCACCATCTGCAGTGATTTTGGAGCCCAAAAAAATAAAGTCTGACACTGTTTCCACTGTTTCCCCATCTATTTGCCATGAAGTGATGGGACCAGATGCCATGATCTTCATTTTCTGAATGAGCTTTAAGCCAACTTTTTCACTCTCCTCCTTCACTTTCATCAAGAGGCTTCTTAGTTGTGGCTCAGAGGGTAAAGCATCTGTCTACAATGCGGCAGACCTGGGTTCGATCCCTGGGTCGGGAAGTTCCCTGGAGAAGGAAAAGGCAACCCATTCTAGTACTCTTGCCTAGAAAATCCCATGGACGAGAAGCCTGGTGTCCATGGGGTCGCAAAGAGTCGGACACAACTGAGCAACTTCACTTTCACTTTCACTTTTCACTTTCTGCCATAAGGGTGATGTCATCTGCATATCTGAAGTTATTGATATTTCCTCCGGCAATCTTGATTCCAGCTTGTGCTTCTTCCAGACCAGCGTTTCTCATGATGTACTCTGCATACAAGTTAAATAAGCAGGGTGACAATATACAGCCTTGACGGACTCCTTTTCCTATTTGGAACCAGTCTGTTGTTCCATATCCAGTTCTAACTGTTGCTTCCTGACCTGCATATAGGTTTCTCAAGAGGCAGGTCAGGTGGTCTGGTATTCCCATCTCTCTCAGAATCTTCCACAATTTATTGTGATCCACACAGTCAAAGGCTTTGGCTTAGTCAATAAAGCAGAAATAGATGTTTTTCTGGAACTCTCTTGCTTTTTCCATGATCCAGCAGATGTTGGCAATTTGATCTCTGATTTCTCTACTTTTTCTAAACCCAGCTTGAACATCTGGAAGTTCATGGTTCACGTATTGCTGAAGCCTGGCTTGGAGAATTTTGAGCATTATTTTACTAGCATGTGAGATGAGTGCAATTGTGCGGTAGTTTGAGCATTCTTTGGCATTGCCTTTCTTTGGGATTGGAATGAAAACTGACCTTTTCCAGTCCTGTGGCCACTGCTGAGTTTTCCAAATTTGCTGGCATATTGAGTGCATTTCACCTTAAATCCATAGTTTGCATTAGGGTTCACTTGTGATGTTACATTCTATGGGATTTGACACATTTTTAATGACATGTATCTAACTCCACCATTGTAATGTCATACAGAATAGTTTTACTCCCTTAAAAATCCTCTGTGCTCTTCCTATCATCTCTTCCTTCCCTGAAAGGAAGAGACCCTGAAAACCACTGACTTTTTTCTTATACTGTCTCCATAGTTTTACCTTTCCCAGAAAATCATATCATTGAAGTCATACAATATAAAGCCTTTTCCGATCTGCTTCTTTCATGGAGCAGTATTTGTTTGTTTCCTCTGTGTCATCTCATAACTTGATAGCTCATTTCATTTTAGCATTGAATAATATTCCATAATCTGAAGGTACCACAGTTGTGTATCTGTTCACCTACTGAAAAACACCTTGGCTGCTTCCAAGTCTGGGAGGTTATGAATTAAGCTGCCATACACATCTGTGCACATAATTTTTAATTCATTTGAGTAAACACCAAGTCCCTTACACACCAGACTGGAAACTGAAAGGCATTATTTTTTAAAATTCTAGAAAACTGAAGTGCTATGGTCAAAAGTTCTGTTGGATATATTGTTTAGCTTCCTCATCTCAAACTGAAATCGAAACAGACAAGCCCACTTTGGGGGACACTTTTTTCTCTCTTTTCTGAGCTTCTTTTCAGCACTCATTGAGTATTATTTATCAGGCAAGGCAAGAATATATATACCCTTTTTCCTCTGGTTTCTTGAATCAAGAATCTACTTAGCTATTTTAACAGATCAGTTTTCAAGTAAAAACCAGAAAGGAATCAGGAAGTTGTATTTCTACATTTCCATTTATCACGTCCTTTTATGTCTGTTTAAAATCCAAATCCAAGTCCATCAATCCAGAATGTGAAATCACATTGAAATAACTTCATTAAAGTTAATCTCTGTTCCTACTCTCCATCTGAAAAATAAACTTAGAAGATAAAAATCTAACCTGCTGAGATTCAAATGATAGGTTTTGTACCAATGGGTAATACCAGTGAGAGGGGGTACCAATGAGTGATAAGTACACTGATGATGTCCGTCAATATACTTATCAACCTCACTGTAACTATTTGTTGCCTGTCATTTCTGTGAGACTGTCAGCTCCCCCAAGAGCAGGGACAAGGCCTGACTGATTACTCTGGTGCATAGTCAGTATTTCACTATATATTAGTTGAATGCATCATTGGTTCATTAGATATGGTTTATGTTAATTAACCTCATTTATTTAACAGTAAGTAAGCACCGACTAGGTACAAAGCTGCATGTTGGATATTTCGGGTGTGTAAAGATGAGTGCAGTTCATATCCTACCTTCCAAAAGCTTACACAACTGTCAATCATTGTAGCAGGCTGTCCTTGCCAAGTCCATATCCCCTCTGCATCCCCTTCCTTCCACTCTGGATAGTTCCACCAGGAGTTATGGCATCTCGCCACATAAAGGCATTCTTTAACCTCGGAGTAGCTCAGCACCTTGGAGGCAGACTGGAATTGTCAGAGAAATAACACCTCCAGGACAATTTTCATCCCGTGAGAGTGGCAGTTCCTTGCCCTTCAGTAGGAAACTTTTTGAGCCCACGTCACTCAGTCTCTCAGGAGGTCCCCAGTGGAACGGAGGCCAGATGCTCACAGCAATAACCTGCCCATTAAAACACCTTTTAGTCGCTTTTCTCCTTTCTTGGTCCCACTTCCTACTCCCTCAGAGTCCTTCCTAAGATCTCTTCCCAAATAAATTATTCTCCCTAAATCCATTACTCTAGGTCTGATTTGATTCATGTCAATGTATGGCAAAACCAATACAGAATTGTAAAGTAAAATAATAAATAAATAAATAAATTTTTTAAAAAATTAAAGAAGTATGGACACTGGAGTGTGTTAAGTACTAGAGGCATGAACAGAGAGGAATGGGAATGCAGAGGAGGAGGGAATTTAAGCCTAGCTGGGAGAAGACTTGGCATCATTTGAATGGGGTCTGGGTGGGGGTGGTGAGTGCGCCTGTGGGAAGAGATGCTTAAGGTAGAGCAAACAAGGGCATGGTGCTGCTGAAGACCACAGACCTCTCATGGAATTGTGGGCAATTGAGTCCAGAGGGAATGCGGGTAGAAAAGTATCTCAGCCTTTTCCAGAAAGTACTCTGGAGCCCCTCACATGCCAGAAAGGAGGCAGTTCTCTCTTACCCCTTTCATTCTAACTTCAGCTCCAGTTCCTTACTGCTTTCACCCTGGTACTTTTTAAAGTCCAAACATTCTCCTTTTTGTAGGAATCTGAATATAGAATCAAACATAGCTACCCATTATTTATAAAAGCACCATAAGGTCACCACTGACCAACCCAGTGTTTCTTTAAGCATAGCACTTTCTTTCTGCCTGTAGATTTGAATTCATGTTTTTTGAGTTCCCATGACAAGCTGAGCATTACTATTTTGCTCCTTGTGAGAGCTTACAGTCTAAACATAGTGTCCAGGCCTCAACCCAGACAGGGAACTTTCCTGCCTCTGTTAGAGGATAATCTTAAATTTTAAAACAGACAAAAAAAGGAAGAGTATTCCACAGAGTCAAGGAATATAACCCAAACTAACTCCATCTTGAAATCCCCTCTATTACTTCCCAAGCAAGTATAATGCATATGGATGGTCCTGCTCATTCTCTGGGTCCTAGAAGTGGTTTCTCGCAAATGAAATGTTCTGACCAGTCATTCCATCTCCAGTGCTGACTCAATTATAGCTTCTTACCATGATCAACAACTGCTAAATTGGTTATAACCCCAGAATGGGAGCTGAAAACCAAAAAACAGAGGTGTGGTAAGAGGACAGGAGCAGAATCATTTTTCCAGCAGAGGAAAGCCAGTTTAGCAAAGACAAAATGAGTACTTCTGGAACAGGTATACAATATTGGAAAATAACAGAGAGATTCAAGAAGTTATTAAAGCTCGCAAGAGAATTTGGGGAGAGAACACTACTCATTTCAGCTCAGCAGGAGCCAGTTCGCATTATTATGTTTTGTTCTATACTTAGCTTTGAAGAAAGCCGCAAATTACAATGGTTAAATAGAGCTTTAGAAAATGGAAAATAGCAACATTGCAAGTACAGAAAGTATTAGGGTAGTAGAACATCCTCCAGTTCAGGAATGGATCTAGAGAACTGAAATTCCTCCTTTCCTCTACCACCCTCAAGAAGTTTAGCCATGTGTCTCTTATGAATCACCATTACTATAATATCGCTTGTGTATTAATAATAAATACAACTTTGTTTTTTAAACAAAAGGATCAACCAGAGGTTGGGAGAGAAAGAAAGCTGCTAGAGTACTTCAACCAGGTTAAGTACTTGGGGGAAGATACTAATTTAATACCTACCTACATTGAGAAGTGAATGATGAAAAACACATTTTTGATCTTTGTACATTTAAGGCACCCCTCTACAGCCATACTGAAGTGTTAGTTGCTCAGTCATGTCCAACTCTGTGACCCCATTGACTGTAGCATGCCAAGCTCCTCTGTCAATGGAATTTTCCAGGCAAGAATACTGGAGCGAGTTGCCATTCCCTTCTCCAGGGGATCTTCTCAACCCATGGAAGGAACCTGTATCTCCTGCTTTGCAGGCAGATTCTTTACCATCTGAGTCATTAGGGAAGCCTCATTACATGTGTTATATGTAATACACATATAAATATGTTAAGCAATTGATCCTTGTAACAGCCTTATGAAACAGATACTGTTCCTAATCCATTTTATAGATGAGACTGGAGCACAGAAAGGCTAACTAACTTGCTCAAGTTCATACAGCAGGTAAGTGGCAGAACCAGCACTTAGTCTGGCCTCAAAGTTTGTGTTCTTGATGACTACATTCAGAAGCCATGCTAGGAAGGGAATGTTTGTGTCCCTCCAAAATTTATATGCAGAAGTCTTAACTCCCTATGTGATGGTATTTGAAGATGGGACCTTTAGGAAGTTTAGCTGAGGTCATGAGGATGGAGCCCCTGTGCTGGAATCACTGTCCTTATCAGAAGAGAAAGAGACACTAGAGCTCCCTCTCTTAACCAGGTGAGGACACAGTGAGGGTTGGCCATCTAGAAGCCAGGGAGAGAGCCCTCACAGGAAACTGAATCTACTGGCTCCTTGGTCTGAAAACTGCAGAGCTCTGAGAAAATAAATCTCTGTTAAGCCAGCCAGTCTTTGGTATTTTGTTACAGCAGCCCAAGAAGAGTAAGACCACAAAGCTATTATAACCAAGCTGTTACCCAGAGAGACAAGGAACTGTAGGCAGAAGTTTCAGCTCAGATCCAGGGATTACTTCAGGGGCTTCTCTGTGAAGACCTTGTTTCCTGCAGGACAGGTCACAAAGAATTTCTTGGCTCACGGGTGATGTACGGTGAACCCAAGAGCAGGCCTGAGAGCTCTGGGGGAAGCTGCATAAACTAAAACTCGTGGTCACTTCCTGAGTGAAGCTCAGAGCAAATATGAGCAAAATATTCAGTGATTTGGGTCTGGACAGGGCTGTTGAAGAAGGAGGAGCGAGTCAGTCAGGGGAAAAAAACCAAAACCCTCCTCCTCTCATTCCCCGGAAGATGGTATGAATCAGATTTTTGTGAAATATGACAGGTTACTATGTGAGGTGTCCTAGCACATCTCTCAGCCTTTCATAGAATCCCAGTCCCAATTGGTTTAGCTCTAACTCACTTTGTTACAAAATTTTTGCCACTAAGAATAGCCAGAATTTTTGTTCCTATAATATCTCTATGCATATATTCTCTACGTATGGGTAATTTTACTTCTATGGAATAGATTTTGAGAAGTGGGGCTTGTAAGAGGAAGAATGTTTTTAATTTGAAAGATATTTTCAGATTAGCTTTTAAATAAGTTCTAACAAATCACATTCCATTGGTACTGTAGGGAGTATTTTTCTTAAACATCCTTCCTAAGGTTAGGGCATTCTCCCCAGGGAGAAGCCAGATACATACTTTCCCAAAATCCCTTGCAGTTTGAGTGCAAACATATGACTACGCCCTGCCAATCACATACCACAAAGGCTCCACATTAATGAGACAAAGATACAGTTCCTCATAGAATCCTATCAATACTTCCGGATTCTAGACAGCAGTGACAGTCATGCCTCATTCTGGGAACTTCGGTGCTCTATGACAGGGATATCTCATCAAGCCCTCAGTAGCAGGAATTGGTTGATCTTTTCTTAAATGCATTCACATCTGTCGATCCTGTTGCCTCTACCCCAGTTAAGGCCACCCTGATCTGCGTGGGGACAGCAGCAGCAAGCTCCACCTGGTCTCCTAGTCCCAAGCATAATTAGAAACCCATTTTCCTCCTGCAATATGAATGATCTTCCTAAAACTCAAGTCTATGTCACCCCCTTGCTTTTAAAACCTTTCATTTTTCCCCTCACTGCCCCAGGCTGAAATTTCTATTCCTTACCCCGGCCCATGAAATCTTCCAAAAATTGAGCAGGAATTCCCTCCCCAGGCATGCCCCTTTCTTCCCTTTGAATGCTATACTCGGTCATACTGGACATTTCTCAGGTTTTTTTATTACCCCATGTATTTTCTCACTTCTGGGCTTTTGCAAACATTGAACTCTACTTTCTTCCCTTATTTTTTGCTTGCCTACCTTCTTGTTCTCTAGTTATCAGTTTACCTCTCACTTCTCTCACTGCCTAGGACTAGATTATATATCCCATCTCTAGGTTACCAGATTGTCTCATAGTTCTTATCTCTGTTTCCCACTAAGTTATGTGAAGGTAGGGTTGGTGCCCATTTTGTTCCCTGCTACATGCTTGCATGCTCACTCACTTCAGTTTTGTGCAACTCTTTGCAACCCCATGGATTATAGCCTACCAGACTCCTCTGTCCATGAGATAACTCCAGGCAAGAACACTGGAATATTCATGCCAAGCCCTCCTTCATGGGATCTTTCCAACCCAGGGATTGAACCCACAGCTCCTGCTTTACAGGCAGATTCTTTACCGCTGAGCCACCAGGGTAGCCCTTCCCTATTACACACTCAGTGTCTAACATAGTCTGAAACATAGTGGGTAATAAATAAAAATCTGATGTATTAATAGATAAATTGATGAGACAGATAATATTTTCACCATTTACTCACAGGGTAACTGAGGTTTAGAGAGTCTATTTTCACAAAGTTATGAGGTTACTTAACAGAGGACCTGGGACCAGAACACAGATATTCTGACTCTTGATGTATTGATTTATTCAACTATCCCTCGTTGCTCCCTTCAAATGCAATTTATCACTCTTTTAAGCTTGTGTGTTCAGTTGCTTAGTCATATCTGATTCTTTGGGACCTCACTGACTGTAGCCTGCCAGGCTCCTCTGTCCATAGAATTTCCCAGGCAAGAATACTGGAGTGGGTTGCCATTTCCTTCTTACTTTTAAGCTTAATAAACACATTATGATGCAAAAAAACCTGGACAGCAGGTATATTTGAGGCCAGATAATTTGGGCTCCAAAATCATTGCAGATGGTGACTGCAGCCATGAAATTAAAAGAGACTTGCTCATTTGAAGAAAAGTTATGACCAACCTAGATAGCAAATTAAAAAGCAGAGACATTACTTTGCCAAGGTAATGCAAAGGTCTGTCTAGTCAAAGCTATGGTTTTTCCAGTGGTCATGTATGGATGTGAGAATTGGACTGTGAAGAAAGCTGAGCACCAAAGAATTAATGCTTTTGAACTGTGGTGTTGGAGAAGACTCTTGAGAGTCCTTGGACTGCAAGGAGATCCAACCAGTCCATCCTAAAGGAAATCAGTCCTGAATATTCAATGGAAGGACTGATGTTGAAGCTGAAACGCCAATACTCTGGCCACCTGATGTGAAAAACTGACTCATTTGAAAAGACTCTGATGCTGTGAAAGATTGAAGGCAGGAGGAGAAGGGGATGCCAGAGGATGAGATGGTTGGATGGCATCACTGACTCAATGGACATGAGTTTGAGTAAACTCTGAGAGTTGGTGATGGATGAGGAGGCTTGGCGTGCAGCAGTCTGTGGGGTCGCAAAGAGTCGGACACGACTGAGCGACTGAACTCAACTGAATTCTTTGTGGTCGGGCTGTCCTACACATTGAAAGATGTTTAGCAGTATTCTTGGCCTCCACCCACTAAATGCTAGCAGTATTCCCTCCCTCTGTTTGTCTCCAGACATTGCCAAATGTCCTGTGCGGGACAAAATAGCCTTCCCATAAAAATGAGCGTTCTAAAATTACCACACGCAATTTGTTAAATCTCTGCAACTTTGGGTTGAGAATATGTCTCAGCACACACATACCTCCAGTGGAAAGATGGAGGTCAAGAACAGATTCATGTCCAAATACTGACCTTGTACCTTTTAAGCCACAAGTCTTAATTTCACTGAGCCTCAGTTTTCTCCTCTGCAAAACAGAGATCATAATGCTCAAAATTACAGGAAGGATTAGAGAGAAGGTACACAAAGTACTCAATAAACTACATTAATTTAACTAAACTATTGCTTTCTTTGGACCAATAGCTAGTGGGTCAATCGGGATTTCTTTGGAAGGAATGATGCTAAAGCTGAAGCTCCAGTACTTTGGCCACCTCATGCGAAGACCTGACTCATTGGAAAAGACTCTGATGCTGGGAGGGATTGGGGGCAGGAGGAGAAGGGGACGACCAAGGATGAGATGGCTGGATGGCATCACTGACGCAATGGGCTTGAGTCCGAGGGAAGTCCGGGAGATGGTGATGGACAGGGAGGCCCGGCGTGCTGCGATTCATGGGGTCACAAAGAGTCGGACACGACTGAGCGACTGAACTGAACTGAACTGAACTTGCCAAAATATGCATGAAGAAAACATGACCAAAGAGAGGAGCTGGCAGTTCAGGGTGAAATGGAATGCATTTGATGGCAGAAGGCGTTTGCATTCCAGGAGGTCAAGAAAAGCCACAAGTTTCAGGAATGAAAACAAGTATGACATTTAAACTGACAAGCTTATTGGTATGCTGCCTTTTATTTATTTTCTCATAATTTCATGGTTTTATAGAGAAAACAAAGAAAAAGTCATACTTAAGGATCTCTTACCATTTTTACTATGATTACACACCCTAAATTGGATTGAGGGTGGGATGGGGGAAACTGTAAGTTTCAAGATCCACCAAAAAGGGAATCAGGTGATTAGCAATTGCTCACATTCTCCCTCTCCCTTATGAATTTTAATGCATTTTATTTGGTATTTGACATACTGTGTTTACAGGATTCCTTCAGTTTTGAACAGCAAGTCTAGAAAAAACATTTTCCTTCTAAGCATCTACCATTTTTTTTGCTGACTTTCTGCTTTGACACAACAGCGCTGCTCCAGAAAATGCTTTTTAGGGAATTCCACATGATGCTACTGCCTGAGGGTTCAAAGGATTAAACTAAAGGGATGTGGCATTCTGGCTGGGAACAGCAGAACTCAGCAGCACTCAGTCCTCTAGCTCCACAGAACCTCCACCCTCTCCCTCCCTCCTCTCCCTTCTCCTACCTGGGACTTCAGAATGGCCTACTCCCCTCCATCCACAGAGAGACGCTCCAAAATACAATCTTCTGCAACAGAGCTAGATCCTCTAACTTAGGCCTAAGGATGTCTACCTCTTGAACCATTAAAATATTCACTATTAATACTAGCCCAGACCTGGAAACATCCCAAGTGTCCATCACACTGGAATGGATAGACTGCAGTAAATGCACACAATAGAACATTACAGAGCAATGAGAACAGACTGCAACCACACGCAAAAACACAAATGAGTCTACCGTTAAAGAGGTGAAGCCCAAAAGAGTACCTGTGGTGCTCTTCATTGACATTAAAAAGCAGCAAGACTAATCTGCTAGAAGTGAGGCTAGTCAAAGTCAGGAGGGTGGAACCCTGTGTCAGGGGAGAGTGACAGGGAGGATCTCTGGGGAGCTGATTTTAAGAGTGTGTTGACTTTGTGAAGAATAGCAATGGAGGTTCTTTAAGAAACTAAAAATATAAGATAATCCAGCAATCCCACTCTTTGGCATATATCTAGAAAAGATGAAAACTCTAATTTGAAAAGATACATGCATCCCTATATTTATAGCAGCACTATTTATAATCACAAAGACATGGAAGCAACCTAAATGTCCATAGATGGGTGATTAGATAAAGAAGGTGTGATACATACATACAATGGAGTATTACCCAGCCATAAAAAAGAGTGAGGCAATGCCATGTGTGGCAACATAGAAGGACCTAGAGATTATCATACTCCATGAAGTATATCAGACAAACAAAGACAAGTATCACATGATACCACTTATATATGCAATCTAAAAATATGACCCAAAGGTACTTATTTACAAAGTAGAAACAGATTTCGAAAACAAACTTATGGTTACTAAAAGGAAAAGATGGAGAAGAGGGATAAATTAGGAGTTTAACATATACACACTACTATAAATAAAACATATAAGCAACAGGAACCTACTGTATAGCACAGGGAATTATACACACTATCTTGTAATAACCTACAATGGATAAGAATCTGAAAAAGATTATATGTATGCTGTGCTTAATCACTCAGTCATGTCCGACTGAGTCTTTGTGACTCAGATCACTCAGTCTTTGTGACCTCTTGCACGGTAGCCTGCCAAGCTCCTCTGTTCATGAGGATTCTCCAGGTAAGAATACTGGAGTGGGTTGCCATGCCCTTCTCTAGGGGATCTTCCCAACCCAGGGAGAGAACCCATGTCTCCCCCATTGCAGGCAGATTCTTTACGATCTGAGCCACCAAGGAAGCTCGTGAATACTGGAGTGGGTAGCCTCTCCCTTCTCCAGGGGATCTTCCCAACCCAGGAATCGAACCAGGGTCTTCTGCATCGCAGGCAGATTCTTTCCCAGTTGAGCTACCAGGGAAGCCAATTATTATATAAGATTATAATCTTAAAGATTATATATATGATATATAATATATATGTGTGTGTATGTGTGTGTGTAAATATATACATATATAAGCTTTCCTGGTGGCTCAGTGGTAAAAGAACCCCTCCTGCCAATGCAGGAGACACAGGTTTGATCCCTCAGCGGTCGGGAAGATCTCCTGAAAAAGTAAATGGCAACCCCCTCCAGTATTCTTGCATGGGAAATGCCATGGACAGTGAAGCCAGGCAGGCCACAGTTCATGGGGTCACAAAAGAGTCTGACATGACTTAGTGACTAAACAACAACAACAAAAAATATATATGTATAACTGAATCAATCTGCCGTACACTTGAAACTAACACAACATTGCAAATTAACTTTTTTTTTTTTTTTGAGCTTTGAGCTCAGTTGCTTCAGTCATGTTGGAGTCTGTCCAGTCCTGTGGAATACTGGAGTGGGTTGCCATGCCCTCCTCCAGGGGATCTTCCCATCTCAGAGATCAAACCCACATCTCCTGTGTCTCCTGCACTGGCAAGTGAATTCTGTACCACTGAGCCATACTTCAACTTAAAAAGTGTGTGTACTTTGTGAAAATTCACTGAGCTCTTCACTGATGAAGATGTAGATTAAACATCTACATTTTCCCCAGATGTATTATAGATTATACTTCAGTCAAACATATACTGAGAATCAGATAAAATAAAAACATTATAAAAACCCCCAAATTTTCTAACATTTTCATTTCTTTGAAAATTCTTTCTTTCACTTTAGGCCTCTCTCTCAGGGAGCATATAGTCTCACAGAATTACTTCAAGCTTTAATAACACTTTTCAGAGACTAGAAGAGCTAAAAGATGAGTTCTAGTTTCCACTTAATTTTCCTACTGATTTCTATGAACTGTGCATTAAGCATAGAATGTTATTGCTGTGAGATGCTGCAGCGAGAACCAGAGAAACTATTCCCTCCAATAGCAGGGAAACTGAGGTTTAGAAAAATGAAGTGACTTACTCAGGGACATGTGTTCTTTAGTAATAAAATGACAAGGAAAAAATTTTCAAAATAAAAGTGACAATGACAGTCTGTGGTCCAAAAGTTTCCATGATTTCTCCTCCTATTTAAGAATGAAACTATTATTGAGAGGGAGAAGCAACTGGCTCATTATATAAATGGAGAACTTTAATTAATTTGCTCCATTTAGATAAGAGCTAATGCTCTCATTTGGTTATCGTGACCCTGAAACAAAATTCCCTTTTAATTGGCACTTACAAGATAGTTTCTCCTGAGACTTAAAAAAAAAGAGATGAAATAGGAGAGCATAGGTTATGCTCCCATAACAAGCAGCCCCCAAATCTTGACAGTTTAAAACAGCTCAGGTTTATAATGATGCCATGTGTCTATCAAATGTCAGCAGGAGCTTTGTTCCACCTCTTCATGTCCTCTGGAACTCAGGCTGAAAGGAAAGCCAGTTCTAGATCGAGACTGGTTATGAGAAGGCAATGGCACCCCACTCCAGAACTCTTGCCTGGAAAATCCCATGGACGGAGGAGCCTGGAAGGCTGCAGTCCATGGGGTCGCTGAGGGTCGGACACGACTGAGCAACTTCACTTTCACTTTTCACTTTCATGCATTGGAGAAGGAAATGGCAACCCACTCCAGTGTTCTTGCCTGGAGAATCCCAGGGACGGGGGAGCCTGGAGGGCTGCCGTCTATGGGGTCGCACGGAGTCGGACACGACTGAAGCAACTTAGCAGCAGCAGCATGATGGCAGTGCAGTGAGAGATGTGTAAAGGGACAGGCTAGCTCTTAAACCTTCTGTCTAAAAGTGACACACACAACTTCCACACCCATCTCTGCATCAGAACAACTCTCCTGACCACTCCCAACTCCTGTGACAGGGAAGTGCAATCCTATGGTGAGTTGGGAAGGAGGGGGAGCTGGAGTATTTGGGAATAGCTCTAATGACCCCCTAAAAAAGCAACCGAAATTGTCCCATGGGAGTCCCACATTGCCTCATGAATTTTACTATAATCACAGTGACCTATGCTTTATTTAAATATATGATGGAGTGAAGATAAATTCTGCAGAAAGTAAAACATAGACATAAAAGGCAGCATTGGCAGGTGTAAATAAAATTCTTTCAACTATCATTGAAAGTATTTTTATGAAAGACATGAAGTGGTTTCATCTGCTTTTCTGCAAACAGTTTAGTGGTTGAATGATCAATATTCCTCTAAAGGGCTCAGGAACCATTTTGACCAAAAGCAACTAAGTAAATGAATTGCCCTCCAGGGCTATAACATTGAACGTAAAGGAAGGCAGCTTACATGGATGCAAACAAAGGCATCCCTTGTGATCATTTTAAGCATTAAACATCAACGAGGCAAGAGTGCTTTTAAGTAGAAAGGGGAAAAATCATTTTGTTGGGGCTCTAATCTCTAATGATAATTTTTTTTTAGAACAGAAAAAGATAATTTTGACAGATAATAGTTTGGTTTACCTGACCTTCTCCTTGTTTTTCTCTGTCCACAAACCTTGCCATAAAGTCATCAGTACTGATTGAACACACACACATACACACACACACACACACACACAAACTGATAAGTTAAAGGCAGAATGTATCAGACCTCACTCAGTCTCTCTAAGCTGTCGCTTTCTGGGCTGGGTTTCAAAGGATATTGTCTTTGGTGAGTAGCAAATAAATATTTTGTTAAAAAAATATATAGGTAAGACATACATTTAAATGCATATTTGTCAAAAAGCAAGACTGGAATATAACATTCTATTAAATACACATACAGAAACACAAGCATCACGACTTAGCTAGTTAGCAGGTGCCAATGCATGATTCTTCTCTGGAATTAAGTATCCTGTTTATATGCCATCACACTTCAAATGATGCAGAATTCAAGTGCTTTCTTTACAACTTGAAAAGATGGTAACATATAATACATCTTACTGGTACCTCTGTAGTAGGAATATTCTTGATGCTTTACAGTCATATTATTTGCTAGTTTCAATGTCCCTGTGTTTTTAACGTATCATGGTATAAGACACAATTGCATCAAGAATACAGTTGATCTAGGTTATAAATTATCTTATTTTTTAATTCTTAAAAAATTATAGGTGAAATTTTTTTTCAATGTGGAATAAAAGAGTGAAAAATTGATCTTCCAGATATGATTCTGGATTATTAAATAACATTTCCATGCTAATGGCTTCTAATACAGATATAAATTTTGAGGACCACACCAAGGTTATGGGCTCCTGGAACAGAGGTCCAGATAGCACAGAGACTCAGGCTTCCCTGGTGGCTTGGACAGTAAAGAATCTGCCTGCAATACAGGAGACCTTGGTTCGATCCCTGTGTCGGGAAGATCCTCTGGAGGAGCAAATGGCAACCCACTCCAGTATTCTTGCCTGGGGAATTCCATGGACAGAGGAACCTGGTGGGCTACAGTTCATGGGGTTGCAAAGAGGTGGACGTGACTGAGTGACTAACACATGCACACACACAGGTGCAGGTGGCAGTTTAGTGAAGCTAAGCCAGAGTGGGCCAGGGGATGGTGTGAGAAGCAGTGGCGATCAGGAGGGCAAGGAGAGGAAACAAAGCTTGAGCCAGGGTCTTGCCTGCTGGCTCAGAGGCAGTCCAG
The DNA here is from genome assembly GCF_014754425.2 of Oryx dammah. Taxonomy (NCBI): domain Eukaryota; kingdom Metazoa; phylum Chordata; class Mammalia; order Artiodactyla; family Bovidae; genus Oryx; species Oryx dammah. Next base: position 39,251,823 of record NW_024070186.1, read on the forward strand.
ACACAGTAGAGCATGCCAGGAGAAGAATTTCTCTGACACCCACTGAAGGACTTCTATCTTCCCAGCCTCAAGTCTCTTTGCTTGTTACTATCCCCAGTGGAATTTTAGTCCTTCTGGAACTGAATGTCAGCCTCGTTGTCCTAAGAACTTTCTAGCTAGGGACAAAGGTTTTGCCTTCTAACCGGACTTAGGCCTCCAAGGGCAGTCTCCATATTCATGTTTGTTACTTTAGTGCCCGAATATGGCACGTGTGTTGTTGCTGTTCAGCTGCTAAGTTATGTTCGACTCTTTGTAACCCTGTGGACTCCAGCACACCAGGCCTCCCTGTCCTTCCCTATCTCCCAGAGTTTGCTCAAACTCATGTGCTTAAATATTTGTTAAATAAATGAATTTCAAATAAAGAAATATGACCAGGATGGGAAGTGGTGCTAACAGTGGTGGGCACATTCTCTTCATCTGGTGTCCTTCTTTAATATATCATTTGTTCCTGGTCTAGAACCAGGGCCCTTATGGGAAGCCCCCTAACAAACAAGGTACCTTTCAGAGTTTCAGAAAGTTCATTCAATCCTTTGCCTGGGTTTCTTCTTTTGTTGCCATTTCACCTTTAGTTCTGTTGAAGTAACTTTCTAGGTCCATTACGGAGACACTCCTGGATGGTGAGCCATATCAGCAAATGGAAACTCAAATAACTTTTGTGTCCCTATAAATGCTCCAGTTGACCAGAAATGCAATATATCCATCCAGCCAATTCCCAAACACAAAGCCCACTCTGGGCCTTTTCATCTGAAACTGGGTGGACTAGGTGGTACCTGCCAATCAGAGAGTTTCTATTTTTCTCTTTCTTGCTTTTTAGTCTTTATCCTATAAAAGGTTCCTATCTTCCACCCTATTTTGCAGTTGTCTGCAAAAGAAGACTCTTGCTTCATGAAGTATTAAGTAGTTTGTTTCTATCATCTAAATCGTCTTCTTTAATCATTTTTAAACAGCTCTTACATAGGAAATCAAAGCCCCTTCATTAACATTCATTTATGCTACAAGTAGTTGAGATTAAAAATGTCAACATTTTCATGATACAAAAGGAAGACCAAAGGTACAAGTATAATTTCATAGGGAGGAATTATAGAAGAATACCAACCTCCTAAATTACATTGGTCTTACTGTTGACTAGTGAAGACTGAGGTACCTTATTTTGTAAATGCCAAAAGCAGCAGAAAAGCACCAAAATATAAATATATGACTTTTCAAATGAATATGACAAAGACTGCATTTTGAAAATGTAGTAACTCTGCTCTCTCAGGGACTATATTCATCTTCAAACATCTAGCTAAAGTCTTGAGCAGATGAACACCTGAAGTTTGAAGTTGAATACCCTTGCTGCTGCTGCTAAGTAGCTTCAGTCGTGTCCGACTCTGTGCGACCCCATAGACAGCAGCCCACCAGGCTTCCCTGTCCCTGGGATTCTCCAGGCAAGAACACTGGGGTGGGTTGCCATTTCCTTCTCCAATGCATGAAAGTGAAAAGTGAAAGTGAAGACGCTCAGTCGTGTCCGAATCTTCATGACCCCATGGACTGCAGCCTACCAGGCTCCTCTGTCCATGGGATTTTCCAGGCAAGATTCTGGAGTGGGGTGCCATTGTCTTCTCCTGAATACCCTTAGGTGTTCAGTTTCAAAATATTAAGTTAATATTTTAAATCACCAAGAAAATAATAACAAAAGGGACACTGGCTTTTTAAAAAAGGTTTTCAAACACTCCAAGTTTTAATGTACACCTTTTTTTTAAAGCACACATTAAAGACATCACAAGTAAATGTTAATATCTTCTTGCATTTATAACTATCCTTGCAAAATTACTGTGAGAACACTAACTGGGAAGCAGTATTTTCAAATGTGTTTTATCATCTATAATAAAGCTTTTGTCCCTTTTGCTCTCTAGCCAAGCTTGCATATCTTTATGTTTGTTTTGACTGGATTAATAGTGAATATAAACATGACATTTCTGGGATGGAGACAGCAGATCAAACCAAACAAGACCCATGTTGCCTCTAAATGTCCAGTTTGAAAAGGATTCTCCAAAGTTCTCAGCAGTTGTTCTTACTTTGGCTTACTTAATAGTCTTTGTGTGTGTGCTCAGTCATGTCTGACTCTCTGCAATCCTATGGACTGTAAGGCTACAGTCTCCTCTGTCCAGGGAATTTTCCAGGCAATACTGGAGTGGGTTGCCATTTCCTTCTCCAAGGAATCTTCCCAACCCAGGGACCAAATCCTTGTTTTCTGTGTTTCCGGCACTGGTAGGCAGATTCTTTACCACTAGCGCCACCTGGGAAACCTATTAAAAGTCTTTGAAGATTTGTTTTTCTTAAAAAGAATACAGATACTCAGACCCCAGTGGAGACCATTCTAATATTTGGAGGGTGGAGCCCAGAAACTTGCTTTATCAAAACTCCTAGGTGGCTCTAATCCAATCTAAATGTTTATATCTCCCCAAAACACATACATTCAAAGCCTAGTGCCCCATGTGATAGTATTAGCAGGTGGGACCTTTGGGGGGTGAATAGGTCATGAATGCTGAGTTCTCATGGTTAAAATTAATGCCCTTATAACTGAGGCCGGAGAGAGCTACCCTGCCCCTCCCACTAAGTAAAGATACAAAGAGAAGCCTGCAACTCGGAAGACAGTTCTCACACAACCTTTCTAGCACCTTCATCTTATACTTCCAGACCCCAGAACTATGAGAAATAAGTATCTGTTGCTTGTAAGCCACCTGGTCTGTGATTGTTTTTGTTGTTGTTCTGTTAGGGGCCCATTAACTAAAATAGCCCACCCTGACCAGCACAACAATAACCGCTTGCACAAGTCATGTCACAAAAGAAGGTTCTAATAAGGAATAGGGTGCTGCCATGGAAAACTAACTGGCAGAAATTGAAGTGAAGTCGTTCAGTCTCCTGACTCTTTGCGACCCCATGGACAGACAGCCCATGGGATTTTCCAGGCAATAGTACTGGAGTGGATTGCCATTTCCTTCTCCAGGGGCTCTTCCCGACCCAGGAATCGAACCCAGGTCTCCCGCATTGTAGACAGACGCTTTGCCGTCTGAGCCACCAGGGGAGGCCAAAACAAAGGAGAAGACGCCAGTCTATATTAATCCAGCCAACCCCTCAGAAAGCCTTGCATGGGAATCCATCCTAGCTGAGAGATGCAAGCACCTCTAGGAAGGACCCAAGTCAGACCGAATATGGACCCAAACAAGGTGATAGGCCAGAGACAACCCAGAAGACTAGCCCCATTACCATAAAGCCTGAGACTGCAAGTCCTGGCTGAGCAGTTCTCCTGGTTTCCTTACCCATCTGCTCTCTGCTCCAGCACCTCCTTCCAATAAAGTCTTTCGCTTTGTTAGCACGTGTGTCTACTCAGACAATTCATTTCCAAGTGTTAAACAAGTGCCCACTCCCAGGCTTGTATTCTGAATGAAGACTGCAACTGCTGCCACTCCTGTTGCTACTGTTAAGCTAACAGGCTCAGGCCACAATACCAGCCAGGCCAAATTTTGGGCTCTGAGATTGCCTCAGTTCAGTTCACTTCAGTTCACTTCAGTCGCTCAGTCGTGTCCGACTCTTTGTGACCCCATGAATCGCAGCACGCCAGGCCTCCCTGTCCATCACCAACTCCCGGAGTTCACTCAAACTCACGTCCATCGAGTCAGTGATGCCATCCAGCCATCTCATCCTGGGTCGTCCCCTTCTCCTCCTGCCCCCAATCCCTCCCAGCATCAGAGTCTTTTCCAATGAGTCAACTCTTCACATGAGGTGGCCAAAGTACTGGAGTTTCAGCTTTAGCATCATTCCCTCCAAAGAAATCCCAGGGCTGATCTCCTTCAGAATGGACTGGTTGGATCTCCTTGCAGTCCAGGGGACTCTCAAGAGTCTTCTCCAACACCACAGTTCAAAAGCATCAATTCTTCGGCGCTCAGCCTTCTTCCCAGTCCAACTCTCACATCCATACATGACCTAGGCCCCAGCAAATCTAAAAGAAACAATGGGCTTAGAAGAGCCCACAGCAGAGTTCAGGATGGGGCTTTGGTACCTCAGGATCCACTGCTGTGACAGCCTCAGCACTTCCTAGTGCTCACGTTCACCAGCACACCAACAACACACCAGCATAGGCTCTTGCGAGAAACTGCCCCTGGTTCCCGTGTGGAACGGCCCAAACATCGCGAGATCTGAGCATGGCCCCAGTGACTGTGGCCCAGTTTCAAGGCAGTGACTGCTCTTCAGATATTCCCACTTCCCAACTCAGAGTGGTGCTTTTGACTCCTCCCTCCAGATAGGAGTCTACATTTCCTAAATTTTGTTTTAAAACTGAATGATAACTTTTTATAAAAAATTTCTTGTTACAACTGTAAATAGAAAATCAGCACTATTTGCCATCAAGAGAAAGCAATGGAGGAAAAAAAGAAAAGCAAAAACAAACACCCGTATGTTATTCAAAGCAAGCCAGACACTTGTTTGCCTAAAGGCATCCCGAGGTCTGCTTTCTTTTGTTAACAAGGGAATGGAGAGAGTCTTGCTTTACCCTCTTAGCACACTGGCCCCTTGCCACAGACCTAGGCCTGAGGCTTAGGGCTAATCTTCAATTGTTTGGAAAAGGCCACGTGAACCAATTTGTGCCGATGAAACAGGAGGAGAAAATTCCTGGAGGCTTTGAGGGAAGAAAAAAAAAGACTTTCTCTCTTTTGAGAGGCCCTGAAAGAGAATGCATCTCTTCCTCTGGATGTTGACTGGGGCCAGTGTTGAGTACAAACACCAGGCCTGGAGCAGTCTTATCCATGGGAAGAGATGCTGCTAGCCCAATAGTGAGGCCCGCATGCTGGAGGCCCCAGAGCCAGATGAGCAGACCAGCCAGGATGCCTTCCTCTCTCCTGCCCTCTAGGCTATTTCAGTCATTGAGAACACCCTGAGTTCGGTTTTCTGTTTTTAATTCAAGGTCATCTAATGCCATGCATATCTATCAAATAAAGTCATCTTAGTGGCACACAACCCTAACTTGGGAAGTATTTGTCCTAGATTGGGAGAGGTGATGGTGTAACAGAAACAAAGCTCCAGTAGGCTATAATCAGCTTATATTTACCTCTTGATAACTTTTCTCAGTAAGAAAATCCAAAGTGCACATTGCCAGCTGCACTTGAACTCCCACAGGAATCTTTGAAAATGTGGACTGGAGATGGGGTGGGGCTGGGGACAAATAACATCAAAAAGTGTCTGTGTCTCTGTCATTAAGCATAGAGCTCTCTGAGCATTTTCTAAGTCATATGCTTTAATCATTTTATTTGGGGAAATCTAATCTTCAAAGTAGAAAAAACTACGCAGATATATTTAATTTTTATATTAGTTATAATAATGAAGCAACCTAAATGTCAAGCAGTAGGAAAAGATTAGGTATATTATAGTACATCCTACCTGGTGGCATATTAGACTACTAGTTACAATGATGTTTCCACTAACATGAAATGGCATATAATTACTTTTCTATTACATTGGTCCATGGAACAAGCATAAAGAAATATTGTAATTTTTAAACCTTTTAACCATGACCCAGAGTAACCAGTTGTTGACTGAAAAAAAAAAATGCTCAATCTAAAAGTTGCTATTTATGTTTTGTTCAGGGACATTACTGAAGACTGTAGACCAGGAGGCAACTTTTCAGATAGCTGAGGAACTGTGCCAAAGAGGTAAGGGAGGAGCCAGGATATATAGAAAATCTTGCTGAAAAACATGTAGTGGAACATAAAAAGATTACTGCTAATCACAAAACACAGGCACCTCAAGTTAATGATTTTTGTGTTTCTCTACCTATGGGAAGATGAAAGAATTGGGCTCATTGAAACTATTCCTTTGATATGCTTCTTATTAATAATTATCTAGGGTCATTATTCTGTTTTTCTCCATCCTAAGTCCTGAATTCCCCTCAGGCACATCGTGGTTGAGAGTGTTGTGTGGTGGTGTGGTGTTTTGGCTGATGGCTTGATGGTAGCCAACACTTGTTCACTGGAATGGCAGGCAACCTTCTTTGTCCACATGGTTCATTTTGCATCTTGACCCAGGACACCTTATACATATTTTTATTGCTAACACAACATTTGCAGAAAACAATGCTTGCCAACGCTGGGTGCAATGCACTTCGGTATTTTATATGTGCTTCTATTGGATCTTTTCCAATGCAACCCACCATATGGGTTTCATCACCAGTGAAGGATTATGACCCTTCACTAATTGAGCATGATACCAAAGATGGAAAAAAAGCAAATGACAAAAACATATGTCTAGAGAACTTGCCTGGAAGGAATGTGCCAAAATATCAACAGGCCTAGAACTCTGGGGGATTTATTTATATTTTGCAATTTGTCACTAATAAATTTTATTACTTTTTATAATAGAAATAATATTGCTATACTAATTTTAAGTTGTTCTGAAGGCTTCTTCTCTCCAAGCTAAGTAATCCAGTTCCTCACAGTCTGGTAAATTCACTTTATACCTCCTGATAAGCTTCTGAGAGCAAAGACAGGATGGTAGGCAGAGAAAAAAGCCACAGGCAGCCTGTGAACCTGAGCCCCACCCTGAACAGCTCTGGGCTTTAGCACTTCCTGACTCATGGCCCCCGCGTGGCCATTGCTAAATAATGTACATCTTAATGAGGAGATTGATGTCACAGTTTTACTCGTCCTAGACTTCTCCTTTCCATCCTTTCTTCCAACACAATTTTACTGAGTGCCTGTTACTTTCCAAATACTATTCAAAAAGCTGTATAAAAATATCTTTTATATTTTTCAATTTTTCTATAATGAGCATGGATTTCTTCCACAGTCAGAAAAAAGATCCACATTGCTTTAAAGGAAGACCTTAAGAGGTAGATCTTGCCTTCAAGGTGCCCACAGCCTAGAAAAGAAGCAGACATGTTCGTTATGTCACTGTGGGACTTACCTTTGTTCCTTACCCACCTCCTGTCTCAGCCAGAAAGTGGCTCCTCTGAGTAGCTTTTAATTATTAGGGGCCACAGGGTTTGTCTCTTTCCTTTCCTAGGATACCATGACATTTGCCTGACTCCCATCTGTACTCCTCCACTCTTTTTTTTTTTTTTTTTGGTTTTGTTTTTTGATGTGGACCATTTTTTCAAGTCTCTGTTGAACATTGCTACAATATTACTTCTGTTCTCTTTTGGATTTGGGGCCCCAAGGCATGAGGGATCTTAGCTTCCTGACTAGGGATTGAACCTGCACCCCCTGCAATGGAAGGTGAAGTCTTAACCACTGGACCACCAGGGAAGTCCCTGCTCTCACTGCTTAAATCTCCATTTCCATTTGTTGGCTGAGAAAGAGAATGCAAACATGGAGAGAGGAAAGAGAGAGAGGAGGGTGGGAGAGGCAGCTAGTCCAGCTGAGGCTAGTTTCTTGGATCTGAAGTGGATTGCGAGTGTGTGTGTGTGTGTGTGTGTGTGTGTGTGTGTGTGACTGTGTGAGCTTGTGTGAATGAGTGTGAGTGTGTGAGAGGGTATGTGTGTGACTGTGTATATGTGCACATGTGCTCAGTTGCTTAGTTGTGTCCCACTCTTTGCGATCCCATGGACTATAACCCTCCAGGCTCCTCTGCCCGTGGGGTTCTCCAGGCAAGAATACTGGAGTGGGTTGCCAAGCCCTCCTCCAGGGGATCTCCCCCACCCAAGGCAGGCTGATTCTTTACTGCTGAACCACCAGGGCAGCCTCAAGGTGGATCGTACCCTGGCTGTAAACATCTGAGTGAGATCAGTGATAGGGAATCCTGTGGTGCTTGGAAGACCTCATAACTCTGCTTGAACAGTATAACACAGGCTAGGTGGTCCGTCAGAGTTTGTTTCCCTGATTTCCCAAGCATGTCATGGATGGCCTGAGCAGTGACCTCTGGAGGAAAGAGACAGTGGCTCCATATTGGTCTGGCTTCAATGACTCTACCCAGATCTTTCCGGTTATTTTCAGGTTTTCTCAGTTAATGAGTAATGTTCTGATGGTAGCTTCTCCTCAGGACATTAACTTCTGATTCTGGTATTTCCCCCAAAGAAGTTCAAACAAGTTGGCAGACAGCAAACTGGATGCGTCACTAGAGAAAACTGCATAATGCTCCTAAATCTATGCTCCAGTGGCCGCTGTTCCTGGAAAAGAATTGATTTGTCACCATCTTGTTGAAGGAATATCTATTTGTTTTCCAACATGGGCAGCCTGTCAAAATGTAATATAATGCCAGGGGCAACTCCAGTCAGTCAGGGATATTTTATCAGCAGTTCCTTAACCTCTTGGACTCTTGCTGTAATCAGAAAAATTTCCCGTCAGCATATTATTTTAATAATCCCTTGGACACAGTTGTAGTGGATTCTGACCCTTCTAACCATTCCAGTCTGCCCGGCCCAAGCTTTCACACAGCATGTATCTGCCTTCCAGGGTCCCCTGTTCTGCTGAATCATGTTCTTCTGATATTTGAGGGGTTGCTCAGGGAAACAAGAGATGTCCGGGAGGCCTGGGAGGTAGGGTTCTGGAAAACCTGGTGAAAAACATTTCTCTCCAGTGCCTCTTCTGTTTGCACCTCATGATAAATGTTCCTTCGGCAGTTTTATAAACAGACTGCTAAAATGTCACCTTTTTAGAAGTGTGAGAGGCTTGTTGGAGAGGACTGCTGGGACTCAGGCAGACCAGGAGTGGGAGATGCCTTGGCCTGAGCTGGCAATTTGACAATAAGCAGGTCGTTTGTCTTAAGAGTTGACCAGGACTGGAATATTTCAAGATGCCATCTTTCATGCAGACAAAAAATAATTTTGCTGATCCTCTGAAAGTCAAACAGGGTGTGCACTTCCATCTTAATGAATGCCTGTCAGTCCTGTGTATGAGAAACATGGAGGATGGAGCAGCCAAGGATGCTTCTTAGAATCTGAAACAAGAGGGGCCAGATGGTCTAGAAAGGGGATAACCCCACCCTCCTGTCCCAGCCATGTCTGTTTTAGGAGTAACAAGCAAATAGCTCACGGAATGAAGCAGATTCAGATAAAATGCCGTATTTACCAATCCAAACAATGGATCTGCAGAATGAGAATGAGTTAGGTCATCTTGATAATACATTTGGGATCCCAGGAATCTTAGTATACTTTGAGGCAGAGTAGCATATTATTTGAATTCATGCTTGTTCAATTAACACAGAAATTAGTTATAATCGAGTTCAGGCCCATTCACCCCAGAAAGAAGATGGAGTCTGTTCTGCTTTGTTTATCAGTACACCATCAATGAAATTCCATCTGAATTCCAGAAATTCCCAAGAGGCTCATAAAATACACCTTAGTTACCACAAAAGTTTATTTCCCATTGAAAATTAGGAAAATAAAAGCCTTAATTTGTAAAGGGGTGGGGGTGGGGGGTGGAAATACTGGATGCCTCAAGAAAAGAAAATGCCCAGGATTTCTTGAGCTGGTCCTTCAGACAGAAAGCCTGTTCCCATTCAATGGCTCCAAAGGCCTTATGTCCAGCAGGCTCACAGTTTTCTCAGCTCAAAGGTGCAAGGCTTATTGACAATCACACCTGCTTTGCATTTGAATGGTTCAGTATACTGGGTTTTCACCAGAAGCTTACAGTCGTTGTGATAACTTATAGTCACAGCCCATTGCCTCCCATTGGTAATGAATGGTTTAAGAGCTGTGCTATCCAGTACAGTAACCAGTGCCCACATTAAGCACTTGAAACATGATTAAGTCCCAACTGACATGTGCTGGAGGAATACAACACATAGCGGGTTTGAAAGACTCAGAACAAACATGAAAATATCATATAACTCAGTGACATTTTATACTAATTACATGTCAAAGTGATAGTTTTGGAAATAGTGAATTAGATAAACTATATTATTAAAATTAGTTTCACCTATTTCTTTAAATCCTTCTTAATGAGGCTCATAAATATTCAGTCATTTATGTGCATTATAATGACTAGCACAGTGTTAGGTATATCATCTCAACTGTGAACAGAGTCATCAGCTCTTTTTTCCACACTCCTTCTAAAATGTTCTTCTTTTGGTCTAATTCTGAGGTTCTTTTAGTGAGACACCAAGGTTTTTCTTTGTTGTTGCCATAAATGGGGACAACTTTCAAAATCCAGTGATTTTAAAAATGGGCAATGACTACTCAGTAGCTTTGCTCTAGGAAACAAGGAAAGAAACATTGGTCAAAGAGACAGTCCCACAAAGATGTTTTCAGCCAAACACTTACATTTCTTCACCAGTCTCTTCCCATTTCTCCCATCACCCCAACAATGCACAAAATGGTGTATCTAAGCCCTACTGCATAGGTCTGACACAAATAAACCTTTGTTTAAGAGTTAGGTTTGGGCTTCTCTGGTGGCTCAGTGGTAAAGAACCCACCTGCCAGTGTAGGAGATGTGAGTTCGACCCTGGATTGGGAAGACCCCCTGGAAAAGGAAATGGCAACCTAATCCAATACTCTGACTTGGGAAACCCCACGGATAGAGGAGTCTGGCAGTCTACAGTCCATGGGGTCACAAAAGAGACACCACTTAGTGGACATGAAGTTAGTGACTAAACAACAACAACAAAGACTTGTTGTCAGTCACTCAGTCACGCCCGACTCTTTGAGACCCCACGGAATCTAGTACACCCGGCTTCCCTGTCCTTCATCATCCCCTGGAACTTGCTCAAACTCATGTCCATTGAGTTGGTGAAGCCATCCAACCATCTCATCCCCTGTCGTCCCTTACTCCTCCTGCCTTCAATCTTTCCCAGCATCAGAGTCTTTTCTAATGAGTCAGTTTTTCCCATCAGGTGGTCAAAGTATTGGAGCTTCAGCTTCAGCATTAGTCCTTCCAATGAATATTCAGTGTTGATTTCCTTTTGCTGCTGCTGCTGCTAAGTCACTTCAGTCGTGTCCAACTCTGTGCGACCCCATAGACGGCAGCCCACCGGGCTCCCCCATCCCTGGGATTCTTTAGGCAAGAACACTGGAGGGGGTTGCCATTTCCTTCTCCGATGCATGAAAGTAAAAAGTGAAAGTGAAGTCACTCAGTCGTATCCGACTCTTAGCGACCCCGTGGACTGCAGCCTACCAGGCCCCTCCGTCCATGGAATTTTCCAGGCAAGAGTACTGGAGTGGGGTGCCATTGCCTTCTCCATGATTTCCTTTTAGTTCTACCCAAATTTTACATATCAATAGGGCTGTATTCCTATCCAATATAAAATACTATAGGCAAAAGGAACATGGGAATTAGGAAAGAGACCCTAAACCTGGAGTCAGAGGAAGGACAAGAAATCCTGCCTGTATCCAGCCACTCACAGCTATTTCTCTCTGGGGAGATAGTGTCAGCTCCTAAGAAAGGTCAGATTCCAAAATTTCTGCCTAGATAAATTCATTTTAATGCTCCCTACATACCATCACTCTGTAAAGCCCAGAGAGACAGGAGAGAGCACCCATGCAGAAACTGAACTAGAGGGATACTGTATTCAGGAACCAAGATGCAGAATTTGGAAAATGAGGGATTAAGTGAAAGTCTGCTGACTGAAAAGTGAGACTGAAACAGAGCGAGACCCCTATGGTCCTTCCCACATGCCCTCAGCCTGTCTTTTGTCTGTGGAAGAAACTTAGCCAAAGAATAAATTTAATCAGAGAAGTGAGAAAATGCAGAAACAAAGGAAAATGTCAAAGGAGGCCAAATAATAATAATGTAGTCATTAATCAAAGTGAAGGATCTTTAGTTCCTTCTCAGAGGCTATATATAATATTCTGAGCCATATCCTGCAAGCTGTGTTGTACTACTGAAACCTCCATCAGGTGGAAGAAGTTAACTACGTGATGACCAGACTGCAGCCATGACATAAGCTGCCACAATTCTAAGAATGGCCGATGGCTGATTTCAAGATGACTGTCAGAACTGACCATGCTCTTTCTGCGTGTTGCCCCCACACTCTGTCTATAAAAGCTCTTGTCCACTGATTGTCGGAGGATGAGGGTAGGCCTTGGGACAAGCACATCTGCTTTTCCCTTTGGTTGCCAGCATCCAAATTAAAGGAAATTTTCCTTTCCACCAAACTAGCTTCTCTGTTGGCTTTTGAGCAGTGAGCAGCCAGATCCCACTTTTGGTTATAAGACCTCAAAAATTTCCCATCCACCTGCTCCAGGAAGTCAAGGGAAGCTTATACACACCACCAAGCAGGAGACCACAGGATCTTCTCTGGAGAAACTGAACTACCCCAGAGTAAAAATGTGCAGAAATTGACATTTGAAGGTCCCTATAAAAAGCCAAATGGCCATACAATTGACCCATAGTAAAGCCCTCCAAATCAATAAACACACAGTGTAGCTTAAGCTGAATTATAATATCCAAGGATGACAGCCTTTTAGGAAAAGCCTCTAGTGTGAAAGGGAGATATCAAAATTAAATATGAAGACAAAAGTTAGAGGAAAAAGAGATGATACAAGAAAAAAAAAAAGAATAAAACTTTAAATCCAGAAAAAGAGAATAGAAAAAATAATACTAGAAAGGAAATTATATATTGAAAATTAATAATAATATAAAAAAGTTATCAGAACTGAAGAACTTGAGTTTTCAGATTGTAAAAGTCTAAGGAATGAATGATAAAAAATATATGTATCAGGGTCCATTACAAAATTTAAGATCTCCAGTACTAAACAGAGAAGCTCAAAATCTTCCATAGATAGCATGTCACATATAAGAACTGGAAATTGAATGGCATCAAACTTCTCAAACACAGCATTTTTTATAAAATAAAAACAATGAAATAAGTTCAAAATTTCGATGGAAAGTTATTTTCAACCTGGAATTCTATACTCAGCCAAATTAGTATCTTAATATGAGGATAAGGTGAAGACATTTCAGACATGTTGCCTCAAAAATTTACTTGATGCTTCTCAGTTCAGTTCAGTTGCTTAGTTGTGTCCAACTCTTTGCGACCCCATGGACTGCAGCATGCCAGGGCTCCCTGTTCATTGCCAACTCCCAGAGTTCACTCAAACTCTATGTCCATTGAGTCGGTAATGCCATCCAGCCATCTCATCCTCTGTTGTCCCCTTCTCCTCCTGCCTTCAATCTTTTTCATGATGTTTCTCAGAAGCCACTAAAGGAAATACTTCATTAAAATGAGAGAGTAAACCAAGAAAGTGAAAGAGGAGAGTGAAAAAGTTGGATTAAAGCTCAGCATTCAGAAAACAAAGATCATGGCATCTGGTCCCACCACTTCATGGGAAATAGATGGGGAAACAGTGGAAACAGTGTCAGACTTTATTTTTCGGGGCTCCAAAATCACTGCAGATGGTGACTGCAGCCATAAAATTAAAAGACGCTTACTCCTTGGAAGAGAAGTTATGACCAACCTAGATAGCATATTGAAAAGCAGAGACATTACTTTGCCAACAAAGGTCCATATAGTCAAGGCTATGGTTTTTCCAGTGGTCATGTATGGATGTGAGAGTTGGACTGTGATGAAAGCTGAGTGCTGAAGAATTGATGCTTTTAAACTGTGGTGTTGGAGAAGACTCTTGAGAGTCCCTTGGACTGCAAGGAGATCCAACCAGTCCATTCTGAAGGAGATCAGTCCTGGGTGTTCTTTGGAAGGAATGATGCGAAAGCTGAAACTCCAGTACTTTGGCCACCTCATGCAAAGAGATGACTCATTGGAAAAAGACTCAGATGCTGGGAGGGATTGGGGGCAGGAGGAAAAGGGGATGACAGAGGATGAGATGGCTGGATGGCATCACCGACTCGACGGACGTGAGTTTGAGTAGACTCCAGGAGATGGTGATGGACAGGGAGGCCTGGTGTGCTGCGATTCATGCAGTTGCAGAGAGTCGGACAGGACTGAGCAACTGAACTGAACTGAAACAAAACCAAGACAGGAAGAAGACATGGGGTCCAGGAAACAAGGGAACAGTGAGAGAAGAGAAAAAGAGGAGAGGATTCTTAAAAAATATATATCCCTGGGAGGAAAATGAATAGGATGGACTATGTATCAAGTTTAACAAAGTCGAACAGTGTACTTAGAGCTATTTGAAGTATGGGAAGATATAGTTAGCAAACAAATGAAATGAACAAACCAAAAAAGAGGCAATTAATAACTCCAGATAAAGCAATTTTGTAAAGGAAAGTTATGTATGTGTACTATACTTGGGATTTATCTACAAAGTACTCTTGCCTGGAGAATCCCATGGATGGGGGAGCCTGGAAGGCTGCAGTCCATGGGGTCCCTGAGGGTTGGACATGGCTGGGAGACTTCACTTTCACTTTTCACTTTCATGCATTGGAGAAGGAAATGGCAACCCACTCCAGTGTTCTTGCCTGGAGAATCCCAGGGACAGGGGAGCCTGGTGGGCTGCCGTCTATGGGGTCACACAGAGTCAGACATGACCCAAGCGACTTAGCAGCAGCAGCAGTAAGTAGAGAATACAAGAATTAGGGAGGACTTCCCTGATTGTCCAGTGGTTAAGAATCCACCTTCCAAAGCAGGAGATGCCAGTTCAATCCCTGGTCGGGGGACTAAGATCCCACAAACCATGGAGCAATTAAGCCCAAGTGCCATAACTAGAGAGCCCTCAGACTGCAACAAAAGATTCTGATGCAATCAAATAAATAAAAGTTAAAAAAAGAATGAGGGGCCTAATAGATTGAATCTCATTTATTATAATCATGTGTAAAATCATTATCCTCAGTTCTGGGAAGAATTAATAAAGGAGAAGGAAGCATGAATAACTAGGCAGAAGGTGGTGTTACTTGTTGAGACAGAGAACAACGGAAAATAAGCAAATATGGGGAATGGAGAAGCACTAGTGTGTCTACTTAATTCTGGACACGTTCTGTTTGAGGTGCATACAGGACATGCTCCAATACTTTGGCCACCTGATGTGAAGAGCTGACTCCCTGGAAAAGACTGTGATTCTGGGAAGGATTGAAGGCAGAAGGGAGTGACAGAGGATGAGATGGTTAGATAGCATCACTGACTCAACCGACATGAATCTGAGCAAAATCCAGGAGATGGTGAAGGACATGGAAGCCTGGCATGCTGCAGTTCACGGAGTCATGAAGAGTCAGACATGATTTAGCGGCTGAACAACAAGCAATAAGACATGCAGGCAGAGATGCTGAGCAGGCAGGGATCCACTGGATCTGCTGGTCTGGAGCTCGGAAGACAGGCCCAGGCTGAGGTCTTCTCAGTGCAGATGGTATGGGTATGTAGATGGAAAATGACACGGCTAATGTTACCTGGGGAGGGGTTGTAAGGTGTGAAGAAAATAGGGTCCAGGAACAATGCCTGAGGAATGGCGCATTAGGGTGAGAGAAGGAGAACGCATCTGGTAAAGGAGATTGGGAAGGAGAGGTTGGAGAGGTGGAAAGAAAAGTTGGAGAGTGTGGGAGTGTCAAAACCAGAAGCCTTCATAAACACTGTGCCTCTCCCTAATATGAGGACAGACCCCCATCATATGTTCTCTTCTAGTTGCACTTCCCTTCATGTACTATAATGAGATGAAATTTTATGCAATTGAGTCGCTCATTCACTGAGCAAATATTTAATGAGCACTTACTATGTGCCAGGACTGTTCTAGGATATAGATACAACAGGTACAAAACAGATAATCCATGTGTTTTCACGAAGTGTATCTTCTAGGGGGGATTAATGGGTGAACATAAAAAGGAAAGAGGGGACTTCCCTGGTACTCCAGTGGTTAAGACTTCGCCTTCCAGTGAAGACGGTGCTGGTTCCATCTCTGGTCAGAGAACTAAGATCTCATTTGCCTTATGGCCCCAAAAATCAATAGTGTAACAAATTCAATAAAGACTTTAAAAATGATCCACATTGAAAAAAAATTAAAAAGTAAATAAGGAAAGAGGAGAGGAAGGGAATGGCCAAGGGTGTCAGATGCTTCCGAGGCGTCAAGAACAATGAGGACTGAAGAACAGTCACTGGGTTTAACCACATGGAGCTGACTTTATCGGAAAAGCAGTGTAGGGGGTCAGAAACCAGACCAGAAGGGCTGAGGAACAAATGATGAACCCATAAACAGAGGAAATGCAAACAACCCTTGCGGGAAGAATGAGCAAGAAAGGTGGGAACAGAACAGTGCCTGCATGCATCTTCATACAGGGAAAGATTCAGTCAGGAATGATTAGTTCATGTTTAACGTGTTAGTTTGGAGAAGGCAATGGCACCCCATTCCAGCACTCTTGCCTGGAAATGAAGAGTCGGACACGACTGAGCGACTTCACTTTCACTTTTCACTTTCATGCACTGGAGAAGGAAATGGCAACCCACTGCAGTGTTCTTGCCTGGAGAATCCCAAGGACAGCAGACCCTGGTGGGCTGCCGTCTATGGGGTCACACAGAGTTGGACACGACTGAAGCGACTTAGCAGCAGCAGCAGTAGCAACATGTTAATTGTTCAGTGGTATCCGACTCTTTGTGACCCCCTGGACTGTAGCCCACCAGGCTCCTCTGTTCATAGAATTCTCCGGCCAGGAACACTGGAGTGGGTTGCCATGCCCTCCTCCAGGGGATCTTCCCAACCCAGGGATTGAACCCCGGTCTCCTGCATGGCAGGTAGACGGTAGACTCTTCACCATCTGAGCCACCAGGGAGGCCATCATGTTTACCAGATGATGAGAGAGACCCAGTTTCAAGGTATGATTGAAAAAGTAGACACAAATAAGGACAGATACTGAGTGGTGTGAAAATTTTTAGAAAAGGGGTAGAGGGAGGGACCGGAACACATAGGTTGATTAGCCTTTGAAAAGCAGAAGTGACTTCCTCCATCATATTAGAGTGGCAGAGATTCGAGGCAATAGTGAAATTCAAATAGTGGTGACAGGATGAGTATTTGGAGGGGTGAAAAAGGTGCCTTTTAAAATTCTCTGCCCTTGAATGCGGGGCATTTATTTTCTCAGGAGGAACAAAAAAAGAGGAGAATGAGGGTCAAGAGATGAGAAGGGCAGGTGAGGTGAAGCAGGAGTATGCAAGCAAAGGCGCTGGAAGGGGAGGAGGCTGAGGGCCAGAGGTGGGATCCTTGAATTAGTGGATTTAAAAGACTTGTGGGGGGAAAATGGGTGAGCTTGAGCCTAGGGAAAGGTCCTCGGAAATGAGGAAGTTCAGGAAGTATGTGGTGGAGGAACTGGATCCTTCTCCAGGGTGATGCTTGTGTTGCCAGGAGGATGGGAGGAGACGGAGTGGAGAGGAAGGTGGGGCCGAGGTCCTCAGTGCCAGAGCCTTTAGGTGACTGGCCTGGTTCCTGAAGACTGAGACTTTGCTCAAGGACTGAAAGGGGAAAAGGTGAATCCCTGAGCAAAAATCTTGGCAGCTGGAAGAAGGTGTAATGTATCCTGCAAGGAAACCCCCAAATGTTGGCCATGGGTTAGTGACTGTTGTCCCCGTAGATGCTCTATGTCAGGCCAGCCTGCCTCACGGGACATGTCTACGTTAAAGTCCCACAGTTTACACTCACAGGATACTTCACAAAATTTACCTAAAGCCAGGGGCCTAGGTGTTGTGTCAATAGCGGCTTCTGGTTTTAGACAAAAGTTGAAGGTCTCAAGCTGTGTTTGGGGCAGGTCAGGCTTGTGTTCCCTTAAGCTGCAGGTGGAAGGATACAGCCCTTATATTTAGAACAGTGATTCTGAGTAGCACTGCTGCTTAAAGCAGAATCACCTGGAGGCGTGTGGCAACAGGATTGCTAGGTCCCGCCCCCAGAATTTCTGTTTCAAGAGAAGCTGGGGTTGGGTTAGAGAATTTGCATACCTCACAAGTCCCCAGATGCTGCTGTTGCTTATTTTGAGAACCACTGGTTTTGAGCACTGTTTCTAAATTCTGCCGGCACTTTGGAATCACCTGGGGAAATTAAAAAACCCTTGGTCTGGAGTGAGACTTGAAAATCAGGAATTTTCGAAGCTTCCCAGATGATTGCAAGGGACAGTGAGGGCTGAGAGCCCTGATTTAGTGTATGGACCCCACTTGCTAAGCTAAGTCACAACAGTCGTGTCCAGCTCTGTGAGACCCCATAGGTGGCGGCCCACCAGGCTCCCATCCTTGGGATTCTCCAGGCAAGAGTACTGGAGTGGGTTGCCATTTCCTTCTCCAGTGCATGAAAGTGAAAAGTGAAAGTGCAGTCACTCAGACATGTCTGACTCTTCTCGACCTCATGGACTGCAGCCTACCAGGCTCCTCCATCCCTGGGATTTTCCAGGCAAGAGTAGTGGAGTGGGTTGCCATTGCCTTCTCTGGTCCCCACTTGAGGAAAGCACAATTGATTTCTTCACTCTTCAAGCAGCAGAAAATACTTGAGAGTGAAAATGTTAGTTGCTCAGTCGTGTCTGACTCTTTGCAACACCATGGACTGCAGCCCGCCAGGCTTTCTGTCCATGGAATTCTATAGGTAAGAATATTGGAGTGGGTTGCCATTCCCTTCTTGAGGGGATCCTCCTGACCCAGGGATCCTGAACCCAGGTCTTCTGCATTACAGACAGATTCTTTGCCATCTGAGCCACCAGGGAAGCCCTGCAGAAGATACTTAATCTATTTCGGCATTCAGTATCCAAGAGATAGTTCATTGTATGTGTTAGACCGACCATATCTTGATCAGGAAGACACCCTGGAAAAGGGAATGGTACCTACTCCAGTCTTCTTGTCTGGAGAATTCCTTGGAGAGAGGCAGGCTGCAGTCCATGGGATCACAAAGAGTCAGACACAACTGAGCGACTAACACTTTCAAGTATCTGCTGCTGCTTGAAGAGTGAAGAAATCAATTGTGACTTATTCCCCTTATTTTCCTTCATGATTTTTTTTTCTAGATCATCATATGCTTCTGTGTGCATCCAGTACGCTTCTATAGTTTGGAGGGAATTTTTGCAGTTGTTTATCTGAAAAGAACCATTTAGAGAAATCTGTAATTTAAAGAGACTTAGGGAAGTGTGGTATATTTCATTTCGTTAATGGAAGTGACATGGGTCATTAAGTCCCACAAGTAAGTTTCCACTTGAAAAGTTGTGTAACTTCCTGGTCAGACTTGGGGGCAGGGTGTGCTTTGTGTCCTTGAAAAACACATTTCACTCTGTAAGAGTTTATAATTTGGAACCTACAAAACTAATTCTAGGTTATCTGCATTAAGGAGCTAATCCACCTGGACAAAAGTGCTATGCAGTGCTTTTTACACTCAGGACACCATCATTTTTTTCCCTATTTCTCAGTTGATTTATATGCAGCTAGTTACCACGTATAATAATACTCTGCTGTTGATCAGTTATAGCTCCTTCTCTAGGGTCCACGATTCTGGAAATTTAGAGTTGGGGCCAAATTATAATGAGGTCCTTCCAGTTTTGCCATGACCAAATTATTCATACATTAAGCAAGCTTCAAGGGCTAACTCCAGATTTCTCAGCACTTTCTTTCTTCTTCTTTTTAAAGCCTCCAGTGTAACATAGTAAAACCTGTTTGTGGTGCTATTTAAGAGTATGGATTTAGGAGTCTGAATAGCAGTGTTCAGTTCACAGCTAAAGCACCTTACTTTTAGGACAAATTATGTAACTTTCCTGAGTTTTCATTTCCTTGTCTGTAAAATGGGAATATTAAATAACTTGGCTTTAAAACTTCACAAGTTATTGTATCAATAATACAATATACAATGTGTTGGAATAGTTTCTGTAAAATGCGAAAATACAAATGTTATTTGGTAGATTTCTACCACAGGGCTCAGAGAATGTAAAATTCTGGAAAGTGTTTTTTAGGGACAATTGAAGCTTCAGTGCAAACTTTCCCAGTTGGCACAGTGGTGAAGAGTCAGCCTGCCAATATATGAGATGCAAGAGACTCGAGTTTGGTCCCTGGGTAGGGATGATCCCTGGGAGAAGGAAATGGCAAGGAATGGCAAATCCCCTGGAGGAAATTGCACTCCAGCCTTCTGGCCTGGAAAATTCCATGGACAGAGGAGCGTGACAGGCTACGGTCCATGCGGTTGCAAAGAGTCGGACACAACTGAGCACTCAGTGGAAGCAAACATATTTTCCTCCTGTGTTCAATAATCCTGGGACCAGACTAAATAATTTACCTGCTTTCTCCAGGAAGTATGTATTTGCTCCCGGGGAATAAGACTTGAAAGCCAATGAAAATGACTTACTTACGAAGAGTAACTGGCCCATCTATAGAGACTCTTGAAGACCCTGACCTCCTTGTGCCCAACAACCCAAAGCTATTGTGTTGTAAATTCTGCCCAATCCATTCTAACTTCCAAGACCTTTATCCCAATATCATTTGTCCCCCTTTAAAATCCTCTAAATATCTTCCCTTGACTTTCCTCTTTTGAGACACAATCTTGTCTGTCAAGCTATGTTCTGTCTTATTACAGTAAGTCTAAGAATCTTAGTTTTTCCTAATTAACACTTTTTTCTGGTGATCTGGGAAGTTGACACGATCTTGTTGAATGTGTATACACACACACACACACACACACACACATAGTATTTCAACTTTCTTTCATAGCAGGGATGACTTAGCCTGAAAAACATATTGTTGTTGTTGTTCAGTAGCTAAGTGGTGTCCAACTCTTTGTGATCCCATGGACTGCAGCACTCCAGGCTCCCTTGTCCTCTGCTATCTCTCAGAGTTTGCTCAGATGCATGTCCACTGAGTCAGTGACTATCTAACCATCTCATCTTCCACTGCCCCCTTCTGCTGCCCCCTTCTGCTGCCCCCTTCTCCTTTTGCTTTCAGTCTTTCTTGGTGAAATGAGAGTAGAGTGGAGAAGACTTCAAGGCTGGCTGACTCAGAATCTCTGGGACTGGAGCCCAGAAATAGGGTAATTCAGGTTCCATAGGGCTTCTGATGCTCAACCAAGCCTGAGATACTTTGGTTTAGTGTATTATTAATTATGCAGAGTTGAGGTTCTCAAACTCCAATGTACATAGAAATCTTCTCAGGAGGTTAATAAAAATTCAGATTTCAGAGCCCCATTCCCAGAGATTCTAACTCATAGGAAGATGGTGGAGTCCCAGAATCCATATCAAGCATCTATAGTCTTCTACAGCTCACAGTGCTGATTAATGTAGGGGAAGTAATATTCTCAGAGCTGCAGGAAACTGGTTATGATTAAAGTCTTCAGATAATATCGAATAATGAGATACCATTTCCTGAAATAATACTTTTTTACTCTGGGCTTTAGTTTCCTCATTTTAAAAATGGGATCGATAAGATTGATTAAGCATAAGAGGTACCCATTTTTTCTGTGTCAGGATCCTGACTAAAATCTGCATAATGAAAGGACAATTGACATATTTATTAATTAAGATCCTGTCTTAGATTATATTATGTTAATATTGCTAAATTTCTTTAAATTCAATGTGTTGTCTTGAAAAGAATATACATTCTCTAGGAATAAGTCAGGGTTTCCCAGGTGGCTCAGTGGTAAAGAATCTGCCTGCCAATGCAGGAGACCCAGCTTTGATCCCTGGGTAGGAAAGATCCCCTGGAGAAATAAATGGCAACCCACTCCAGTATTCTTGCCTGGGAAATCCCATGGACAGAGGAGCCTGGTGGGGAATAGTCCATGAGGTCACAAAAGAGTGAGACACAGGAAAAAGTCAAAGTGCACATATATTTCTCATATGTATTTCATTTTTGTTCATCTTGGAATTTGAACTTAACCAGTGTTTTAATACAGTCACAAATATAGTCAGCAAGCAAAGTTAACAAACAATTGAGCTCCTAAAAATGCTAGGTACTAAGGATATGAGTAGAGAAGATGTGACAGGTGGGTAATAATTATAAAATAAGGCCAACCTTAACAAATAAACAAAAAAAGTTATGGATCCAAAGGATAGGGGAGAAATATATGAGAAGATGGTGGGGTTTCTCCAATGGCTCAGCAGTAAAAAATCCACCTGTAATGCAGGAGACACGGGAGATGCAGGTTCCATAGGGCTTCTTCTGGGTTGAGAAGATCCCCTGGAAGAGGAAATGGCAGCCCACTTCAGTATTCTTGCCTGAAAAGTCCCATGGAAAGAGGAGGCTGGTGGGCTACAGTCCAAAGAGTCACAAAGAGTCGGACACAACTGAGTGAGTGAGCACAGCACATATGAAAAGATGGCACTTTTAGAAGGTGAAAATAATGGTATGTGAACTACATCTCAATAAATCTTATTAAAATGCGTATTTGGACCCCATCCCACTTCTGAGTATACATCCAAAGAAGTTGAAATCAGCATCTCAAAGAGGTAACTACACTGCTCTGTCCACTGCAGCACTATTTACAATAGCCAAGATATGGAAATAAACAAGCTGTCCATCAACAAATCAATGAATAAAGAAAATATGGTGTATTCATGCAGTGGAATATTATTCAACCTTAAGAAAAAGAAGGAAATCTTATCATATGTGACAACATAGATGAAACTGAAGGATAGTATACTAAGTGATAAAAGCCAGAAGGACAAATATGGCATGATTATACTTATAAGAGGTATCTAAGGTAATCAAATTCTAGAAGTAGAGAACAGAATGGTGGTTGTGAGAGTTTGAGGATAGGAGAAAATTGAGAGTTGTTCAATTAGTATAACGTTTCAGTTATGCAAGTTGAATAAGTTGTAGACATCTACTGAACAACATTGCGCCTATAGTTAAGAATACTGTATTGTGTACTTACAAAAGTGTTGAGGATGGATCTCATGTTGTGTTCTTACTACAAAAACGACAAGAGCAATAACAACAACAAAAATGTACAAGGAAACTTTTGGAGATGATAACACATCTATCACTTTGATTGCAGTGTTTCACAAGTACATGCATATGTTCAAACTCATTAAATGGTATACATTAAGTAAGTGCAGTTTCTGTATATCAATTATACCAAATTAAAACTGTTGAAAATGCATATTTGGGAAAGTGTAATAAAATAAAACAGTGAAGACAGAAGTTTGTTGGTTTCCTATATAAAACAAGTCCCAAGATAGTCGAGTCAGGACTGATGCAATGCTCCATAGGACCAGGGAACCAGCCTCTATCATCCTCAGTGTGTGGCTTCCTTCTATGGTTCAAAACGGCTGCTTGAGCTTCAGCCACCACATCTGTATCCCAGCTATCAGGAAGGATGAAGGAGAGGGCAAATGTATGGGTCTTTCCCCTAAGGTACTTCCCAGAGCTTGCACATGTCACGTCTTACATCTCATTTGCAGAATTAAGTCACATGGCTCCCTAACTAAAAGGGAAGCTTGGAAATGTAGTCCTTATTCAGAACAGCCATATGTCTGGCTAACATTAGGAAAAGAGTGTGTCTTATTAAGGAGGAGGAGAGAAAAACTGGCAGTCTTGGCTACATGGACATTCTGCAGAGACCCTTGAATACCATGTTGGAATAGTTTGCACTTAATTCAAGTAAACTGGAGACTGTAGACTATTTTGAAGCAAAAGGTGATACTATTTTAGGAATATAATCAATATCTGGCAGTGATGTGTAGGATGGACTGAAATGAGGGAAAACTAAGAAGCAGGGATGCCAAATAGATGAGCACATTAGACAAAGCAAGATGTAAGGTAATGTGGACAGATTAGGATAGCATCAGGAGTACTAGTGTAGAGACTTCAATGGAAAGAATAGAACCAAAGAATTTGGCAGCTGAATTTATTATGCAAATACACAAGGAGGTGAGAGATACTGCCAAGGTTTGATCACAGCTTCTCAAAATGAGGGTTCACAAACTCAAATGTCTACAAGGATCCCAGGGGTCCTATAGATAAGTAGTTGATTAAATGGGCTCCTACCTCCCCAACAAGAAGGCAAGGAAGAAGGGTGGGGGACTTCTGAGTGCCAAGCATCAAGAAAGCTGCTCAGACCTGTGAGACAGGTAGTTCAGACTCTGAACACCACTGGGCAGGCTGAGGGGGAAATATCACTCTTTCTTTTGAATCTCCTCTAGCAGGAGATACAAACCATTCATCAATATCTCCCACTTGAAAAATACCAACTAGCCTGTAAAGTACCCTATTAAGGAAGTATAAAATACCAAATTTTGCATATATAATCATTTCCACCCTCAACCCCTAAGATGGGTATTAATTATATAATAAAGCCATCATTTTTGTTTTTCTTTTGGCTGCATCATGAATTCATCCCAACGTGGGATTGAATCTGCACCCCTGCAATGAAAGTGCAGAGTCTTAACCACTGTACCCAAGGGAAGTTTCCAAAGTCAGCATTTCTCAATGCCCTAAAGGTGCTAGGGCTAAAGAACCTGCCTGCCAATGCAGGAGACATCAAGAGACCCAGGTTCGATCGCTGGGTTGGAAAGATCCCCTGGAGAAGGACATGGCAACCCACTCCAGTATTCTTGCCTGGAATATCCCATGGACAGAGGAGCCTGGTGGGCTACAGTCCATAGGATCACAAAGAGTCGGACATGACTGAAGCTACTTAGCATGCATGCATACATAACAATATGTAAGAGCTAACATTTATGTACTATACTATTCTATGGTTTTTAAAGTACTTTTTAAAAATCCATTTAATTATTCCCTTAAATGCAATTCTCATTTTACATGTGAGAAGACAGGGAAATAGTTGTGTTGGATAACATTCAACTTGATGAAAAGGATTGAGACTGAGCTCCTAATCAAGGTCTTCCCTAATCCCAAGTCTCACATCTCTGCTATGTGAATGAGCAGGAAAATGGACTTCTCTAGATCGTGTGTTTGTGTGTGTGTGTGTATGAAGCTCCAATATTTTGGCCACCTGATGGGAAGAGTTAATTCATTTGAAAATACCCTGATGATGGGAAAGATTGAAGGCAGGAGGAGAAGGGGATGGCAGAGGATGAGATGGTTGGATGGCATCACCAATTCAATGGACATAAGTTTGAGCAAACTCTGGCAGGTAGTGAAGGACAAGGAAGCCTGGTGTACTGCAGTGCACGGGATTGCAAAGTCGGAGACAACTGAGTGACTGAATAACAACAAATATGTGTGTGTGTGTGTGTGTGTGTGTGAGTGTGTGTGTGCATGCATGTGTATGTGTGCGTGTGTGCATGTGTGTGTGCTATGCTCTGTGCATTGTGGTTGTTGCAAAGAACTGAGAATGCTCCCAAGTGATCTGGGAATCATGATTAACTTGTCTTGTTTCGGAAAACTGTTCCAGATGAGTAGCCAGTATTCACTATGATATAAGAGCTGTCTCTCCAGCCAGGACCCTGAGCCATGATGAAGTTTCTAGCCTTCCTAAATTGCTTGTGCATATTCTCTTGGTTGATGTGGCAACTCTCTCCTCTTGTCACTGCTGATTTATGCAGGCCTTTCACGGTGTGCACTGAACTGACTGAGACCTCTGGGTTGGCTCATGGCCCATCTATGTTTTGTTAAACTCTTCCTATCTAAACTCACAAAGATACAAATCATGCTTTGACTTCCTTAAGAAAATTAAAACTCTGCTAACCTAAAGTAAAATATATAGGGTAAGTATAAAAGATGAAGTATACTGCAGTTATTGATAACATGAAAAATTTAGGAACTGCCCAAATATATCATAATAGGGCTTTATGTGCCCTATTTATTTATCATTGTGAGCAAATAATGGTAGATCTATTCAACAAAGGTTTATTTATTCAGTTAAAATTGGTAGTTATAAAGACTATATAACAATACATTACTAAGGAGGGGGGAATGAAACAACGAAGAAATTGAATGCGCTCTGCAGTTTTTATCATGTGAAGAGGATCAGGATATACCACCTCAAAATATGCCACTTTAGCATTAGAAGTTTTAGTGAGTTGAAGGCAATAAAAAGCAGCAAACCCAGAAAGAGCTCTTTGCCCTCCCACTATTTTCCCAAAAGCAGGAGATAAATTTTCCTCTGGGAAGATGTTCTCATTCCTTGCTCCTGGACCAGGAGGAGAACAGCCGCTACCACTGGAGACGGAACATAGGCCCTGAGGTGGGTCTGCACAGACACATCTTACTGAAATAATTTATCTTCCATTACTTTCCATATATATTTGCCTTCTCACAATTTACCACTGCCAGGAGCCCAACTCCCTTTTCCTTTGCCTTACACTTCTCTACAAATTTATCACCGTTCGTTAAAATGGCATATAAGCTCCAAATTCTAACCCCCCCTTGGAGTTACTCATTACTGAGTTCTCCAGGGTGTGTGAGTATTGCATACATAAATAAACTGTTTTATTCTCCTGTTTATCTGTCTTTTGTCAGTTTAATTTACAGAACCCCGGACACTAAACATAAGAGGGTAGAGGAGATTTTCCCTCCTCCACACATGTTAAATAAAAAGGAAAATGGCAGAAAGAAAATATACCAGTATGTAAACATTGTTGCTTCCCTGGTGGCTCAGAGGTTAAAGCGTCTGCCTCCAATGCCGGAGACCTGGGTTCGATCCCTGGATCAGGAAGATCCCTTGGAGAAGGAAATGGCAACCAACTCCAATATTCTTGCCTGGAGAATCCCATGGACGGAGGAGCCTGGTAAGCTACAGTCCATGGGGTTGCAAAGAGTCGGACACGACTGAGCGACTTCACCTTCAAACATTGTTTATGCAGCATGCAACATATTCAAACAGAAAAAAGGTCCTGTCAAAGCAACATTCTGTAAAGATTGCAAATTAACTGAACATCAGCATCTCTCTTGTTACAAATAGATTTGGTTTAGGTGTTGATCAATAATAATACCTGGAGGGAAACTTTCATTTAGGACTTAATAAAGAGAATAGAACCTGATGAGAATGATGGAACCCAAGCATGAAGCAAGAAATATGCACAGTTTTATAAGAGAGTTGACAAGAGTGTGATGAAGAGTCAGGTTCTAAAGTCAGATTATTTACTATTTACAGGTTCAGTTTAGTTCAGTTCAGTCACTCAGGCATGTCCGACTCTTTGCAACCCCATGAATCGCAGCATGCCAGGCCTCCCTGTCCATCACAAACTCCTGGAGTTCTCCCAAACTCATGTCCATCTAGTCAGTGATGCCATCCAGCCATATCCTCTGTCGTCCCCTTTTCCTCCTGCCCCCAATCCCTCCCAGCATCAGAGTCTTTTCCAATGAGCCAACTCTTCGCATGAGGTGGCCAAAGTACTGGAGTTTCAGTTTTAGCATCATTCCTTCCAATGAACACCCAGGACTGATCTCCTTTAGGATGGACTGGTTGGATCTCTTTGCAGTACAAGGGACTCTCAAGAGTCTTCTCCAACACCACAGTTCAAAAGCATCAATTCTTTGGTGCTCAGCTTTCTTCACAGTCCAACTCTCACATCCATACATGACCACTGGGAAAACCATAGCCTTGACTAGCTGGACCTTTGTTGGCAAAGTAATGTCTCTGTTTTTAAATATGCTATCTAGGTTGGTGATAACTTTTCTTCCAAGGAGTAAGCGTCTTTTAATTTCATGGCTACTTAACCTTTTTGTGCTTAAATTTCCTCTTTTTTAAAAAGGGGATAACAATAACTACCTAATGTTGTTGAGGATTAAATAATACTGCCTGTATATGGTAAGTACTCAATATAAGTTACTGGAAGCATTCTTATAATGATGCTCTTTCTTTCTTGCTAATAAAATATTGCTAATCCTCAGCCACATGTAGCAACAGAATGGCTGTATTACATGCTTGGCAACTTGATTGGCCCCTCCTTCTGTTTGTATACCTGGGTGGCATAACCCTGGAAGTTTCCCTCTCTGGTCTGGAAGATCTGTGATCTCTCCTCTGGGTGGAAAATTAACATTATATATGGGGTCCAAAATGGAATTGATTTCTACAAGGGGGCAGAAAAATAGATGCCATGGTATTTCCTATGAGACCCTCTCATATGCTTTTTCCCCTCAGCACACAGGGGTGTTATGGCTCTGACATGCACCCTGCATCATGTTAAGTATGGGTAGTGGGTAGGAAGGAAGGGTATGGCTGTATCAGCTGGAGGAGGCAGAAAGCATAAGGGGGACAGCATAGAACGATGGACAAGCCATCATGCCTTGTGACCTTGGGCAAATGGACCCACTCTGACACTTAGTTCCTCCCCAGGTAAAATGAGGGGGCATGGCTGGGTAGATTCCTTCTAGCACTAACATTACATGAGTCTCTGCACCCTCCCAGCAACTACTTCTAAAAAGACAGGAAACATCATGGGTCCTGATAGCCCTCCACTGACTCACATTATCCCAGGCAGATTAAATGTCCCCCAAACCCTTTCTTCACCAGTTAGACTGAGTAATACTCAAATCTGAGTTTAGGCTGAAGTTGGGAGCAGAGGATCTGAGATTCCACTTGTGCACGTTGGGGGCCTCTGCATTCACTGGTTGAATGCACTGGTTGAATTCACTTGCCCTGCCTCATCTTTGAGAGACTTTCACGCTGTTTACTCTTGTCTCTCTTTCTCCCAGCACACTGCTGAATTGTGCTGGTGGATTTCTCCATTTGTCTTTCAGAAGTTCAGTTTACTTTTGACTTTAACTCCGAGTTTTAGTGATGAAAGAAAGCAGACCTTATTTACTCAGAGCTGTATTTTCAGGGCACAGCTGCGCAGACCCATGAGAAATAAAGTAAGAGAA
Source organism: Oryx dammah (assembly GCF_014754425.2). Lineage (NCBI taxonomy): Eukaryota > Metazoa > Chordata > Mammalia > Artiodactyla > Bovidae > Oryx > Oryx dammah. The sequence continues at coordinate 39,280,419 of NW_024070186.1, forward strand.
GGGAGCTATGAGATCATGGGTAAATGCCACCCAGCTTCCTCTTGGTGGGAAAAGAACCTAGCTAGAATTTAGTCTCTGGAAGGTTAAGCCCAAACAGGTCTATGGGGTGGATGCTATGTGCTGGTGTCTTATCAATGATGGACTGAAGGGGCAGCCCTTTTCTGGGTGTTGGGCAGGGCTGCCTCCAACCCTTGCTCTCCTTCCACGTTCTCATGACTGCCTGAGGTCTGGAAAAGGCTTTACTCTTTGATAGTTGGGATGTTAGAATGAGAGGGTCCCTGAGGTCTGTCAGGCAGGGTGACACTGAAGCCCTGTTTGGTGCCAACTTGGAAAGCTGTAACACCTGTGGCTGGCACAGAACACACTGTGGAGGCCTTCTAGGTGGATTAGGAAACTTGTCATTTCATATTTGTATTGTATGATCAATACACACACATATACATGGACTTGTGTGCAAAGAAAGTGGCTGGGGATGGGTGGCCTGCTTGCCAAGGCATTTGAAATATTCCCTCCGGGACAACAAATATCAGTAAGGACTAGATTATGACCTGGAAATAATAGCTATGTGTATACAGTATTTATTGAGCTCCTATGACATGCCAGGCACTTAATAAAAATTACATCATTTAATGTTCACTATAATCTCATCAGGATGGGAAAATGTTTATCCACATTTTATGGGTGAGAAAACAGAGGCTTAGAAAATTTAAGGTACTTTTCCAAGCTCACAAAGCTACTAAGTGGCAAAAGCAGAATTTTAATAGAAGCAATCAGCATATGTCAGTTGTTTATTTTATAACAAATTGACTTATGGATATATTTATAGATTGCCTACTATATCCCAGGTACTTCTGTCTCTTGTTATTCGCCCAGTCATATCTGATTTTTCTGAGAGTGCCTGGATTGTATCTAGCCAGGCTCCTCTGTCCATGGGATTTTCCAGGCAAGAATACTGGAACGTGTTGCCATTTCCTTCTCCAAGGGATCTTCCTGACCTAGGGATCAATCCTTGGTCTCCCACATTGGAGTCAGATTCTTTACCATCTGAGCCACCAGGGAACTAGGTTCTTAGATGGAGGCAGAGGAGTGGGCAGGATTTTGTGGTTATGGGGAGGGAGAGACCAGTTATGACATAAAGTGTTATAATCCATAGTAGTTCAGTAAGAAAGGAGTGATAGGCAGGGGGGGGAAAAAGCTACAGGGGACGATCTGAGGACAGATTCAGTAGGACAAGGAAATCCTCTGTGCTAAGGGGTTGGGACTTTCCTATATAGGCAGACAGGTTGCTGGGGCATTTAAACACACTTTGAAGAGCTTTTTAAGAACTTTACTAACCCTTCTCTGAGCCCCATTTAGCCAGAATGAGCATAAGAAAAGACCCATCAGAAGAAGAGTAGTTCTTATAAAACTTCTCTGCCAGATATTTAAACATTCTATTTGGAAGCTGATCAGTAGATTTTATATAAGAAGATTCATTGTACAAAAAAAGGACTCCAAATCATTTTATATCCTGATCCCATATGCATTGTACAAGTGACTCTCATTGACTTAATACATTTGGCACTCACCACCATGTATAAAGCATGCTGTATAAATAGTAACATAGACCATGCTGCCAGGGGCTCCTCTTGCCAGGCAAGGATGACAGTGTATTCTCTTAAGAATATGAGTTAATGCATGAGGCAGTTCCCTCACTTGGTATGCCAGAGGATTTGAACTGGGAACATAATCTCCAGGGAAGAGGAATAATTTTGAGTCAAAACTAGGGTTGGTTGGTTTTTATAGCAGTATACCCAACCTGTTTTACTGGTTCCAATCTACATGGCTGATTAAGTGACTAGAATGACCAGCCAGGTTTTCTCTGCTATATATGCCCAGTTTCAACACTGGGAGCTAAAGGAAGTGGAAAAATCCAGGTTAACAGAGAAATAGCCAAGGATGTGCACAAGGATTTAGCATTAAGTATTCATCATAGTGTTGATTATAGTAGTAGGAAAGCCCAACAATTAGGAAAGTGTTTAAAAATATTATAGAACATCCCTAACACTCACTGCTACGGTTATTGAAAATGATGACGAGGAAGAGCAGGTAATGACAACCCAGGCAGGTTATACTACATAATTATGTCCAAAAAAAAAGCAAAGTGCTTAATTGATGGGCACAATAAAATCTTATTTTTGTAAAAGAAAATAAAAGGGTCATGTAATAAAAGCTATTATCTCTGTGTAATGAGATTATATGCTTTACCTTTTTGCTTATGTGAACTATATGTTTTCTGAGCTTCCCAGGTAGGAGACTCAGGAGATGCAGAAAATTCAGATTCGGTCCCTGGGTCGGGAAGATCCCCTGGAGGAGGAAATGGCAACCCGCTCCGGTACTCTTGCTTGGGAAATTCCATGGACAGAGGAGCCTGGCAGGCTATAGTCCATGGGGTCTCAAAAGAGTTGGACATGACTGAATGACTAAGCTTACTATATGTTTTCTATATTGAACACTGATTAATTTTGCATCCAAAGTTTTTTTTTTTTTTTCTTTTTAAAAAGCAAAAAATCACCTTCCTCTCTCTTCCTGGGTCCTACCTACAGAGGTGGCAGCTATCCCCTATTTGCCTGTCTGGTAGCAGAAACTTAATCTCAGTCAATTCAAGGTTCCTCCTTCTCTCTGAGATTGGGTATGAGTTTCAGGAGGCCTATGTTATGTCATTACAGATAGTGACTGTAGCCATGAAATTAAAATATGCTTACTCCTTGAAAGAAAAGCTATGACAAACCTAAACAGCATATTTAAAAGCAGAGACATTACTTTGCCAACAAAGGTCCGTCTAGTCAAAGCTATGGTTTTTCCAGTAGTCATGTATGGATGTGAGAGTTGGACCATAAAGAAGCCTGAGCACCGAAGAATTTATACTTTTGAACTGTGATATTGGAGAAGATTCTTGAGAGTCCCTTGGACTGCAAGGAGATCCAACCAGTCCATCCTAAAGGAAATCAGTACTGAATATTCATTGGAAGGACTGATGCTGAAGCTGAAGCTCCACTACTTTGACCACCTAATGCAAAGAGCTGACTCATTGGAAAAGACCCTGATGCTGGGAAAGATTGAAGGCGGGAGGTGAAGGGGACGACAGAGGATGAGATGGGAGGATGGCATCACCAACTTGATGGACATGAGTTTGGGTGAACTCTGGGAGTTGGTGATGGACAGGGAGGCCTGGTGCGCTGCGGTTCATGGGGTCACAAAGAGCTGAACACGACTGAGCAACTGAACAACAACAAATGTTATGCCACAGCTTTGGGAGGGGCCATCTGTCTCTTGATAAACATCCACGAGGCTGGCACCTGCTTGGATGTACAGTTTCCCAATTCTTGGGCCTCATGTGTGCTGTTACCTTATCCCCAGTGCAGACCTCTGGGCTTCTCCAAGTATGGCTCTTTTCGACTCTCACAGCCCACTCTAGGGTCCACTTTTTGATACATCTCCCTCTTCTGCTTGGGAGCATGAGGGAATTCTAGAAGGCTGCTAAGGGGCCCATCAACCCAGACACCCCACATAACCATTTCCTTGCTTGCAGTCCTTGCTCCTGCTTCATGCTCAGTGCAGGATAAGTTGAGATGGCTTTCAACTGGAAAGTAAGAAGAGACACCCTCTTCATTTGAATCCCTCAAATCTTTCTGGGGTTGCCATCATTCCCCTAACCTCCACTCCAAGGATACAGTCCAGGGACAGCAAGGCACAGGGCACCTCTTCAGGGCCCTAGTTTTTTCTACTTTCCCTCCAGTCCTTGTCTCCTATCCACCCAGGGAATATTTTCAAACTAGATTTGAGGGTGGGAAAAACTCTCTGAGTCACTACATATTCTTTGAAATCCTTTGTATTATGCCCTGTGCTCTTTCTGGTTCCCACCGTGGGTTGGGCTTTTAGAACTACAAAGGCTTCTTTTCCCTCTCTGCTGGGTCATTCCTACCCCAAGGCAAAGTGCATTGAGCTTGTGTAGGTGGAAGGGCCATGGGAAACTCCTGGGGCCAGGGTGGGGACCCAGTGGTTAATATCTTAAAATATTATTCCACCACAGGGGTCTGATATGTTTGCTTAGGGCTTTTTTTTTTTTAAGTTTTTTTAACGAGTTTCTAAGAATATAAAATTCCTATTCAGTCTCCCTCATTAGATCATGATTAGATTATAAGGCACTGACTTTAGATCCTCAGTACAATTAATTCCTTTGATCATGTCCATTTGTTGAAAGAGCTGAGGTGATTTTATCTTCATGTACTCTACAAGAGCAACTTTTGTGTACATTTGAGGTCAGTTGCTGTTAATGAACTACACCATTTTCCTCTTGAATCTCACATAAATGAAATCATACTGTGTATACTACCATTGTGTCTGGATTCTTTTGCTCTGTTCAATATTGTGAGATTCACTCATGTTGCTTTGTGTATTTATAAAAATTACTTATAGTATTCTATTGTATGAGAGGCTAGAATTTATTGACCTATTCTCTCATTGTTGGATATTTGGGTTGTTCTCAATTTTTGGTAATAATGAGAAAAGCAAGCTGGTTTTAGAAAAGGCAGAGGAACCAGAGATCAAATTGCCAACATCCGCTGGATCATGGAAAAAGCAAAAGAGTTCCAGAAAAACATCTATTTCTGCTTTATTGACTATGCCAAAGCCTTTGACTGTGTGGATCACAATAAACTGTGGAAAATTCTGAAAGAGCTGGGAATACCAGACCACCTGACCTGCCTCTTGAGAAATCTGTATGCAGGTCAGGAAGCAACAGTTAGAACTGGACATGGAACAGCAGACTGGTTCCAAATAGGAAAAGGAGTACATCAAGGCTGTATATTGTCACCCTGCTTATTTAACTTATATGCAGAGTCCATCATGAGAAACGCTGGACTGGAAGAAACACAAGCTGGAATCAAGATTGCCAGGAGAAATATCAATAACCTCAGATATGCAGGTGACACCACCCTTATGGCAGAAAGTGAAGAGGAACTAAAAACCCTCTTGATGAAAGTGAAAGAGGAGAGTGAAAAAGTTGGCTTAAAGCTCAACATTCAGAAAATGAAGATGATGGCATCTTGTCCCATCACTTCATGGGAAATAGATGGGGAAACAGTAGAAACAGTGTCAGACTTTATTTTTTTGGGCTCCAAAATCACTGCAGATGGTGATTGCAGCCATGAAATTAAAAGATGCTTACTCCTTGGAAGAAAAGTTATGACCAACCTAGATAGCATATACAAAAGCAGAGACATTACTTTGCTGACTAAGGTCCGTCTAGTCAAGGCTATGGTTTTTCCTGCGATCATTATGGATGTGAGAGTTGGACTGTGAAGAAGGTTGATCGCTGAAGAATTGATGCTCTTGAACTGTGGTGTTGGAGAAGACTCTTGAGAGTCCCTTGGACTGCAAGGAGATCCAACCAGTCCATTCTAAAGGAGATCAGCCCTGGGATTTCTTTGGAAGGAATGATGCTGAAGCTGAAACTCCAGTACTTTGGCCACCTCATGCGAAGAGTTGACTTATTGGAAAAGACTCTGATGCTGGGAGGGATTGGGGGCAGGAGGAGAAGGGGACGACAGAGGATGAGATGGCTGGATGGCGTCACTGACTTGATGGATGTGAGTCTGAGTGAACTCTAGGAGTTGGTGATGGACAGGGAGGCCTGGCGTGCTGCGATTCATGGGGTCAAAAAGAGTCGGACATGACTGAGCAACTGAACTGAACTGAACTGAACTGAATGAGAAAAGCTGCTATGAGCATTCTCATCCATGTCTTCTAGTAGACAGGCTTTGCTTCTTTGGGTATATGCCTAGAGTGGGGTTGCTGGGCCTTAGGATGGTTATATACTTAGCTTTAGTTCATAATACTAAGCTTTCTAGGAGCGATATGAATTTATACTCTCACCACCAGTGTGTGCGAATTTCAGTTGCTTGACACTTTCATGCATTGGAGAAGGAAATGGCAACCCACTCCAGTGTTCTTGCCTGGAGAATCCCAGGGATGGGGAGCCTGATGGGCTGCCATCTATGGGGTCGTACAGAGTCGGATACTACTGAAGAGACTCAGCACTTAGCGGTATTATCAAACTTTGAAGTTAGCCATTCTGATGGTGTTATATCTTTGTGATTTTAATTTACATTTCCTTGAGGAGTAATGAAATTGAGCGCCTTTTCATATGCTTAAATAGGTATTTGAATATTCTCCTTTGTTAGGTGGCTCTTCAAGTCTTTGCCCGTTTCTTATCTACTTGTTTATTTTTTTCTTATTGACTTTTAGGAGTTCTTTATACATTTGTATACAATTCTTTTGTTGAGTCTGATACTTTCTCCTGAATTTGCCTTTTTACTCCTTTATGGGTATCTTGCTTTGGATGAGCAGAAGCTGTTAATCTTAATTATGCCAAATTTTTAAATTTCTTATGGTTAGTAATTTTTGTGTCCCATTCAGTAAATCTTTCCTTAATCCAAATTTGTGAAAGCATTCTCTTACATTTCTTCTAGAAGCCTTTATGTATAGAACTAGCTCTCTCAAATTAATAATTTGTGTTTGACGTGAGGTAAGAGGCAGTGTTCATTTTTTCCACAGGAATATATAATTGCTATAATAACACTATTAAAAATGATTATGCTACTGTGTTGTTATTGCACATTAAATAATTGTTTATATGTGGGCATATTTCTGAACTCTATATTTTGTTGACTTATTTGCCTATTTAACAGGTCAAGTTACGCTGTCTGAATTACTGTAGCTTTATAGTAAATCTTGAAATTTGGTAGTATAAAGTCTTCAACTTTGTGCTTTTTCTTTAAGTTTGCCTTGGCTGTACTAGGCCATTTGCATTTTCATATAAATATGATACACTAATAAATTCATATGAAATTATCTGACTATATAATACTTATATATGAAAGCAAAGAAGAACTAAAGAGCCTCTTGATGAAAGTGAAAGAGAAGAGTAAAAAAATTGGCTTAAAACTCAACATTCAGAAAACTAAGATCATGGCATCTGGTCCCTTCCCTTCATGGCAAATAGATGGGGAAACAATGGAAACAGTAACAGACTTTATTTTCTTGGGCTCCAAAATCGCTGCAGATGGTGACTGCAGCCATGAAATTAAAGATGCTTGCTCCTTGGAAGAAAAGCTATGACCAACCTAGACAGCATATTAAAAAGCAGAGACATTACTTTGCCAACAAAGGTCCATCTAGTCAAAGCGATGGTTTTTCCAGTAGTCATGTATGGACGTGAGAGTTGGACTATAAAGAAAGGTGAGTGCCAAAGAATTGATGCTTTTGAACTGTGGTGTTGGAGAAGTCCCTTGGACTGCAAGGAGATCCAACCAGTCCATCCTAAAGGAAATGAGTCCTGAATATTCATTGGAAGGACTGGTGCTGAAGTTGAAACTCCAATACTCTGGCCACCTGATGTGAAGAGCTGACTCATTGGAAAAGACCCTGATGCTGGGAAAGATTGAAGGCGGGAGGAGAAGGGGATGACAGAGGATGCAATGGTTGGATGGCATCACTGACTCGATGGACATGAGTTTGAGTAAACTACGGGAGCTGATGATGGATAGGGAAGCCTGGCATGCTGCAGTCCATGGAGTCACAAAGAGTCAGACACGACTGAGCGACTGAACTGAACTGAACTGAACTGAACATATTTGTATGAAAATGAATCAACCCCCCGAAGAGCAACTGAAATTTCAATAGGGACTGCATTGAACCTGTACATCAGTTTGGGAAAACTTAAACTCTTAACAATACAGAATGATCTAATGCAGTTTCTAAGATTGTTAATAATTCTATGTATGTGCAATCATATCATCTGTGAATAAAAAGTGTCATATCTTTGTTTCTAACCTTTATATATTTTAATTTTTTCTTGCCTAATGCACTAGTTAGATTCACCTATACAATGTTTAATAGAAGTGATGGTATGCATTGTCTTATTTCTGGCCTCAGGAGTTAGGAGTTCAGAACTTTATGATTTATTTAATATTAGCTGAAGGTATGGTTTTTTTAATTTAAATTTATTTCTTTTAATTGGAGGCTAATTACTTTACAATATTGTATTGGTTTTGCCATACATCAACATGAATCCGCCACGAGTGTACATGTGTTCCCAATCCTGAAGCCCCCTCCCACCTCCCTCCCCATACCATCCCTCTGGGTCATCCCAGTGCACCAGCCCCAAGCATCCTGTATCCTGCATCGAACCTGGACTGAAACATATATAATATCATATAAGAAACTGAAGGTGTTTTATAGGTACTCATTATAGGATTAAGAAGGTTCCCATCTAGTTTTAGTTTGCTAACAGATTCTATCATGAAAAACTGTTGAATTTTGTCAATAGCTCTCACCACATGTACTTAGGTGATCCTACAATGCTTCTTTATATTGTTAATTTGGTGAATTACATTTATCTGAGTATTAAATCAATTTTGCAATTTTGTAAAACTTAGCTTAGTCATAAGGTATATAGTCTTTCTTATTTATCACTGGATTCAATTCACTAAGTTTTTTTAGGCTTTTAGTATCTAATACTCTTAAGTTAGACATAATGGCCTGTAACATACCTTTCTTATAATATTCCTTAGGCATCTGGGTTATGCTGGCCTTATAAAACTAGTTTAGAATAATTTCTTCTTTCTTATCTAAAAGTATACATATTTTCCTTTGAATGTTCAGAAAAAGTTTACCAATAATCCATCTGGGATTGCACGGTTTTCTGAGACCATTGGAGAAGAAGGAAAGATTTAATTTTAGATTCAACTTCTTTAATCAATTCAGGACTTTTTATTTTTCCTATTTCCTTTGTTTCAGTTTAAGTAATTTGTATTTTTCAAGAAAATTTTTCTTTTCAACTATGTTGTCAAGTTTTTGTCATAAAGTTGTTAGATTACCATCTTAATTTTTTTAATATTTAGGATCTGTAGTTATTTCCCTTTTTTATTCCTAGTGTTAGTTGCATTTTTTCTACTTGCTCTATTCTTGAGGTTTATCAATTTCATTGATCTTTTAAAAAAGCCAATTTTTTACTTTATTTCTACCTCTAATTATACTTCTTCAGTTTTTGTTCCTGTCTTTATTTCCTGTCTTAACTAAAATTTGCTTTTCTTTTTCTAGTTTCTTGGAATGGAAGCTTAGCTCATAAATTGTCAAATTAAAACTAAAATTTCCCTCCAGACACTGATTTAGCTGTATGTCACAAATTTTGAGGTATAATATTGCTATTTGTTTGATGATTAAACAATTGCAATTTTTGAATAAGTAATACAAGCACACAGAAACATGTATAAAAGTATATACAATGAAAAGTTTCCAACTTTATTACTTGAAATCTGGCAAGAAACCAGTTCAGTTCAGTTCAGTCATTCAGTCGTGTCCAACTCTTTTGCCACCCCATGGATCCAGCACGCCAGGTCTCTCTGTCCATCACTAACTCCCAGAGATTACTCAAACTCATGTCCATTGAGTCAGTGATGCCATCCAACCGCTGTTGTCCCTTTCACCTCCTGCCTTCAATCTTTCCCAGCATCAGGATCTTTTCCAGTGAGTCAGTTCTTTGCATCAGGTGACCAAAGTATTGGAGTTTCAGCTTCAACATCAGTCCTTCCAATGAATATTCAGGACCAATTTCCTTTAGGATTGGCTGGTTGGATCTCCTTGCAGTCCAAGGGACTCTCAAGAGTCTTCTCCAACACCACAGTTCAAACGCATCAATTCTTCGGCACTCAGCTTTCTTTACAGTCCAACTCTCACAACCATACATGACTACTGGAAAAACCATAGCTTTGACTTGACATACCTTTGTTGGCAAAGTTAATGTCTGCTTTTTAATATGCTGTCTAGGTTGGTCATAGCTTTCCTTCCAAGGAGCAAGCATCTTTAATTTCATGGCTGCAGTCACCATCTGCAGCGATTTTGGAGCCCCCCAAAAATAAAGTCTTTCACTGTTTCCATCTTTTCCCCATCTATTTGCCATGAAGGGATGGGACCAGATGCCACGATCTTAGTTTTCTGAATGTTGAGTTTTAAGCCAACTTTTTCACTCTCCTCTTTCACTTTCATCAAGAGGCTCTTTAGTTCTTCTTCACTTTTTGCCATAAGGGTGGTGTCATCTGCATATCTGAGGTAATTGATATTTCTCCCAGCTATCTTGATTCCAGCTTGTGCTTCTTGCAACCCGACATTTCTCATTATGTACTCTGCATGTAAGTTAAGTAAGCAGGGTAACAATATACAGCCTTGATGTACTCCTCTCCCAATTTGGAACCAGTCTGTTGTTCCATGTCCAGTTCTAACTGTTGCTTCTTGACCTGCATACAGATGTCTCAGGGGGCAGGTAAGGTGGTCTGGTATTTCCATCACACTAAGAATTTTCCATGGTTTGTTGTGATCCACACAGACAAAGGCTTTGGTGTAGTCAGTAAGGCAGAAGCAGATGTTCTGGAACTCTCTTGCTTTTCGATGATCCAACAGATGTTTGCAATTTGATCTCTGGTTCCTCTGCCTTGTCTAAATCCAGCTTGAACCTCTGGAAGTTCATGGTTCACATACTGTTGAAGCCTAGCTTGAAGAATTTTGAGCATTACTTTTCTAGCTTGTGAGATGAGTGCTATTGTGCGGTGGTTTGAGCATTCTTTGGCATTGCCCTTCTTTGAGATTGGAATGAAAACTGACCTTTTCCAGTCCTGTGGCCACTGCTGAGTTTTCCAAATTTGCTAGCATATTCAGTGCAGCACTTTCACAGCAACATCTTTTAGGATCTGAAATAGCTCAGCTGGAATTCCATCACCTCCACTAGCTTTGTTCGTAGTGATGCTTCCTAAGGCCCACTTCACTTCGCATTACAGGACGTCTGGCTCTAGGTACGTGCTCACAGCATCGTGGTTATCTGGGTCATGAAGATTTTTTTGTATAGTTCTTCTGTGTATTCTTGCCACCTCTTCTTAATATCTTCTGCTTCTGTTAGGTTCATATGGTTTCGGTCCTTTATCGAGCCCGTCTTTGCATGAAATCTTCCCTTGGTGTCTCTTATTTTCTTGAAGAGATCTCTAATCTTTCCCATTCTGTTGTCCCCAAAAGATGTCTTATATGAAGGTGTTTTAATAAGAAATTATTACAAAAGTGTCAATAGGACTGAGGGATCAAACAAGGGAAGTTAAATCATTGTTGAGTCATCATCAGCAGGATGTCATTATCACCTTTAGACCTGAAAGAGCAAAGAAAGGACAGAATTCACAGAATCTGGTCAAAGTTAGAACCATGGAGGTGGGGGTGAGGATATTGGCAGAACTATTTCATCAAGCAAACAGGGAGTGGGAGGAGAAATTTGGCCATTCTCCTTCTGTACTTCCATCTTCTGCTATTGCTTCAGTTCAGCTGAATCCGAGTCAGTCTGTAGATGATGATCTCCAGGACAGAGAATGGGTCAAAGGAGGGTGGAGAGTGAGGGGCAGAAGGAGATGACTGGAGAACAGCCAGCACTCGAGATATTCAAGGGGTAAAGGAAAGAGGTGAAGCTATGACATAACTCTGTCCTCAGTTGCTAGAGTTGTTGCATAATGGATATTTGTAAGGAAAGGCACTCTGGTAATTGGAGAAATCAGGGATCAACTCATCCTTGACTCCATTCCAAAGAAAAGTATGACTTGGAGGATCACAGAAGATACTGCCAAGACAGTGTGTTATACACTGTTAAATACTATCCTCAGTATGGGATGTGTATGATGGCCATACACAAAATAGTTCAAGAACACAGTATTATAGGATGTTGAATCACATGCCAAGAAATTATTTCTCTTTTTAAATTATCCCTCAATCCTTCTGATTAAATCAAGAAAGAAGCTTCCACTTAAATGTTTTAACAACTTTCCAAAAAGAATAGACTCCTCACACTGCCCCATCCGTATGTTGCCCCCTCCCACTATTAAGTGTAAGATAGACTTAAGGATAGATTGTACCGCACAGGGAATATAGCTAATGTAATAACTGTAAATGGAAGTGAAACTGTTAGTCACTCAGTCATGTCTGACTCTTTGTGACCCCATGGACTATAACACGCCAGGGTCCTCTGTCCATGGAATTCTCTAGGCAAGAACACTGGAGTGGGTAGCCATTCCCTTCTCCAGGGGATCTTCCTGACCCAGGGATTGAACCCGGGTCTCCGGTATTGCAGGCAGACTCTTCACAGATTGAGCACCAGGGAAGACATGTAAATGGAAAGTAACCTTGAAAAATTGTATAGACATAAAAAGTTAAAAAGAAAGAAAGAAAGAAAGAAAGAACAGGCCCCAAGTTCAGAACTTTTGTCAAAGGACAGGATTGAACTAGAAGTTAATAACACTGTTTGGTTTTCATGGCTCTTATTTTTGAAGTAGCTGTTGGCTTATGGCAAATATATTGGTTTTCTGCGTATGGAAATGAGATAAGTCTTCTAGCCATTCTCTTTTCCAGGGGATCTTCCTGATGTAGGAATCAAACCAGGTCTCCCCCATTGTGGGAAGATTCTTTACCATCTAGGCCACCAAGGAAGCCCACTGAAAAAATATATATATTTAGGTAAAAAGCAACCCAGTTTAAAGAAAACTAGATAAGCACAGGAGGTAATCAGCCATGGCAGGCATAGTGAAAGGATACTTAAAAGACTAAGTTTGAGAAACACAGCTCAAAGTTTCTGCTCCAGTTTATAGTGTTCCGGAACCTTCTCTTTCTTTGATAAGCAAACCATTGTCCGAAAGACAACCCTTTACTTTGTGTTTGGCCATGCCACTGGCTTGCAGGATCTTAGTTCCTTGACCAGGGATCAAACCTTTGGCCCCTGTGCTCCCTCCAGTGGGAACACAAGAGTCCTAACCACTGGACAACCAGGGAATTCCTACTTGGTTTAACATAATCTTTTTCCTTGTGCATTTCGTTAGGTGCAGAGTATGCTATTTAAGGATATTTAGTGGCTCAGAGGTTAAAGCATCTGCCCGCAGTGCGGAAGACCTGGGTTCGATCCCTGGGTTGGGAAGATCCTCTGGAGAAGGAAATGACAACCCACTCCAGTATTCTTGCCTGGAGAATCCCATGGACGGAGGAGCCTGGTGGGCTACAGTCCATGGGGTCGCAAAGAGTCGGACACGACTGAGCGACTTCACTTTCTTTCACTTTTCATGCTGTTTAAACAAATATACAGGGCTGTTTAAATATTTTGTGTGTAGTTTTTTGCTTTATTTCAGAACTTTTAATAATAGACAAGTCTTTCTCTTTTCTTTTACTTTTTTTTAAAAAAAAATAATAATCCTCCCTCTCTGTTCTCATCAATAATGCTTTAAAAAAAAACCAAAAACTCCTGTTTCCTTCGTGTTCTTGCCTAAGTATAAAAAATTTCATGGTTTACCTAGGGTGATGAGGACCATTAAGATATTACTGGCTTTACCAAATTTATCTTTTCTGTATCTTAGTTTTTTGGAAAAGTGTAAAAGGATTTAGCCATTAAGGCTCTTAGACGTAACAACCCCAAGTGGGATGCCAAAAAAAAAGCTTTATTTGATTCCTCCTCTGTACATGTTGGAGAAGGCAATGGCAACCCACTCCAGTGCTCTTGCCTGGAAAATCCCATGGACGGAGGAGCCTGGTGGGCTGCAGTCCATGGGGTCGCTAAGAGTCGGACACGACTGAGCGACTTCACTGTCACTTTTCATTTTCATGCATTGGAGAAGGAAATGGCAACCCACTCCAGTGTTATTGCTTGGAGAATCCCAGGGACGGGGGAGCCTGGTGGCCTGCCGTCTATGGGGTCACACAGAGTCAGACACGACTGAAGCGACTTAGCAGCAGCAGCTGTACATGTTGGTTGCCAGACAAAGTATCTTAATAAGTGGCATGCAAAGCTAACCTGATTTTAAAGATAACTGAATCAATGAAGAAACGTGGGATAAAGCAAATAAAATACAATGCTAGTTATAGAATCTAGGTGGGGTGTATACGTGGGCTCACTGTAAATTTCTTTCAACTTTTACATATGATTGAAAATTTTCTTAACAAGATATTGGGGAAAAAAATTTTTAAGGAGGCTTCCCACGTGGCTCAGTGGTAAAGAATCTGCCTGCCAGACAGAAGATCAGGAAGATCCCACATGCTGTGAAGCAACTAAGCCCACATGCCACAACTATGGAGCCTGTGCTCTAGAGCCCGGGCACTGCAACTACTGAAGCCTGCGTGTTCCAGAGCCTGTGCTCCACAAGGGAGAGTAGCCCCCACTTGCCACAACTAGAGAAAGCCCGTGTGCAACAACAAAGACCCAGCACAGCCAAAAATAAATAAATAAAATTATATTTTTTAAAAATTAAAAAAATTAAAAAAACCCCATTTAGTATTTTCCATAGGAAGTATGTAGGAAATAGTATCTTTAAGGTCTGTGTGCAATTCGTGATCTACTGGGGTCCTTCAACACTGTCCAGCAGGTGTAGGGGGTTCATTAAGTGCTGTCTGGGCTGCATGCTTGCAAAGCCCAGTTTAGAGGTAACAAAAATTCCCCCCTTTCACAACTGCCTTGACCCCAACACTGAGCTGGATGCTGGCAGGGCAGATGGCATTACCACCACTAGTCTCTTTTTATAAATGAGGAAACTAAGGCTTAGAACTAAGTAACTGTTGATCCCAGGAGCTCACCCAGACCTTCTGACAGCCAGTCCTTTGCTCTTTATTCTGTATTTCCTTATTCCCAGTCAGAATCCCCACCCTCCTCTTTTTTTTTTTTTTTTTCCTGGTTGCTGCTCTGTGTTATCAAGGAGACAAAAGGGACCTAATAAATTCAGGGAATCTAATTGAATCTAATCAAGGTGTTGGTAATTCTAGCTTCTCCCGAGCATACCTGTATTTTAAAGAAAAACCAATAGAGCAATAACTTAACCTTTAAGTGCATAACTCAGTCACAGCTGAAGGAGACTGAGTTGGGGAAGCGCCAGGAGTAGAAGGTGAGAGGGTGCAGCTGGTCAAATGCAAATCACGCCCTGTAGGTAATTAGCATCTCCATCCGTACAGAAAACCAGTTTTGATGAAACAAATCCATTAGCTAGGATTTTTTGTATTGTGGTAGAGCAATTAAATGGCAGGCAAGCAACCAGCCAGTTAAAGGAAATCAACAATGAATTTTCATTGAAAGGACTGAGGCTGACGCTCCAATACTTTGGCCACCTGATGGAAAGAGCCAACTCATTGGAAAAGACCTTGATACTGGGAAAGATTGAAGGCAGGAGGAGAAGGGGGCGACAGAGGATGATACGGTTGGATGGCATCACTGACTCAATGGACATGAGTTTGAGCAAACTCCAGGAGATAATGAAGGACAGGGAAGCCCGGCGCACTGCAGCCCATGGGGTCTCAAAGAGTTAACACAACTTAGTAACTGAACAACAATTTTAAATGTTAGATTTGTGACCAAAAGTTCATCTTTTCAAGGATATTGATAGCCATCTAGACCTGACACAGATTTCCACGTTGTATTTAGCAGCAAATAGTTAGTCAGCTCTTTGTGAACAGGTACAGAGAAATAGGTGCCCATTTTTATTAAATAAAAACCAGGGGGACTTCCCTGGAAATCCAGTGGTTAAGACATCACCTTCCAGTGCAGGGGGTGTGGGCTCGATGCCTGGTCGGGGGCTAAGATCCTACGTGCTTCTAGGCCAAAAAACCAAAACATAAAACAGAAACAATATTGTAACAAATTCAATAAAGACTTTAAAAATGGTTCATGTCAAAAATATATATTAAAAAGAAAGAAAGCCATCATTTCTCTAAAAGCAAACTTTGTGTGATCCTTTTGCTGGCTTGGCGTCACAGAGGTCTGTGGACTCTAAGTGAGAATTGAGTTGTTCAGAAGCAGAACAGGAAATGTCAGCTCACCTGAATTCCCATAACTTCTTTAACCCAAATCTAGCAGGCCTGTTGTCATCTTACTGACACTACACAGTGCAGTCTCTCACAGTCTCAGATGGGAAGCTCATTTAATCTGATTTGGTCTGGAAATTTTTTCAAAGGTTTCACAGCCTATGAAAAAAACCAATATATCAGCACACTCAAAAATCTGCAGTGAGGCAGCACTCTCCCTCTGCAATGGCCCACACTCTGTGGAGTGTGTTTCTCTCTGAATCTGAATAAATTCACTTCTTACCTATCACTTTGTCTCTCACTGAATTCTCTCTGCGATGAGAATATCAAGAACCTGAGCTTCATTTGGTACTGAAACCAGGACAGACCTCTAAAGACTCATGATGCCTGGAGAAGAAGCCCGGAAAAGAACGAGGAAGAAAGAAAAGGAGTCAGAAATGACTCTTTATTAGTGTGATATAATGTTGAGAACTTCTCTGGTGGCACAGTGGATAAGAATGTGCCTGCTAGTGCAGGGGACACAGGCTCAATCCCTGGTCCAGGAAGATTCCACATGCCTCCGAGCAACTGAGCCTGTGTACCACAACTACTGATAGCTGTGTGCCTACAGCCCGTGCTCTGCGACAAGCGAAGCCACCACAGTGAGAAGCCCACGCACCTCAACAAAGAGAAGCCCCTGCTCGCCGCAACTAGAGAAAGCCCACCTGCAGCAAAGCAGACCTAGTACAACGAAAATAAAGAAATAAATAAGCTTTAAAAAAAATAATGTTGACAAACTTAAGTACAACTGATTCATTTTCATGGTCCCAATGATGCTGAAATACATATGAATAAAAATAATAATGAGAAAATCATCCGAAAATTAAAAAAAAAAATTTGCAGTGAGATTGTTTTAAATATAGGCATATTACCAAGACCTGAGAAGGCACAAAATGAAGGGTGAATTTTCCAACAAAGAGAAGAGGAAGCACAATCCCCTTGTGGGAGTGGAATACTGTCCCCTGGATGGAGGAAATGGATGGAGGACTTTCTCAAGACATGCTCCCCACCTCTTCGCCCCTATGAGACCAAACCCACCTCTTGTGTCTCCTTCTTTGGCAGGAGGGTTCTTAACCACTAGCACCACCTGGAAAGCCATCAACTTTATTGAGATATAATTCACATATGACAAAATTCACCCATTTAGTGTCCAAATCCACGGTTTTTAGTAAATTCATAGAGTTGTACAACTATCACTACAATCTAATTTTAGAACATTTTCATCATCCTCAAAAGAATTCCTGGACCAGTAGCAGTCACTTCCCATGCTCCTTCTCCCCAGCCCCTGGCAACCTGTTAATCTGTTTTCTGTATTTTATATATATGGAATCATACAATATGTGGCCTTTTGTGACTGGCTTCCTTCAGTTACTATAATGTTTTCAAGGTTCATCCATGTTATGACCTGTATCAGGTTTCTATACCTTTTTATTACCAAATTATATTCCTACTATGGACTGAATATTTATGTCCCCCTCCCAAATTTATATGTTGACATCTTAACCCTCAATGTGATGGTACTAAGAGGTGGAGCCTTTGGGAAGTAATTAGTTCAGGAGGACAAAGCTCTTACAAGTGGAATTAGTGCCCTAATGAAAGAGATCTCAGAGAACTTTCTTGTCCCTTCTGCCAGGTAAGGACACAGCAAAATGATAGCCATCTGTGAACCAGAAAGCGGGGTCTCACTAGACACTGAATTTGCCATTGCTTTTGACTTGGACTTAGCTGCCAGAACGATGGGAAGCAAATGTTTGTTATTAAAGGCACCTGGTCTATGGTATGTTGTTATAGAAGCTGAAATGGACTGAAACAATTCTCTTGTATGACTATTCCACATATTTTACCTATTCATTGGTTTGTGAACTTTTGGATTGTTCCTGTTGTGTGACTACTGTGAATAATACAGCTATGGGCATTTGGACACAGGTTTATTTGTGGGCACATGCTTTCATTTCTCTTCGATGTATGTTTAGGATTAGAACTGTAACTCAAGGCTTAACATTCTGAGGAACTGTCAGACTGTTTTTCAAAGTGGCTGTGTGATTTTACCTTATGCAATGTATTACAATTTCTCTACATCCTTGCCAGCACTTGATATTCTCTTTTTTATCATAGCCCTCCTGTTGCTGAGTTGTTGTGTGTGTGTGCTCAGTCGTGTCCAACTCTTTGCAACCCCCTGGACTGTAACCTGCCAGGCTCCTCTGTCCATGAAAATTTCCAGGCAAGAATATTGGAATTGGTTGCCATTTTCTGTTCCAGGGGATCTTCCCAAACCAGAGATCAAAACCACAACTCTTGTGTTTCCTGCCTTGATGAGTGAATTCTTTACCCACTGAGCCACCTGGGAAACCCATTGTCGTCCTAGTGGATATGAAGTAGTGTCTTACTGAGTCAATTCCTAGGCAGGTTGATAAGAAGTCCAGGATCCCTGAGGAGGAGAAAGGGGTCTGGGACTCTCAAAGCAGAGATAGGAATTTGGGGTTCTCAAGGAGGAGGAAAGGACAAACATTTTTTGTTCTCTACATTCCTTAGTCTTAGTCACATAGAACATTTTTTTTTCTTTAAGCCCAGAATTGATGATTACACAACAAACAACTCAGTTTAAACTCTGTAAACTAATGCTCAAAATTCTCCAAGCCAGGCTTCAGCAATACATGAACTGTGAACTTCCAGATGTTCAAGCTGGTTTTAGAAAAGGCAGAGGAACCAGAGATCTAAGTGCCAACATCTGCTGGATCATTGAAAAAGCAAGAGAGTTCCAGAAAAACATCTATTTCTGCTTTATTGACTATGCCAAAGCCTTTGACTGTGTGGATCACAATAAACTGTGGAAAATTTTGAAAGAGATGGGAATACCAGACCACCTGACCTGCCTCTTGAGAAACCTATATGCAGGTCAGGAAGCAACAGTTAGAACTGGACATGGAACAACAACTGGTTCAAAATAGGAAAAGGAGTCCGTCAAGGCTGTATATTGTCACTCTGCTTATTTAACTTCTATGCAGAGTACATCATGAGAAACGCTGGGCTGGAAGAAACACAAGCTGGAATCAAGATTGCCAGGAGAAATATCAAGAACCTCAGATATGCAGATGACACCACTCTTATGGCAGAAAGTGAAGAGGAGCTAAAAAGCCTCTTGATGAAAGTGAAAGTGGAGAGTGAAAAGATTGGCTTAAAGCTCAACATTCAGAAAACGAATATCATGGCATCTGGTCCCATCACTTCATGGGAAATGGATGGGGAAACTGTGGAAACAGTGTCAGACTTTATTTTGGGGGGCTCCAAAATCACTGCAGATGGTGACTGCAGCCATGAAATTAAAAGACACTTACTCCTTGGAAGGAAAGTTATGACCCACCTAGACAGCATATTGAAAAGCAGAGACATTACTTTGCCAACAAAGATCCATCTAGTCAAGGCTATGGTTTTTCCTGTGGTCATGTATGGATGTGAGAGTTGCACTGTGAAGAAAGCTGAGCGCCGAAGAGTTGATGCTTTTGAGCTGTGGTGTTGGAGAAGACTCTTGAGAGTCCCTTGGACTGCAAGGAGATCCAACCAGTCCATTCTGAAGGAGATCAGCCCTGGGATTTCTTTGGAGGGAATGATGCTAAAGCTGAAGCTCCAGTACTTTGGCCACCTCATGCGAAGAGTTGACTCATTGGAAAAGACTCTGATACTGGGAGGGATTGGGGGCAGGAGGAGAAGGGGATGACAGAGGATGAGATGGCTGGATGGCATCACGGACTCGATGAACATGAGTTTGAGTAAACTCCGGGAGCTGGTGATACACAGGGAGGCCTGGCGTGCTGCGATTCATGGGGTCACAAAGAGTCGGACACGACTGAGTGACTGAACTGAACTGAACTGAATCCTGATATTTTAGAATGTAAATTACGAGAGTGGGTCTGGTAGGATCTTTCTATTGTTAAATTCTAATACTGTTATCCTAAAATGCATCCTGTGGGAGTGGGTCTGGTAAAATTTCCACAAACTTGAGACATTCTTTTGATTTATTATAATAATTAATTAAAAAGTATATAATTCCCTTGCCAACACTAAGGATAGGGACACTCTCTGTCTCCCTTCTGATGTCTATGTCAGAGGCTTTCTCTGTCCCTTTTTATACTTTAGTAAAACTCTGCTATACAAAAGCAGACCTGGTCCCTGGTCCTGAATCTAAATCGTCTTCTTCGGAGATCACGAGTCCTACATCGTTCACGGTAAGCTATCATTACTACAGTTTTGATTCATACTTCCCTAAAAACCAGTAGTGTTGAATATTTTTAAATTTTACTGTTGAGTTATAAGTGTTTCTTTATATATTTGGAATACAAGTCTTTCCCCTCCCTTACCTCCAGATGGTAGCCCTTCCCATCGAACTTCACAATTACAGGAAAGAGCAAGAAGACGGTAATGCTAGCCCACTGAAGGAGTACCTTGCTTTGTAAGGCCTGGAGGTGACCTATCTATGTGAGGATCTGCTGGGACAAGGTTGTTCTCAAGAAGCATTTTCGGTGAAAATGCTTGGAAGGGAACTGAATTTACACCTCAGATATCTACACCAGCAAGAAATAACACTTATCAGGAAGATTCTGAATCTAGAAATCTCCAGTTGTCAACTTCTGCATAAAAGTCCTATAGATCTTTGCTATACAAAGTGTAGACCTTGAGCCAGAAGCATCTACATCACCCCAGAGCTTGCTAAAAAATACAAACTCTCATGCCCCACTCCAACCTACTAAATCATTTTAATAAAAATTCCAGTGATCTGTATGCACTCATGCTGTTGCATAGAGAATTTTTTTCTCCTGTCTTCAAACTTCCGGGTAAGAGCAGAGATCCAAACACCTGAGCCCTCAGTGAGTCAGTGTCCTCTAACGTGAACATCTTGGATCAACATCTCATGTGGAACCTGGGACTGGGGACCACATAGCACACCCATGAGCTGTTGAAAAAGGCCTGAGAGATTTATGCTGTAGATAGATGGCCACGTGGATCGGGCCAGTTGTAGTTAATTATTTTTTCCCCTTTCACTCTCATCCTACTATAGAAAAATTTCAGGAGTCTTATCTTTGACCTAGACAATTGTGCCAAAGAATTTATTGTCCCCGAACAGGAAAAACTGCCTTTGCTTTCTGGGCTCAAATGCTCTTGGGAGTGACATTGAGAGAGACAGGGACCTTGGAGCTCATCTAGGTTATTCTCCAATTGTCACCAAGCCAGAAAGCCTGGAAACTGGCAGCTTCCATGGGAGAGGCACTGGCTTCTTTGCCAATGGAAAAGTGCTGATGTCACTCTGAAGCTAACAGTTAGCTGCCAAGTAGTTATGATAAAAGCGGACAGGCTAGTTGAAAGCATGTGAGAAGGTAGAAAGGAGGGCCAGTGTGATTTATACGCAAGTGTAATAGGAAGAGTGCTAGGCTGGTCTTAGCTGTGTGACTTTGAGCATATCTTTAATCTTCCTGGATTTTCTTTACCTGTAACAGTAATCAAAGCAGTTAATACTTACTAGATTCTTAGTTTACATGAACTATTCTTGTCCAATTTTCACATCAATTTATAAGACAGATGCTGCCATTTCATACATTTTATGGATGAGGAAGCTGAAGCAAAAATAGGGTTACTTGCTCAAGGCCACTCAACTGAACCCAGGCAGTCTGACTCCAGAGTCTAAGCTCTGTCAACAGAGAGGGTTGAATCAGACGAATGTTAAAAGACTCTTCCCATCTCTGCTATTAATTTTCTCTTGTTTAACTAGGATAATAATAGAGTTATGAAGACTATGAGATTACATAAATTAAGTGCTTAGCACAGTGCCTGGATCCTAAGTGCTCAGCAAATGTCAGCTATTACTATCGTTCTTACTTTCACTATAACCATTGCCATTCTATGAAACAAATCACTTCTGTCATCTCCTCAACAGCTGCTGCAGTGCACAGTTAGCCCAACTGAACCTATTAATAAATTCAAACAATGGGTCAATTCAGTAATAAAATCAAGCAAGCCTGCCTTGATACCGAATGGAATTGCCTAACTAAATAGTCTTTAAGCAGTGCTATCAAACAGAACATTCTGTGATGAGGGAAATGCTCTATAGCTTTGCTGTCCAATATGGTGGCCACTAGAGGCACGCACTCATTGAGCACTGGAAATTGATTAATGTGACTGAGGGACTATTTCACTGTATTTAATTTTACTTACTTTAAGCTTCTAACTTAATAGACAGGAGTGGCTAGTGGCTACCATATTGGGCGATTTAGCCTAAGGCCCATTTGGTAGCCAGGAACCCTTGGTGAGAGGACTCAAAAGTGTCAGGCGCAAGAAAGGGAGTCAGACGCTTACCTGGTCACAACTCTGTTTTCTTACAGGTGCCTTAAATAAGCCTGGATGTCAGAATGCTCAGGTTTTAAAGGATTCCCTTTGGGCTGGTGGCTCAGATGGTAAAGAATCCACCTGCAATGTGGGAGACCTGGGTCAGGAAGATCCCCTGCAGAAGGGAATGTCTACCCACTCCAGTATTCTTGCCTGGAGAATCCCATAAACTGAGGAGCCTGGTGGGCTACAGTCCATGGGGTTGCAAAGAGTTGAGCGACTAACGCTTTCACTGATACTTTCACTTCCATCTATTAAGTGGGGATGTGGATATTTTTTAAGGGTGAGGGGCAAGGTGGTGACAAGAAAGAAGGCAATTCCACTTTCCTCACTGGGATTCCTCTAGTTGATTCTGAATAGAACCAGATTTCTTATTGCTGTTAAAAATTATTTTGGTAGGGGAAAGGTAGTTTATACTTACACTACATGAAGCACCAAGATATGACTTTCCATCTTTCAAAGTCTCTGTTTTACTACACACAGAAGCAAAAGGTGATTTCAAGTCATGGCTTGAATGATTGATTAAGAAGATGATCAAAGAATCACAGTCCTGGAGGTGGCTGTCTTGTAAGCATGTCCATTACAAACTGGCATCTTAGGGAGGTCACACCAACATCCGTGGGACACAAGTATGACACTGTGCCTTGATTTTTGGGCTGACTGGCTTTGGATCAGAAGGGGAAGAGCAGTCAGCCAGCTGATGATAGCATTGCCTTCAGCTCTCATCCTGATCTCCTGAGGATCCTGCCAATTTTTTTTTTTTTTTTAATAAAAGGCTTTCCTGAAGCTATAAGGATATCAGTGAGCTTATTTTGATCGACATATGTAAACATGTGACTGCTTTCCTGGTACAAATTATTACACCTTGTATCATGTTCTGGTTCTAAATATTTTGAGCAGGAGAAGCCCTCCACCCCTGCCCACCCCCACCCCCCACAACCAGTATTGGTTGGGTTAATAATTCAATGGCTGCCAAAATTTGCAGAAAGCAAAACTGAATCCTAACGAGGCTTGCTTGTGTTAAACCAATTTTTAAATGATAGTAATTAAGAGAGTTTTCATATAGGAAAGTCTTTGTTTGGATTGAAATGTTAAAAGCTACCACCAGAAACACAAGGGATTTGCGCATAAAGGCTTCTCTTTCTGCTGCCCAGCAGTCGCTCCGGCCAAGGTCTGAGCAGTGAAAGCTAACACAGCGGTCTGCCCTGGCGTCTGCCCCACTCCACCACTGTCCTGTGGCGTCTACCTCGGAGTGTGCCTTGTACCAGGGCTGCGGTCTCTCAGGCTGTCTGCAAACAGACACCAGGCCATCTGTCCTCTCGCCTTCTACCCAAACACAGCTGCTGGGCTGCATCCCAGCTCCAGCCATCTGGAGGAGGAACAAAGGCCCCCTCTCCTCACCCTCTCCCTGGCTGCCGAGGGGAGACTGGGGAGTCTTGGCACCCTCTTGGCCTCAGTGAAAGAAAGGAAAATGCAAGAAGCAGCTAGACCTCCTTCTAGGGGCAGGCAACTCCTCCCCCTGGTTCTCAGGGTTGATGAAACACTTCGTTCAAGCTTCAGACATGTGCTGAGCTCTTGCAAGTGTCAAGCCCTGGACCAGGCACTGGGGACCCGAGAATAAGACCCAGTTCTTGGCTTCTAGGAGCTTACGTTCTGGTGAAGTTGATGGATGTGTACACAGCCAAGTCCACTGTACACAGAAGTGAAGGGGTAGAGGATCCAGCAGGTTGGTCCAGGTAAAGGGAATCAGAGAAGTCTTCCCAAGGGGAACTTTGGACATGATACCTAAAAATGAGTTCACAGTGGGCACCAGAAAATCAGAATAGGGAAAAACTGGCCCAAGTGAGAATTGTCTGGAGCCCTGCGTGGTGAGAAGAGGAAGATGATGAAGGGAGAGGATTGACAGGGGAAGCCAGATTCTAGTGGTTTTCGATGTTTGTCAGAGGATGAGAGGTAGGCAGGGAAGGGCAGTGAGCATGAAGTGTCACGGTCAGATTTGTGATCTGAGAAGATTCTTTAGATGGTACGGAAGACGAGAGAGTCAAGGAAGTGAGCCTTATGAAGAGCAGTCATAGTAATCCAGAGAAGAAATTGTGGTGACTGATCGAAGTGATGGAAGAGATGAGGAAATTAATTTGAGAGCGAAGTCATCATTAAGTATGCTAGCTCAAAACCCTCCAAAGCAGTTCCTAAATAATTTTGAAGTTCCTAGTAAGCTCTACAAGGGGGCAACTCAGAACCACTTCTCAGTGTGTTTGGATCTGTTCTCAGGTAGGAAAGGACTTGACTGGACTGGGAGAGATATTGTCTAAATGGGCCCAAGAACTGCCTGGCAGCCACAGGTGATATAAACTGACATGTCAGACTACTCACTAAAAGGATATTTACCTAGAGGTATCAGACTTGCTGAAATGGCTCCAATCCCAGCTCAAGCACTTCCCTATGATCCTCTTACCAGTTGGGTCCTCAAAGCCAGCCACCAGGAAAGATCTCCTTTCTGGAGGCAGGCTGTTAGGTGGTTGCAGTCAGCTCTAGGGTGCTTTGGGCCTGACTGGGAGGGAATCTCAGGGCAGTGAAGGGCAGTGTCTCAGAAAAGCCTGTGTCAGCCACTGACGCTACCCCCTGCAGCCCACTGCATAGGTAAGCAAGCTGCCCACAAGATGCTGCACATTAGAGGCCCATAGGCTGTTCAGTTTCCTTTTAAAAAAAAAAGAAAAGAAAGAAAAAGAAGGTGAAGGCCCTTTCTGTTATGATGCCCTTCAATTCCTGGCCTCCTTAAAGCACATAAGGCCATATTAATTCAAAATAATTTTTCATAATAATTTCAAAAATGCACACGAAGAATCAGGAGCCAAAAAATAGAGACTGGAATTGGTTCCTCTTAGAAAGTCAGGGACCGAATGTTAGTGATAATCCTTTTCTTTTGTTGTTAATGTTTATTTGGCTGGTTCTTGTTTGTAGCACGTGGAATCCTAAATTGCCACATGCAAACTCTTAGTTGCAGCCTGTGGGATCTAGTTCCGTAACCAGGGATTGAACCTGGGTCCCTTGCACTGGGAACATGAAGTCTTAGCCACTGGACCACCAGGGAAGACCAAATGTTAGTGATAACCTGACCCAAGATAGAAGAAGAAACAAAAGAGGCCATAACTCTACCCCTCAGATCTATGCAATGTACTCAATACCAGCTCCAAGAGAAAGACCCTGAGGCCTGGCTCACTGCTCAGAACCTGTTTCTCATCATAAAAAAAATACTTCCAAGCACTTTATGATGTGCACATTTTGCCATTTTTTTAAACACGGGGCATGCAGAACCATAGTAGGTCACAGATCTGACAGCTAGATTAAAACACTCTTTAAGACTCTGAAAACTCATACCATTATTTTTCCTTCTCAGTGATGAATCTTAATTTCCATTCTAAGGAAATCTTTTTTTACTTCTAACACATAAAATTTTAAAATTACAACTGCTAAAAATAACTATTGGTAGATTTTTTTATTCCTTTTCTTCTGTTCAGGTCTTTGTACCACAACTGCTTTCTTATAAGGAGGATTGTTGGGGTTTAAGGGCCAAGTTTTAAAAGAATATATTTTCTGTTGCTTTCATTGTTGCATTTTGGGCATCTTCTATTATTAAAGTTACCCTAAATTAGACATTGTAGAAACAGTAGATGAGTTTGTTCATTCAGCTGATTCATACTTTCTTACCTAAAAAAAGCATATCAGCAGTTTTAAGACTTGATAATACTATAACCTTTAAAACAGATTGCTGAAGAAGCCAAGGATTACCATTTAGTGCTTTCATTGGGGAATATTTTTTTTTTCCTTTTTGGCATTCCATATTTTAAGAGAGTAAAAAAATATTTTGCCATCCATCTTGTTTCTAAAATTCATGCTGTTTTTAATCCTCAATGCATTGATTTCAAGATCTTTCTTTGTAAAATTCCTTCATTTTCCTGGGCCTCAGTGTTTGTATCCTAAAAGGAGGCAGGTGAAGTAAAAGATGTATAAGGTGTCAAAGGTTTTAATGTTCTAATCAGCTATACGTCAATATAAAATAAAAAGTTTTTTTTTAAGTTTTAATGTTCTATAGTTTCACCATTTAAATGCTCCTTCTTCATTTTGTCTGATAGAACCTATACTCTGTCTCCTGTCCCAGCCTGAATGCCTTTACTCCCCACGTCCGCCTTCCCCCTGCTGAGGGCTCTGTTATTATGGGCCTTGAATCACTTTCTTTCAGCCAGAGAACTCTCCACAGAGCTTGCTCCCCAAGAACATGCATACTTTTGTGGGACCAGAAGGGCAAGCTGTATGACTTCCCTTGCTTGTCTGGAAATTGCTCCTTCAAAAGATTTCTCAGCATTTCCTTCACTTCATTTATTCCAGATCCTTCAAATCCCACTTTGTTCTCATGCTCAGAACTTTAGCAGATGGTCTTCTGAAAGGAAAAATATGTTGTGGTGTTCAATTCCCCTCTCTTACATCCTTCACTTACCTACCCTTGAAGTTTTTTTTTTTTCATATCTTACTCTCTTCTAAGTTTACATGTATAGATATTTTTCTTTTGAAGTGGTGACCCCCTCAACCACAATTTTTCATTCATTCTTCCTTGAAATATAAACTGGTCACACCCCAGACAAACTCTGCAGGCAACACAGTTATACACTTTCAGATGAGTGCTGAGGCTTTCAATATAATCGTCTTATTTGCTTTTTTTTTTTTTTAAAGGTGTTTTAAGAATTTCAAATAAGCTTTCTAGGAACAAAATATAGAAGCACAAAACCAGAATATTTTAGAGGAAACAGAGTCCTTTGAGATGATGCCATGGGATGTCCCCATTTTACAGAGGAGAAACTGAGCCTAAAATTGGAAGGCTCAAGGTCTTGTTAAAAGTTGTGGCAGAGTTAAAACCAGAAGGAAAGACAGCTGCCTTCCAGACCAGAGTCATCTCTACCTTGATTTCTCTAACTGTAAAGTGTTACACAATTATAAAGCGAAGTACCCAGCTCAGATGAGGATTGAGAAAGGTAAGTGAGTTCAGTACTCAGAACAGTGCCTGGCACAAAGTCACATGCCACAAATGTTAGTTATTGTTAGCAGAAGTACTGAAGACCCACATTGTAGGAAAAGGATGCTCTGTATTGTCATTGTGTGGATTTTGTTGAAACTTTTACATTTCTTTACTCTATGGAGTGTCTATTAGAAATCTGAAGGATAGGATTTAACTGAAAATGATTATGTTGGTAAATTCACCCACATAAAAATATAATAATAATAATAATGATGATACTTTAAAAATAAAAAGGTCTCACAGCATTATAATGAGTCATAAGGTGGATGGCATTACCAAGGGAATAGAGAAATCCTTGATAAAATATGTTTTGTTTTGCTTTGCCATGTCTATCAACTTTCAGTTTAATGATGTTTTGAATATAATATCTTCCTCTACTTTTATTCCTCATATTTTTTTCTCCTTTTTCTTTTCCATCTTGATTATTCCTCACTGAAAACAAATTTAGGGCCTTCTAGAGTTATAAAATGGCTGTGTATTTTATAACAACAGTGGTCTGTCCTTTCTCTAGCCCAACAAAGCAATCTGTTCATCAAACATGCACCTACCTCTGTTTTTAGTTATATTATTTTCTCCCTTATCCCTTTGATATTTTCATTCTTAGAGATGGAGTAGATGGGGTGGTGGCGAGAAATCTTCAAAGAGGAACAGCTTAAAATGAAAAGGCTTTAAAATGTCAGTATGTCAATACTCTTACAATGTTCATGGGATATAAATAGAAGGATCAGAAAAGGCCTGAAAAACACTAAGTTATTTGCAAGGTGGTTAAAATGTGGTATACATTTAGAATTCCCTTTCAAATGTCAAGTTTGTGAGAGTATTTTTCAAATGCATGGCTATGTTACATATGCATAATAATTGATAAAGATATCCTTAGGAACAGCAGATTAATTCTGGGGTGTAAGTTTGAGCCTGACTGAAATATAGCACTGTGAGTGTGTGTGTGCAAAGTTGCCTCAGTCATGTCTGATTCTTTGTGACCCTATGGACTCTAGCCCACCAGGCTCTTCTGTCCATGGGATTCTCCAGGCAAGAGTACTAGAGGCGGTTGCCATTTCCTTTCCAGACCCAGGAATTGAACCCACATCTCTTATGTCTCCTGCGTTGGCAGATGAGTTCTTTACCACTAGCACCACCGGAAAGACCCTGCAAGCCTTTATTTTCTTGTTGATCATATCACCTCATCATTTCTTAACAGTGGAGGAAGAGTTTTGAATGAACCCCTCCTTTGCTGAGAAGAAGTGTATGGACAGGGATAGAACAGAGGTTGAAGGAGAAGTGGTTGAAGAATGCCCATAGGACTGTACTGGGAGACTGACTGACTGTCAGGAAGAGCTACTGGGATTGGACATGCACTATGGCTGAAGCCCTCACAGCACAATCCCATTCGGTCCTCAGAACACCCTGTGAGATGGGAACCATGACCCCATTTCCACATGAGGACACAGAGAGTTATCTAAGATCATTCAGTGGACAGATGATATCCAACGAGATGGGAAAGACATGAGCAAAAGGGAAAAGTATTGTTCAGGGTGGGTGAAGGGTGGGGAATGCAATAGCTCTTGACTCATGGTCAAGCTTGTTGAAGGCAAGGCGGGTAAGGGGTAAGGAGGGGACAGTTAAGAAGCCAGGAAAGAAGCTGGCAGCTGAGATGTCACAGCTGATTTCCTACCACTGCCTCAGCCAATGGAGAGTCCAATTGTGTCTAGAAATGTAGATTTGAAACTGTGAAAGGGAGTGGATGGGGAAGATACAAAGAGAGACAGCATGTCTTTGGACATGTGATGGATTGCTCTGACTTTAACGAGAGTGATTAGAGGTTAGTTTTCTGGGGTCACTGTCAGTAGATGAGGTGAAAGACTGCAAGGGTCCTACGGGTTCTCTTCCTGTGATCTTTGCTTCTCAATCAGTCACTCATTGGCTGCTAGGATGTGAGATCAGTCTGAGACAGTCCTGCACACACCAAACTAAGCCATGCCAATGTCATCTGGACCAGATAATCACCGTCTCTCTAGAGAGGCAAAAGCCTGACAGTGCATGATGGAAAACTTAGATGTTTTTTCAGCTGCCAAATGGGGAAGTTCTTAGAAATGGTGAGACATGGGATGTACACTGACATATATTCATACATGTATATATGCATGTTTACACCATGAGCAGATAGACAGACATATAGTCATACACACAGACACACACACACACACACATCGCATTTACTTTCAAAATGGACATTTTAGCAGGAAACAGATTTTATTTTAGGCACAATTTTTATTTTAGGTTTTATTCAAGGTTGGGTTCTCTTGGAAGCTCTCTTTGAGATGAAGGTGAGTGTGCAGGATGTTTATTCAGTAGAGGTTTTAGGATCAACATTTGTGAAAAGGGGAAAAGAAAGCGTTGGGAGAAGCTAGCCTCGCTGGCTGACTGATCATGTTAGGTCAAAAGGCTGGACTTTTCTGTTCCGCCTCAGACAGTCACTGGATATGAGCTTCCCCTGTAAGGCTCTGTACCTGGGAGAGATTGCTCTTGGCAGCTGAGGTCAATCCTAAAGAGGCTGGCAGCTAACGGCTGCCTGCCAACAGCCCTCCAAGCAGCAGAGGCAACAAATCCTTCCTTTAAGAGAGATCCAGTGGGGCCCATCAACTAAGATCACCATGGATCTGGTTCTAACTGACTGTGTACACTTGAGCAGCTTGTCTTGTCTCTCTGGGTTTCGACTTTATCTCCTACTGAAAGTCTGGTTGGGTTTCCTTCAGCTCTAAAATTCTAAGTTTTTAAAATCAATTTTCATGACTGGCCTTCTACCTTGTCTTTAGCAAATGGAGAAAATAACCTTGTGTTATAAATTATGCATGTAATGAAAAGATGCACCAAACATGTTAAGTCGCTTCAGTCGTGTCCGACTCTTTGCGACCCTATGGACTGTAGCCCGCCAGGCTCCTCTGTTCATGAGATTCTCCAAAAGGATACTAGAGTGGGTTGCCACACCCTCCTCCAGGGGATCTTTCCAACCCAGGGGCTGAACCCATGTCTCTTATGTTTCCTGCATTGACTGGCAGGTTCTTTATCACTAGCGGCATCTGGGATTCCCAATGAAAAGATATACATATGCATATATATGGGAGGAACATCTTCCTGTTTTGTCATAAGAGGGATTTTGCCAGAAAATATAAGCAAGAGAAAAAGTGGAATTGATTAGATAAGTATTCCATCCCCAGCAGCATGAAGAGCTACCAAGGTGGACACATAATGTGTCTCTAGAATACAGAACAAAAAATTCAGGTTGTTTCTTGAGCCTTCAGATGTTCCAGACTCTCTACCTAATGTGATTACAGTTTTCTCTCTCTCTCATATTATGGTGATTAGGCTCAACTATAGGAACATTAAGGGGGAAAAAAAAGTACCCTTCTTGTTTCTTCCTTTATCAACCAGCCCACAGGATCTTCCACCTCCTCCCCAGCTAGATTTTTCAAGGCTCGTGTGGGCATCTGCAGTGTGGAAACCAGATGGCAATTTTCTTGAAGCTGCCTGTTCTACTTTAACAGCCTCTTTGTGAAAAGCTCCCCCAAAGAGCATGCTTGCAGGTAGGGTCAGCATGAGAAAACAATGGATTCAGGTTGTCTAAGAATGTGGGACACCCAAATACCAAGTAGATGTGAAAGAGTTTAAAAACAAAACTCACTGTAGAAATTTTCAAGGTTCTATTGCTGGATAAATAGGGAACATGGTAAAACACACCCAGGAAATGTGTCTCTGGTGTTTTTTTTTGGGGGGGGGCGGAAACTGTAGATTATAGTGGAGGTCATCTATTTATAAGTAGGAGCTGATTTCTAGGGGAAAGTTTTGATGTCTAGTAGAGCTGACCATTTTCTAGACTTTGAAGCGTATCTTTGTCTCATGGTGAGACTTTCAGGATGAACCAACTTGGTTGTTGGCATTTGTTTGCTAAGAGAAAATGGCTTAGGACAGCATGGACAGGGGAGGGAAGGGGAGGTTTTATAGGATTCTGGGGTGAAGAAAGGTAGAATGCTCCTCCATGAATTTTCAAATGCCAGTCTTCAGGCTGGGATCAAGCTGGCTGCTTCAGAGTCACTTGGGGGAACTTGCTAAAAATAGAGATTTCTTAAAAAAAAAAAAAAAAAAAAAGAACCTGCCTGCCAGTGCAGGAGACATGAGAGACACGGGCTCAATCTCTGGGTTGGGAATATCCTCTGGAGGAGGACATGGAACCCACTCCAGTATTCTTGCCTGGAGAATCCGATGGACAGAGGAGCTGGCAGGCTACAATCCATGGGGTCGCAAAGAGCTGGACATGACTGAATTGACAGTGGGACAGGTTCTTTTTTCTTTTTTTTTTTAAATAGAGATTTATGAAACCCATCCTCAGAAATGTTGATAGATTAAAAAAATTTCCTGTTTGACTCTGACATCCAGTTAGGCTTGGGAACTACAGGAATAGTTGAATGTAACACTTAAAGCACTGGAATTCATCCATTATTCAAATATAAGGCTATTAGGCATCTCCTATGAAAGAAGTTGCACATTTAATTTCCATGGAATTTATAAATATGTGCAAGACATAGGCTGCCTCAAATCCCTTTGAGCATGAGCAGAGCACTCAGGTCAGCAGGTAGGTGACAGACAGGAATGTTCTCGGCCATGAGTTTACAGTCCAGTGGGATGTGGAGAATAGAGTGGAGCTATGATGCTGGGGGAAAATGAGCAGATGCTTTAAACCAAGTTAGGAAAGAAGAGGGAGACAGCTTGGCAGATTTCCCAGGAACAGTCCCTAGTTCAGATGTCCAAGATATCTTGGAGGAGACAAATATGAATCTCAACCTCATAAGTCTGTAGGAAAAATTCAATGAAAGCACATAAAATAGTCCTTAGCAGCGTATCATCATTAACAAATGGTGGATATTAATAACTGTAGGAGATTTAAAGGGCTGTGGGCAATTTCCTTTTTCAAAAATATCTCTCCCTCTCTTCCTGTAACAATGACTATAATTCCTTTATTGAATTTTGAAGTCTTATTGGAAAAGACTTTTCTTGAAGAAACTATTTTGAAAGGCACATGCCTTAAGCTTTTAATAGTCTAGGAAGAAAGAGAAGAAAAACAGGGGAGAGTGACCGCATGGAAGGACAGAAGTCAGAAAGGAGTTGAGGTGGAGTCAGAGGCCAGTCTGGCATCATTACTGTAGAAGCCGCCCTCCTGAAAGTGGACAGGTGGTATGGCCTGTGGACATGATCATTCAGAGCCCAGGTCCCTCTCTCTAACCACACATCTTTCTCTCAGCACCTGGCAGATGGTGAAAGAGACTAGGGGGAAGGCGCCTCTGTTTCTTAATCACTTGGATCTTTACAGAACTCTCCTGCTCACATTTCTTTCATGAGAAGCAGTCATTCAGCCCATTTAGACATACGTGGGTAGGTAGAGAAGGCTGAGAAATATAACCTCTGGTTTGGCAAGAGGACTCTAGACTCTTTCAGTCTTGAGGGCTTCTGAAAATGTAACAACATAAGCATGAAGAGGAAACAGAGAGACATGGGCTCAGCTGGCAAAAGAAGGGCTGAAGTCAAGAAACAATGTATAGATGCTGCAAATAAATGAGCTCGCTCAGGGAGAAGAAAGGTGTTAAGGCTAGGGTACCAGTCTGGGAGAAGAGGGGAGGGAAAGCACTTGGAGATCTTATAAGGGGTTGAGAGTAGAAACCCTGGCTGAAAAGATGAAGAATTCAGCTAGAAAAAGGTAAGGAGGCCAAGTACATGTGATTAATCCCCAGAAGGAAATTGGATCTTCCAGCTGGTGTGACAAGCACGGCTAGTTGACCACCAAAGATTCATGCTCCTCCTGACCAGCCAGAGGCTACATTTTGTAGCCTCCTCACTGCTTACGTGGAGATGGGCTATGGGTTTGGTGCTCACTAACTGAATGTCAGCAAAAGACTTTTGTAAAACGTCAAGTGAGCCAAAGGACCAAGATGCATATGAATCTCCATCTAGTCTGTTTCTCTATTTGCCAGCCAAACCTAGACAGCACATTAAAAAGCAGAGATATTACTTTGCTGGCAAAAGTCTGTACAGTCAAAGATATGGTTTTTCCAGTAGTCATGTATGGATATGAGAGTTGGACCATAAAGAGAAGGCTGAGAGCCAAAGAACTGATGTGTTTGAACTGTGGTGTTGGAGAAGACTCTTGAGAGTCCCTTGGACTGCAAGGAGATCCAACCAGTCAATCCTAAGGCAAATCAATCCTGAATATTCATTGGAAAGGCTGAGGCAGAAGCTGAAGCTCTAATAATTTGGCCACCTGATGCAAACAGCTGACTCATTAGAAAAGACCCTGATGCTGGGAAAGATTGAAGGCAGGAGAAGGGGACGACAGAGGATGAGATGGTTGGCTGGCATCATCGACTCAATGGACATGAGTTTGAGCAGTCTCCGGGAGATGGTGAAGGACAGGGAAGTCTGGCATGCTGCAGTCTGTGGGGTCGCAAAGAGTCGGACACAACTGAGTGACTGAACAACAAAGGAAAAGGAGATGAAGATGAAGAAGAAGCCATGAGGTAAGGGCCTCTAAATGATTACCTAGAAGCCATCAACCTGCATTGGACTGCAAAGGAAATGGGAAAGAAACTCTATTGTTTGAAGTCTCTGAGATTTCAGAATTGATCTATTTCAGGAGCTAGTTTTACTTCACACATATAAAAGGTCAGAAGAAGCCTATGGGGAGCAGAGGCAATTCAAGGATCAAGGTGATAACTTCTTTGAACTCATCTCCTCTATAAGTAAAAGACCAAGGACTGATAAATACAACAGCCCCTCGTGTCTCTTTAGGCAATCACCAAGATCATGCAAAGGAAAGATTCCCTCTCTTCTCTGCTGCTATCCTAGTCTTCAGGACTTAGAGGATTTATTTATCTTCTTACCGGCTCCATCTTTTTCTCTCTCTCTCTTTTGTTTTTCTGCCCCTCCCCTCCCAAGGCTTGTAGGAGTTTAGTTCCCCAGCCAGGGTTTGAAGTCTTGTCCTCTGTAGTGAAAGGGGGAGTCAAAATCGTGGGACCATCAGAAAATTCCCTCCACCTGTCATCTTTTAAACAACTTTTATTCTAGACAAAAATGTTGGAGGATAGGGAGGAAACTGGCTGTTTTAACCTAACTTTTTGTGGAAAAAGAAAAGGTAAAGGAACAGAAACAGATAAACAGGTGAAAATCTTAGTTGTAAAGAAAAGGGCAGTGCTATCATAAGAAAGGGCTTCCCAGGTGGCATTAGTGTTAAGGAACTCACCTGCTAATGCAGGAGACACAGGGATGTGGGTTCAATCCCTGGGTTGGGAAGATCCCCTGGAGGAGAGCATGGCAACACACTCCAGTATTCTTTCCTGGAGAATCCTATGGACAGAAGAGCCTGGCGGGCTACAATCCATGGGGTCACAAAGAGCTGGACATGACTAAAGTAGCTAAGCATCATACTACAGGCACCCTAAGAAAACATTGTCACATCTTGGACCTTTGGGTTTGCTAAGGGAGGTGAGGTGATTCTTCAGTTTGGTTAGTAAGTTGATGGGTCTTAGGTGGGCAAAGCTGGGTTTAGAGTTCAGTTTGTGATAAGTTGCTAGGGAAGAGCCGAGTTGAGTTACTCTGCATGAAAGTGTGAGAAAGAGAATTGAAAAAAGTAAGAGAGGTGAGAAGGGGAGGAGAGACAGCAAAGTCCTGAGATGTCAGAAATGTTTGTGAGGTGGAGTGTTAGGGATATTTTATTATGGGAGGGAGATGAAAAGGTTATAATAGCCATGAAACACTCCTATTCAGCGTTCAAGGATCTGGTCACTTCTATGCAAGCCCCTCTCTCTTCCCATATTTTTAGTGAAGACGTTCACACCGAAGACCCCTTCCATGGGAGGTTTTTGGGGGGCACTCAGGGAAGGACACAAATAAGTTGGCAAACTGTGAGACAGGGACTATATTGGGCAAGGTGGAAGATGACCTGTAGACAAAAGGGATGCAGTTGAGTTTGGAATCCTAGATGGCCATCCACCCTACACAGGCTGAGCACTTAATATCCACTGGGCACTGTTCTAGGACAGGAGGACAACACCTTAAACAGACCAGACAAGGTCTCTAAGAACTCACAGCCTGGTGGAGTGACCTACAGTACATAACTGACCAAATAAATGAGGAACAATAAAAACGCAGGGGATGTGATGATGAATGGGGGCACTACTTGAGAACAGACCATCACTTTGCAGAGGAGATGTTGAAACAGACTATTCCCATCAGGATTTACAAACATCTGAAGAAATGGAGAGCTGGCTTTCCCAGGGGCAGAGGGACCCTAGTTCATGTGGCTTAAAGCCCAATCCCTAATTCATTCCTGGAGCTTTATTCACTCCCTCTTCTCCTCAAGGAGGTAATGTTCTTTTTCAACGGACAATCAACATGACTTGAGCCCTTCTTTGTACGACATAGGGAGATAGTTGCTTCTCAGAGGATGAAATCAAGGTTTTCGCTAAAAGGGCTTCCATGGATGTTGCTCCCCTTGGTCCCTCAGGAAAAGGCAGTGAATTGCGGGTTAGAAATGATTTGATCCCACACTTGTCTATAGATAGAAGAATAAAGCTAACTGGAAGACCTCTTTAGCTCCTTAGCTATTTGGAGGGAAGGGTGCATTCCCCTCTCCCGCGGGGGGCAGACTTCCCGTTTGGAGAAGGGGGCAGAGCAAGGGCACCAACTCTGGTTCTGAGAAACTGCTGAGCCCATGGCCAGCCTGCCAGAGTCAAGGGCAACAAAAAGAAGGAGCTCCATCTAGTGTTGCTACAAAACAGGGCTAGAGGCATTCTGATCGGCTGATTAGGTGAACAAAACATACCCTGTCTTCTGGCGAGAAAATGGTACCAAAAAAAGCCAGAGCTGCTGGGGGGTGTGTGTGTGTGTGTGCACGCGTGCATGCTCATTTGTGTCTGACACTTTTGCATTGTGGGAGTTTATCATAAACAAGAAGCCAGACTTCACTATTGGCTGGGGATGGACCCAGGAACAGAAAGAAGACAAAATTGTCTTAAATGTTTAGTCGCTCAGTTGTGTCCAGCTCTGCAATCCTTTGGATGATAGCCTGCCATCTGTCCATGGAGTTTTTCAGGCAAGAGTACTGGAGTGGGTTGCCGTTTCCTTCTTCAGGTTATCTTCCCTACGCAGGGGTTGAACCAGCGTTTCCTGTGTCTCCTGCATTTCAGGGAGATTCTTTACCTGCTGAGGCACTGGGGAAGTCAAATTGTCTTACGTTCTTGCTTATCAGTGTTTCCTCCTTGAAGGGCAGACCTCGCTGCTACATGCAAACTCATCTGTTATAAAAATCAAGATCTGGTGGTTGATGGCATCCAGAGGAATCTGGGGAGACACATATGCTGGGTCTTGAGTATAGGACTCTGGGATGCATTACTGGTATTTGTAATTGATGGGTCATAGCATTTGCATATTTTAAAGCTTAGTAAATAATGACAAATTGTATCTAAAGTGGAATATAACAATGTTTGCTCTCACTATAGGATTCCCTTTGTGCCCTACAATCTCCAAAATGTCAGTCATTCTCATTTTTGTCATTCTGATGGGTATGATCCTGATACCTCAGGGTGTTTGAATTGGCATTTTTCTAATTAGAAGTGAAATTAAGCACTTTCCATACACACACACATATATATGTATATATATTCCATATATATGTATATATATTTCATATATATATATTTTTCTATTTGGATATCCTTTGTGAGTTACCTGTTCAGGTCTATTGGCCATTTTTCATGGTCTTTTTAAAAAATTGTTTTTACTGGTCTTTTGGCTATTCTGATTAAGAAATTTTTATTAGTTATGTACTTTGATATGTATTCCCCTCTCATGGTTTGCTTTTTCATGCTCTTGGTGCCTCTGGTTAAACAGAGGTTCTTAATTTTAATGGAATATAATTTAAAAATCTTTTCTTTTATGTTTTCTGTGTCTTTAAAATATTCTCCTACCCTGATGTCAAGAAGACACCGTCTTATGTTATCTTTCAAAACCTTTATTGTTTTGTCTTTTGCATTTAGGCTTGCAATTTCCTGAAATGGATGTTTTGTTGGTAGGCAGCAGTACTTGCGTCTTTTCTTTGAGGAAGGTATCCAACTGTCTTAGGTCTGTTTATTGGAAAGGCCATGCTCATTCCACTTTTCTACAGTAGCACCTTTGTCGAATGTTCATTTCTGTTTATGTTTTAGAATGATCTATTCTGTTCCATTTTCTGCCTTGCCCCAGTATCAAACTATTCTAATTACTGGAAATTTTATGTCTTCATAATTCTGAAGAGCTAGCCAGTCCTCTCATCAAATCTTCAAGTGTCTTAGCCATTATTAAAACTTTATATTTACACATAAAATTTAGAATCACAGGATTGCATTAAGTCTGTAGGCTACTGGAGAATTGACATTTTTGTAGTATTAAATATACCATCAATAAATAAGAATATACATATAGGTCTTTTAAATTTTCTCTCAATAACACTTTTAAATTTTCCACAAAGAAGGCTTGGCCATTTTTTTATTAGATTTATTTTTTAGGTATTTGGTTTTTTTTTATCCTTCTGTTGATGTTCCTTTTTAAAAAAATAGATGTTATTTATTAGCGTTTTTGTTTAGCTTCACAACAAAACTGAGCAGAAAGTACAGAGAGTTCCCATATTCCAGCCTCCAAGCCTCCCACTCCCAGTTCCCTTTAATTAACATCTTGCATTAGTGCCGTGTATTTGCTACAATTTACAACTCAATATTGATACATGGTTATTACCTAAAGTCTGCAATTTACCTTAGGGTTCCCTCTTAGTATGGTGCAGTTCTTGGGGTTTTGACAGATCCATAGTTACATATCCACCTTTACATATGACACAAAGTGGTTTCACTGCCCTACACACCCTCTGTGCTCCACCTACTCAGCCCTCCCTCTACCCTAACCTCTGACAACTACTGATACTTTCACTGCCTCCATAGTTTTGTCTTTTCCAGTATATCATATAGTTGGAATCATACCAGAGATAGTCTTTTCAGATTGGTTTATTTTCACTGGGCTTCCCTGGTGGCTCAGAGGTTAAAGCGTCTGCCTCTAATGCGGGAGACCTGGGTTCGATCCCTGGGTTGGGAAGATCCCCTGGAGAAGGAAATGGCAACTCACTCCAGTATTCTTGCCTGGAGAATCCCATGGACAGAGAAGCCTGGTGGGCTACAGTCCATGGGGTCACAAAGAGTCGGAAACGACTAAGCAGCTTAACTTAACTTAATATGCATTTA
Organism: Oryx dammah; assembly: GCF_014754425.2. Classification (NCBI taxonomy): domain Eukaryota; kingdom Metazoa; phylum Chordata; class Mammalia; order Artiodactyla; family Bovidae; genus Oryx; species Oryx dammah. The sequence goes on from NW_024070186.1 coordinate 39,319,110, forward strand.
AAGTTCCTGTAGATCTTTTCATGACTTGATAGCTCATTTTCCTTTTAGCTCTGAATAATATCTTATTGTCCGGATATACCACACATTATTTATCTACTCACTTACTAAGAAACATTCTGGTTGCTTCCAAGTTTTGGAATTTTGAATAAAGCTGCCATAAACATTTGTGTGCAGGTTTTTGCACAGGCATAAGTTTTCAACTCCCTTGGGCAAATAACAGTGCGTGATTGCTGAATCCCGTGGTAAGACTATCTTTAGTTTTCTAAGAAACTGCCAGGTTGTCTTCCAAAGCAGCAGTACCATTTTTCATTCACCCCAGCAATGAATGAGTGTTCCTGTTGCTCCACATCTTTGACAGCATTTGGTGTTGTCAGTGTTCCAGGTTCTGACCCTTCTAATAGGTGTGTAGTGATATCTCATTGTTACTTCAGTTTGCAGCTCCTTAATGCTATATGACACTGAGCATCTTTTCATATGACACTGAGCATCTTTTCAAATGCTTATTAACTGTCTGTATTTCTTTTGCTCATTTTACAGTCAGACTGTTCATTTTCTTATCAGTGAGCTTTAAGAGTTCTTTGTATATTTTAAATAATAGCCCTTTATCAGATGCGCTTTTGCAAATAGACATATTTTTGGTGTTTTTCTCCTAGTTTGTGACATCTTCTCATTCTCTTGACAGTGTCTTTAGCAAGCAAAATATTTTAATTTTAATGAAGCCCAGGTTATCAATTGTTTCTTTCATGGATTATGCCTTTGGTGTTCTAAGAAGTCATTAAACAACCTAAGGTCATCCAGATTTCCTTCTATGTTATCTTCTAGGAGTTTTATAGTTTTGTGTTTATATTCAGGTCTATGGTCCATTTTGAGTTAATTTTTGTGAGGGACATAACGTGTGTGCTTAGATTTTCTGTTTTTTTTTTTTTTTAAAGTGGTACATAGTATTTTTTTTTAATTGATTGTTATTGAGAAGACAGTAAGCATTGTCCAAGGCATAGTGTGGTAGAGGAATGACCACTATTGTATTTTTTAAATTGATTTTTATTGGAGTATAGTTGCTTTACAATGTTGTGTTAGTTTCTGCTGTACAGCAAAGTGAATCAGCTATATGTTTACATATATTTCCTTTTTCTTTCTTTGTTTTTGCACTTGGATGCAAATGCATCCACTTGCAGCCACTTGGATGGCTGTTATTCCAGCCATTTGTTGAAGAGAATACCTTTGCTCCATTGTGTTTCCTTTGCTTTTTTGTCGAAGATTTGATAATATTTATGTGGGTGTATTTCTGGCCTCTCCATCCTCTTTTGTCTATTTGTCTATTTTTTCACCAATAACAACCATCTTGATTACTGTAGCTTTATAGTAAGTCTTGAATTTAGGTAGTATCAGTCTTTAAACTTTATTATTCTTCCATATTGTGCTGGGTAGTCTGTGTTTTTATTTTTTTGTATAAACTTTAGAATCAATTTTTCAAGAAAATTAAATATTCAGGTAAATCTGATAAGCCATGTACTGGACTTGTATGCTAAAAATGCAAAATGCTGGTGGAAAAAAAAATTAAAGAGCTTAGAAAAATAGAGAAATGTACTATGTTCATCTTCAACATAATGAAGATATTAATTCTCCCTCAATTGAACTATAGTTTTAGTCTAATTCCTGTCAAAATTCCAATAAGAATTGTTGCATATATGGGCAAACATTCTAAATATATATGGAGAGGCCTAGAAACTAGAATAGCTAAAATGATTTTTAAAAATTAGAATAAAATGGACTGAACCCCTGTACCTGATTTTTAGACTTCATATATAACTACAGTTATCAAGAAAGTGTGAAACTGGCAGAGTGATGCACACAAAGATCAACAGAGCAATGTAATTCAGAAATAGACCATTGCACAAGTATGGCCAGCTGATTTTTGACAAAGGTGCAAAAGCAGTTCAAAAAGAGGAAAGCTATTCTTTTCAATAAATCATGCTGGAACAATTGAATATGTGTAGGCAAAAATAATGAACCTTAATCTAAACCTCATACTTGGTATAAAAATTATCTCAAAATACATCATATTTTAAAATATAAATCCATAAAAATTTTAGAAGACAACAAAGGGGGAAATTTCAGGACTTAGGGCTAGATAAAGAATTCTTAGACATGATACAAAAGCACAATCCATCCAAAAAAGACAAATTGGCCAACTGGAGTTCATGAAACCTAAGAACTTTGCTCTGTAAAGGACTCTGCTAAGAAAATAAAGGCACTAGATACAGACTGGGGGAAAATATTTGTAAAGCACATATCTGACAAAAGACTTATATTTAGAATATGTGTGTATATATATATATATATAGCCATATATATATATGGCTTCCCTGGTGACTCAGATGGTAAAGAATCTTCCTGCAATGCAGGAAACCCGGGATCAATCTCCAGGTTGGGAAGATCCCCTGGAGAACAGCATGGCACCCCACTCCAGTATTCTTGCCTGGAGAATCCCATGGACAGAGGAGCCTGGTGGGTCACAGTCCATGGGGTCTCAAAGAGTTGGACACGACTGAGTGACTAGCACTTTCACTTTCACTTCACTTTCATACATATATATATCAAACTCAATAGTTTTTTTTTTAAAAAAAAAACAATTAGAAAATTGACAAAAGTAATGAGCACACATTTTACCAAAAAGATTGCGATAGAATTATACTAAGTAAAGAAGACCAATCTGAAAAGGTATTTTATAACTCCAAATACACAATAGTTTCAAAATGTGAAATTTTATGGAGATAGAGAACAGATGGCCAAGGATTAAAAGATAATGAAAGAGGAAGGTGGGTGTGAGGTTGGCATGAGGAAACTTTGTGGTGATTAAACAGTTCTGAACCTTGACTGTGGTAGTGAACGTATGAATTTACACACGTGATAAAATTTCATAGATTGCATGCACATACACACACACGATACATGTAAAATGTGAAATATGAATGGGTCTGTGCACGGTACCGTGTCATTTCCTAGTGCTGCTATTGTGCTGTAGATATGTGAGCTGCTGTCATTGGGGAAAACTGGGTGAAATATATGCAGGATCTCTATTACTTTTGCAACGTCCTGTTGGTCTACAATGATATGAAATGAAAAGTTGTTTTTTTTTTCTCATTGAAGTATAGTTGATTTACAATGTTGTGTTCATTTCTGCTGTACAATCAAATGATTCAGTTACACATACAAATGCTTTCTTTTTTATATTCTTTTCCATTATGATTTATCTCAAGATACTGACTTTAGGACCCTGTTGTTTAGAAAAGGTTTTTTTTTTTTTTTTTTTAAACTACATTTTTGTACTGGTTTTACTGTTTCTTCAAAGTCTTTAGGAGGATGCCAGTAAACAGGTGATTTATTTTTGTGCTTCACAACTTGATGACAGGGACCCTGAATTGAAATGAAATATCTGCATAGCCACCTGGCAGAGGAAAGGAAAAAAATCAAGAATTTGGCCTAGGACAGGGTAGCAGTATGTGCAGTCACTCCTGAATGGGATGCTTTTTATCAAGGTGTTTTTTTAATGATCTTGGGTAAACAGGAGTCAAGGCAAGTCAGGCAATCTTAGAAAGTGGGTGTCTACAATTGAAAGGTTAGGAATGGAGCCCCTGGGGGCAATAAAGAAAAGTGGGAATAACAAGAAAAAATTTAAAAAGGAAGAATCTACTCAAAAGACAAGATGAGTGCTTTTTCATTAAACTGATTCTTAGTTATTTTATCCTTTGGGGGGATATTTCAAATAATATTGCATTTTAAACTATTTCTAACAGTTATATCAACATAGAATTGATTTTCAGAAACATTAACCATGTATTCACGGAGAAGGCAATAGCACCCCACTCCAGTACTCTTGCCTGGAAAATCCCATGGATGGAGGAGCCTGGAAGGCTGCAGTCCATGGGGTCGCTGAGGGTCGGACATGACTGAGGTACTTCACTCTCACTTTCACACATTGGAGAAGGAAATGGCAACTCACTCCTGTGTTCTTGCCTGGAGAACCCCAGGGACCGGGGAGCCTAGTGGGCTGCCTTCTCTGGGATCGCGCAGAGTTGGACACTACTGAAGCGACTTAGCAGCAGCAACCATGTATTCAAGAGCTTCCTAAATTCATTCTAGTAATATATTTGTAGATTTCCTTTGAATTTTTAGAAAAAATATATTCATATCGTCAGCAAATAAAACTCTTAATTCTTCCTTTCAAAAAAAAAAAAAGGACAAGGTAAGTGGAGTGGCTGCTGCTGCTAAGTCACTTCAGTCGTGTCCGACTCTGAGACCCCATAGACGGCAGCCCACCAGGCTCCGCCGTCCCTGGGATTCTCCAGGCAAGAACACTGGAGTGGGTTGCCATTTTCTTCTCCAATGCATGAAAGTGAAAAGTCAAAGTGAAGTCGCTCAGTCGTGTCCGACTCTTCGTGACCCCATGGACTGCAGCCTACCAGGCTCCTCCATCTATGGGATTTTCCAGGCAAGAATACTGGAGGAGGCTATAAATTCAAAACTAAAAATGATCCAAAAAGGCAGTACCTAATTAAATTTGGATACATTTTAACTTCTCGCCCACCAGACAAGCATAGTGAGTGTCTATTGTGGTTTCCATGAACTTCTGAAGAGCATTTGTTGGGGTGAAAAAGAGTTCCCATAGAATCCAGAAATATTTGACAATGTGTATTTACCATATAAATCTTAAAGGGAAAATATCCTGTTTCAACAATGTAATTGCTGCCTGATTGTCTTGTCTTTTGTTACCAAGTGAGGAAAATACAAATTGTTTGTTTGCAGTTGTTCTATGGTATTCTAAAAATATTTGCACTACCCTCAAAGGGATAATTGGATAAAGACAGAAGTGGAAAAAGCTTGGGCTTTGGCAACACACATGACTGGGTTAGAATTCCAACCCCACCACTCTCCAGTCTGAAGACTCAAGCTCCCTGCATCTCAGTCTTTTCAGATGTAGACCTTCCAGGGCCACTGTGAGGAATATAAGCAACGTGTGGACAAGCGTCTAGCAGGGGTGCCTGGCACACTGTTGGCATATGGCCATTGATAAGTATTCTGATTCTTACCTTGTTACTATTAATGAGTGAGTCTTCAGTATAACAGCATTCACTATTAAGTGTCCTTTTGTGTGCATTGTCTTTCTTGGGCTAACCCAAAAGAGAATGAGCATGCCTTCTAAGTCACTTCAGACATGTCTGACCCTGCAACCCTATGAACTGTAGCCCTACCCAGAGATCAAAGCTTCTTCTGCAGCTCCTGCGTTACAGGCAGATTCTTTATTACGGAGCCACTGGGGAAGCCCCCAAAGGAGACTAGCTACTGATGAGTCACAAAGACCTCCATATAAAGCAATCTTATTTTATAATGCTGTCCCCCAGAATGGATCCCAAGGATAGAGTTATGAGGATGTCTTATAGCATTTATTTCCCAAAACAAACTGCAAACCTTACATAGTAGTATATTATATTAATATAACAGAAGAAACCATACTGCAGGTCATTTTTCTTTTTCTCCTAGAAACCAAATAACATATCCGTAACATAATCATGAAATAGTTAATAGATTTAGCCAGAATACTACAGGAAGTCAAAGAAAAAGTCATATATATATTTGTCCCTCAGAAAGAAACCCAGGTTTTTCCACTTCTTGACAGAGATTCTTTACTTGACCGAATTTTAGTCAATAGCCTGAGCCTTCTCCTGGCCCCATCTGTGCACTTCTTTATAAAATCCAGTTTTATCAAGAACCCTGCCAAGTCATTTTACCAAGAAGCCCCATCCTCCATATCTGACTACTCTGAATATCTAATTAGGCTCTTCATCCTTTTCCTTCCCCCAGATGATGTCTGATCACCCTGATTTGTCTTCAGCAACAATCCTATTAGGTTAGCTTAGCCAGAACTTCCTTTACCCCTGATGTTTCTTCTAAGAAATTTTTTATCTGCTGACTCTCACTCTACTCCTTGGCTATAAATTCTGACTCTTGAGCGTGCTCAGTCATGTCTGACTCTTTGCAACCCCATGAACTGTAGACCACCAGGCTCCTCTGTCCCTGGAATTTTCCAGGCAAGCATACTGGAGTGGGTTGTCATTTCCTCCTCCAGGAGATCTCCCTGATCGGACCCGTGTCTCCCTCATTGGCAGGCAGGTTAGTCTCTTTACCATTAGCACCACCATAACCCTGAATAAAATCAGTTTGTAATACTTAACTACAGTCCAGCTTTGGTTTTTCTTTGACATTCTCAAATCCCAAGACTCACCATTATAGTCCAAGTCATGTAGATGTTCCATGAATTCTTTAGATCAATTTTTTGTGGGATTGAATTATACTATTACTACAAATCTTTGAAGTGGGAAAAAAGGAATAAATTCCCTGAAAGAAGTATCTTTGGCTGTCCTCCCACCATCAAGTTCAATTTTTTCTTCTAGGCATTCATCTTTTAGTCATAAGTGGTCCCCTTTTCTTAAATGAACCCCAAATCATTCCCTTGCAGGCTCTTGTTCATTTGCTTTGTTATTAAGACTTCTTAGATTCCCCCATGGTTCAAGAACCTAGTGAACCCTGAAACATTTGGCTGTAATGAGCCTGCTGTCATGTTCCAATGACAAAGGAAACAGTTTATGTTATAATTTTAAAAGAGAACAGCAGGGAAAGTTTGGAAAGGACAAGTTCTCAGGGAAAGTCAAGGAAATCAAATTAACTGGGAAGATTTAATTTTCACAAAAATATTGCCTTTACCCCGAGCTCTCTCTGAGGTCTGCTCTATAAATGAACTAAGTCTGTGGAAGAAAATGCCATGGAATTTGATGACAGAAAAGGCATGTCATTTTTTTTTTTAATTGAGGAAAGAAATCATGATCCCAGCTCTTCATAATCATAAATAGTGATTGTGTAGACCTGTAGAATTTACAGTGGGAGAGAACTCAGAGTTAATAAAACCCAGTCCCATCATTTTGTGGATGAGAAACTGAAATCTGAAGGTGTGACTAGAGGCTTTCATAGTCATACAGATCTTTAGCACCAAGCTGAAGACCAGACCCAGGACTCTTCATCTGTGGGCCAGGATCTTTACATAAAGAGCAGCAACTTAGGTCACTGTATTAGTTAGGGTTCCCCAGAGGAACAGAATCAATAAGATATATAGAGACACATGGAAAGAAATGTATTATGAGGGATTGGCTCACATGATTGAAGACTTGAGAAATCCCACAATCTGCTGTGTACAACTGGAGGCCCAGGAAGGCTGGTGGTGTAGTTCTGGTCTAAATCTGAAGAGTTAAGAACCAAGGGAGCCAATGGTGTAAATCCTGGTCCAAGGCTGCAAACCCCAGGACCAGGGGCACATTCAAGAACAGAGGCTGAACACCCCAGCTCAAGCAGAGAGAGCAAATTTACCCTTCCTCCATCCTTTTTGTTCTGTTTAGGCCCTCGATGGATGAGGGTGATCTTCTTTACTCAGTTCACCAGTCAAATGCTAGTGTCTTCCAGAAACATTCTCACAAACACAACCATATGTTTTAGAATATGTCCTCTAGCTCCTCTTGTAAATCCAATAAGGGAATGAATATTAGGCCTACTTTCAGAGGTATACCTCCCTATTCTAGGTCTATGATCAAACTTTGTCAGAGTAACCTTGTAGCTCATTGCCCTTTGGCAAATTAAAAATGGTCACATGTTCTTTGACAATATTCGAATCAGAAGGTAGGTCTAAGTCCCCTTGCTCCAGAATCTAGTTAGTTCCGCAACTACTTTGACCAAGATAATACATTTTAAGTGATGCTACATTTATTTCAAGGTCCAGATTTGAGAAACTGGAACTATCTGTTTGGAGCTTTTTCTTTCTGGGTGCCCTGAACCACCACAGGATATCTGACTGACCTGAGACCGTCACATTGGAGAAAGTACATAAGTGACTCAGCTGAGAGATCCCGCTGAACCCTGCTTTACAAGCTACTCTATCAAAGCACCACATATTTGGGTGAAGCTGCCTTGGACCTTCCAGACCATCCCATCCACCAGCTGAGTACCACCCAGTGACCTCAGCCAGTGCCACAGGGAGAAGAAATATTGCCCAGCCAACACTGGCCGAGTAAGAGAGATAACCCTACTAAATGACAACTACTCCAGTATTCTTGCCTGGGAGATCCAATGGACAGAGGAGCCTGGTGGGCTGCAGTCCATGGGATAAGAGAGATAATAACATAGTTGTCACTTTAAGCCGTATGTTTTAGAATAACTTGTTGTACAATAATAGATAACCAGAATTGGCCCCACCCAAAAAGCAAAAACCCTCTCTGTGCCCTTCTGGAGGGTTTAATTAAGACTATGTTTGGCTGTAAATGACAGATAAGAGAAGTCCAGAGCTGGACCTCCCAGAATGGCACAGCTTCTCTAGGCTGACAGCAGAGACCTGGGCTCCTTCTATCTTCCGGCTCCACGCCAGGTGACCACTGCCTCTGCAGCCACCTCTGGTGCCCCCGCACCCGTGTCCCGAGACAGTCATGACCAATAAGGGAACAAAGGCCCAGGCCATTGGCAGGCAACCCTGCTTCTTCTGAGATGTTTTTCTGGAGGTCTCATTTAATGACTTCCTGTTACATTTCATTGGCAAGATTAGGGCCCCATGGGCCACCTCTAGCTGCAAGGTAGTCTGAGGAGGTGTGTACTTTTAAAACAGCACATTGTTACCTTCATAATGACTGAGGTTAACAAGGAAAATAGATATTGGATTAGCACTTAGTGCATGCCACAAGGAATTCTTCTGGTTAAGCAGGCAAGGATCCTCAACTTCCAGGATCTAATGTCTGATGATCTGAGGTGGAGCTGATGTAATAATAATGGAAATAAAGTGCACAACAAATGTAATGTGCTTGAGTCATCCTGAAACCATACCCCCATATCCCAGGTCCATGGAAAATTTGACTTCCATGAAACCCATCCCTGGGGCCGAACAGATTGGAACTGCTGGTGTAGAGCATGAATTTCCTTTAAAGTGCAGGTGAGGGGATTTGTCTTGAAGCTGCATTTTCATAGCAAATTCATTATTTGTTTGTTTGATTTTTTTATTTGTTTGGTTGTTTTTCTGTGTTGTTGGGTTTTGTTTTCTGGTTAAATTCATCTGTGCTTTCATTTGGGGTAGCTTAAGGAAGCCTGTGAATTTTGCAGGGGAGCTTCCTCTCCCCCTGCCAAGCACCCTTTGAAACTGACATCATCTTCTTGGGTGGTGAAACACCAACAGCCATTGCTTCTCCAAAGAATGATTTGCAATTTGCTCTTCCCAAATATAAAAGCCCTTAATAACTAGGTCAACCCATAACAGTCATTTCTGTAAGATTTTGCATGACAAATGAACAAAGATGCAAATCGGCTTTCAATAGCACCCATAAACACAAAAAAACTTATTACAAAAATGGAGGCTTGTCATGTTGGAAACCAGATTTTTTTTAAAGGAGAAAAAAAAACTAACCTCATCTGAAATCCAAATACCTCACAAGCACTTGAATGTGTAACATGGCCTAAATGTTAATGAAGCAATTCGGCTCACTCAGCTGGATGGGCAACAAAAGAAACTCTTTTCAAGACACAGCTGTCAACAATTACACTTGGTGGGGTGGAGCTGGCTGATAGTCAGCATCTTAAAGCTCATGGAAATGTGGAGCCTATTTGGCTGAATCCATTCCAGACTCCAGGGAAGACAGTAAACCCTTATTTATTTGGCAGGCCAGAGAATGGGATATTCTGGTTAGTGGGGCATTCCCACCCAGCTCAGACATAAATGACAGATTTTTGTAAAGACTCCAAGATGAACTTAAAAATGATATAGGATCTAACCTACCCTTCTCTTGATGTGGTATTTCAGATGGCATTTTGGGGTCTGGCAGGGCCTCATCGATTTCATGTGATCAAGGAGATACTTTTTTTGAAGATTTTTTTTTTTAATGTGGGCCATTTTAAGTCTTTATTGAATTTATTACAATGGCGCTTCTGTTTTATGTTTTGGTTTTCTGGCCAAGAGGCATGGTGGGATCCCAGGTCCCTAACCAGGGATTGAACCCACACCTCCTGCATTGGAAGGCAAAGTCTTAACCACTGGACTGCCAGGGAAGTCCCAGGGAGATACTTTTAAATTTGAACTTTCTGATTATCTGTATTTTTATTAATGGAAGTTCATTTTACTACATTATGGCTACTTACTGGAGAGAGCCCTTATTCTGGCTGAGAAGTACTCTTTTGAGAATTACTCTCCTAACCTCAACACCCACCCATCCACACACACATACACACACGGCTCTAACAGACAGATTTGAGCTGAGTGGCCCTTTGATCACAGATCATTGGAGCAAGAGTAAGCCCTGAGCAAAGGGAGATGATCAGATTCTCTTTCCTGGGAAGTTGGAGGTGAGTAGTCAGAGAAAGCCCAGTGATCCCCGTCAGTGTCCTTGCACAAAGGACATGGGATCTCAGGATCTAGGGAGTGACCATCTTCTGCTTTGTGCACACAGACACAGAGAGCCAGATGGGAGAGAGAAAAAAAAAAAAAGTAGGAGGTAATTATGTGGAGTAAAGAACCAACTAAAAACCACCAAGAGCCCCAGAAGGAGACCCCCAGAGTGGCCACCTGGGTTCCCAATAGTCTACAGTTCCTAGGCATTGGCTGCCCCTTCCGCCACAAAAGGGCCTGACTGCACTTCCTGCCCTCCCTGCCCTCCATCCCCTCGGGACTCCCTAACCCTGTCCTTCCATTAAGATCATAAGGTGGTTTGAATGGTTTGGCAGAGGCTGTCAGTTGCTTCTCCAGTCTTCATTCTTCTCTTCTTTCTCACTAACTGAAACCAGTTTTATTCAGAGCAACTAAAAAGCCCACAATTCCTCTTAGTTCAGAGCTGGTGGATGGGATCCAGGGGACTAGTAAAGGGGTTAGTCCTCCTCTTCTCTCTTCCACCCTGGCAGAGTTGAGAGAGAGAAAGTATTTTCTCTCTCTCTGGAGGAAGGGAGGGCAGATCTGTATGGCTGGTGGTAGGCCAGGCCTAGGTCAACTCCCTGGGTTATCTCCAACATCTAGAAAGGAAATATCTTTTCATCCTAAAGCTTCTGATACGAACATCTACACAGGACTTAGAGACGACAGGCTAACTGCTCGTGTAGTGCACAGGCACTTTGGGCCTGACCCTCCTCTGCCTCTGCCTGCATGCAATCCGAACAAACATAATTGTACCTGGTGACCCCTGCCCACAGTTGACTGGTCCAGGGATGGGGCATAGCATTTCCTCCTTTTATCCCTAACTATCCCCTGCTCCTCAGTTGTTTGTTTGGCTCAAGGGCTGGGTATGTAATGCAAGCTGCCCCAGTCAAGTACCTTTTCCAGCAATTCCAAATTTATTCTAAGAAATCACAGCTTTGGTGTGGTGGTCTTTTTCAATGGCCAATCCCAATCCAGAGATAGCAATTTTAAGGATGATGTTTTGGACATCTCCTCTACAGATAAGGTTGTGTTCAAGGAGGATAAATCCTGAGAGCTCACATCACTTCCCTTCAATCCACTAATCATGTGGGAAACAGGATCCACATGATTGTTCCAAGTTTCCCTTTTTCAAAAAAAAAATAGGATATGATTCATATACCATAAAAATCATCATTTTAAAGTGTACAGTTCAGAGGATTTTAGTGTATACACAAGACTTGGAAACCATCACTACAATCTAATTCTAGAACAGTTCATCACCTGAAAAAGAAGCCCCACACCACTAGTACTCACACCCTACTTTTTTGCTGCTCCAATGCTCTGGAAACCCTAATCCTTTTTAAATCTCTATGAATCTGTCAGTTCTCCACATTTCATATAAATAGAATTATATAATATACAGCCTTTTGTGTCTGACTTCTTTCGCTTATGTTTTCAAAGTTCATCCATACTGTTGACTATATCAGTACTTCATTTGCCAAATAATATTCTATTGCAAATATATACCACATTTTGTTTATCCATTCATCCATCAATGGACACTTGGAGTACTTCCAACTTTTGGCTATGGTGAATAATGGTGCTATGAACATGGGTATGTGAATATCTGTTAGAGTTTCTACTTTCAATTTTTTTGGGTATATACCTTGAAGAGAAATTCCTGGATCATATGATAATTCTATGTTTAATTATTTTGAAGAATGACATCACATTTTCTTTCATTTTTTGACACTGTTATTAATGGAATTGTTTTGTTCTTTCATTGAAGTATAGTTGATGTACAATACAAGTTACAAGTGTACACAGTTTTCAAGTGTATACTCCATTTGTATTTACTATAAAATATTGGCTCTATTCCTCATGTTGTACAATATATCCTTGTAGCTTGTTATATATCCAATAGTTTATACCTCTTGTTCCCCTACCCCTGTCTTGCCCCTTACCTTTGCCCTGTCCCCACTGGTAACCATTAGTTTGTCTCTGTATTTGTGAGTCTGTTTCTTTTTTGCTTTAATAGAATTGCTTTCTTAATTTCATTTTCAGATTGTTCATTGCTAGTGCAGAGAAATATTGATTTTTATATTGATTTTGCTACAAATTCCTTTTTAAATATTAAACTTCTGATCTTGGGGTGTGGGACTTACAGAGTCCCTTTCCTCTATTTTCTGTACCAGCCCTGGAATGGCATTCCCTCAGTCACTGGCTCCCAAGCTAAAAATCTAAGTTTGATGGGGTGAAAAAAAAAACAAAACTGGTGACCTTCAGCATCCCCAGCTGAAGCCTTAGATGTCAGAAGCATCTTAGATGTCAGGAGTTCAGAGAAACTGCTGAGACTCTGCAGATTTGGTGGTGTGATCAGGGGACTGGTAAGATTTTCAGCATCCCCAGGAGACACTGCTTTGTGCTTTTGAATAAGAAAATGTGGCACAATGGCTCACAGAATGTTAGACCTTGGAGATATCCTGTAATCATGAATCTTAAATTATTATGTCTTGATCCTTACTCAGTCCTACCCAGGCACCCCATCCTCTAATCCTCCACGGAAAGATCCACCTTAAACCAGACTTCAGACACTTGGTGAATATCCCAACTGCCCTTCCTTCTCAGGAGACACTATTGGCCTCTGTCCAGGTATCATTCTCCCTTACCACAGCAAGCAATCAACTCAGCTTTGTCTTATGAACACTTACTTCCGGTGTTATGAGGAATAGCATGCGACAAGATACAGACTTAAAGGAAATAGGCAAAAATTAAATCTATTAATGAATGATAATAATGTGATTTTCTAAAGCACCAATTTGGATAAAACTGGGGAACACTGAGATTAAAGATTGTATGGAATTGTTAATTTCCTTAAGTGTAATTAATGACACGAGATGTGAGATGAAGTATTAAGGGGTGAAATGTCATGATATTCTCAACTTATCTTCAAACCAATAAAAATTAAAAATACACGAATTTTTTAGCACACATGCATAGAAAGAGAGAACTTAAATATATCATATGTACATACCTAGAAAGAGACAAAAAGAGAGGCGAGAGTGTATATATATATGGCAATATGCTAACAATTGTTAAAAATTAGATAGAGTGTATGCGGTTGTATTTTCACTTGTTCACCTTTTCCATATGTGTGAAAATGTTGAAGGAATAAAACTGTTAAGGGAATAAATGGCTTAGGAAGGGAAAATTTGCCTCCTTCTTCAAATGGAGACTAAGTAATTTTATTTATTTTTAGAGCCAAAAAAGATTGACCTTTTCTCCAAATAGAGCCCAAATAACTTTGTTATTTATTTGTCTGGCCTTTTCTATTTTGTAGAGGCATTTTCAGTTAACCATTGAGAATACAAACTGTCCACAATAATTTTAACCTTTTTTTTTTTTGGCTGCACCCTCAGCATATGGGATCTTAGTCCTCTGACCAGTGATGGACCCCATGCCCCCTGCATTGGGAATGTAGAGTATTAACCACTGGACTATGGGGGAAGTCCCACTGATTTTAACTCTAAGCAGAATTTTTTAAAAAAAGTAACACTTTCCAGAACTAGTATACAGTTATGCACACTGTGCCCTACACAAAAGGACAACTTCATGAAGATCACCTGGAGATGTACAAGGAGGATGACCAGTTCACCCAGTTTGCCCTGGGTGGTCCTAGCTTTAGCATCAAAGTCCTGCCTTTGCAGTTGGTCAACTTTACATGCAATGTAGGAAGCCTGGCTATATTTGCAGTATTGAATAATGATGAGGAGAGCAGGGAACATCCCTGACCCTTTACGAGCCTGCATGATCATGATGTTCTGTCAATAGATGGTTCTGGCTTCCATGTGCCATCCCTCTAGCCCCACCCTCCATGTCAACAAGTGCTTTCCCCCACAAAGTCTAGCCCAAAGGGGTGGCATCAGTGGCAAGGACACTGTTCAGAAACTATGACATAGACTTTTTTGGGTATAGACTGAAATCCTCCAGTATGAAACAAAAGGCCACCACCACCAACCCAACAGGTGAACCTTATTTTTGATGGTGTTCTAGCGTCTACTGTGTGCTTGCTCAGTCATGTCTGACTCTTGCAACCTCATGGACTATAGCTTGCCAGGCTCCTCTGTCCATGAAGTTTTCCAGGCAAGAATACTGAAGTGGGTTGCCATTTCCTTCTCCAGGGTATCTTCTCCACCCAGAGACTGAACCTACTTCTCTTGTATCTCCGGCACTGGCAGGTGGATACTTTAGCATTTGTACCACCTGGGAAGCTTCCCTTTCCATATTATTCCCCCTCATACTAGGCTTCTCTCATCCTCTGTCTGCCTCCATCCCTTGTAGTCATGTAATGACTGCTACTTTACCAAAGAGAAAACTGAGACCTGGAGATGTTAAGCAATTTGCCCAAGGTCAGAGCTCATAAGGACAGTGGCAGGATTTGAGACCAGGTTTGTCTGAGTCTAGAGTTCCTGCTCCTAATCATTTCATTTCTGCTAAGGATTGAATGTTTGGGCTCCTTCCCTGAATTCATATGTTGAACTCCTAACCCCTACTATGAAGGTGTTGGAAGGTGAAGCCTTTGGAAGGTGCTTAGGTCATGAGGGTGGAGCCTTCATGAGTGGAATTAGTGCCTTTATAAAAGAAGCCTTAGAGTGCCAGCTTGCTCTCTCTCCACCCTGTGAAGATACAACAGGAAGTGAGCCAACTGCAACTGGATTAGGGCTCTCACCAGAACTCCACCCTGTTGACATCCTGATCTTGGACTTTCAGTTGCCAAAACTGTCAGAAATAAATTTCTGCTGTTTATAAGCCACCTGAGGTATGGCAACTTGATTATAGCAGCCTGAACAGACTAAATCAATTCCCTTCCAGCTAGTCATGTTTCATGAGCAGTGAATTTATCTTACTGGTTCTGCTTTCCCAGGAAGAGTGTTCATTTTTACAGGAATTTATAAAGACAGGAACCTCTGAGAAAGGACTGCACACTTGTAGGGTAGCGTTTCTGACAGCACAGAGTCATAGAACTCTCCATGAGTATCAGATGGACATTCCCCCATGGCTGGGTTCCACAGCCTCCTGGCACAGTTACTGTGGAGGAGTGGCTGACAGTCACACTTTGGCATTAGACAGACTTGGGTTCAAGACCTGCCTCTGCCCCCAAAAGCAGTGACCTTGGACAGAGATTTAAGCCCCTCTCTGTAACACAGGGATAATTGTAGTACTTCTAGCATAAAGTTACTGTGAATTTAAACAAGGTAACTCAGGTGAAGGACTGAGAGCCTGGCACATTGTGAGGGAATCTTTGGAAAAATACTCTTTCAAAAGTGGAAGCATGGCCGAGAGGAGCTACTCCATGTTCAAGGTCAGGAGGGGCGGCAGTGAGGAGATACCCCTCGTCCAAGGTAAGAGAAACCCAAGTAAGATGGAAGGTGTGGCGAGAGGACATCAGAGGGCAGACACACTGAAACCATAATCACAGAAAACTAGTCAATCTAATCACATGGACCACAGCCATGTCTAACTCAATGAAACTAAGCCATGCCCTGTGGGGCCACCCAAGATGGGCAGGTCAGGGTGGAGAGGTCTGACAGAATGTGGTCCACTGAAGAAGGGAATGGCAAACCACTTCAGTATTCTTGCCTCGAGAACCCCATGAACAGTATGAAAAGGCAAAATGATAGGACACTGAAAGAGGAACTCCCCAGGTCAGTAGGTGCCCAATATGCTACTGGAGATCAGTGGAGAAATAACTCTAAAAAGAATGAAGGGATGGAGCCAAAGCAAAAACAACACCCAGCTGTGGATGTGACTGGTGATAGAAGCAAGTTGTGGATGTGACTGGTGATTTGATGCTTTAAAGAGCAATATTGCATAGGAACCTGGAATGTTATAGGTCCATGAATCAAGGCAAACTGGAAGTGGTCAAACAGGAGATGGCAAGGGTGAACGTCGACATTCTAGGAATCAGTGAAATAAAATGGACTGGAATGGAGAATTTAACTCAGATGACCATTATATCTACTACTACGGGCAGGAATCCCTCAGAAGAAATGGAGTAGCCATCATGGTCAACAGAAGAGTCCAAAATGCAGTACTTGGATACAATCGCACAAACAATAGAATGATCTCTGTTCGTTTCCAAGGCAAATCATTCCATATCACAGTAATCCAAGTCTATGCCCCAAACAGTAACGGTGAAGAAGCTGAACTTGAACGGTTCTATGAAGACCTCCAAGACCTTTTAGAACTAACACCCAAAAAAGATGTCCTTTTCATTATAGGGGACTGGAATGCAAAAGTAGGACATCAAGAAACACCTGGAGTAACAGGAAAATTTGGCCTTGGAATACGGAATGAAGCAGGGAAAAAGCTAATAGCGTTTTGCCAAAAGAACGCACTGGTCATAGCAAACACCCTCTTCCAACAACACAAGAGAAGACTCTACACATGGACATCACCAGATGGTCAACACCAAATTCAGATTGAGTATGTTCTTTGCAGCCAAAGATGGAGAAGCTCTATACAGTCAGCAAAAACAAGACTGGGAGCTGACTGTGCCTCAGCTCGTGAACACCTTATTGCCAAATTCAGACTTAAATTGAAAAAAGTAGGGAAAACCACTAGACCACTCAGTTATGACCTAAATGAAATCCCTTATGATTATACAGTGGAAGTGAGAAATATATTTAAGGGACTAGATCTGATAGATAGAGTGCCTGATGAACTATGGACGGAGGTTCATGATATTGTACAGAAGACAGGGATCAAGGCCATCCCCATGGAAAAGAAATTCAAAAAAGCAAAATGGCTGTCTGAGAAGGCCTTACAAATAGCTGTGAAACGAAGAGAAGTGAAAAGCAAAGGAGAAAAGGAAAGATATAAGCATCTAAATGCAGAGTTCCAAAGAATAGCAAGAAGAGATAAGAAAGCCTTCCTCAGTGATCAATGCAAAGAAATAGAAGAAAAGAACAGAATGGGAAAGACTAGAGATCTCTTCAAGAAAATTAGAGATACCAAGGGAACATTTCATGAAAAGATGGGCTCGATAAAGGACAGAAATGTTATGGACCTAACAGAAGTAGAAGAGATTAAGAAGAGGTGGCAAGAATACACAGAAGAACTGTACAAAAAAGATCTTCACGACCAAGATAATCACGATGGTGTGATCACTCACCTAGAGCCAGATATCCTAGAATGTGAAGTCAAGTGGGCCTTAGAAAGCATCACTACGAACAAAGCTAGTGGAGGTGATGGAATTCCAGTTGAGCTATTTCAAATCCTGAAAGATGAGGCTGTGAAAGTGATGCACTCAATATGCCAGCAAATTTGAAAACTCAGCAGTGGCCACAGGACTGGAAAAGGTCAGTTTTCATTCCAATCGCAAAGAAAGGCAATGCCAAAGAATGCTCAAACTACCACACAATTGCACTCATCTCACATGCTAGTAAAGTAATGCTCAAAATTCTCCAAGCCAGGCTTCAGCAATATGTGAATCGTGAACTTCCAGATATTCAAGCTGGTTTTAGAAAAGGCAGAGGAACGGGAGATCAATTTGCCAACGTCCACTGGGTCATGGAAAAAGCAAGAGAGTTCCAGAAAAACATCTATTTCTGCTTTATTGACTATGCCAAAGCCTTTGACTGTGTGGATCACAATAAACTGTGGAAAATTCTTCAACAGATGGAATACCAGAGCACCTGACCTGCCTCTTGAGAAACCTATATGCAGGTCAGGAAGCAACAGTTAGAACTGGACATGGAATAACCGACCGGTTCCAAATAGGAAAAGCTGTCCATCAAGGCTGTATATTGTCACCCTGCTTCTTTAACTTCTATGCAGAGTCCATCATGAGAAGCGCTGGGCTGGAAGAAGCATAAGCTGGAGTCAAGATTGCCGGGAGAAATATCAATAACCTCAGATATGCAGATGACACCACCCTTATGGCAGAAAGTGAAGAGGAACTAAAAAGCTTCTTGATGAAAATGAAAGAGGAGAGTGAAAAGATTGGCTTAAAGCTCAACATTCAGAAAAGGAAGATCATGGCATCTGGTCCCATCACTTCATGGGAAGTAGATGGGGAAACAGTGGAAACAGTGTCAGACTTTATTTTTTGGGGCTCCAAAATCACTGCAGATGGTGACTGCAGCCATGAAATTAAAAGATGCTTACTCCTTGGAAGGAAAGTTATGATCCTAGATAGCATATTCAAAAGCAGAGACATTACTTTTCCAACAAAGGTCCATCTAGTCAAGGCTATGGTTTTTCCTGTGGTCATGTATGGATGTGAGAGTTGCACTGTGAAGAAAGCTGAGCGCTGAAGAATTGATGCTTTTGAACTGTGGTGTTGGAGAAGACTCTTAAGAGTCCCTTGGACTGCAAGGAGATCCAACCAGTCCATTCTGAAGGAGATCAGCCCTAGGATTTCTTTGGAAGGAATGATGTTGAAGCTGAAACTCCAGTACTTTGGCCACCTCATGCGAAGAGTTGACTTATTGGAAAAGACTCTGATGCTGGGAGGGATTGGGGGCAGGAGGAGAAGGGGACGACAGAGGATGAGATGGCTGGATGGCATCACTGACTCAGTGGACGTGAGTTTGCGTGAACTCCGGGAGTTGGTGATGGACAGGGAGGCCTGGCGTGCTGCGATTCATGGGATCGTAAAGAGTCGGACATGACTGAGTGACTGAACTGAAGTGAACTGACTGAAATGTCTACTATATTAAGTGAAAATTATGTGTTCCATTTTCTTCATAAGATAAACTAACACATTTAATGGATGTAACTTCTACTTCTTTTCCTTCTCCTCCAGGAATTTTCTCCCCACCCCAGCTCCAGCCTCCTATCCATCCTCTGATTTTGCAGCATAAAAGTTTGGGAATTATGTATGTTTTTAAGAAACACACTGAAGTATGTGGGAGTGAAATTACATGATGTCTGAGAGCTCTTTTAAAATTCTTCAGAAAAGAAAAAAGGTAAAGGAAATAAATAGCATAATCTTGACGACTGTTAAATCTGGATGATGGACTCCCCTGGTGATCCAGTGGTTAAGTCTTCACCTCCCAGCGGGGGATGCAGGTTTGATCCCTGGATGGCGAACTGAGATCCCACATGCCTCGTGGCCAAAAAAAAACAAAACATAAAACAGAAGCAATATGGTAACAAATTCAATAAATACTTTGAAAAAATATTTATGGGAATACGTGTATACCTGTGGCCAATTCAGGTTGATGTATGGTTAAAAACCATCACAATATTGTAAACTAATTATTCTCCAATTAAAATACATTTATTAATTTAAAAAAAGGAAAAAAATCTGGATGATGGGAACATGGATGGGTTTTTTGTTTTTATGGGTTTTTTGTTTTTAATTATTTTCTCTCTTTTTTTGTGGTGGTTAGAAAAATTTCACAATTAAAAAAAAAATCTGAAGTCTTGGACCAGTGCAACAGAAAGACTCTCCACAAAGTGGCGGGAGGAGGGAGTGAAACAGGAGGGAAGCATTTGATTGTCCATTTCATGTACTCTAAGAAGCCAGGGGAGGAGGACATTCAAGTTCATTCTGACTTTAATCCATTTTACCTGGGGGTGAGGGGGTCTGGGAAATCTCCCCAGAACATTACTTGTGCTTATCACTAGGGATTGAATTGGAGAGAAGCTCTGATTTTGTACTTTGTACACGAATGTAGTATCTGATCTTTTTTTAAGAGCAACTAAAAGAAAAGCTTTCCTTGTGTTCTGAAATCTGCCTCCCTTCAACCCCCCATGTCCTTGGTCTATTCCATCTTTAATCAAGAACTCTTCAAATAATTGAAGATTATTAAGGACCCCATATTGAATGAGGGCTATTTAATGGACTCTTGAGGCCCAAGGACTTAACTTACAAATGCTCCTTATCAACATGTGCTCTGTATGCTGTGCATTTCTTATAAATGCATTAATGTAATCATTGCCCTTCTCAGGGGATATATTTCAAGTGGGGCTGTTACTCTCTTAAACTGTGATTCCAAAAATTGAAAGCAATACTTCATATCGGTGGTTCTCAATTGAGGGTGACCTTGCCTCTCAGAGGACATTTGGCCAAGTCTAGAGGCATTTTTGATAGTCAGGACCTGGAGAGGGTTCAGAGGGTATAAGATTGCCATGGGTATCTACTGGGTAGAGGACAGGGATGGAACTTGACATCCTCCAATGCACAGGAGAGCCTCCACCACAAAGAATTATCTAACCCAATGTGTCAATTGTGCTGAAGTTGAGAAACTCCGCTTTATATTAGTGTGCATCTACAGCCCATAGAACCATTCTATTTTAAGGTCAGGACAGGACACTTTCTAAACAGCAATTCATTTTGCTACTCATTTTCATAACTCTATCACACTCTTGCTTCCCATCAAACTTGATGTTGAATAAAACCTTCCTCCTTGAGGAGTGACCCCACTGCTCCCTCATCTTGTATGTATGCCATTGATTCTTTGAACCTAAATGAAAACTTCCTTTGTTTTGTTAAATTCCAAATGACTGATGCCATTCAGTGGGAATTATTTTGCATGCAGGATATAAGTTGTTCCTTCCTTTCTTTGAATAAGCAACTTTAAGTTACCTTTGTTAAAACTATGGATAGACAGTCATTGACCAGGAAAGGGCCAAGGCTGTGTGTTTCGTCACATGTCAAAAATAACCCTCAGCCTAACACAGATATGAATCACTACATTGTATGTGTTATGTTCGACTAGGAATGGATCTGATACTTTGGCTACCTGATGTGAAAAGCAGACTCATTGGAAAAGACCCTGATGACTGGGAAAGATTAAAGGCAAAAGCAGGTGACAGAGGATGAGATGGTTGGATGGCATCACCGACTCAATGGACATGAATCTGAGAAAACTCCTGGAGATGGTGAAGGACAGAGAAGCCTTGCCTGCTGCATCCATGGGGTCATTAAGAGTTGGACACGACTAAGCGACTGAACAGCAACAGGAATGACTCGGGGAAATGGTCATCCAAACGGTCATGTATCTCACCAACAATGGTATCTGCTTTAGACTAAACTGTATGCTGCCCCAATTCATACACCAAGGCCCTAACCCCTGGTGTGATGATATTTGGGGATGAAGCCTCTGGGAGGTGCTATAGTCTGAATGTTTGTGTCCCCCCAAAAATTCATATGCTGAAATACTAATGCTCAATCTGATAGTATTAGGTGGTGGGACTTTGGGGAAGTGATTAGGTCATAAAGGCAGAACCCTCATGAATGTGATTCATGCGCAGAGAGGCTGAAGAAAGCTCCTTTGTGCTTTTTCACCTTGTAGGAATAGAAGTAAATCAGCAGTATGTAGCCAAGAAAAAAAGCTCTCCCCAGAACTTGACCATGCTGGCACACTGATGTTGTTCTTCCAGCTTCCAGAACTGTGAGCAGTAAACTTCCATTATTTGTTGGCCACCCAGTCTATGGTATTTTTCTTATAGCAGCTGGAACAGACTAAGGTAGGAAGTAATGAGGTTTGGATGAGGTCATGAGGGTGGAGTCCTCATGGTAAGGTTGCAGCCCTTTTAAGAAGAGACCAGAGAGCCTTCTCGGAGAAGGCAATGGAAAATCCCATGGACAGAGGAGCCTGGTGGGCTGCAGTCCATGGGGTCGCACAGAGTCGGACACGACTGAGCCCTCTGTGTGTGTGTCTCTCTCTGTCTCTGCCTCTCTTCTCCCCATCCTTACTACCAAGTGAGCACACAGAGAGAAGGTGGCTGTTTGCAATAGAGCCCTCACCAAGAATCAGATCTGCCAGCACCTTGAACCTGAACGTCACAGCCTCCACAACTGTGCGAAATAAATAATCTGTCATATAAGCCACCAGTCTGTAGTGTTCTGCTATGGCAGTCTGTGCTAAGACAGTATCCTTTGACTCTGGAAATACTTCACTATTTGCATGTCATTTGTAATCTGATAGCCCCGCCAAAAGGTGTCACCTGAAATTCCTCCCACTGTGCAGTGCATTTCTGCTGATTAGAATTTCAGTAAAGGTTCTCTCCATGGCTGCCTTGTCTATTTGCTGTGTTTCATAGAATCCACGAGACCATGAATGTTAAGACACCGCATTATTTTGTGTACAATGAGAAAAAATAAATTGCCCAGTGTCAGAAAGTTGAGAGGCATGACACATCCAATTGGAAAGAGGTTGAAATGTGAAGTATGTATTTTGTAATTGAGGACCACAGTCCCCCTGAGTACCAGGTTTGGCTAAGGAGATGCAACCAAGCATTTTCACACTGTGGGACCAGTCTTAGAGCTGAGAATCCCTGTCTTACTCTGTACTCCTTTCTTGAGGTCCACATTTAGAGAGGAGCCCTTTCCTCAGTGGTGCAAAGGGAGTAGACATCACTGCTTTGGGGGAAAACGTTGTCACTCAGCCATCAAAGTTCTGACCAATGAAGATTCAACAAAGTGCTTTTTATGTGTGAGCAAAAAAATATCACAAGGTCAGTCTATGTCTGACTAGCGAATTTAATGAAATGGGGCCCTTCCCATTCCTGACTTGAAGCAGAGGAGTTTGCTTGTAGGGAGACTACGAAAGAACGGGTCTAGAAATGAGGGAGAGGGGGTGATTCGTGAGGAATGGGAACCAACACGGGAATCAAACATACCACACACTTTCCGGAACAAGTCCACACCAGAACTGAGTCTGGAAGCAGCATTATCCCTCGGATTCCCTTGGCCAGGCGCTGACACTGAAGTCCAACACCCAGAAGAAGTTCTGGGGGAGTGGGAGACTCATTCTGGCAGTACTGGCAAAACAGTGGGGGTTCCTGCACCGTTTTCCTCTAGCGTCTTATTAAAACCCAGCTCAGGATGCTGAGGCCCTGAGGCACCACGGGAGCCTCTGGTTTTGCTGGAGAACTATGCTATTCTCAGTCTCCCTGGGGGGGGCCCTCGGCAACTGGGATTCCCAGGAGGAAACCCTCTGCACTGCGGTCGCTGGGCTGGGAGGCTCAGAGGCAGGCGACCTTTAGCATCCTTCCTTCCAGAGTCTCTCACAGAAAGATCCAGTTGACGCTGTTTTGCGGTGCTTAGGGGGAGCCAAGAATTGTCCTGCCTGGATGCTCTGGCCCCCTTCTTGAGGTGAGGACTGTCTCCACCTGCAGCGCCTGCAGGGGTGGGGACAGTCACGTGTCGCAGGTCCTCTGCTTGGATGGCGGTGCTCTGTCCCAGTGCCTTTTGCTCTTAGGCCGAGAAGCACCCTGCTCTTCACCATGTCACCCCTGAGGGCAGCAGAAATGAGCCCCGGTGACCCCTGCAAGCTAAGCCCTGCATTTCTTGAGCTAGTCAGAGAGACCCTGTGGCCAACAGTCCTGGCACTTACTGAAATCCAAGTGCGCGCGCGCTTGCTTCCTGGCACCTGCCCACCGGGGCTCTCAATTCTGCCTCCACATATGTCTCTCCCAGGGAGCTGCCCACGTGCGAGGCGTGCGAGGCGAGAGGCCCACTGCAGTGGCTTGTTTCTTGGCCATCACCACTGGTGGTGGTGGTGGGGGTTGTATTTTTAATTTTAGCATTGTCATTTTGCCAAAAAAAGCAAAAAAAAAAAAAAAGTCCTATACCCGAAGTTTTTTCAATGTTTAGCAATGTGCCTAACAAGCACCAAAGACGAATCCGGGAGAGCATGGGGTGGGAGGGGGGATGCACCACAAGGTAATAATAGCTCTTGGAGCTACAGTACCGCCTGTAGCAGCGCCTCGCCTGAGAGTCGTGCGGAAATTTGCGAGGGAGTTTGGTATTTTACCTGCGATGGAGGAAGGGCTTCCCAGGTGGCTCAGCGGTAAAGAACCTTCCTGCCAATGCAGGAAACAGAGAGTCTGACTCGACTGAGCGCGCCTGCGTGCCGTGATGCAGGAAAAGGACCCCTGGCTTTTTTAGTGGATAGGCTCCAGTTCCAAACAAGAAGTACTTTTCTGCATCCCGGATGGTTTGTAAATGTCCCACTGGACAGTCGTGTGAACGAGAAATTTGTTTATAGTTGTTCAGTCGCTAAGTCACGTCTGACTCTTTAGTGACGCTATGGGCTGTAGCCCACCAGGTTCCTCTGTCCATGGGATTCTCCAGGCGAGAATACTGGAGTGGGTTGCCATTTCCTTCTTCAGGGGATCTTCCCCACCCAGGGATCGAACCCTAGTCTCCTGCATTGGCAGGCAGGTTCTTTACCACTGAGCCACCAGGCAAGCCCCTGTTTATACTTATACAAGCATACAACCTAACTTGATCACACTGCATTTTTTTTTTTTTTTGCGAAGTTTTGATAAACACTGAGAGCTGGGGGGAATGTAAATAAAGTACAAATGGCTAGAAGGATGTACTTTGTTTTGTATATAATTTCACCAGGATTGTTCACTATTTTGGAAAAATCACGAGCAGCATTGAACACCAGGTCAGTCTGCATTTGTACCTGTGACATTCTTGATGGTTTTATGTACAAGTACAAACATCTGGTTCTTTCATGTCTTCCAATGTGACTGTGTTTGGTTTGGTTTCTCACTTGTTAAATATACATATTATTCTCCTCTTAGAAATTATTTCCTTCTCCTAATAATATAGTTGGTAACTTTCATTGAAATTTTAAAGTTGTAAGTAGACTATGTTATCTATGAATTTTATTTCTAGTTGGAAAAGGGGGTACTATGGCAGCATAACAAACTAACACAAAGTTATTGGCTGAACACCACACAAATTTATTCACTCCAGTTTCCATGGCCAGAGGTCCGGCACACCTTCAGCTGGATCCTCTGCTCAGGACCTCGAAAGACTGAAATAAAGAAAGGTGTTTGCTGGCTGTGTTCTCATCCAGAGTGTCAACTAGGGCAAGACCCACTCTAAGATCACTCAGGTTGTTGGCAAGATTCAGTTCCCTGTGGTTGTAGGACTGTGCTTAGTTGTTCAGTTGTGTCTGACTCTTTGTGACCCCATGGACTGTAGTCCACTAGGCTCCTCTGTCCATGGGGATTTTCCAGGCAAGAATACTGGAGTGGGTTGCCATGCCCTCCTCCAGGGGATCTTCCCAACCCAGGGAATGAACCCAGGTTTTCTGCATGGCAGGTAGATTCTTTACCATCTGAGCCACAGGGAAGCCCAGTTGTGGTTGTAGGATTGGGGTCCCTGTTTCCTTGCTGACACACTACCAGGATTGCTCTTAGCATCTAGAAGTTTCTCACAGATTCTTGCCAGTGGCTCTTCCTGCAGACTCTCTAACAATGTAGCAGTTTGTTTAAGAGCATCTAATATTTTGCCTTCTTTTAAAGGTCAGGCTGATTTGAGACTGTCTTCTTTTTTATTAAATCACATTCAATTGATTAGTAATCCCTTATCATAGGACTGACACCTCACTATATTCATTCATCCAGCCCATACCATAGGGTAGGAGATTATGGAAGGTGTGTACCTCAGGGGTATGAATTTCATAATTCTGCTTGCTACAGGTGGTAATTAAATATCTATTATAGAAAGGGGGCATTGGGTCTTAGAGGGCTGAAGAACATTACATGCCATGAAAGGAAGTTTTTGACATATATTAATCTTACTTATACCTCAAAACCACCTTTTGAGGTAGATAATATTTTTCTAGTAACTCTCCCCAAAGCCAGTGTGAAATACTGCTTAGGTTGCTTTTAAAAATGCTTAGAGCACCAGCACAGCAGGATAGAAAAAAAGAAGAAAAATTTAAGCTTTGCTAAACTTATCTGGAATTTGCAAAACCTAAAAATTTAGAGAGAATAAAAGTGTTATAATGAAAGCATGCATGAAATTTTTTTCTTTTAGTATTTTACATTTTAATTAAAAATAAAAAAACCTCCTAGCTTACAAACTAAATAATTCCACCAATGCCTGCAGCCACCACCTCCACCCCAACACACACTTCCATTTTACAGCTAATATTTATTGAGCACTCCTTACTGGCCAGTCTCTATTTTTTAAAAGCGAAAGTGTTAGTTGCTCAGTTGTGTCCAACTCTTTGCAACCCCATGGACTGTAGCTCACCAGGCTCCTCTGTCCATGAGATTCTCCAGGAAAGAATACTGGAGTGGGTTGCCATTCCCTTCTCCAGAGGATTGTCCTAACCCAGGGATTGAACCTGGGTCTCTTGCTTTGCAGGCAGATTCTTTACTGTCTGAGTCACCAGGGAAGTCCCAAACTTGGTACAAATTAACTTATCCAATCCAAACAAAAACCTAGTGAGGTGAGTTATATTGTCTCCAATTTACAAATGGGGAAAACGGAGCAAGGGGGCTCAGTAATTCATTCAAGGCCACACAAGTGTCAAAATGGGAGTTGGACCTGGGCAGCCACAGCCTGTGTCCTTAGGAGCTTCACTCTCCTGCCTCCTGGTGAGAAAGCAGAAACTTCAGGAGGATTTATCCAAGGTGTCAAGTCTTGCCCACAGTCCCTCTCCTAGGAAGCAGCTCACAAATTTCAGCCTCCAGCCCTTCCACCTCTAGAGCCTGTGTCCACGCACCTGCCCTTTGGAGCTCTCTTTTTGTTTTGTTTTGAATTTTTTATTGTGGTAAAATATTTGTAACATAAAACATGCCATTTTATACTTTGAAGTGTATAATTCAGTGACATTAATCACATCCACAGTGTTGTGCAACTGTTACCACTGTTCATTTCCAAAACATTTTGTATCAACCCAAGCAGAAACATTGGATCCATTAAAAAATACCGCCTCACCTGCACCAGCCCCTGCCAACCTCTAATCTACTTTCTGTCTGTATGAATTTGCCTGTTCTCGATATTTTACTAATATGGAATCATATCAATACATGTATGATAGATACAGCACAAACACAAAAATACAGTATTTGTCCCTTTGTGGCTGACATTTTATGTAGCTTGTTTCCAAGGCTCATCCATGTTGTAGCATGTATCAGAATTTTGTTCATTTTATGTTTAATAAGATCCCATTGTATAGGGGTGCTGTGTTTCGTGTCTCCATTCACCCACTGATGGACACCTGGGTTGTTTCCACCTTTTGGCTATTGTGAATAGTGCTGCTATGAACATTGGCACACGAGGATCTGAGTCCCTCTTTTCTGTTCTTTGGGGTGTACATTTAGGAATGGAATTGCTAGACCATATGGTAATTGTATGTTTAGATTTTGTTATGTTGCCAAACTGTTTTCTATAGCATCTGTACAATTTTACATCCCCAATAGCAATGTACCAGGGTTCTAATTTCTCCACATACTTGCCCACACTTGTTATTTTTCCTTTTTTAAAAAAATAATATAGGCATCCTAGTAGATGTGAAGTGGTATCTCACTGTAGTTTGGATTTGCATTTCCTTAATGGCACCCGACTCCAGTACTCTTGCCTGGAAAATCCCATGGACAGAGGAGCCTGGTGGGCTGCAGTCCATGGGGTCGCTAAGAGTTGGACACGACTGAGTGACTTCCCTTTCACTTTTCACTTTCATGCATTGGAGAAGGAAATGGCAACCCACTCCAGTGTTCTTGCCCGGAGAATCCCAGGGACGGGGGAGCCTGGTGGGCTGCCCTCTCTGGGATCGCACAGAGTCGGACACAACTGAAGCGACTTAACAGTAACAGCAACAGGAATGACTAATGATGTTGAGCATCTTTTCCCATGTTTATCAGCCATTTGTATGTATTCTTTAAAGAAATGTGTATTCAACTCCTTATTGCACTTTTTAATTGGGTTGTTTACCTTTTGGCTGTTGAGATGTAGCTCCTTACATATTCTGGAGATTGCTTAACTGTTAACCGTTAATACTCAACCACTCCTTGTCAGAAAGCCTCAGAGATCCAGGTAGAGACACACCTGCCTGTAATAAGAGACATGAAGCAAGATGCAGAAGGGAGTGGGAGATGAGGAGGGACCTGAAGCATCACCTACTGCTCTGTAACCACCTGAGTTCACGCGTGCTAAGTTGCTCCAGTTGTGCCTGACTCTTTGACCCTGTGGACCGTAGCCCCCTAGGCTCCTCTGTCCTTGGGATTCTCTAGATAAGAATACTAGAGTGGGTTGCAATACCCTTCTCTAGGGGATCTTCCCAACCCAGGGATTGAATGTCTCTTGAATTGGCAGATAGATTCTTTACCACTAGCGCCACCCGAGAAGCCCTACAACCACCTACCCTGCTCTAAAGCCAGCCCCGCACTCCCTTTAAGAAACAGTTGTGCATTCTGCTTCCCATTGCTCATTACTCTCGTCCACAGAGGCTCTGTCAACCTGCCCAGCACAAGGCGGGGGACCTCCAACCCAGGTTCCATTGCTCTCCATCCGCAATCACAGCCACAGCAGAGGGACTGGAGGAAGGAGGGGTGTGTCATTGTGAGAGGGGAGACCAGAGCACCTGCCATGTGGGAGGATTTCCCTCCTCAGAGGAAAGATCCAAGGCTGAGGAGGGGAAATCTAGGAGGAGGAGATAAGCTTATGGGAGAAATGACAGCAGGGGGTGGGGGTGAGGAGGTAAGAAAGAAAATCCTGGAAGGAGGAGGGGCAAGTATCAGAAAGGAGCAGGCAGTTATAGCCAGATGGGGGAGAAAGGCTTCCTTAAACCCACCTGCTGATGAGAGGGCCGAAAAACTCTATGTTTTTTAAAAATTTCATTTAGTTAGTTATTTTTGGCTGTGCTGGGTCTTCGTTGCTGCGTGCAGTCTTTCCCTAGTTGCAGCGAGTGGGAGCTATTCTTTGTTGCGGTGCATAGGCTGCTCATTGCTCATTGCGGTGGCTCTTATTGCAGAGCACAAGTTTTAGAGCGTGGGGGGCTCAGCGGTTGCAGTTCCCGGGCTCTAGGGCACAAGCTTAGTAGTTGAGGAATACGGGCTTAGTTGCTCCGTGGCACGTGGGATCTTTCCAGACCAGGGATCAACCCGTGCCTCCTGCATCGGCAGATGGATTGTTTACCACTGATCCTCCAGGGAAGCCCCCAAACTCAATGTTTTAATGATAATGCTCCAAACTTCACCCCAGGCCGTCTTGTACTCCCCTCCTCTTTGACTTGTGGTAATCTTAGCTTGTGGTGAGCAATAACCATTCCAAAGTCCTTAACTGTTTGTTCATCAAGCCATCGATAGGGGGCTGAAATGAGAATGTAAACACTTATTTCTACCACAGGAGGTGAGCCAGATGGCTGCTCCGTCTGGGCAGCCAGGGACACGGCTGGGGCAGCAGTGCAGAGACAGGGCAAATTTCACTGCATCACAGCAACACCTGCCTTC
Source organism: Oryx dammah (assembly GCF_014754425.2). Lineage (NCBI taxonomy): Eukaryota > Metazoa > Chordata > Mammalia > Artiodactyla > Bovidae > Oryx > Oryx dammah. The sequence continues at coordinate 39,348,796 of NW_024070186.1, forward strand.
TGTCTGGAGGCAGCGCTGACAGAGGCGGGGAGAAATCTAAGTTTAGCCAAGTGTGATCTATGCTAGATCCTCCAGAATCTGGGGGTGGGGGTGGGCAGGACCCAACGGTTCCTTCCAGGGACTTCCTCCTGCCTTAAAGCTCACCAACAGCTCATGCGAGGGGACTCCAGCTTCAACATAGTCACTGGCTCCTGTGTGAAGTTTTCCTAACAGCTGGTGTGCAATTTACCATGTGGCCTAGACTGTAAAGAATCTTCCTGCAATGCAGAAAACCTGGGTTCAATCGCTGGGTTGAGAAGAAGGGAATGACAACCCACTCCAGTATTCTTGCCTGGAGAATCTCATGGACAGAGGAGCCTGGTGGGCTACAGTTCTTGGGTCACAAAGAGTCAGACACGACTGAGCAACTAATATTTTCATTTTCTTTTCATGTATAGACTGGTTGCCCCTGGGAACTGGCAAGGGAAATCTTGACCCAAATCCACCTGCCTGCAGCCCCTGCAGGCAAGGGTACTCCAACAGGGGATGAAGATGGCTCCAGCCAGGCAGCCAGGCTCTGTGAGAGCCAGTGGCAGGGGACCACATGAGTCACCCAATATGGGCTGGGGCTGGGGGATGGGATGTAAACAATACAGGCACTTCTGAGAAAAGCAGCAGTGTCAGTGAGAAAGACTGAAAGCGCTCAGGTTTCCATTATGCAATCAGATGTGCTTTTAAGAAAAAAGCTTCAAAGTGATGATTAAATTGGAGGAAATGAGCATAACCTTTTTTTATCAACGTTCCCACTCTCACGCTCATGCGGGCATGACTCTGTGGCGATATGACTAATTTTGTGGCTTGCCCGAACAGGTGTGCAGAATAATTACAACATTGGGAAGGCCTCAGTTTAAATGTTTGGTGTTGCCAGTGGCAGTTCTGGGTTCTTTCCTGTATTATCTTAGTTTACTATACAAGTCATAACCCCGAGAGGAAACTAAGGCTTAGAAAGGTTCCCTGACTCAGAAGGGAGCAAGCAAGATGTACTGATCTGGGAAGGCTCAGGATGGAGAAACAAAGTCTGGCTGTGGAAAAGGGGTGGATGGAGTGACCAGGCTGGAGGCGGAACATGGTGCCTTGGAGGATGGTGGCATCAGGAAGAGTCCTGACCCAAGCCACTGGGACACCAGCTAGCCTCTGAGAGGCCTGCAAGAGGCCACAGGTGGAGGCCAGAAGGAAAGAAACTATATACAGATTGGGCTTCTTTTCTGTCAGCCTCCAAGTATGTAACATGAAATTTGGCATATGGTAGCCTCAATATCGGAGAAGGCAATGGCACCCCACTCCAGTACTCTTGCCTGGAAAATCCCATGGACGGAGGAGCCTGGTAGGCCATAGTCCATGGGGTTGTGAAGAGTCGGACACGACTGAGCGTCTTCACTTTCACTTTTCACTTTCATGCATTGGAGAAGGAAATGGCAACCCACTCCAATGTTCTTGCCTGGAGAATCCCAGGGACGGAAGAGCCTGGTGGGCTGCCATCTATGGGGTCACACAGAGTCGGACACAACTGAAGCGACTTAGCAGCAGCAGCAGAAGCAGCCTCAATATATGCTTGTTGAATGAAGAGGAGAGTGAATGGTAAAAGAGGCACTAACAAGAAGCGAGTGTACCAGTCCTCCAACAATGGGGAAACCAGCTCATCCTTCAGGAAGAACCTCAGAGAAATAAGTATGGACCTTAAGCAGAGGCTGGTGGGTAGCTTCCATGATAACCAACACTGACCTCTGACTCCTGTTATTCAGGCTTGTGCGACTTCCTCCTCTTGAGGAAGGGCTGGACTTACTGACTTGTTTCTAAGTTTATGGCTGATTTAGTGAGAAATTCCTCCAAAGACTGGGTCACAAATCTGTCACTGAGTCGAGCCTGGGTCCGCTCACCCAGCATGCAGTAAGACCCATCAGCTGACACTGCGTCTGGGTGAAGAGAAGTCTGATAATTATTGCAGGCACCCACAAAGGGAGCGGGCCACTCATGCTTGAAAGATTGAACTCCCTGATGACTTTCAGCAAGGGTGTTCAAAGACAGGATGAGGGAGAGGGTCGTGGGATGGATGATGTTTGGAGACTCTCAATTATCAGATTTCTGGCTCCAACAAGTCTAGGGCTACACGTTGGTGTTCAGCATTCAGTTAACTTCTTCTACCTGGTGGGGGTTTTAGTATCTGCAAAACAACTTGGGTGTGTGCGTCAGACTTATTTTTACTTTTGAAACAGAACTGGGAGTCCTTGTGACTGATTTGGCGTTGAAATTATGGTTACTCTCCTGCCTGACTGTCCTATCTTTGTTTCAGCATTCTTTGCTTCCCTAAACATTAACCACTAGGGCCTGTTCTTTGTTCTACACGAGGGCCTGGGAGGTCATAGTATATTTCATGACTGAATTTCCCAATCAGCAGTAAGTGGGGACACAGAGGAGTCTCTCCTGAGAAGCTCCTGCAGGGTCCTGCTCAATTTCAAGTCTAGTGGTTTCTATCTTGGGGGCTTTTTCTCTCTTGCTCACTCAGACAGAAGCCAACTGCTCTGTTGTATAAGCCGCCCTAAGGAAAGACATGGCAAAGAACTGAGGGGCAGCTCCAGCCAAGAGCCAGCCAGGAACCAAGGTCCTCAGTCCAACAGCCCATGCGTGTCCAACTCTTTCTGACCCTATGGACTGTAGCCTGCCAAGCTCCTCTGTTCATGGGATTCTTCAGGCAAGAATACTGGAATGGTTGCCATTTCCGACCCAGGGGATCTTCCTGACCCAAAGATCAAACCAAGGTGTCCTATGTCTCCTGCACTGGCAGGCAGATTCTTTACCACTGACCCATCTGGGAAGATGGCCCACAAGGAACTAAATTCTTCCAACAGCAATGTGAATGAGATCAGAAGCTAATTCTCCCCCAGCCAAGTCTTCAGATGAGACCACAGCCCCCAGCTGTCAGCTTAACAGCAACCACATGAGGGCTTTAAAGCCAGAGGCACCAGCTGAGCCCCACTTGATCCCTGCCCCACAGAAACTATGAGATAATAAATGTGAGTTATTTTAAGTCGCTATGTTTAAAGAGTCATTTGTTTTTTAGTGAGAGGCTATAAACAAATGAGAGGTACAAAGCTACAACTGATGAAAAGTAGGTGAAGCCCATTCACAAATCTAGTTACATGCTGACACACCTGAGCATTAAACCAGTTTTTCTGAGATGGAGCAGAACCCTTGATCTATGGATAAAAGAACACTATGTGTAAGGATAAGAAGAGGCAGGTTATTCCAACAGGAGAAAATACCCAAATGAGCACTGTTCCTTCAAAACCAGTCACCTTGGGTGAGTGGACACATTCCGGTAATACCATTGTTCCAACCACATCTGAAATAACTCTTAGATATTCCACTGTGAACAGCAAAGAGGTTGTTGATCACATCTCAGTAGTAACAGATACCCGAAGACAGGAACCTTGATTTTTCTGGTGGCTCAGATGGTAAAGAATCTGCCTGCAGTGCAGGAGACCCAAGTTCAATCCCTGGGTTGGGAATACCCCTAGAGAAGGAAATGGCAACCCACTCCAGTATTCTTGGCCTGGGAAATCCCATGGACAGAGGAATTTGGTGGGCTATAGTCCATGAGATCGCAAAGAGTCAGACATGACTGAGGAACTTTCACTTCACTTCAAAGCATCTTCCTGAGGCTATGCTAACCCTGGTAAGCTCCAAGAGAGTTCAGGCCTAGGGCATAGGCAGCCTAGAGCATCATGGTACCTGTTTCTCTCTCTGCCAAACTGGCTGAGCAAGACACGAGTGGAGAAAATCCCTTGAGTCTAAAGTAGAAGAGAGCTTTCCCACAGCAGTTTGTAGCGGGGTGCTTCCTAGTAAGCCCAAAGACCCTGGTTTCCTGAAGCCTCTGGGCCAGAGAGCGTGGAGCATCACTGTGACCATCTCATTGGCTGCTGTGCGGGGGTGAGCTGCAGGTGAGTGGTGAAGGGGGTGCCCTTCCCCCTACCACGTGGGCAGCTCCACCCCACATAGAGGGTGGCAGTGCCTGCCTGGATGAGGGGCTTATGCAGATGCCAGAAAAGTCTCTCTCCAGGGACCCAAGAAGCAAGGGGCTTCTGGCCTTCACAGCTCCCTAATCTCTCTTTCTGTATCCATGGGCTACTTCTGGCTCCTTGCTTCAAAGTAAGCACTCTAGCCATGCGTGAACATTCCCTCTGCACAAGGTTGTTGTTGTTCAGTCGCTAAGTCGTGTCTGACTCTCTATGACCCCATGGGCTGGAGCACACCAGGTTTCCCTGACCTCCACTATCTCCCAGAGTTTGCTCAAGTTCATGTCCTTCGAGTTGGTCATGCTGTCTAACCATATTATCCTCTGCTGCCCTCTTCTCCTTTCGCCTTCAATCTTTCTCAGCATCAGGGACTGTTTCAGTGAGTTGGCTCTTCAAATCGGATGGCCAAAGTATTGGAGTTTCAGCCATCAGTCCTTCCAATGAGTATATTCAGGATTGATTGCCTTTAGGATTAATTGGTTTGATCTCTTAGCTGTCTAACGGATTCTCCAGAACCATAATTCAAAAGCATTAATTCTTTGGCACTCAGCCTTTTATATAGTTCACCTCTCACATCTGTATATGACTACTGGAAAAACCTCTCCACATTAGAGCTCCTTATTTTGAGATACTTGATTTGAAAATGTTTCACTGAAATCAAAATATATTCCCCTTATCCAGGAAATGCCAACATTCTCCATCTCAAAAGAAGAGGAATAGAGTTGGATTCTCTTTTGTCATAATTTCAAATGGAGTAAACTTTTGAATGGCTGTGAAACTAGTCTTAAAAATTGCATCACTCTCTTTTGCAGACAAGTCATTGATGGTGACTGTCAAAATTCCAAAGAGGTTATTATTAAGAAGTCTTGAGGAATTGTTGCAAACACATATCTGATCCTAGAAAATTATGTAGGGAATTTCCCTGGTGGTCCAGCAGTTAGGACTCTGAGCTTCCATGGCAGGGGGCGCAGGCGGCCAAAAATAAAGGAAGGAAGGTAGAAAACCATGTAGACAGAAGCAAACAATCCTCTTACTTAAAATGTTCAAAGGTTTTATTTGGAAGTTTCATATAAATTCAATGCTTCCTGTAATATTTTAATGAAGAAATGAATTTTCATCAGCCCTCCATACAGATGCTTCTAGATATTCTCCAGTTCTAGTTTTTAGTTCTGACATTAGCCCTTTCAACGTATTTATGATATATAAATGATTGAAGCTTGGGGACAGAATAAGTTCAGCTGCCTCAGGGCCCACCTCTGGAGGTGGGAGAGTAAAAGACTGTACCCTAGGCTCCTCTCAGTTGTGTGGGTACCAGGGAGAGTCTAAGAGGGCACTCTTCAAAGACAGCTTGAGCATTCCACCTCCTCTCCCATCAGACAGAGAGCTCCAGCCCCAGCACCAAGGGCAGATTCCGTTTACCCACCCCCCCTCCCCTTCTCCCGTAGCCGCTAATGGAGGTGTTGAGTCGTCATCCTCTGAGGGTGGATTAATCTCCAGAAAAGCTTTGAGACACCTGCGGCTATATTCAAATGAATAAAACACATTTTAAGATGGCTAATAACATTTGGAGTCCCAAAGAGGCATGACATAAATTGATTTTTTTTTCCTTGGGTATGTTTTCTAAGTGGACTCAGAGGGCAATTTCCTAAGCCAAGTGCTTTGATGCCTGTAATAATCATATTGGTTCTTGTGATTTGCAGGAAAAGTGTCAATTAGATACAGGCGGTCTAAGATGGTTAATTAAATTCATTCCCATTGCTTTATAGCTGTACCTCTCAGGATACACAAAACCAATGCTCTAAACAGAGGCTTCAAAGAGGCAACTAAAATAATTTTAGTATTGTTTCTAGTGAAGTTTTACCAGTTGCATTTATAGCTCATTAATGGCATCAATCACTTAGGGGTTTATCTTCATAAAGAAGTAGAAATGATAAAAGCTTCAGTTAAGAATTATTGCAAAACACTGAAACTATCTGCTATTAATTTATATTAATTTCCAGCTAAAGATAGTTTGCTCAGAAGACAATTACGATTCATAAGAGAGTGAGTCAAGGGAAGAGAGATGTAGGGGCAGTGCCTGGTAACAAAGCAAAAAAAAAAAAAAAAAAAAATCCTGAAATGACATTGATTTGTCCCAGAACTCCAGAGCAACTACAGGACTTTTCCATCTTTTGACTTAGTTTATTCTGTCTTTCCCATTTGTTTTAAATATATATTTATTCGCTGTTAATTATGAAAATGTATGTTTATTCTGGAAAAACAATGAGAACAGTGCAAAGTAAAATTGAAAGTTCCCCTGAATTTCTTTAATATGAAATATGATTAATTACAATTTTAACACCCTCCCCCTCTGCTTTACTCCACAGTTCTGGTTTTTCTCACGTTCCCTCTGTTCTGCTTCCTGCCCTGGAAGGTCTCCTCCTCTCCCACTTGGGCTTTCGTTTCAGATTTCTTACTGGGTCCAGCCCAGCCTCTGGAGGGTCATTCCTGACGCAGGCAGCTCTTTGAAGGCGGGCTCTCCGCGCCACTGGCTCCCTCTTGTGGCTCTAGCAGGGCACTGCATACCGCTGAAGGGAGGCTGGACCTTGGAAGCTGCTGCTGCTAAGTCGCTTCAGTCGCGTCCGACTCTGCGACCTCATAGACGGCAGCCCACCAGGCTCCCCCGTCCCTGGGATTCTCCAGGCAAGAACACTGGAGTGGGCTGCCATTTCCTTCTCCAATGCATGAAAGTGAAAAGTGAAAGTGAAGTCGCTCAGTCGTGTCCGACTCTTAGCGACCCCATGGACGGCAGCCTACCAGGCTCCTCCGTCCATGGGATTTTCCAGGGGAGAGTGCTGGAGTGGGGTGCCATTGCCTTCTCCGACCTTGGAAGAGCAGATCCCAAGAGCCAAGTGAACTGAACACTCAGGACTCTGCCAAGTTTCCACCTTCTAACTGAAAAGACACGTCCAGAGAGCAGTTTGGGTCTCCTAATAAATGTTAGGTTAGCTCTGATTCCTTCTCAGTCTTCAGATTTCTCAGTTTCTCCAAGGCTTTCCAAGAAGTATCAAAAATGCCTTGTTTAACCGAAATTTCCTCAAAGAGTAGAACTTAAATGTTCTAGATAAATGTGATGGATGTGTTAATGAACTAAACAGGGGAATACTTTCCCTGCTGCTGCTAAGTCACTTCAGTCGTGTCCGACTCTGTGTGACCCCATAGACGGCAGCCCACCAGGGTCCCCCATCCCTAGGATTCTCAAGGCAAGAACACTGGAGTGGGTTGCCATTTCCTTCTCCAGTGCATGAGAGTGAAAAGTGAAAGTGAAGTCGCTTAGTCGTGTCCGACTCTTAGCGACCCCATGGACTGCAGCCCACCAGGCTCCTCCATCCATGGGATTTTCCAGGCAAGAGTACTGGAGTGGGGTGCCATTGCCTTCTCCATACTTCCCCTATCTATATGTATATCAAATCACCATGATGTACACTTTAAATAATTTACAGTTTTATATGTCAATTTGGTCTCAATAAACCTGGGGGTGGGGGGTGGAGTATAGCCTGCAGGACTGAAGTGCATGTGTGAATGTATGTGTGAGAGAAGAGTGTGTGTGTGTGTGTGTGTGTGTGTGTTGTGTGTAGGCGTAGCTAGGAGGAGAGACAAAGGAGAGGAGAGTTGATGAAAGCTGCTGTATCGGTTTACAAGTCTTCTGGAAGGACTTCAAAATTCATTTGCTTAATATACAGATATTAAATACTCACAATATGCTGGCACCGGGGATGCCGAAACGTACCCGGCACGTTGCTGATACCAAGGTGCTCTTTTAAGCTAATGGGAGAAATGCTGCTCTAGGAACAAGCTCTGAATGACAGGCAGTCAGAGATGGGAGGCTGAGCCTCTTCTCCAACCACTCTGCGGCGTTGGGACCTTCCAGTGAGTCACTTAATCTCTCTGCATCTCAGTGTTCTCATCTCTAAAATGAGGACAAATCTCCTTCGTATTTGTCTTCATCGGCTTATGAAAGTCGACTGAACTAATGAATATGTGAAAGCACTCCAAGAACTCCATAGCAATGTTAACTAGTTGCTGTTAGTATTCTCAATATAATGTGAGGGTCCCTACAAAAAACAACAACAACAACAAAAACTTGTATATCTATCACTTCCCTACAGCCTGTGCTTGAAACGCTCATCTAAGGAGAGTTTCACTCCTTCAGGGGTCTTTTTTGCTGGGATCATGGGTTGTTACCTGCGAGCACAATGTTAATTTGTCAGATTAACCCATCCGTGGGCTTCCCTGGTAGCTCAGTTGGTAAAAAATCTGCCTGCAATGCAGGAGACCTGTTTCTGTCCTTGGGTTGGGAAGATGCCCTCGTGAAGGAAAGGGCAACTCACTCCAGTGTTCCTGCCTGGAGACTTCCATGGACAGAGGAGCCTGGAGCACTACCGTGCATGGGGTCGCAAGAGTCAGACACAGCCGCACAACTAAACTACCGCCAGCCCATCTGTGGACCACGTCTCCTGGCATCCGCACGGACAGTCTCTCAGGAGCTGGCTCAGGGACTCCACCCCACTCTGTGAAGAGTCTCGCAAAAACTGCTTGGTGACTAATCCCACATGGCAGGGCAATGTTCCCGTCTTCAGCTGGAACTGTGGTTCCTGACCATCATGTCATCAGTGGCTCCAGCGCTGAGGTCTCCCTTTCTCCAAGACTTTCCAGGTGCCATCCCCACTTGGGCTGGATTTACTCTGAATTCTTGCTGGCGTTGCTGCTGCTGCCGTGGTGAAGTGACCCTTAGCTCAGTTCTACAATGCAAGGTTGTAGCAGGGACTGACATGCCCAGCCCACACCTCCTTGGCGCTCGCCTCAAAAGACCTATGGCTACTTTTGTAAATACCTAAGTTTTCTTGGCTGAGGGCTGTTTTGGGCTGCCAAGGAGTTAATGTCCCCCAGACACAGCCTTCAAGCAATGATAGCTGAGATGTGGGTGGATGGATAAACACATCAGCTTCCTCATCCCTCAGGACAGTGGATAACTCTGAGGAATGTTCCAGAATATTTCCCAGTGCCATTAAGCCCCAGTGATCTCCAGAGTGCGCCTATTGGATTATATTCCCTTTATCAAGCCCCTGCCCTTCTTTGTGAGGAAGGCAATGGCACCCCACTCCAGTACTCTTGCCTGGAAAATCCCATGGATGGAGGAGCCTGGTAGGCTGCAGTCCATGGGGTCGCTAAGAGTCAGACACGACTGAGCGACTTCACTTTCACTTTTCACTTTCATGCATTGGAGAAGGAAATGGCAACCCACTCCAGTGTTCTTGCCTGGAGAATCCCAGGGATGGGGGACCCTGGTGGGCTGCTATCTATGGGGTCACACAGAGTCGGACACAACTGAAGTGTCTTAGCAGCAGCAGCCCTTCTTTGTGGTGCTTCCTGGGATCCTCTCAAAAATAAAATATTTAGACTCAAATCCATCTGTCAAGGATCCTGATGGTGTGAAAGATTGAAGGCAAAGGAGAAGAGGATGGCTGAGGATAAGATGGTTAGATAGCATCATCAACTCAATGGATGTGAATTTGAGCAAACTCTGGGAGATAGTGGACAGAGGAGCCTGGCATGCTGCAGTCCATGGGGCTGCAAGAGTCAGAAACGACTTAGCAGCTGAACAACAACAATTACCTAAGACAGTTGGTGTGGAAGTTGTCCTGGATGAACACCCTGAGGATGGACTTGTGGAACTGGATCACTTATCAGCCCAGTGTTAGAGACCACATTGCTGGTGTTAAGGGAAGTTCTGAAAGGTTCTCTAAGATTCTTATCTCACTCAGCTTTGGATGAGTTCTCTAAAATTCTCATCTGCAGTGAGTTCAGACGGAATCTGCTGGAAGGAGGTGCATCAGCTCATGCAATGGCTCCGGCACGTCTAAGTCTGGAGAGTTGCTGAGTTGTTGTTAACTACTGTTGAAACCTAAAGGAAGAAAACAACAGGCTCAGTGCAGCCAACCGTCAGCTTAGAACACAGTGTGAAAACCCGAAGGCTTCCATGGCAGCATTTTTTAAAATCCTCACCTTCTGCAGCTGAAGGGCTGCTCAGGAAGAAAAGCAGGTCTAGGACCTGATTGTCAGAGCATTGCAGTAACAGAGGAGGTTGTATCACAGCCGTGGCGTGTCTCCTGCAGGGAAGCGAGGGCCCTGAGAAGGAGGAAGTGGGACCCAGAACCTGAGATGGGAAACCCTGGGAGGTGAGCCTAAGAGCGTGAACCCTCCTTGGAGCTCTGGGCTGGCAGAAGTCACCCCCTCCCACTTGCTAGAGGAGAGCAGTTGCCCCTCACCGGGGAGTTAAAGGCCTCCCCCAGCCAAATATCTTGTTAGACAGTGTTTGCTGTCCTAAAGACCTGCTCTGCGACTCCTCCGTGCTGCTAGATCAACAGTTATGGTCAAGTGTCAGAAAGGCTTGGGTGGAAGGAAAGAGATGGGGTTGACCCAAACAGCCACAGGACCTGGCCTGAGGGTTGACGGGCTCTAGGTGAGTCCTACTGTGCATCCATCCCATACAGGGAGAGTCTGAGGCATCTTTTCCCAAGGTCGTGTTCAATGCCTTCATGTCGGTGGCTGGAAATTAGCCATAGTTGGAGCATGGACTAAATAAAAATCAGTAAAGGCTACATGTTCAGGTAAGGGCTTTTTTTCTTTTCTCCTCCTTCTCCCCTACCTCCCCCTCCTCCTCTTTCTCCTCCTTCTTTGTGGAGAGCAGGTTTACCAGCATACCACTGAAATGGGGGAGAGATCTCCATGTGGTTCACAGACCCAGTTTGGACCCATTTTGAGACTGACTTGAGACATTTATCACACGGCTTTGTGTACATCACTCTAACAGGGGCCCATGGTGGTGTTTTGGGTCCTCTGTTATCAGTACCAACTCAGATCCTTGAAAGAACTAGGTAGTCTCCTTTCCCTAGCATAGAATTACTGTGGTAAATGGCTGTGGGCTTTGGGGGGAGATTAGGGGATGAGCTTCCCAATACATCTGATGTGGTATGTTGCAGGATTCTTCCTGAAAAGCACCTGTGTGTGTGTTAGTCACTTCAGTTGTGTCCCACTCTTTGCGACCCAGGGGACTATAGGCCACCAGGCTCCTCTCTGTTCATGGGATTCTCCAGGCAAGAAATACTGGAGTGGGTTGCCATGGCCTCCTCCAGGGGAGCTTCCCAACCAGGAATCGAATTTGTGTCTCTTGTCTCCTGCATCGGCAGGCAGATGTCCCCGGTCGTCACCACTGACTGTCACCATTGATTGTCATCACACCACACCTGCATTTGCCTCTAGCACCACCTGGGAAGGCTGAAAAGGACCTGATCCCTCCTTTAATAATGTGCTCTGGGTCTGAGAACTGACTCCTATCTAAAAACTGGAGGAGAGATGGTGATTTTTCACAGTGGCAGCTGATACCAGCCTTCTGCTCATCTGCTCTTGACCTTTTTGGATACACAGGTCAAGCAGCACCGCCAAGGGCTGCCTATGACCTCATCCCTAGACACACTGGTCTGTTGCCGCCAGAGGCCCTTGTAGGTCAAAGCCCCTAGATTGCGCTTCTGCCTTGCGCCTCACTATGACAGTCACTTCCAGCTGGGCCCTGATGATCAAGTGCCTCCAGCTGGCCTTCAGTGCTTCAGGATGAGCATGGAGCCCAAGTCTAATGTAGCATCTCCTACAGTCAACCTTGGCCTGCGGAAGACAGCCGCTGCTGTGCTTCTCAGGGATGTCGGTGTCCCCCATCCCTAACTACTGGATTCCTTATCACTCTAGTAATGAGAGCGTTTTCCATGCCCTCACCAGGATATGAATCCTGAATCATGAGAGCCCCATATCAAGAAACCCTGCCTTACTTGCTGTCTCCCAACCCTGACTCCCAACCCCTCCCAACACTCTAAAGATCCATCCCCAAATGTGTTCTCCCATCCCTCCCTGTGGGCTGCCCTGGTGGCTGAGATGGCAAAGAATCTGTCTGCAATGTGGGAGACCCGGGTTCAATCCCTGGGTCGGCAAGATCCCCTGGAGGAGGGAATGGAAACCCACTCCAGTATTTTGCCTGGAGAATCCCATGGACAGAGGAGCCTGGCCGGCTGCAGTCCATGGGGAGGCAAAGAGTCAGACAAGACTGAGCGACTAACACTTTCACACTTCACATCCCTCCCTGTATGCAAACAGAATGGATGTATTGGTCGGCTGGCAGAACTCACCAAGAAGTTTATCAGAAAGGCAGGATCTCACACTTGTCCACAACTTACTGAATCAGAACCAGCTTGCCAATGCCATACTCCAGGTGATTCATATGTACATTTAAGGATGAGAAAGCACTGCTTCAGAACTCTCCAGAGACTCCCAGCCGAGTCTTCAGTTCCTTAAGCCTGAATAAAATAGCTATGACTTGCTCCAACACTATTGTCAACGGTCCCCATCAATGGCAGGCAGATTCTTCACCACTGAGCCACCTGGGAAGTCCCAGGTCTTTATTTTTCAACTGGGCTTTCTTCTCTAACAGCTGCCTAATAACATCTCATTGCATTTAGCTCCACGCAGTTTAATTGCAGTTTATTTCCTCTGGTCTCAGATTGATGAGACAGTCACCTGAATCCTCTCTAGTTGTGAAGATTCTGTTTTTACCTCCTCCATCACCCTGCCCAGGGCAGGTCCTGAATGAATGGCAGGTCCCCGGTCATCACCATTGACTGTCATCACTCACCATTGAGTGTGTCCATTACATCTCCCTTAATCAAGGACCATTTCTACAGAAGGATACACTGAACAGATAATGCCTTGCTCTAGCTGACCTCATTTCCGCAGATATTTTCCCAAAGTGACCAGCTTGGCTTTTTCTATCCTCTGACAGGATTCTGTAACTTAATTTGCTTTCACTTATAGTTTTAAATCACCTTCCCCAGCCATTCCCACTTCCCCCCAACACTTCACTGCTTCTCATCTACCCAGTGCAGTGGGTTCCTTCCTCCTGCTGCCCCTCCACCTTTGCCCACTTACTCGAAGGTTTCTGCTATTGTCAGAACAGCCAAAGACAACAGTGCTTTGACAAGCAAGAAACAGTCTTCACACTCTCAGGATTTCCTATTATGTGATGTGCAGCCTTTTCCAGAAACACAATTGCACCTAAATATAGAAACTGCCACCTTCATCTCAGCACAATGACTCCACGCCACTGGGACTGGCCTTGAACGAGGGCCAACCGCTTTGAAATGCAGAGACACTCTGTCAGTGGAGGTGAAGGAAGCGGCTTCCAGGGATTTCCACGAGCGGGCAGGCAGCTGTTTACTTATTCCCCATTCTTTTGTTATTTTGTTTGATTTTGCCAGTAAAGCTTGGGGAGGAGGAAGGAAGGAGGAAGAGAGGGGACCATGGACCAGAAGGAAGGAATAGAGGGGTGGGGGGCTAAGGAAGACCAGGAGGCGTCAGTGATAACGGTGGCTTGGAGGACATAACTCACGAGAAAAGGAGACGTGGCAGGTGACTTGTTGAAGGACGTCGGATGGACTGGAGAAGGAAGAGAGGCAAGATTTCAACATGCTCTGTAGCCGTCTCTACCCAGCTGGCATGGTCAGGACTTCACAGCAAGGTCCTGGTTTCCTGAAAATAGAGGATGAAGAGGGCCAGTTTTCATGTCAGTGCCAGATTCCAGATTGTTTATTTCCTGCTTTGTAATCCCTTGAGTAGCATAACTGCCTCCGGGAAGAGAAATTCTCACCTCTAGCCACACTCCCTTCCATCTGTGTGTGCATTTGTTGGGGACAGGGTGATGGAGGAGTTAAAAACAGCATCTTCACAATTAGAGAGGATTTAGGTGTCCGTCTCATCAAACTGAGACCAGAGAAAATAAACTGCAATTAAATTGCATAGAGCGAAATGCAAAGAGATGTTATTAGGCAACTGTTAGAGAAGAAACCCCAGTTAAGAAATAAAGGGGTTTCCCAGGTGGCTCAGTTGGTGAAGAATCCGCCTGCCAATGCAGGAGACTCAGGTTCAATCCCTGGTCTGGGAAGATGCCACATGCAGCAGAGCGACTAAGCCCACGGGCCACAAATACTGAGCCTGTGCTCTAGAGCCCAGGAGCGCAGCTACTGAAACCCGTGTACCTGGGAGCCTGTGCTCCTCAACAAGAGACGCACCTGCAACTAGAGGGCAGCCCTGGCTTGCCACAAGTAGAGAAAAGCACACACAGCAGCAAAGACCCAGCGCGGCCAAAAATAAAAAAAAAATTAATTTAAAAAGTAATAAAGACCTGAATTGGATATTGGAGGAGGTGATCCTAGGAGAGAGTTTTTCAGTGATGATTCTGGGAGAACACTTTCTTTTTTTTTTTAAACTTTTTGTTTTGTACTGGTGTACAGCCAATTAACAATTCTGTGATAATTTCATGTGAACAGCAAAGGGACCCAGCCATATCTATTCTCCCACAAACCACCTTCCCATCCAGCTACAACATGACATTGAGCAGAGTTCCATGTTCTATACAGTACGTCCTTGTTTGTTATCTATTTTAAACATAGCAGTGTGTACATGACCATCCTAAACTCTCTAAGTATCCCTTCCCCGACTGCCGGTAGCCATAAGTTCATTTTCTAAGTCTGTGACTCTCCTTCTGTTTTGTAAGTTTATTTGTATTATTTCTTTTTAGATTCCACATATAAGAGATGTCATACGATGTTTCTCCATCTCTGACTCTCTCACTTCACTCAGTGTGACACTCTCGGAGAACACTTTAAGTAACCTGGAAATTCAGAAGAAGCAGAATTGGTGAGAAGCCAGGAGACAAGTGAGTCTGAAGTTCAGTTCAGTTCAGTTCAGTTCAGTCACTCAGTCGTGTCCGACTCTTTGCAACCCCATGAATTGCAGCACGCCAGGCCTCCCTGTCCATCACCAACTCCCAGAGTTCACTCAAACTGATGTCCATCGAGTCGGTGATGCCATTCAGCCATCTCATCCTCTGTCGTCCCCTTTTCCTCCTGCCCCCAATCCCTCCCAGCATCAGGGTCTTTTCCAATGAGTCAACTCTCCAGAAGAAAAATAAGCAGAAAGCTGCCAGTGCCCCCAGCGGGTGGCAAGCTCTCCTGAGTCAGAGTTAAGCAGAACTCAGGTTCTAATCCCATCTCTGCCCATTGCCAATTGGAACTTGTTCGGGATGTACTTGCCTCACCTTTCTAAGCCTCAGGTGCCCCATCTGTAAAACCAGGACAATGACATGCATTTCACAAGGTGAGGATTGCACAAGGTGTGAATGAAAAGTTCCACTTCCCAAACATTCTGTTCAGAGGATTTACGGGCAGAGTCAAGATTCAGGAGGTGATGAGAAAATAGCTTTGTCCTGAAATCAGGCATGGGACCAGAGAGAAAAAGAAATACATGAAGGCCAAAACAGAAAGAGTTCAGATTAGACCCGATGAACAAGCAAAAATTGCTGTGACCCTAGGGACCTAGACTATTCGAGAAGATGATAAATGGGGGCTGTGGGGAAAGAGCCATGTTCTGGTACATGCTGTGTCTCAGAGCAGGTGAAGAGATGTGGGAAGATCCTCCCTCTAGGACCAATCAGTCCAGCTACTATATGAAGGTAGCTAGAATCGCAACCATGAATGAAGTCATGGACCTAGCCACTGAACATTGTGTCCCTTATCAATTTATTCCTTCTCAGCGGGGATCCACCCTTCAGTATCTGCTCTGTGATAATAGGTAAGACTCTTTTACAATGAGTGCAATGTTAATCTTTATCGGTAGAGGGTGCCAGAGGGACATCGCAGGACAAAGGGGCTTCTCAGTCCTGGTATATTGATCTTGTTTCCCTCACCCTGGCTGCAGGGCCTGTCAGCAGTGTGCAGCCCACCTCAGCCACGTGCCCAGACTGTGCAGGTTGTAGAGTTCTCAGGTCTCTGAGACCCCCAGCCTGGGCCCAGTGACCGACTTGCTCCAGCCTTTGTGCTGTGAACACTGTCCTCCAGGCCTCACACTTGCAGTGGAACCCCACCTCCTCCTGTATCCTAATCTCCAGGATCAGCTGGCCTGCACCCCAAAATGCCGTTTCCCACCATACTTCCAACGTGAGTGCCGCACACCATTGCAGCACTCACCAGCTTCAGCTCGCCTCCATCCGTGAAATCTTCCTTGCTCGCCTGGTGGCTGAATTCTGACCGAGCAGCCCAGTGAACTTAACCTCCATCTTGTGTGCTTGCCATGCCTTCTCCAACTGAGCTGCAGCCCCAGCCTTGCTGGGAGCCCCTCTTGCCAAGCTTATTTTCCCCTGAGCGCCCTCTCTTAGAGGATACCCAGTAGGGGTCTCTTTATATCTTCATAGTTACTTTCCTATCAGAATTAATAATTTTTTTATATTAAATGTCCCCTATTTGAATTTCTGTGTGGTTTCTGTTTCTCTGAGAGTACCCAGACCAACACAACTGTGAATGGCAGCTTACCTCACAAAGAGACAGCCAGAATTATGTGGTCTTGTTGGAAATATACAACACATCTATTAAACATTCTTGTCAAAACAGCAATCTGATCAAGCCTTAGATCTAACTGCAAGCATTCAAGGAATATACAGGACACAGGAATGTGTTAAATAGTATCATCAGAGGCAGTTAGCAAAATCCAGGCTGTGGGAAACTTCATAGGAAAAATTAGCCGGAATTCTTCAACAAATGAGAGACAGAGCCTATTAATTATAAGAGACTTAAAAGGCATATTAACCAATTAAAATTCATAGACATTCTTTGGATCTGGATTCAAAGAGATTGTTAAAAAAAGATTTATGTGACAATTGAGGAAATTTGAATACTTACTGGATATGTGATGACATTGAGGTAATTATTTTTAAAAAATAAAAGAGCTAATGGGGGAACTATAAACCCTGAATAATTGACGCCATTAGGGAATTATTTTTCTTATTATATATGATGGATATTTTTAAGAGCTTTGATTTTTCTTTTTAGATTTACTAGCTAAAATGTTAACAAATGAAATGATATGATGTTGGAGATTTGCTTCAAAATAATAGCATGGGGATGGGAAAATATATTGACCATGAGTTGATGATATCAAAACTTGGTAATGAGTGCTTGAGTCCACTTTTTGAAAAAGATTTTAACACTTCTATAAACTGATAATACAGAAAAGCAACCTAACTGAAAAATAAGCAAAGGGTATAAATAGTCAGTTCATGAAAGAAATATACATGGCCAAAAAACTTGTAAATGTGCTCAACTTTGCTGTAATAAAGAAAAGGCAATGAAATATCAATAAAAATATGGGGGAATGGATATTCCCATTGGCACTACCATATTGAAGAATCAGTTGGCTGAATTCTTCAAAATTTAAAATATGCATTTCTATAAACTCAACAGTTTTTCTTCTACCTATCTTAGAGAAATGGTCAAATGAGTGGACAGTAATATTAGTTTATTTCAAATTTATTTTTGATATAGCAGAATCCTAGAAGCAAACCAAATATCATCAATGGAGAAAGTGAAACTTTCTCATTTCTCAGTCGTGTCCAACTTTTTGTCACCCCTAGCCCACCAGGCTCCTCTGTCCATGTAATTTTCCAGAGAAGAATACTGGAGTGGGTTGCCATTTCCTTCTCCAGGGGCTCTTCCCAACCCTGGGACTGAACCTGGGTCTCCCGCATTGCAGGCAGACTCTTTACTGAATGAGCCAGCAGACTCTTGTCCTTAATAAAAAGAAGTAGTTAAAACATGATATAGGGACTCTCCACAGCAGTTATAAAAAGACTAACAGGTTGACATGGTTAAGAGCTCTAGGACATATTATCAAGTCAAAAAGCATATTACAAAGGTAGATGTTCCATTTGATCCCACTTCTGTAAAAATAAAACTAAACTAAAACATCCAGAATCATTTCAGTTCAGTTCAGTTGCTCAGTCATGTCCGACTCTTTGCGACCCCATGAATTGCAGAATAAATCCTCCTAAAAAAAAAAAAACGGCATATTTGTAAATGTTTAATACATACATGACTTCGTATATATACATACAATGCTTTGTTGACTTTTTGTAAGAATACACTCATAGTGCTTGTATAATCTTCTTTTACTTTATAAAGTATGTGAATGCCGCAGTGAATAAATCATAAGTGACCCGAGCAGGAGCTGTCTCCGTGGCAAAGTGGGAGAGAGGATCACAGTGGATTGGAAGGGTGGTGGGTCCTGCCCCAAAGGCCACACCTCCCAAGAGGCCTTGCCCCATCCTCCCTGCCGGGTCCCATCGGTGCATAGGTAAACAGTCAAGCTGTAAGATACAGAAAATCCAAATATGTTGTTTATTTAAAAGGGTTTCCTAAATGTGTCTTGTCATAGGATTTTAGGTCCAGGAGGGATCTTTGAGACCAGCTCTTTCAGTTCCTGATTTTTAAGGATGAGAAAGCTGAGATCTAGAGAAGCTAAAAGAGTTACCCAAGGCCCCCAGACTATTTGGCTATACACCAAGAGGACAGGCAGGAAAGCATGCCCAGGAAACTTCTGAATGTTTGGGAACCTGGAGGAAGTAAGGAGGGAATTATGTGTTCAGGACGAACGTCCAGATTAGAATTCCTGCAAAGTTGCTGACAGCCACGTATGAATGACCATGTCCAGCGATAAATCACCAGGATGAGGAGGATGAATCATCCCAGGCTTTGTTCTTTGTAGGACAGCACATTTTTCTCTGGCTCTCCCTGTTCTATATCAGGAGATTGTTTCCACCGGGGTCACCGGGCTGAAGGACCCACTAAATTTGGCTTCGTTCCTGTCTTGGCAAGCTGCCATGGCCGGGGTGGTGGAGGAGTGTTTACACGTGTCAGGCCCTAGGAACATTTTTGCTGTTCTGTCTGATAAAGCCCAGAGTCAGATGGGCAGAGTGGTGAAAAGAGCACTGGACATAGCGTCAGCTAGCTTGAGGTTAGTTGCTGTTCCGTCATGAACACAGCTTGTAAGCTTCAGCTAATCTTGTAGGGAGTTCTAAGCATGCAAAATAAATAGGTTCGGTGTGATTCCCTCAGGTCTTGTGTTTGGGGAACCTGTGTGGGAAGAAAAGTAACTTCCAAGCTGAGTAACCATTTTCAGAAGGAGAAAACGGTGCAATGATGCACTGGAATATATGTGGGTTATTTTCAAATATCTTTGGATGCTGATTTCTAACATAATTCCACAGTGATAAGAGAACAGGCTCTGTATGATCTCAGTACCTTTAGACCATGAAATGTTTACACCTTGTTTTATGTCCCTGAATATGTTCCAGAGTCTCCTGGTTTATAGTCTATGGGAACTTGCATAGAATTTGTACCTTGCTGTTGTGTGAAAATTGTATAAATCTTAATTATGTTGAATTGGTCACAGTGCTTTTAGGGTCTACTATATCCTTCTACTTCTCTGTCTATTCATTCTATTAATTTTTGAGAGTTTGAAATTAACTAAAAATCTGAATTTATATACTTAAAAAATAAATGTAGTATACAGTGGAACTACATATAACTTTGTTCTGTATTTTTCAAGTCTACTGAAAATGTGTTATCATACTTTCATAATTAAAACAAAATTTTTTTTTAAAGAAGAAAAAAGTAGTGCAGTATTGGAACCACAATCATAGGACCACGGCCAAATACTAAGGCAAGGAAAAGTAGGGTCAAGTTTGCCATCACTGTTCCATTCAGGGAGAGCAAGGAGGCTCATCCTTAGAACCAACTCTCTGTAATGGCTGCCCAGAGCAATGTGTTGGGAACGATGTGAACGAAGGCCGGACTCAGGGAAGAGCACTCTCTGATCCATTAATAATGCCTGCCAGGGGTGAGGAGCCAGCAGAACGGGGGAGGGTCACCATGTTTCTGTTACTCCTGCACACAGTTACATTTATGTTCCTATAGCCATGAGCCTGGAGAAGGCAATGGCACCCCACTCCAGTACTCTTGCCTGGAAAACCCTATGGACGGGGGAGCCTGGTGGGCTGCCGTCCATGGGGTTGCTAAGAGTCAGACACGACTGAGCGACTTCTCTTTCACTTTTCACTTTCATGCATTGGAGAAGGAAATGGCAACCCACCCAGTGTTCTTGCCTGGAGAATCCCATGGACAGGGGAGCCTGGTGGGCTGCCGTCCATGGGGTCACTAAGAGTCGGACACAACTGAAGCGACTTAGCAGCAGCAGCAGCAGCAACAGCCATGAGCCCATGGACCCAATGCAAAGTAGGAAAATGCAGGTGATAAAATCTTAGTAAGAAAGTTTCAAGAAGCTGGCTCATTTGGGATAAAAGCATCCCTGAATTAGGAAGAATCAGGAAGCCTGGGTTCTGTTCTTTGGTCTGTCACTAAACAGCTTTCAATCTTGGAGGAAAATCCTAAAGGAAAATCCTAATGGAAATCAACCCTGAATATTCATTGGAAGGACTGATGCTGAGGCTGAAGCTCTGGTATTTGGCCACCTGATGCAAAGAGCCAACTTATTGGAAAAGGCCGTAATTCTGGGAAAGATTGAGGGCAGGAGGAAAAGGGAGGAGCAGAAGATGGGATAATTATATGGTATCACTGACTCAGTGGATGTGAGTTTGAACAAACGCTGGGAGATAGTGAAGGACAGGGAAGCCTGACATGCTCTAATCCATGGGGTTGCAAAGAGTCCGACACAGCTCAGCAAGTGAACAACAACTTGGCAGAAATCAGTAACAGATTGAGAACACTATTTAAACCGAGTCCTCCTGTAACCGAGTTCTTCTAATGAGTTCATAATTAACCACTCCTTCAAAACTTTATTTCCTTTCTTGTCCTGCCCCTATTCCCATCAGGACTGATGAGTATCAGAGATAAAGGGGGATTGAAGCTGAGCAGGACCCTGGGGGCCCTTCCAAGTACAAGTCCCTTCCAGCTCCCTTTTGACTTTTCCTGACTTCCAAAGAGTTAATGATTACAACAGTGAAGTCATCTGACTCCTAGTTCCTCCTGAAGGGATATACATAACAATCTGATGCCTATCTTTGAGTTGTTCTGCAGAAATTAAGACCTCCACCAGGTGGAGGATGGTGACCACAGGCACATACACAGATCCCAGACTGGTTAGAACGAGAAGGTTGATGATTACGATTCCTGGAAAATCACCCTTATCGCACCACCAACCAATCAGAAAAATGTCCACAAGCTAATCAGGACTAGGACTCTCACTCCTAGAGCTGACTTTAAAAATCCTTCCCTGAAAGCCATCGGGCAGCTTGGGTCTTTCGAGCAACAGCTGAGCTGCCCAATCTTCTTGCTTGGCACCCTGCAGTAAATTCTGAACTTTCCTTCTCTACAACCTATGTCAGCAATTTGGCTCTGCTGCGTGTTGGGCAAGCCAACTCATCGTCAGTTTGACAATACTAAGTTCTGAAATCTGCTCTGGTTTGAGGTGTGATAAGGGAGGCCACTGGAGGGTCGTTTTTTTGGTCATGTTCAGGAAAGTAAATCAACCCATGAGAATGACATACATTAAAAATTCATTAGATAAAGATTACTTAGTAAACTTAATTGGCAATAATAATTTCATGTTATGATTATTACCATTTTTATTGTTACTGAATGACTAACCAGGGCCTGGTGAAGATGACAGTCTTTATGCCAACGGAACTTCTAAGTCTACATGTAGAACTGTGGCAAACCAGGACCCTTTGTGAAGTTATGTGTAAAAGTGAATAAGGACCAGAAGTAACACATAAAAATAATAAGCTATTTTTAAAATTTTTATTTGATGTTTCTAAAGTATCTTATTCAACAAAATAAAATGAACATCCCTTGAACATGTGAAGGGAAGCCCTCGGATGGCTTTCTCGGACAGAGTGGAGCCGTGTAGGACACTGTACTAGCTATAGACTTACTGGCTGTGAGAATAGACTGGCTAAGAAATCCTGGCTCACCAAATAAAGAAGATAATAATGCTACCTACCTACACAATTGTAATGAAGGTTAATTGAATTAACACATATAAGGTGTTTAATTTTATGTGTCAACTTGACTGGGCCATGGGGTGCCCAGACATATGATTAAACATTCTTCTGGGTGTGTCTTTGAGGTTATTACTGGGTGAAATTAGCATTTGAATCAGTGGATGTGAGTTTGAACGAAGTTCAAAATATCTGAGTTATCTGAATAAAGTATCTGAGTAAAGCAGATTTTCTTCCCCGTTGTGGGTGGGCCTCGTTGGATCCGTTGAAGGCCTAAATAGAACAGAATGGCTGAGGAAGGAAAAATTCTCTCTCTCTACCTGTTTTCAAGCCAGGACCACATCTCCTGCCTTAAGATGTGAACTCAAACTAGAACCATACCCACAGCTGTTCCCTGGTAGCTCAGAAGATAAGGAATCCGCTTGCAATGCAGGAGACTTGGATTTAATACCTGGGTCGGGAAGATCCCCTGGAGAAGGGAATGCCAACCCACGCCAGTATTCTTGCCTGGAAAATTCCATGAACAGAGGAGCCTGTCCAACTGCAGTCCATGGGGCCACAAAGAGTTGGACATGACTGAGGGGCCAGCACTTCATGTTCTTTTCTGGACCTCCACTTGCCAACTGCAGTTCTGAGGATTTCTAACCCTCCATAATCACATTATTGAACTCCTTTCAATAAATCTCTTTACACATATGTATGTAAATCGCTTATTGTTTTGTCAGGAGAAACACACTGACTGAAACCACCTATCTTGGCCGGGCATCATAGTAACCATATGTGTGAGTTATTTTACAACAGGAGGCCCTGGTAAGGACCACGGAACTAACAAGCCACCACCAACCAGAAGAACTTGGGAAATGTCAAAAGGAGGCACCACCTGTCCTACAGCTTCCCAGAATCCTTCACACTGGCATCCATTTTGGCTGAGCAATGTGCGTGCCACCAGGAAGAACCCTGAGTAAGAGTGATTGCCCAAAGACAAGCTGGAAACTGACCCCATCGCCATAAAACCCAAGACTGTGAGCCATGTGGCAGAGCAGTCCCCTGGGTCCCCTTACCCTCCTGCTCTCTGCCCAGGTGCCCCTTCCTTATAATGTCTCTTGCTTTGTCAGCCTGTGTGTCTCCTTGGACAATTCATTTCAAGGTGTTAGACAAGAACCTCCTTACAAGGCCCGGAAAGGATCTCCCTTCCTGCAACGGTTTCAGTTTCTCTGGACTAATACACATGGAGTTCTTAGGACAGTGTCTAGCACATACTTGGTGCGGCGTGGCATGCTCAGTCTTGGCTGACTCTTCGCGACCCCATGGACTGTAGCCCACCAGGCTCTTCTGTCCGTGGAATTCTCCAGGCAAGAATACTGGAGTGAGTTGCCATTTCCTTCTCCAGGGGATCCTCGCAACCCAGGAAAGGAACCTGAGTTTCTTGCATCTCCTGTGTTGGCAGGTGGATTCTTTACCACTGCCTCACCTGGGAACCCCCAGCACATACTTAGCACTCAATACATCTTGGTATTAAGATACATTATATTGAATCAAACAGGTTAAAGCTTGTTCCTTTAACCCTGGAATCCTTCCAGGGTTCCCTTGGAAGATCTTCAGTGGTGATGCTCAGTACGGAAACTGTTGTTGGGATTGAGCAGAGGGCTATCCTCACTGGCAAAACATAAAATGTGCCCACAACGAATTTCTCAAATCCAGAAGCTGTCAAAGCTCTGCTTCTGAGCCTCACTCTCTCTAATGTGTGCAGTACACCATTGTCAGGACACCCTTTCTAAAGCACTTTTGAAAATGCTACCAGGGCATCAAGGGTAAACTTCACTTCTCCCACAGGAGTTTATTGAGGCACTGGATTTGACCCCTGGGACACAACAGTACATGAAAATTCTACATACTCACAGAGTATGTGAGGGAGTCAGACAGCTGTGCAGGCATACACTTCCCTAATACTAAACTGATACAGGGCAACAGCAACTAAAAAGAACTTGGACCTGTGGGTGGGATCACTGAGACCTGATTCAGAAAGCCTTCCCCAAACTGCCTCTCCTCATACCCTCCTCATCCCAGTGAGCCACTTTGGTTTAGGTTAGATGGGTTTAGCATAAATTCATTCATTTTACAGATACTACTGGCAATCACTCACAAAAGCTTTTGAGGGAGATTGTTGAGACTGGAGGAACTAGACTCCCAGACATGGTTTGCCCAGTATCGCTGAACTCGGGTGTTGAGGGACCTGGATTTGAACTTGGATCCACCTTCTTCCTCCTCCCAGGCCCCGCTGCTCTCTCCCACTCTCCCCATTCCCCAGCATCATTGGGGTGCACTCAATCTGCCTTTGTCCATGCTGCTTCTGGGAAGACCCCTTCTCTGCACAGCTCATCTAAACATCTCTGTGTGAGTGAGTGAAGTCACTCAGTCATGTCCGCCTCTTTGCGACCCCGTGGACTGTAGCCCACCAGGCTCCTCTGTCCATGGGATTCTCCAGGCAAGAATACTGGAGTGGGTTGCCATTTCCTTCTCCAGGGGATCTTCCCAACCCAGGGATTGAACCCAGGTCTCCCGCATTGCAGGCAGACACTTTAACCTTTGAGCCACCAGGGAAGTGTGGTCCACCCTAAGTGCAATAGGAGAGGAGAAGAATGAGCTACCATCACAGGCTGAAATCATTAAGGGAAAACAGGGGGTTTATGTTAGACCTTGAAGAATGTGTGAGATGTAGGATTTAATTAAGTGAAATGTGGAGAAATAAGGCCTGGACTTAGAGAGCACTGGCGAGAAGTGGTGGATGGCTCCAGTGACCAAAAATAGGCTGTTTTGAGTAGCCTAGGAGAACTGTAGAAGATGGGATGTGAACTTAGCTGGGTGAGTTGTATTATATGAAAACAAATTCTCTCTTAAGAAATTCTCTACTAACTGGGGATTCAGAAACCCCCAAAATAATCTCTCTGAAATAACCCTCATGCCCAAGCACAAAACTGGGCACAGGGCAGTTTCTGAAGTTCAATACCAGATGGACCAATTGGCTGATATTCTCTTGAATTCATTTGAGGGCCAACTCCAAACCTTTCTGTCTGCTGACTCCTTCCTCCACATTTTCCATTTGCCTTAAAACAGCTTAACATTTTTGGTGCATTACTGAGGCCACTTTAATTTATCACTTTGTTTTAAAGACCCACACCATGCAAAAACAGCATAAAATTCCTCATTCTGTTGGAGGGCAGATGGTACTGAAGCCTTTACATGAGACATGCGATCTTTCATTGATGGGGTTGGTGTAAATTCAGTCTACTTTCTGTGATTTCTAACAGTCATGAATGGGAGCCACTTGTCTTTCTGAAGCAAGTTATGATGGTTTTTCTTTCTTTTTCTTTTTTTTTAACCACTAAAGCCACTGAAGAATGTCTGAGCAGCCACAGAGAGAAGCCAGGCAGCTGAGTTCTAAATTCCTCTCTTGTCTAGATCCAAGCAGGCTGAAATAGTTTAGAAAGGGTTGACTTACCAAACCTTCTCTTTCTCCCAGCTTTCCACGAGGTCTTTTTGTGTATCTATTTCTAAAATATTTGCTTTTTACATAGATTTTTGTGTTTCAAGCATTCTAAAGAACTTAGTTTAGGATTTCACGGGAGTCTGGCCGATAATTCAAAGGGAGAATTTCAAACAGAAATCAGGGCCGGTTTTTCCAGAAGTTTTGTTGGCATTATGCCTGATTGCTCTTATTTTTATAATGACGATAGTCCCTTCTTTCTCCCTTTGCTTTCTGCCTCTCTTCATGTACAGAAGAAGGCCTGGTTTTAGAGGTCTGTCTTGACAAAAATCACTATAATGGCATATATATGAGGATTAGGCATAGAAATGTCAGGGCTTATTAAATCTCAGTAGTCAAACTTGCTCTTATGTTTCCCATTACCGCTGCATCTCTGAGATGCCCCAGAGAGAGGGAGAGTTCTACTATCCCAGGGGAAATGCAGCCCCTTTCCAAGATTGAACAGAACCTTGCCTGGGGTCAATCGTTATTGGGAGACTGTGATGTTTTCCCCTTTTGCTGACTTTCAGAAAATTCTATTGCAGAGAAAACCTTTGGGAGTGCATGTCATCCGATTCTGTCAGGGAAGGGAAAGTCTAACTGTTCATGGTATTATTATTAAATACCCTGTATAAACCACAGAATCTGGCCATCCATAATCTCTCTCCCCAAGGACTTCAAAGAGCGTTGGAGACTTCACTGTCTTTTATTCATCCTCACAAGGGACACAAAGAGACAGAGGGGGTCAGAGTACATTAAACAATCTCCTAGCATACTCAGCTGTTGGAATACCACATCTTTTAATTTTCACTCTGGGCTCCTCCAACTAAGAAGAAATGTGAAGGGTTAGCAAGGTTCAGAAGGAACCCTAAAATAACTACTAAAGGCAGAGCCATCAGAACAGGGGCACTTGTCAGGCTTTTCAGAGGCACCCCTGCTTTTGTAGCAAGGGAATGACCTTGGCAAGCCACATGTGATGGAGGAAGGGAGACTCCTTACTTAATGCATGGGAAAAGCCATTGACTTCAGGAACGCAGAAATGATTGACTGACCCAGGACACACCTTACCCAAAAGGCAGGCTCTCCCACCTTCTGCCGCCAAGGAGAGCTGCTGACACATCTTGCTGGCAGTCTTCCACTTTAAAGAATTAATCTGCTGATCACCATAGACTCATCTTCCTGTGGGCTGCCAAGAAGAATCTGGGCCAATGGGAGTTTATGGTTGTAGGATCAGTCAGTCCAGGATATGAACTATAGTGACTCCATATCTCACTTTGTGGCCAGAGTGACCAGGAACACACTCAAGGGAAAAGTCCCTGATATCAGCCTGATCTCTAGGCAAAAAGTAAACCCAGAGGCATCTCTGCTCTTTCGACATCGTATTTTCTCGGGGTGTTTGGAAACCTTAACCCATATGCACAATCTCTCTCTGCCTCTCTCTTCCTTATTAGCCCATGACTTTACTCAATTGCTTTACAGAAAAGCTTTAATGAACTTATTACCAGTGTGTTGTCTCTCCAAAGGGCATTTTCATTTATGAAAAATGAAAATATTAGAGATCAAAGACTAAAACTGATAGAGATGGGGACTCTCCTGGTCGTCTAGTGCTTAAGAATCTGCTTTCCAAAGCAGGACACACGGGTTTGATTCCTGGTCCAGAACTAAAATCCCACATGCCGTGGGGTAACTAAGCCTGTCGACCCCAACTATTGAACCCATGCCCTAGAGCCTGTTCTCTGCAACAGTAGAAGCCACTGCGATGAGAAGCCTGAGCACCGCAGCTAGAGAGTAGCCTCCACTCAACACAACTAGAGAAAGCCCACTGTCAACCACAAAGACCCAGTGCAACTAAAGATGAACAAGAGCAAGAACAACAATGATAAAATCTGATCTTGATGAGGAATTGGCAAGTCAGGTGGAGGAGGCATTTCAGCCACAGCACACCCATCCCTCTCTTGGATATGGATTATATGAGATGTGTGGCAGATACCTGTTCTACCTACTCCTCTCTCTCTGCAAGGCAGAGCAAAGTGAAGAGACCAGCATGGAGGAAAGCTGAGTTCCTCTGCTGGCTCTCAGCACTGTGACTTGGGCCTTACCCTTCACCTTTCTCAGTTTGCTTCTCTGAAGAATGACGGATGGGAGAAAGACTCACTCATACTACTCCATCTCCATCTCCTCCCCTTGGCCCTCATCCTTCTCCCTCACTGTCGGGGCCACTGTGTAGATATCAGAGTCTACTGGCCAGCTGTGGAAGTTGGAGTGAGAAACCATGGCCTATTGCCAGTTCACGCCAGAATTTTTATATGGGTCAAGTTAGGGAGCAGCCATCTGGTGAAAGGGTGGAATTAGCATGTACTGGGCTTTACATACCATGGTATCCATTTCCCCCAAGCCTTTGCTGACTCTATTTCTAACTAGCTCATCCCCAAGATAACTTACAGTCTAGAATTTCAGGATTCAAAATGTTGGCCTCAGCACTGGGGTCTGACCTACCAGCTGCTTCAGGTGGACTCTCTCACCAGCCCTTCTGTACTGCTTATTTTCCCTCCTTTTCTACTCCAGCAGGCTAGAGGTACATCATCCCCTGTGGCAGCGCTCCCTGTCTTACACAGGAGGGAGTGTGGAGGCACTGGGGAGCCTGTCAGCTCCCACCAGCCCTAGTGGAGGCACCGGGATGGGCAGGTCGGCAGTCAGGGAAAGGGCATAACCCAACCAGTTGTATCAGAGCCACCTGCCTGAGAGATAGGCAGGGCACGGTAAACAGTTTTCATCAAAATTAAAAATAGAACCTGCAGAACAGGTTTTTCAGTGTGCTGGAGCCTACTGCCAAGATCAAAGTGATTCCCATGGATGTGATGAGTGTGGGGGTAGGCCAGAGAAAGAACTGATGAATGTGGTGAGATTTTATGTTGTTTTAACCTCTGCCACACTCTTCAGGTCCGTACATTTCGTTCCATGCTCAGATGCTATCCAGATGATTCATAATCTAGTGTTGTTGGCTTCAACACAGGTCGAAAGGTAACTAGACCAAGTGTATTCTATGTCAGGAACTACTCACCTGAAAGGCCTTCAGTTCAGGGAACCAGTTGTGTCACGGGGCCCGTGTTACATCCTAACTGCGCTACTAGGGGCTGAGGGTACACAGTGGACATGGTGAGCTCCTTCTGTCCCCTCAGGGGCCAGGCGCATGGTCAGGAAACTTTAAAATGAATGAGATGCAGAGAAGGCCATGGGGGCATGGAAGAGGGGCCCTTCTCTCTGGATGGTAGGACAGGGCCTTGGGGAAATAAAACAGGAGGTGTGACTTGCAGGATGAAGTTACTCAGGTGAGAGGGAGAAAGAGAAGAGCATTCCTAGCAGAGGGAGCTCTTTTTTTTGTATTGATATAGGCTTGTTGGGAGTTGGGAAGGGGGTGATGGGGGGAAAAAAGAATTGCAACCTCTCTTTTTCCTATTCTCCTCATTCCCACTCTTATCCCTGCAGGAAGAGAGAAAAATCAAATAGGTTTTTTGGGGCTTAAAGAAAATATCAGATCAGAGTATTGTTTCTAATGCGTAATAGCAGCAAAACCAACCAATAAAAATCCAACCTGTGAATAACCAGAATGCCTATGCACAGGGAAATGGTTAAACATATACGGTGCATCCATCTATATTGTGGAATAGTACATAGTCATTAAAAGAAACAAGATAGATTTATATATGTAAACAGCTATCTAAGAAATAGTAAAAAAAAAGTACGTCATAGAAAAAATAGGTAAAATATGTTTCCATTTTTCTAAAGAAAGAGAAACTTCACTTGAATTTATTTATTTTCTGTACATATACATGCATATACAAACACACAGAAAAAAATTCTGGAAAGATACTCAACTTCTGGGAAAGGGTGTAGGACTGGAGGAAGAGGGACTTTCACAATTTATTAGGTTCACTTCTATAGTATTTGCATTTTAACCAAAGCATGTATTACTTGAGGTTTTTTTCTTTTTTTTTTTAACGTGGGGAAAAAGTATTTGAATAGAAGGACAAAGTTCTTCAGAGAAATGCTACAAAGTCTTCTTTGTCCGTGTCTTTCACTTCCACATTCCTGCATCTGGTGCTTCTTCCTTTGCTCAGTCAAGTAAGACTCTTTGTGACCCTTGGACTGTAGCCCTAGCCTGCAAGGCTCCTCTGTCCATGGGATTTCCCAGTCAAGAATACTGGAGTGGGTTGCCATGTCCTTCTCCAGGGGATCTTCCTCACCCAGGGATCAAACTTGCATCTCTTGCATCTCCAGCATTGGCAGGTGGATTCTTTACCATTAGCACTACCTAGAATGCTACCTGCATTCTGGACACTCATCTAAATTCAGGGAGACCGAGATGCCCCAGAAGCTCAACTTTGTAACTGTTACCATAAATAACACCCAAATGAGAGAACCAAAGTGAGCTGGTGTACCTGGAGCCATTGACTTGTTTGCTGGCTTCTACATTGTTGGAAGAGGGTTGTTAATTTGATTTTTCTCTCAGGATTAGTTTTCTAGTGTTAAGTAATTCTGGGGAGCCCTTTTGTAATCACTTACAAATAAATAAAGAAGAGATATTGTCATTAAAATAAACTGTCAATCAAATTTAATGCTGTCATAAAGAGCATAATCTAAGTTCTAATGTTATTTTAAATTATAATGTTGTATTAATATATGTGCTGTACTGTACAAAATAGATAACAAAAGCTTACTGGGAACTTACTTGGCAATTAGGTCCAGTGGTTGGGACTCAGCTTCCACTGGTCAGGGCACAGGTTCAATCCCTGGTCAGGGAACTAAGATCCCACAAGCCGAATGGCATGGCCAAAAAACAAACAAACAAACAAACAAACAAACAAGGACCTACTGTATAGCACAAAGAACTATACTCAATATTTTATAATAACCTATAAGGGAAAAAAATCTGAAAAAGAACATATTGATAACTGAATCACTGTGCTATAAGCCGGAAACTAACACAACATTGCTGTGAATCAACCATGAAGTGAAAGTGAAAGTCAGTCATGTCTGACTCTCTGCGACCCCATGGATCATACAGTGCATGGAATTCTCCAGGCCAGAATACTGGAGTGGGTAGCCTTTCCCTTCTCCAGGGGATCTTCCCAACCCAGGGATTGAACCCAGGTCTCCCACATTGCAGGAGGATTCTTTACCAGCTGAGCCACTAGGGAAGCCCAGGAACAGTGAAGTGGGCAGCCTATGCCTTTTCCCAACCCAGGAATCAAACCAGGGTCTCCTGCATTGAAGGCAGATTCTCACCCAGCTGAGCTACCAGGGAAGCCCAAATCAACCATACTTCAGTAAGAAAAATTACAAAATGGTGTCATAGGCTAGCATACCTAAAGGCAGTATTTTCAAAAATAGTTCCTCTTACCCATCTCCCACTTCCATCAAAAGGTCATTAGATTTCATTTGATCCAATGTAAAACCAACCACAAAACAGAAGTATGTAGCACTAACAGTGCTTCAGTGACATCATGTTAGAGATTTCCCACCAGTACTAGGACATCGAGTTCTTTGGTGTCTCCCCTGCAGAAAAGTTCTAAGTAACCTGATGTATCAAATCAACTCCCCTAGACAAGGAGTCCCTGATTCTACTTGAAATTGCTTTCCTAGACCTCTGGTTCCAGTCAGACTTAGAGAGAGTGTCTGACTTGCCTAATCCTTCAACTTACTGGAGATAGAAAATGAATATAAATAACAGAACTTTCTCCCAACTCTAGAAATCAGAGCCTGTGGTGTTTGATGTCCTTTCTCATTGTTCAGTTCTGTAAGTCAGGTTGCTTATCCTTCTTAGGCTCCCATTTCTTCATGTCTATGATAGGTGCACAGTTTCTATGCCAGAGAACATGCTTAAGCAGCCTTCCATCCTCAAGGGAAGAGCTCTGATAGTAGAGAAGAGCGTGGTAGTCTCACAGCAAAGCAAAGCCATCCATAGAAGACCCTTTTCTTTTCCATAAGATATTCTCCAAATGAGAAGCTAGAGGTAAGGATGTTGCTTGATAGTCAGAGATCCCTATGTCCAAGTTTACCTAAGTCCCAGGTCTGTAACTGGGGTCCCAGCACATAATTCAGAGGATTCATGAACTAGCTGGAGGCAGGAAAAAATTCCACCTTTATTTTTACTAATCTCTCTTTGAAATCAAACAACTTTTCTATTTTCAGTGTGCTTACAAAGCACAGTAGTATCATTCAATCAGTACTTGTGATGTGTTCATTGGCAGGAATCACACATAAGCTACAGAAGGTTGCGGTTGTCCCAGATAGTTGCACTCATCTTTACTACAAAATTATAGTAGGCGTTTGACCTTCAGGCCTTCCCTGATATCTCAGTTGGTAAAGAATCTACCTGCAATGCAGGAGACCCTGGTTCGAGTCCTGGGTTGGGAAGATCCACTGGAGAAGGGATAGGCTACCCACTCCAGTATTCTTGGGCTTTCCTTGTGGCTCAGCTGATAAAGAATCCGCCCATAATGTGGGAGACCTGAGTTTGATCCCTGGGTTGAGAAGATCCCCTGGAGAAGGGAAAGGCTATCCACTCCAGTATTCTGGCCTGGAGAATTCCATGGACTGCATGGTCCATGGGGTCACAAAGAGTCGGACATGACTGAGTAACTTTCACTTCACTTCTCTTTGACCTTCAGGTAGATTTTAACGCTTAATCAAGAAACACATATATTACTATGTCACAGATTTTAATTTTTTTAACTTCTTCATTTTTTATTTTTTGGCCACACCATGGCAAGTGGGAGTTCCCCAACAAGGGATTGAACCAGCACCCCCTTGCACTGGAAGGTGAAGTTTTAACCACTGCACTGCCAAGGAAGTCCTTACATCACAGATTTTTAAACAAATATTCCAATAACTGTATTTCATTATAATCAGATTCCTTTATAACCTAATATGTTTTCTTTTACTGTCTTCTTTAAAGACAGTCTTCTGAGAAGGATTTATAAGCGTAACCAGACTGCTAAAGGAGTTCACGCCCAATAAAGATTAAGAACCTCTGCTCTAAGTGGGGTTAGAATGGGTCTTGCAAATGTTTCTAAAGGTCTGCATCAATGTCATTTTATTTGCACATTCCTGAGATTCAGCTCCTAGCTCCCTGAGTTCCTCCTAACCGAATATGCTAAGGAAGAAGCTACATCTGTACAAACACCATCCAACTAAAGTGTCAGGTTTCCTCCTCTTCACAGTTGTTGGAAGCCAACAGCTAACAGCATTAGAAGGATCGAATATCCTGTGTGGCTGGAAGAAGAGAGAGAAACTTCTATGGGATCTCAATCCAGGCATTTTGGTTTAACTCTGCTACCCTATTTGCTTTGCTCTGAATTAAGTGCAATCAGTAAGTGTTCTTAAAATGAAATAATAAGTCACAAAGCTGAAAGTTGCTAGTTTATATTCTCAGTAGGACATTAGGGCATCACCTAATAGCTGTTTAACAACTTAATTTTGAAGAGTCACGCCTCTGATCAGTGCCTAGACCAGGCATGACAAATGGATTTCACCCTGATCTGCTCAAGTTACCATTGTGTTGGGAAGGGTTCTGAGGCCAACTGCAAGCTTGAGGGGGAAAGTGCTGTGGTTGATTCTTGATGTCTACCATGGTAAAGTGATGTAGCTAGGTACGTGCCTGTGATTATCCTGAGTCCAGTCCTTACTGTTACCAACAGCCGCCTTTAATTGAGACCCAGAAAGAAATACATTCTTCAACATTCCTTCTATGTCCCTCTCTGTACTGAAAAGCAAGGGAAACCTCAGTTCCTGCAACTATTTTGCCAACTTATTGATTTAAATTGATGAACAATTTGATGATGAGCATTAAACACAGAATGACATTGTAAAAAATTGCCTGAGATTTTAGCAGAGTTGATGAGGGGGAATTTAAATCAAGATAATTTGATCAAAGAAATTGTGATTCCTGTGCTTTCCTACTGCTCAGTGGTATCGTAAAGTTTGACCTCACGACTTCTGCTTGGGAACACTTCTCCCAAAGCCAGTGTTCACAGACTCAGTTCCCCTGGAAGGGAAGAAAATGGATGAATTTGCCAGGCTGTCTTAAACAAACCTGATTAAGGAGGTAGTTTCCAAAGTAATTCATGGTCCCTAGCAGTCTTGTTCAACTAGTGTTTGGGCCCTGACCCACATTTTGGCCGAGATTCATGTTCAAATTTCTGATCATCCTTTACCCACACTACAGCCGTGGGTTCTAGCTA
Source organism: Oryx dammah (assembly GCF_014754425.2). Lineage (NCBI taxonomy): Eukaryota > Metazoa > Chordata > Mammalia > Artiodactyla > Bovidae > Oryx > Oryx dammah. Next base: position 39,382,543 of record NW_024070186.1, read on the forward strand.
CAGAAGTGTAGTGTTCCATTGTTTCTTCTAATCTTATACTTTCATTTATGCACCAGCCATGTGCCTGTCACCCTTAAGGAACATACAGCCAAGTCAGAAACAGACAAACTAAAGAATCATTAAATTTAAAATAAAGAACTTCACAGTTCTCTAAACTCTACAGTTTAAAATAAAGGGCTCTAAAAAGAGATCCTGCCTACACTCTTGGTGAGAATGAAAACTGGTGTGCCACTATGGAGAACATTATCTGGGTTCCTCGAAAAAAAAAAAAAAGTTGCTATGTGATCCAGCAATCCCACCCCTGGATATATATCTGGACAAAATCCAAATCTGAAAAGATACTCACACTCCCATGTTCTTAGCAGCACTATTCACAATAGCCAAGACAAAGAGACAACCTAAGTGTCCATTGCCAGATGAATGGGTAAAGAAGATGCGTATAAATATTTCTAATGAAGTACCATTCAGCCATAAAAAAGAATGAAACAATGCCACTTGCAATAACATAGATACAACTAGAGATGATCATACTAAGTGAGATAAGTCAGAAAGAGAAAGACAAATATCATACAACATCACTTACATGTGAAACCTAAATCATGACACAAATGAACTTATCTACAAAACAGACTCACAGACATGGAAAACAGACTTCTGGTTGCCAAGGGGCAGTGGGGGTGAGATGAATTGACGGTTGGGGATTAGTAGACGCAAAGTATTATATACAGAATGGGTAAACAGTAGGATCTTCCTGCATAGCACAGGAAACTATATATATTCAATATCCTTTGATAAACCATAATGGAAAAGAATATGAAAAAGAACATATATAATATAATGAATAATTATATTAGTTTGGGCTTTTCTGGTGGCTCAGATGGTAAAGAATCTGCTTACAATGCAGGAGACCTTACAATGCAGGATTCATTCCTTGGGTTGGGAAGATCCCTTGGAGAAGTGAATGGCAACACACTGCGTTCTTGCCTGGAGAATCTCACGGACAGAGGAGCCTGGGGAGCTATAGTCCATGGGGCCACAAAGAGTCAGACACAACTGAAGCGACTTTGCACACACACACATACCAGAAGCTAATACACTGTAATTCAACTAGCTTTCAATAAAATAGATTTTAAAATAAAAGAGCTCTATAGCACATGATTGTGAACCCCAGTCTTTGGGGTCAGGGAAAATCTTTTGGAGGAAGAGACACTCAAATGAAACCCTCAAGGAAGAGTAGGAGAAAGCAAGATAGAGGGAGGTGCGGAAACTCTCAGCAAGGTAGGGAGAGGTGGGTAAAGAGTAAGAGGGAGAGGCAGTGGCTCCGGAGCAGAGCGTGTAAGAGAAGGGATGGAGGTCGGGAAGGTGGTGAGAACAAGGCTGGAGAAGTAAGGAAGGGCCAAGACCATAAACCATCCCAAATGATACTAAGAATTTGAAGCCATATCCTGAGAGCAGTTATAAAATATTAATTTTATTCTGTTTGCTTTGGCCGCTCCATGGAGAATGAAGTTGAAGGAAACAAGATTGCAAGTTGGTGAAAGTTTGTCTTAGGACACACAGGGAAACGGGAAGAGGAGGGAACCATCTTGACAGCAATAAAGCCAAGTGTCATGGAGCGCTGAAATGTTCCTCAAGACGTCACAGACCGCCTAGAGGCTCAGAGCAGTCTGGCAACCAGCATTTCTCTGGTTTATGCCACCATCAACCCTCTGGGTACCTCATGGCTTCTACTTACTGCCTTTTATGTGTTGGCTTCAGCCTTTCCTGCAATAGAAAATTTTCCCCATTTTCCATTCCCTGAATTTACCACAACAGCCCTAGCCTGTATCATTCCAGGGTCTCCAAGACCAGGGACCTTTTGATGGTTCAAGCAGAAAACGCCTAGGGAAGATTATTATTGGTTGTTTCTAGGTCACATGCCTATGGCTGAACCAATCACCTGAGGTTAAGCAACTGGGAGTCCTACTGCAACCATATGTTGTGGGGAGGAGTTCTCCAAAAAGTGGCAATCCATCAGCAACCTGAAGCAATTTTTCAGAAAAGTGTCATTGGCAGGTACATTGGGCTTCATGGCTTGCTTGAAGATATTTTTCTAAACACAGGTAACTGCTTTCACAACTTTAAGTTTCAGTTTCTTCTGCTAGAGAACAAGAATTTGTCAGGTTAGATGTTTCTTAAATAAATCTGGCTTCTTAAATAAATCTCTAATCTGTAGAATACCCATCAGACTTAGGAGTATGGGCAAAAGAAACAAAACAAATAAAAATATTATGTACTGTCTCTTTCTCTATCAAGAGTCTTTTAGTAACAGACCGGACCAGTCGTGTTTCCTTGATCACTAACAACAGAAAGTGCCACTGGCAAACCTGAGCAAAATAAAATGTATTGGGAGAATATTGAAAGCAGACAGACAGGGCATCTCTGACGCCTATGAAACAGGAACCATAGGATTGGTAGATTGGTAGCAGGAGTCTGTCAGAGAATACCACTGGGATGAAGAGCTCCAGATACACACAAGGGTAAAAAATTACAAAAAAAAAAAAAAGGCAGGAAATTTGAATAAGAATCAATACATGAATAAGTATAACTCACTTGGCTGTACACCTGAAGCTAACACATCATTGATCAACTATATTTCAATACAAAATAAAAAATTTTTTTAAAAAGAAGAAAAGCAGGAAAATTATCTTCATAAAAGTCAGGACAATGGTTACCTCAAGAAGTGAAAATTGGACCAGAATACATAATTTTTAGGGCCCAATGCAAAATGAAAATGCATAACTGTTGGGTCATAGTTTATTAGGAATTTTAAGGTGGCAACTCAAAGCATGAAACCAAGCCTGGGACACTTCTGAGCACGGCGTCCTTTGCCACTGCACAGCCAACATACCCATGAGGCTGTCCCTGATGAGGGAGAAGATTTCAACTGGTGAGGGACACACAGGAAGCTTTAGGAGGCTGAAATCTTCACAGTGGTGCTCTGTGGGCACGTGTTCAGCTATTTGTAAATCTTGCATGTAGTTTTGCATTGCAGGCAGATTCTTTACCAACTGAGCTTTGAGGCCAGCCCACTGCTAGGCTCCTCTGTCATGGGATTCCAGGACAGGAAACCTGGGCTTGATTTCTGGGTCAGGAAGTTCCCCTGAAGAAGGAAATGGCAACCCACTCCAGTATTCTTGCCTGGAAAATCCCATGACAGTGGAGCCTAGCAGTCTACAGTCCATGGGGGTCACAAGAGTTGGACATGGCTTAGTGACTAAGCCACCAACCATATAGTTTTATGCACTCTTTCCTAAGTGTTGTTATATTTTGCAATTTAAAGAAAAATTGAACCACATCTTCTGTCCTATGTAAACCATACAACTTTCAACATGCCAGGAGAAAAGAGTCTGAGTGGCCAAGTTCAGGTCAAATGCCCTTGTCCCACTGCCATAAAAGGATAGCAATCTAATAATAAAAACAAAAATGAGAAGGTAAACAAGAACAAGATGAAGAAGGACAATAACAGCAAGTAAAGAGCTAATACTTACTGAGAAGTCACTGCATGTTTTAGACGCTATTCTGAATTAACCCATTAAATACCCACTACAACCTTATGAGATAGAGACTTCGTGATCACTAAGATCTCACACTGTGAGGGAAAGAGAATTCTCCAGAAATGAAGTGGATATGTTGGGATATAGAAAGGGTGTGGGGAGCCAAGAAATGCCAAAGTCCACTACACAGGTCCTGATAGCTCAGTCGGTAAAGAATTTGCCTGCCATGTAAGAGACCCTGCTTGGATTCCTGGGTGGGGAAGATCCATTGGAGAAGGGATTGGCTACCCCCTTCAGTATTCTGGCCTTGAGAATTCAGTCCATGGGGTCACAGAGTCGGACACGACTGAGTGACTCACTTCACTTCACTACACAGGTCAGTGAGAAAATATGGCATGGGTACAAGCTATTCTTTTTTGGATTTAATAATAATTGGTTGGTTTTCAAAGTTTAATGCTCTATGCTAGGTAATATACAGAGAAAACAATGCTGAACAAGACAGTGGACTTCAAGTTATAATATGTCACTTAAGAAAAAAAGAGAGGAAGAGGGAAAAAAATACCTCTAAGGAAACAATACAGGAATTGCTCAGGATCTCAGGAAAACGAGTATTGGAGGCATTATTATCACATTACATGTTGCATTCTCAAGGTACTTCAGCCCTGCAAAGATGGACTCAGAAACCGCACCCAGCTAAGAGGTCCATTTCTTTCACAGTGAGTCTGCTCTCAGAGTTAACCTGACCACAGACATCCTTGCTTTTTTGCCAGACTGGAACAGCTGAAGAGCATGACTGCACACATTAGATTCACAGATATGCAAGGCTGGCAAGTGGGGAGCTCATCACGACTCAGAAATCTGGAAATCCCATTAGCGACAGATGCAGCCCGGCATGCATGTCTGGGGAGGCCCTGGCTCCAGCTCTTGGGACCAAGGCAGATTCATCTTAGATCATGACAGCCACTCCAGGCCAACCTGAGATTAGGGTGAGGGGGAGCCATGTGACAAGGAAGGAGCCGATAAAGTCAGGCACTTCTCAACCATCCACTTGCCTCAGGGCAGGGCAAAGAGGCCAGTTGCTGGAGACAAGGGCTCAAGTACCTGGAGGTTCTCTAACTGATGTTTGAATTAGGAACCTAAGTGCCTCAATTTGAATATTACCTCTACCACTTCAGCTTGAGCAAGTTACTTAACCTCTCTTTGCCTTGGTTTCTCATCTGCAAAATGGGGATGAGACATTCGATTGTTAGGATTAAATGAGATAACCATATACTAGCAATGGTGTTTATTGTTACTGGTGTCACAAAGTGAGGGGTTGAATAACAGGATCTCTAAGGGACTTCCCTCGGAGAAGGCAATGGCACCCCACTCCAGTACTCTTGCTGGAAAATCCTATGGACGGAGGAGCCTGGTAGGCTGCAGTCCATGGGGTCGCTAAGAGTCGGACACGACTGAGCGACTTCATTTTGACTTTTCACTTTCATGTATTGGAGAAGGAAATGGCAACCCACTCCAGTGTTCTTGTCTGGAGAATCCCAGGGATGGGGGAGCCTGGTGGGTTGCCGTCTATGGGGTCGTACAGAGTTGGACATGACTGAAGTGACTTAGCAGCAGCAGCAAGGGACTTCCCTGGGGGTCCAGTGATTAAGACTTCACCTTCCAATTCAGGGGATGCAGGTTCAACCCCTGGTCAGGGAACAAAGATCCCACATGCTTTGGGACCAAAAAACCAAAACATAAAACAAGCAATACAGCAACAAATTCAATAAAGATTAAAGAATAAAAAAGAATCTCTAAGTCCCTTTCTAGTGCTGACATGCTGTGACATTATTTTTTTTTAAGATTTTTTTTATGTGGGCCATTTTAAAAGTCTTTATTGAATTTGTTACAATATTGTTTCTGTTTTATGGGTTTTTTTTTTGGCTGCACAGCTTGTGGGATAGCTTCCCAACCAGATATCGAACCCACACCCCCTGCATTGGAAGGCAAAGTCTTAAACCACTGGACTGCCAAGGAAGTCCCTCTGTGACATTCTTAAAGCAAAAGTATTCATGACTTTGGATTTCTATTAACAGAACTTATTATTCAATTGAAGGCATTACCTGTGAGTGTATTTTCACTTCTATTTTTATGTCTATTCACATCTCTGGTGATATTCAGGCACTCGCTCATGCAAAAGATGAGTATTTTAGCCTATCTGCTTTAACAGTGATAATCAGTGCAGTCCAGGGTTGAACAAGGAGTGAAACTTGGAGACCTTATTTGTCTACTTTTAATCAGCTCTATTTTTTAAAGATCGTTCCTTCAGGAAGGGCTGAGTTGAAGCTGAAAGGGGCTTGTGTAAATGTGAAGATGGTCCCATGACAGGAGAATTCTAGATTTAGAAGTTCAACGTGGAGATTATACTTACTGAAAATATTCTTAATGTATATTTTAGTGGTAAATTGTTAACATTCTTTCCATATTTCCTGACCTCAGTTATTCCCTTTCCTCCACTGTGGTTGAGGGTGAAATTCAGGAATGGATATCTTTCAGAGAACCAAGGAGACAGAACTTTGCCTGTGGTCAGAAAAAAAAGGAGATGGGGTGGGGAGAAATTTTAGTTGCTTCAGAGCTGGTTTGTGAAAAGTCAGGGGCGGAAAGGCGGTGGGAGAAGGCCTCTCCAGGGGCCCAGCTGAAGCTCCAATTCCCCATTCCTCTTTATTTGGCTTGTGGTTCCGAAGGCCCAGGGAAAACACAGACTTCCACAAATGTAACCCCAGGCAAACTATTAGAAGAAACAAAGCTTAGACAATTTGCACCAACTATAGAAAGTAAAAGCAATAAACTGCAAGAGCAGATGAGACCTTCCTGTTGGAGGTACTGTAATATCTCAAAGCCAATAAAAGAGTCCTTCAAATGCATCCTCAAAGTAACTAGACTGTTTATCGTGATGTCACATTTATGACCCACACAAGTAGCAGTCAACTAATATCATTATAAAACTGATTTATAAGCACTTACATTGGATTTTTCCTCCTATTGGGACCTCAGATTTGACAAGATCACCTCCCTACTTGCATGAGGAATTCCTGTCGTAACTGGGGACTATATACATACAGAAGGCAAGATGGTTCCTGTTGATGACAGTTTTACATATTCCATTTTTCTTTCCCCAAGGGCAAAAGTCACATGCATATGGTTGAATTCTTGGTAGGGGCTCTTTCAATTTCCATGATGTTGATATTCAGATACAGAGAATTTGTCTGGGAAAAGATCTCTAATAAAATTATGAATAAATCACTTGGACTGAACCCAGACAGAGAAACCGATGTGATTTTTTAGAAGTTGAGAACTTCAGATTCGTCAGCAACATTTTGGTAAATTCATTTTTGAAAACAGCAAACCACAAATTGGTTTTGTGAATTATGTCCATCACCAGATTTGTGAGGCCGGGAAAACTAGGGAAAGATGACGACTGTAATCCCGCAAATGTCTGATTTCTACCCCCAACCCCCACTCCAAAGGAACAACTGTCCTTTCAGAGCCAAGTCCTGACTTCAAGGCTGCGGAGAGTCCCACTCTCTGAAAGCCCTGCAGAAAACTAGGGGGTGGAAGGCAATCATTTAAAAGAGATCACATTCAGTTTTATTAAAAAACCAAAACAGCTGGGGCATTGATTTGCAAGCTCTGTAATGCCATTGGTATGCCTGACCTGGCCAAGATATTAAAAAGATATTTAAGGCAGTGTCAGTAAGTGTCTCAGGCACAAACTTTGGCATATTCAAACAGCATTATGGAGCTGTGGGTAATTCGTCTTCCTTTATGTTTCGCTATGCAGAGAGAAGGGGAGGGAACTTTTACAAAATGATTTACTGTGACATATCCATTCTAATGAAAGCCTGTGCCGCCCGCCCGCCAGCACTGCTGGCCGATCTGCCCCGACCCAGATGCTCGGCCATATGTCCCATGCTTGGTGTGAGAGACAATTGTGTTGGTGGAGAACGAATGAGTCCAAGGATCCGGGTTTTTTTTTTTTTTTTTTAACAGAAATTCCAAAAAGCTCTGAGGTTACTGGCTTCAGTAAGAGAGGCAGCAGGAAAGGGCCCATCAGTTTGGGGTTAAGTGTTTTTAAGGATGCTCCAGCGGTATAACCACAGGATGGGGTAAGATTTAGTGTCTCCGCGGGGCCAGGGGGATGGCTGGGAGAGGAGTTCCGGCTTCGTGGGTGCAGGTTTCCAACCTCGCGGGCCTCCCTGCTCAGGTTCTCTTCTTTCTTACGTCACCCCAGCTGGCTTCCCTCTGACTTCCGGCAGCAGCCGCATTCCTTGGATCCGCACGTCCTAGCTCTTTCTCAGCTGCGCTGTTACTTACCGCTTACTTCCTGGAAGCAGCTGCTGCTTCGACAAAGTGTTTTTCTAGCCCCCTGCCTATTGCGAAACTGGCCTAATTGCCTTCCCCTCTTGGAATGAAATCAACATTCATTGAACACTGACTATATGTAAGACATCATGCTTGGCCCTATGAAAGAAAGAAATCTGTTATAAAGCTGGGTTTTTGTCTCAAAAAGCCTCTGATCTACCTGTGAATTAAGGCTCCCACTGTAGGCTTCGGGCAAGTTTTCTTAACCTCTCTGTACCTTAGTTTCTTCATCCATAAAATAGGGAGAATAATAATACATAAATCTGTGCATGTGCTCAGTCATGTCTGACTCTTCAGGACCCCATGGATTGTAGCCCACCAGGCTCCCCTGTCTGTGAAGTTTTCCAGGCAAGAATATTAGAATGAGTTGCCATTTCCTACTCCAGAGAATCTTGGGGAATCAAACCCAGATCTTTTGTGTCTCCTATACTGGCAGGTGGATTCTTTACCCCTGCTGCCACCTGGGAAGGTAAAAAATACATAAGACTGCTATAAGGAAACGAATGTGTGCAAAATGCATGAAATGTGGTAAGCATTTAATAAATGTTGAACTGTACAAAAAAGATCTCCACGACCAAGAGAATCACGATGGTGTGATCACTCACCTAGAACCAGACATCCTAGAATGTGAAGTCAAGTGGGCCTTAGAAAGCATTACTACGAACAAAGCTAGTGGAAGTGATGGAATTCCAGTTGAGCTATTTCAAATCCTGATGATGCTGTCAAAGTGCTGCACTCGATATGCCAGCAAATTTGGAAAACTCAGCAGTGGCCACAGGACTAGAAAAAGTCAGTTTTAATTCCAGTCCCAAAGAAAGGCAATGCCAAAGAATGCTCAAACTACCGCACAATTGCACTCATCTCCCATGCTAGTAAAGTAATGCTCAAAATTCTCCAAGCCAGGCTTCAGCACATATGAACCATGAACTTCTGGATGTTTAAGCTGGTTTTAGAAAAGGCAGAGGAACCAGAGATCAAATTGTCAACATCCGCTGGATCATTGAAAAAGCAAGAAAGTTCCAGAAAAACATCTATTTCTGCTTTATTGACTATGCCAAAGCCTTTGACTGTGTGGATCACAATAAATTGTGGAAAATTCTGAAAGAGATGGGAATACCAGACCACCTGATCTGCCTCTTGAGAAACCTATATGCAGGTCAGGAAGCAACAGTTAAAACTGGATATGGAATAACAGACTGGTTCCAAATAGGAAAAGGAGTATCTCAAGGCTGTATATTGTCACCCTGCTTATTTAACTTCTATGCAGAGTACATCATGAGAAACACTGGGCTGGAAGAAGCACAAGCTGGAATCAAGATTGCCGGGAGAAATATCAATAACCTCAGATATGCAGATGACACCATTCTTATGGCAGAAAGTGAAGAGGAACTAAAAAGCCTCTTGATGAAAGTGAAAGACAAGAGTGAAAAAGTTGGCTTAAAGCTCAACATTCAGAAAACGAAGATCATGGCATCTGGTCCCATCACTTCATGGCAAATAGATGGGGAAACAGTGGAAACAGTGTCAGACTTTATTTTTTGGGGCTCCAAAATCACTGCAGATGGTGATTGCAGCCATGAAATTAAAAGACGCTTTCCTTGGAAGGAAAGTTATGACCAACTTAGATAGCATATTCAAAAGCAGAGACATTACTTTGCCAACAAAGGTCCGTCTAGTCAAGGCTATGGTTTTTCCAGTAGTCATGTATGGATGTGAGAGTTGGACTGTGAAGAAGGCTGAGTGCTGAAGAATTGATGCTTTTGAACTATGGTGTTGGAGAAGACTCTTGAGAGTCCCTTGGACTGCAAGGAGATCCAACCAGTCCATTCTGAAGGAGATCAGTCCTGGGATCTCTTTGGAAGGAATGATGCTGAAGCTGAAACTCCAGTACTTTGGCCACCTCATGCGAAGAGTTGACTCATTGGAAAAGACTGATGCTGGGAGGGATTGGGGGCAGGAGGAGAAGTGGACGACAGAGGATGAGATGGCTGGATGGCATCACGGACTCGATGGACGCGAGTCTGAGTGAACTCTGGGAATTGGTAATGGACAGGGAGGCCTGGAGTGCTGCGATTCACGGGGTTGCAAAGAGTCGGACATGACTGAGCGACTGAACTGAACTGCACTGAGCTAGTTTTGAGCCCTAGTGGAAAGAAAGAGAAAACAAGAGAGGTAAAATAATATTTATCTGCCATTGTGTATAGTAAGAGTTTTATAGGTATTCCCTTAATCCTCACAGCACCATGAAAGGTAGGTATTACTATATCCCGTTCATTCTGGAGTCAAGGAGACTCTGCCAGGTTCATAAGTAATGTGAGTTTCCACTGTTGACAGAGCTTCTAGTCAAGGCCAAGACTACTTGGCGGCAAAGCCCATGTTTTTGAAAAGTCAAATGATTTAGAATTTAAATAAAGTTTCTAAAATACTAGAGGGTGTATGGCAAGGTGATAGGTCACTGATTTCCCAGTAACTTGCACAGAAAGACATTCCAACATGAACATCAGGGAGGAAAGACTAACTGGAAAAGGTGGGGCTGGAGGAGAATCTTGATGGATGAGTGTAATTTTGTAAGCGGATAGCAAAGGCCCATTGATGGTGTGAGTGATCATAAGGAAAGAGAAAATTGCACCATCTTTTGAGAAATGGAGCACAGACTAACAGCTCTGGCATGTCTGAATGCTTTTCTGTGGGGAGCAGGGGCAAATTGAGTGTCTTAGCAGAGCTTTAGAAAGATCTTCCTCACAGACATAGAAAACAAACAAGGTTACTGAAGGGGAAAGGGGGGGAGATAAATTAAGTGGTTGGGATTAACATATACACACTATATGAAATAGATAACCACAAGAACCAACTGTATAGCACAGGGAACTATACTCAACCTAAAAGAGAAAAGAATCTGAAAAAGAGTCTATATATATTTATGCATATATAAGTATGTATGCACAGCTGAATCACTGTGCTGTATACCTGAAACTAAGATGACATTGTAAGCCAACTATATGTCAATAAGATATAGATATACATATATATATAATTTTTTTAAAGATTTGCTTTATAAGAGAATATAAAATAATCTAGAAAGTAACAAGGAACTATAATAGTCCTCTTAGCAAGAACTACCAGTGTCTGCCTGAGGGTGGAGGCAGGGGTAACAGGTATGTAGGAGACAGATGGCACCCAAAAAAGGGGTGACTGAAGTGAGTGAACAAAGACTCTTTGCAGAGGTCTGGGTAGGGCTGGACTCTATCATTAGGTTCCATCATGGTCCACTGGTTAAGAATCTGCCTGCCAGATCAGGGGACTCAGGTTCAATCCGTGGTCTGGGAAGATGCCACCCGCTGTGGAGCAGCTGAACCGTGGGCCACAGCTACTGACGCCCGCATGCCTAGAGCTCCTGCTGCACAACAAGAGAAGTCACTGCAGTGAGAAGCCAAGCACCGCAACTGAAGTGTAGCCCCCGCCTGCAACTACAGAAAGCCCTCGTGCAGCAGCAAAAACCCAGTGCAGATAAAAAGTAATTTAAAAAAGGGGATAGGGTCACCCTCTGGAGCTAGCAACAGTGAGGAGCTCTTACCGCCAGGAAGCCTGAAGGGGCAGAGGGTGAGGAGCAATTCCTGGACTCAAGGACGGGAGTTGGACAGGGAGGGCTGTTTGGCCAGGGCTGTGACTCTGAACAGAGGGACACAGCCAACCTGTCGTAACCAGCAGGTCAGGCGCCAGGAAAATAAGTACCCTATCCTTGCCTCCTCCCTCCTGTCTCTTGCCAATGCCCATGGGCAAGGGAACCTTTTGTTGAAGTCTACACAGATCATGGTTCCTGAGCAGAGAACAGGATGGAGAAGAGTCGAGGGAAGGCCTGGACATACAGATGGCAGACACCCAACACAAGAGATTAGTTAGGGGATTAGGTAATTGACATGGCCCTGTGCCGGGCACACAGAGGATGCTGAACCCTTGATGGTTAGTATTATTCTTATTGTTTTTCCTGTTTTGGTTGGCTTGGTATTCGTGTGTCCAGCTCAGCCCCTCTGGCCTCACCACAAACGAAAGTTTTCAAATCCCTGCAGTAGTATGAGAAGTGACTCACTAAAAAGTCAATTTTTGCCTGCAATCTTTGGCCTCTAATTTTTTTTTTTTTAAGGAAGCTTTTAAAGAAGAAAAAAGGAGTCTTGGAAATCATCTTTTTTAAACACAACCTTTGTGATTTGTTTTATTGGAAGTTCTTAACGGAGGAAAGGGGCTTGTTTGTTTAGATTGCTATGCAACAGCAGGCATTGAGTAAATGGTTTCTCAGTTTTTATTATTTTAAACTTCACCCAGGAGAGCATCGATCCAAGTTTAAGAAAGAGAGGAGGAAGGGAATATAGACTCTAGTGTTTTTAAAATTCCAAATGGCATTGCAGATAATAGATGCCTAAAACAAACATTCCCAGACAGAAAACTGCCTTCATAATTCTCTTTCAAGGTAAAATCAATAGATAATATCTTCATCCAGCCAAACATTTCTTTCCAGCCAGTTTATAAACTGCCTACTAAATAATCACTGAAAGTTGAAAATGTATGACTTTCAGGCAAATATCAGTGAAAGGTTAAGTGGCTCTAGAAGAATTCTTTTTCATCGCCCTTCCTGGCCCTCGACATGCACAAAGCACAGCTAGGCAGAAACAGCTATAAGTAAAAAGAGAAGAGGGGCAGATGCTTTCTCAAATTCTCACCCTATTTTAAGCTCCATCCTCAGTTTTGTTTACAAAAGCTTCAAATTCCCCCATTGAACTATTTCTCATCATGCCTAGAGGTTTCTGGTTGACGTTCATGCTGGTGCTGATTCTATCAGCTTGGCAGCCCTGATGTAGTTTCTGAAGTTTTTGGTCAAGCTAGAGGGGGAAATGTACATGAGTAGAATACCCTGAACTTGGTTAAATCAGACATCTCAAAGCCCAGGGTGGGGAAAGAGAGCAAAGGTTAGGAGAAAAATAACACTCAGTAGCAACCAGCAAAACAAACTTTTGTCTGGAGCAACAAGAAGGCCTTGCAAACAGAGATCAGCCCTGGTGGCACCAACTCATCATTTAAAACACAATCTCTTACTGCTTTATTTAATGTCAGAATAAACCACAGACAAAATATAATGAAATCAATAAATAAAAATACAGGATTTAAACACAACCACTCAAAGACTGCCAATTTGGACTGACACTGATGCCTTTCTTCCCAAGTTTTTCTTTTAAACACATATATGCTCTACATGCAAATGCATAAATAAGATTACAAAGAAATACAGTGACTATTTTTGAAACTAAAAAACAGGATTATTTTACACATGCAGTTTTATGTCTTGCATTTTAAGTCTAACATTATATTCATGCATTTTCCTATATCATTAAATATTTTCAGAATGGTTATTTTTTAAAATTAGCTACATAATAGCGTGCCCTGCAGAGGTAGCATAATTTCTTTAACCAACCTCATATTGTTGGCATTCATGTTGTTTCCCAGTTTTGACTGTTATAAATAATATTTTGATGAATATCCTTGAAAGAATATCTTGTAATTCTGTGTATAGGGATGAATTCCTGGAAGTGAAATTACTGGGTAAAAAGCCCTGAAAATATAGAGTCCAAACTGCCATCTAGAAAAGTTATGCCAACTCTTGGTCTTGTGGGCAGCCTATGAAAGCACCCATTTCATTACATCCCACCATTCCTGCGAACTATCATCTTTAAAATTCTTTGCCTATCGGAGAGGTGGAAAATGGTGCCTGGGTATTTTAAAATGTCATTCTTTCTAAACACTTATTTGCCATGCCAAACCAACATTTGCCATCTTTGAAAAATCTGACTTCCTTTTGAGTGGATTTTGGAATGCAAACTCCCTGGGAAAAAACTTCCTTGAGACATGTGAATACAGCCCTCTCAATATAAATGTCGCCAAATCCCTATGAGCTTTCATTTTAATAATAATGCCAAACAATGGATTCTTTTCTGTCATGTTTGTAATATAGTCATACCAGCTTTCAAATGTTGGCACATCCTGGAATCTCAAACAAGAGACACTGGCAGCTCTCCAATCCAGAATGACAAGTGAGCATCTCTGTCACTCTGAGCCCACAGGGTGATGGCACAGAGACATGGGCTCGAGTGACACGGGAGCCCATTAGCAACCTGACACCCCTTATATGTCAAGGGTTCCCAGCCATCATGACATGACCCTTTTCGTAGCCAGATGAAGTCTATGAGTCCCTTCCCAGAACACCTTTAACTGCATAAAATAACATAAAATACAGAGGATTACAAGGGAATCTAATTATAATAAAATTTTGTTTTCAAAATATTTATAAAAATCTGTAACATAGCCATATATGTGCTTATTTATTAAGTACTGAATAACAAGCTCCAGTGGCAGATCAAATGACTACCATAATTGCAAAGTAGTAATTAAGGACTTCCCTGGTGGCTTAGAGGGTAAAGCAATTGCCTGCAATGCAGAAGACCCAGGTTCGATCCCTAGGTTGGGAAGATTTCCTGTAGAAGGAAATGGCAACCCACTCCAGTATTCTTGCCTGGAAAATCCCATGGACAGAGGAGCCTGGTAGGCTACAGTCCATGGGGCCGCAAAGAGTCAGACATGACTGAATGACTTCACTTCACTTCACTTCACTTTAATGAGGATAAAGATATACCAAAATAGCTGCTAAACTGATATAATATGAGAATATTTCGTATTTTATTAGTGACAAAGTCCAAGTTCTGTAAATACTGTCTTAGTTTGTTGCCTGCCTTCATCGTGAAGGAAATGTTGCCTTTCAGTGGGAGGTTAGTAAAAGATGTCAATTTTTTTTTCCCCATCATGGAAAGCTTGAGCTCTCTCCATGGATACACAGTCACATGAAGTAGGAAATTATATAAAGACATTATCTCTACCTCCTCCCACTTCTAGAACTGTGACATTTTCTCTGGGCCCTGGCCATTATTTTATTTTATTTTATTTTTTTGCTCTAATTACTACCGTTCTGGGAAGCTGTTGGAACAGGGCAGTAGGCTTGGCCACAGTGGAAGATCTTAGTCAAAGGGTTGAAGCCATGTGTTAAAAATACTGTACTTGATGAAGCTTCAGACCTTCACTTTGATCCCATTCCACGTCTAGGTCTGCTCCACCGAACCTGGAAGCCAGGAGTTCAGGGTTCTAGCCACTGCTTTGTCACTAATCAGTGTGACAAAAAGTCCTTTGACATTCCAGAGCCTCAGAAATTTAACTCAAAACAATTTTTTAAAAAATCTATAAATTCCCCTTCCATCTCTCACAATCTTTGGCTTATAACTTTCAAAATCTTCTATTATATTTTGATGATTAATGCAGCTTTCCAAAAGAGTTCTTTAGCATCCAGATCAGAATGCCTCACTTGTTTTCTAAAATAGTTTCTTTCCCTTTGTCTGTCACTGTTAGTCCCTTTTTATATTTTTTCCTCATCCTCCTTCTAAAACAGAGACTTTTTTCTTTTCCTGAATGGAACCTGAACTCCCTGTGTTGATTCAAAAATAGAATTAGAAGTTTCTCTGGAAACCACTTCTCCCCATCTAGGTGTGAGTGCCTAGGACAGCCAGTCTCCATTTCAGCATTGGTTCTAATGGTCCCCAACCTCTGTTCCCAGAGCATTCTTCCTTCCTTAGTAGGTAAGTTTCCCTGCTGTGCTTTTCCCCCTTAAGCTCTAGGCTGGGACTTAACTCTGTGTTCTCACACTGAACAAGTGGAGTGAAGTGTTTGGTTCTCCTACTCAAACAGAGTTCACAGGGTAAATCTTTCTCATGGATTTTCCTTCCTAATCATCCAACATTTTTAAACACTTGGCATTCTGCTCTGTTCAAGTGATTGGGGCCGGATTCAGAGAGAATCTGAGCTTTAGGTGTCAGAGTGAACAGGAGTGCTGGGTGAATGGGGAGAGGGCCTGGCAGGAACACCCTGGGCCCCGTGGGCCCTAAGAATACTAACTAGGCTGAAGGGAGAGGCTCGGAGGCAGCCCTGCTCTTGGCAAGCCCAGGCAGGGTTCGCTTTGATGTGAAGTCTTGCTTGATATTGCTTTGTGTGTCTGCATTTGTCCTTGGCAGGCAGAAGGCAGTTCCTTTCCAACAATGAGGTGCCCTTGTGTATTGCTGCCATCCACTGAAACAGTGATGCATGCAAGCTGCTCCCAGGGTGATGGGCAAGAGCAGGGGGGAGGCTGGGGCTGACAGGAGGGGTGGGGAGGACGCTCAAGGAGAGCCAGGTGCCGAGCATGTTAAACAAGGAAGCTGAGACAGGCCTGGGAGTTTGTACCAGTGCTCTCAAAACCTTTTACCTTGAAGTAGGAACAATTTGAGAGAGATACACAGTAATTAGGAGCAAAATGTTGAAAGTGATTTCCTTTGATTGAAACACAAAGAGGTTTAGAAATGTGGATTGCAATTGCCTCAAGTTATTCTGGGTCACATAGTGGCTTGTGAATATTAATAATTACAATCGGCTAGATTTTGTGGATATTAATAGTGCTGTCCTCTAAATAGTTTCAGTTTTCCACCCTTTTAAGTACAAAGCGGATTGCACTTCCCGGTCTCCTTGTGGTTGGGCAGAGCCATGTGACTAGTTCTGGCCAATGAATGGAAGTGACATGGGTCTCTTCCTGGCTAGAGTGTTGAATTACTGATGCAAGGCTTTCTGGAGCTCTCTTTCCTCTTGGGAATGGGGATCATCAGTATTCAATGCGGTAGTTTCTCCATCAGCCTCAGCCTTTAAATAACTATAATGTCAGGGTTTCCCTGCCAACCTACAAGGGACAAGTAGCATGAACAAGAAATCAATGCTTTTGGTTTAAAGTCACTCATATTTGAAGGTTGTTTGTTACAGCAATATAACCTGGACTATCGTAAATGCTGAAGACACAGAAGGTGCCCCTTTCCTTGTCCTGTTGCCTGGAGATTAGATATTGAATTATATCGAACTGATTCTTGACTTCCAAGGGAAACCATCCTCACTCCATTCAGGCAATAGGAGCTTTTACAGCCAGGGGATTTCTCGAGGGAATGGCATGGTAAGTCAGTTGTCTGTGGTTGCATCTCTAAGCCTGAAGCTTGGGAAGCCCAAGGTGTTGTAGATAAGAGCCATGATAGGTCCCAGAAGATGCAGGAAGATGTTCACTGGGTCTCAAAGAAAACCAAGAGAGAAACTTTATCAACAGAATATGTGAATTTAATCTCTCTTTATCTATTTCTATCGTCAGATGGCTTCAGTCCCTGAGCTTCTTTAATATAAGAATGGAAAAAGTGGAAAAGGAAAAAAAAATATGGTTGGAGAAAACTCACAGATTAAAAATAACTCTGAAAGAATACTGGCAAAATTGTAAGAGGTGCAGTTTATATTACAGAAAGTATTTTTCAGCCCTGGTAAGGCACAGCAGAAGGGACATTGGTTGGAGATTCATCTGAGGTATACAGAGGGCTACAGTTAGTCCAACAAAGCTTCATGGAAGATATTTTCAAGAACTATTGGACTTCTGGAAGGAAGAATAGAAAGATGGGTCAGGAGAAGGGCAATACAACCTGAAGCCCTTTTGGGGACAGGACCTAGAAATTCAAGATGACTCTAGAAGAAGACATTATGGAAGTTTGGCCTGAGGGATGTTCAATTTTTAGGTAGACAAGTGAGAGGGGAAATTTAGGTGGTCAGAGGTAGACTGATAAAGAATTTAAAAGTAACTATTGCTAGGAGAATTACTCCAAGAAAAATGCCCCAGGAAGGGAGAGAGGATAACATGACCAAAAAATGACAAAAGCAGTAGCATTAAGGTTATAACCATGGATGAGGGTGGTGTCTGAGAGGCCAAGAAAAGGGAACCTGCCAGTCTCCCTATGAGGGAAGACTGGATGCTACGATGATGTGACTGAAAGTATTAACTGTCCTCCCATATCTTTCCTTGCCCCCTTCCTTAATGGCACTCCCTATTTTTAGTTGAGTACACAGCTGTGCAGGATGAAGATTACCTTGCTCTCCTTCCTCTTCAAATAGATGTGACCACTGGGCAAAAAGAACATTGGTGCCCTTGGGAGTGCCAAAAGCCCTCTAACTTCCATTTCTTTTCTTCCAGCCCACAGTGACTCGTCTCCCTTGAATGACTACCTCCCTCTGCAATGCAAGTTTCTTAGTCCCTTGTTCCTGTCAAGGTTCAGTGCAGGAAACAGACCATTTTAAGTACCTCAAGTAGAAAGGAATTGAATACAGGGAATTGAGCGCTATAAAATGACTGAAAGAGTTAAATATAAGTGAGGAAGTCCTGTTAGATGCAAGGCTAGTGGCACTGCTAGGTTTTGAGGTTATAACCCTGTAACTCTGAACAAGAGGGCAGGAGTTCACTGTCAAACACCCAGAGGTCAAGGAACCACTGGCAATTTCACGGGTGCTCCAGTGGGATGTGAAGTCTGTCTACCGCAGAAATTCATTTCTGCCAGAATCTATCACTGATGCAGAAATAAAATTGGCCTCCACCTGCATTTCATCTTCTAAATGTCATGGGAGGCATCTCGAACCCTGGGAGCAAGAGAGCAGAGAAATGTAAATGTCAGCCTTCCAGCCTCCATGACACGGGGAGCAAGCAGGAGGAGGTGGATATGGATAATGAGTACCAACAAAGCGTACCTGGTCCATCCTTTTTTTGTCCCCCCGGAGATGTCAGACATTCTCAGTAACTTTCCTAGATGGCTTCCTTGCTCATGTATGTCTCTAATAGCTAATTTAAAAAGATTGTCATCTATACTGTAATAAATAGATGCTTGGAAAGATGAAGGCAAACAGAGAAGGGAGCAGCACAGGATGAGATGGTTAGATAGCATCACTCATCACTGACTCAATGGACGTGAATTTGAGCAAACGCCTGGAGATAGTGGAGAGCAGAGAAGCCTGGTGTGCTACATGTGTCCATGGGGTCACAAAGAGTAGGGTATGACTTAGTGACTGACCCACAAGACAGTGTCGGGCTCTTCAAAGTGTACAGAATGATAGCTTGATTCCTATCATTTGCTGCCTCTTCCACTCAGAAAACATATATCCTGTTTCTGTAAGGGACTCAAAAAAACATTGATAGTCCTCACTATCTACCAAATGAAGTCCAAGTACCTCCATTTAAACCTAACAGTTTCTTGAAAACCTAAGGTTTTCAACCTTATCTCTCATTTTTCCACTTAATGAGTTCTTATGGACCAGAAAAACCGAATTGGTTTCTAACCTCTAAACATATGCCTCTATTTTCTGCCACCAACATTTTAGCTACTGTTTCTTCTCCCTAGGATGTTCTTCTTCCCATCTCCCTAGCTCAGATGTCACCTTCTCTAGGAAGCCTTTCTTGATGCCCTACAGCTGGGAAACTCCTTCATATAGCAGAATCCCTGGAACTTGACCTGTATTCCTGCCATGGAATTTAAAACAGTCCACCTTGTATGACAGCTTTTTGTTTAAAAATCATTTTCTTGTCTAGCAGACCAAGGACCATAAAGGAGTTATTTCTTATTTTTATTTTTTATTTATTTTTGATCCCCCATAGTCTCATGTTTATTAAATGAATAAATGTAAACCTAGAAGTCAGTCATTACTCTCAAATATTTTATAATCCAATAGTCAGATGTTTAAAAAATAGTTTCACTGTTTCTTAGCATATGAAATCTGAAGTTCTTTGCCCAAATTTCATGTTCTCCAGCTAACTGATACTCCTGACATCCCATCTCATAATTCTTTAACTTTCAGTGCCAATAAATAAGCTTCATTGTTCTCCCCACATGTCTTGTTCATCTTTCATTTGCTGTTATTCTTGCAGATTAGTGTGTAATTTATATGATGTCATTTTCCATTTGCTCCTAAACCCCAAAGATGGGAATGCCTCTTTAATGTTTACAGCAATAAAAAAACACTTAACAGATTATGTTTCGTTTCCAATCTAAAAAAGTGAAAGGTGAAAGTTAGTCAACTTTGACCACCTGATGTGAAGAACTGATTCATTGGAAAAGACCCTGATGCTGGGAATAATTGAAGGCAGGAGGAGAAGGGGACGACAGAGGATGAGATGGTTGGATGGCATCACTGACTCAATGGACATGAGTTTGAGTAAGCTCTGGGAGTTGGTGATGGACAGGGAGGCCTGGCGTGTTGCAGTCAATGGGGTCACAAAGAGTCAGACACAACTGAGTGACTGAACTGAACTGAACTGAGTCACTCAGTCGTGTCTGACTCTTTGTGACCCCATGGACTGTAGCCCACCAGGTTCCTCTGTCCTTAGAATTCTCCATGCAAAAATACTGGAGTGAGCTGTCTGACCCAGGAATCGAACTCAGGTCTTCTGCATTGCAAGTGGACTACCGACTAAGCCACCAGGGAACCCACAATTAATGCAAAAGAATAGCTTGATTATACATGATGAAGAATCTATTTCACAGGTATATTTTAAAATTTGTTATCAGGTGACTCTATTCACCAACTCTTTTTATTTATGGAACACCTCCAATTATAATGCAAGTCATAGACCTTAATCTTTATCAAGCAGAAAACCTTAAACATGATGAGTGAGTGAAAATGGCTGAGTCATGACCAGCTCTTTAAGATCCCATGAACCATACAGTCTGTGGAATTCTCTAGGCCAGAATACTGGAGTGGGTAGCCTTGCCCTTCTCCAGGGGATCTTCCCAACCCAGGGATCGAACCCAGGTCTCCCACATTGCAGGCACGTTCTTTACCAGCTGAGCCACAAAGGAAGCCCTTAAACATGGAATTAGACACAAAAACATTATAATTTAATTGTACCCTTTTTCTGCTTAATGTCAAGTTTACCCTTTATTAAAACAACAGTGGGATGTCCCTGGTGGCCCAGTGGTTAAGAATACACCTGCCAATGCAGGGGACATGGGTTGGATCCTGGTCCAGGAAGATTCCGCATGCCATGGGGCAGCTGGACCTGTGTGCCTCAACTACTGAGGCCTGCGTGCCCTAGAGCCTGTGCTCTGCAACAAGAGAAGCCCCTGCAATAAGAAGCCCAAGCACCACCACTGGAGAGCAGTGCCCACACGCTGCAACTAGAGAAAACCCATGCACAGTAACAAAGACCCATCACAGCCAAAAATAATCTTAAAAACAGCGTTTGTAAATGTTCTGGTTTCCTTCCTCAGATACATGTTTTATATGCCCCTCCCTTCAGCTAGTTCACAGTTTCTTCAAAGGAAAGTAATCTTCCTTCCCTTGAACTTTTATCCTTCTGTGTCTAAACCGTTGCAGCTAGTATTCCAATCCTTAAACATAATGCTTATTTCAAGTCATTACTATGAAAAATAGCATGAAGGAAGTTATCATTGATTTCTTTGTGCAATGTTATTCCTTCAGACATTATCTAAGCAACCACCACCCACTCTTCAATGAAAGAATCATTTTTCTAGATATTTCTAAGAAGATACCTGTCTATTGTATGAAAAATAACATGGTCTGAGGCTGCAAAATGAGTAGACTTATAAAGCAGTAATAGAGTTATATAAATCTGGGCTGCACATGCAATCATAGAGACAAAGTACTAGGGGAATAGAGTGGAAAGAATGAGTACCTCTTCTTGAGGCTCATCTCCACCAGAAAACATCTGTCCATCAGGCATACGTCTTGGTTATGCTTCTGAATTTGTATAAGGAGCACTTAACCCTCCTCTCTCACTAGTAGGTTGTTAAAGCATCTGTTATCTGCTCTTATCAGCAATGTAGGTTTTCATGTTCCAGGTAGGTTTGTGCTGGAGATTACAGCCTTTCACTTCTGTGGTCTCATTCTCATTCAAAGTCCAGTTGTGGGAACTGATATTTACAAAGGAGTAGTTCAAGAGCATTGCCGCCCATACATTACTGTAAATAGGCTAAATGTTGCCCTTGGATTAAACAAGATCATAACAAGGCTGTGGACTTGAGTTTTGATTCCTTGTAGGCCTCCCTTTTCCAAATTTGTGCCTTAGCCTAAACTATCAGCCTATAGAAAGAAACACAAAGTTCCATGGGATGCTATGGTACTTACTGCTGCATTTATTTACTGCAGCCATTGATGTTTAGGGCAAAGTCTGAGGAATCACACAGTATCCTCCTTTTGATGCCAGAAGTGAGGCTGGTCTACATCAGGAAAAACTGTTCATACTGTGTGCAGAAGACATTAAACCAAAGCCATTCTCAAGGCCTTTGCTTGCCCTCCTTTCTCTGTAAAGGCCAAAAAGGCAGTGCTCACTTTTCTAGGCTCTCTTGTAGTGAAGGAGAAATCATATGATCCAGTTATGGCCATGAAACAGAAAGAAGTGGGCAAGGAAGCCTCTAGGATAGCGATTGCTTTCCTGATGAAAAATACATGTGAGAGGAGATCTCTCTAGTCTGTCCCTTACCTTTTCTCTCTACCTTGATTATGGATGTGATGTCTGGAGTTGCAGCAGCCCACTTGAGGCAGTGAGGCTACAAAGTGAAAAAAACTCAACACCCTAAGGATAGCAGGGAAGATAGAGAAAGCCTGGGTCTCTGAAAACATGACTGAACAACAGCCCACCTACGTATTTCTTGTTAAGCAAGAAAAATAACCACTGATTCATTTAAAGCATTAGTTGTGCTGTCAGTTACTTGCAGCCTAACATATAATCAGTTTTTATTTTATAGATTGTTATAAATCTTGTAATTAAGCCTGTCTTTGTCTTAGTTTTGGCTACTACAAAGTTAGAAAATAGTACCTGATGTCTACCATGAGAATATATACTCTGTTAATTTTTTTCTGGATTTTGTGGGGGTTTTACCTATGCTTTTATTTCACCCCAATTCCTCCAAGTATTTATCTTGTTATTTTGTATATATCATATATGAGTGGAATTTTTTTCTAGAACAGAACAAGGTATAAATAGTACATAAACAAAAAAATCCAACTGGAAGATTGAGGAAGTCATTATTTGAATAAAGTTTTCACAGAGGGACAACATCTGTGCCTCACTCTTTAGTTAAAATTCAGTAATTACAATAACTCCTGAGATTGTAACTGAAGTGAATCAGTAAGCAGTTTAAATAGTGGGCTATTAAAAAACTATATCTCTATTAAATTCAGAACTCTAAGATTTTACAGTAGGGGGAAAACAGACTTCACGGGATCTATAAACCTTCTGACATAAACTGAATTTTGTTTATACACACAAAGGTGCATTTTCCTGGGTAAAAGCCTGAAGCTTTCATCAAATATGCAAAGTCTGCTATTCAGAATAAGCTTAAGAGATTACAGCCTTTCACTTCTGTGGTCTCATTACATTTACCCTTTTTGAGTCCCCCCACCCCTCAACCCACAATCACCATTTTGGTTCCCTTGGATTTTTGCACTTCTGTCAAGACCCTACACTCTGTCACATTGTTGATGCCTGCTTCATCCTGAAGGTACACACTTCATCCGTGTTAGTTGACTTGCATTGATATTTAATTATTTACACTGCATTTGGTGTCTGGAATGGCAGTCTCTGGTTGATCATTCTGGAGGCTCTGAATCCACCGGCTGCATCCCAGTGGGCTTGGTGTGTTGTAGACCCACAAATCAAAGTAGTGTGAGGGAGGAGGAAAATCATTCCCTTCTAGGATAATGCATTTTTCATGAGAAACAGGTCATTAAGAACCATTGCCTGCTGCTCACTCTCATTCTACCTTTTCATCTTTCCTCTCTTGTCAAATTATTGTGCCTCCTTCTTCTCTCTGTGTTTCCCCTCTGCTTTATTTCTCTGTATTTGATTATCCTGCCATCTCCTTCTTTATAATATATTTAAATGATTTCTTCATGATATGCATCTTTGAACTACTTTCTGGTCTGACTTTTGTTCTTTTTCCATCACATGGCAGCTGTCTCTTCATTTGCTATTGTACATGATACTCACATTCTAGCTGACATAGTGCATAGATTTCCCCAAACTTATAATTTCAATTCCCAACACATAAAAAGACAATGCTCATATCCTGTTTTTCCATGATACTCCCTGAAGATTTCATTTTACTGGCCATTGTCATATTTTTCTATTCCCTCTTACGTCTGTGAATACAGACTCAATAATTTACTTGTGCCAATTTTCTGTTCTGTAATGAAAATTTTGTGGCAGTTTCCTCCCAAATGATAGACTTGAAGTGATCAAATCCATCACATTTCTCAGAGCAGCTTTCTCTTCTCTGGTTAAAATCAGGGGTGGGTTTAAGTGAGTCAGAAATATTTGAGGAAGGAGATTTCTGTCATGAGAGAAGTGATACCATGAGGGAAAAAATATATCTCACTGAAAACTTCTTCCATATTTCTGTTGACAGATCTTTTTTTTTAAAGCAACTGAGTCAGTTATAATTTGTACTAAAATTTAATTACATGCAGAGAGTAAACATCTGGAAATCATCCTGGATAATCAGTGTGAACTTCTACAGTAAATCAAAGACTTATATGCCAGAGTTTAGAGATTACGATCTTAATGATCTGTATGTTATTTATAATAGCCTTTGTTTTCAATCTGTCTTTAAGATATAATTTGAATTCAAGGCATTTATGAAACAGGAAACTTGCCACTTTATTTCTTCCTTTATGTATATCTCCCTTGGGACAGTGGAGTTGTTGGAAGAGGGGGTTAAGTACTGATTTGTTTTTGGTGTGTATGCTTTTTTCTTTAACTCATTCATTTGTGACATTTAAGAAGCAATAGGGATTCTAAGTCAGACAAGTAAGCTGGAAAACAATAAAACTTGAAAACCAAGTGTGAAATCCCCTTGAACTAAGGAATGCTTCCAACATTAAGTTCTCTGTAAGCATGAACTGTAAATGATAACATTCCAAAATTAGCTTGTGAAGGAAGGGTCATAATAGGCAACTTGATCATCTGAAATTAACCCAACCTACCTTCTTACTAACCTAAAATAATAGCCTTCATCCCTACTCAATATGACCTAAAAATAATAGACTGCATCTCACCCTAAAGTAACTTGGCTTGAGTCCAGGAATTAATACATACATGACACTCAGAACTGCAGCCAAAAAAAGAAGCGGCATTCTCTTTCTTGTGATCTGTCACAGTGTGGTAAGCCTCCCTGGCTGGATAATCCTAATTAATGTTCATCGTCTACACAGCGTTCCAATATGAAAAGCAGAGTGGTGACACTCTTTGCTAGGAATCAGGCTTTCAAGAGGCTGCAGTTTCAGAAGGTGTGTCTCAAACTCTCTATTCTGAGTTCTCCATTCTCTAAGGGATTATGCATCTTCACTCTGAAAGCTGATAACCTAAGGAATTAAAAGGCTGAGACAGAAAAGAAAAGCTAGCACAAGGAAAATGCTTGTTTTTTATTTTTTTCATTTTACATGAAAGTGTCATATGGATATAAGCCAGAAAATGCTAGAGTTAGGAGAATAAGAGGTCTAAAATAGTAAAGAGTGGGGAGAGGCGAGGAAAAGATGAAGCTATAGAAAGTAATGGAGAAGAAAAAAAAATATTGACTAAAAGAGAGAAGCCAATAGAAGACACACAGATGATTCTGACTTTTGTGGGCCTTGGGAACTTTTGCCTTGCAGGTTTTTTTTTCCATAGGTGAAAGTGAAGTCACTCAGTCGTGTCCAACTCTTTGTGACCCCATGGACTGTAGCCCACCAGGCTCCTCCATCCATGGGATTCTCCGGGCAAGAATACTGGAGTGCGTTGCCATTTCCTTCTCCAGGGAATCTTCCCAACCCAGGGATTGAACCCGAGTCTCCCACATTGCAGGCAGACACTTTTTAACCTCTGAGCCACCAGGGAAACCTCTTTTTCCATAAAAAGATATTAAAAATTAGATGTTACTACAGCATTGGAATAAGGGTGACTATATTAATTTTTGAATCTGAAAGCTTATTTTTTCATCTGATTTTAAAATAAATAAAAACCTTTTTGTGTGCTTCTGTATTATTATGGGCCCAAGGCACCTTTCTCTTATGCCTACTGGAGAAGTGGGCCTTATAGACAGAATGAGGGAAAGAGAGCAAGAACTCTGCTCAAATGTGGGGGAAAGAGCTTAAAGTAGCAACATACAAATTAAATACATACAGATATCAGTGGATCACCATAGTTTAAATCTAAATTATATGTTAAGATATTCTTAATCATACCAGCTAAGCTTTACTGAACCATGTGCTAATGTCACATGCATTATCTTACTCACTCCACACAACAGCTTGAGGTTAAGCAGATGAAGATGTGCCTTGAAGCTTTAGGGCCACTCACATGTTCTGTTTCCTTGCAAGGCTCAGTACCCAGTTTTTAATGGAGCTTCTCAAGATTATGGGGCTTCCCTGGTGGCTCAGCTGGTAAAGAATCCACCTGCAATGCGGGAGACCTAGGTTCAATCCCTGGGTAGGAAAGATTCCCTGGAGAAGGGAAGGGCTACCCACTCCAGTATTCTGACCTGGTGAATCCCATGGACTGTGTAGTCCATGGGGTCACAAAGAGTTGAACACGACTGAGAGACTTTCATTTCACTTCACTCCTCAAGATTATATATGCTTCAAGCCCTGCAAATCTGAACCTGTTCATATAGATGTAAGTGTATAGTCAGTGTGTAGACCAACTATATCCCCCCCAGTTCACCATTCAGCTCACTGAAACACAGAAAGGCTGTGATTTGTAGACTCTTCAGAGTCATAGAGCCACTCAATTAAAAGATAGCCTTAATAAGATCGAGTTTGACTAAAAAAACTCTTGAGTCATAGGTTAAAATTGGATGCAACCATAACTGTAATGTGCCTAATGTGCCTAGAACTCTATTTTCAGCCAGTGTTTCCCAGGTAATAATATCCTCAACTTTAGCTGTCACCCAGTGGCTGGTGACCAACAAATGTGCAGCTTCAGCTGTTTAATTTAGGATGCTTTCAACTGTCATTAACAAGATCCTCACCCAATGATCATAAAAAGACACATGAATGCTCCTGTGAGAGGCCATCAAGAGACAAAAAAAACTTCCAAGATGGCTGGTGCATAGATTCAACAACATTATCAAGAACACAGCTTCTCTCTCTCCACTCTCCAGCCTTCAGTGTTGGCCTCAGCCTGTGGCTTGGTACCTTTTTCGTTGCAGGAAAACTGTAAGGAGCACTGAGGCTGTAGGCTTCCTCATCCAAATCCATTAAGAGAATGCCTGGCTTCCTGTGCCTTTCCTAGAAGCCACCTGCAAACACCTTATTGCCTCTCACTGATGGAAATTAGATCATGTGACTTTCCCTGAACTAATTTCTAACAAGTAGGATGATTTTTGGATCAACACTCTCAGATCAATCAGGCTTTCCTTTGAGATGAGGTCCATTTCCTGAATCACTTTGCAAGAGTAGTAGGATGGACATTGAGGAGTCAGTAACAACGTCTGCAGCATCAGCTCCAGACCTGGTCTGCTAACTGCCCCATGAGCATCTCCCCATCTTACCATCCATAGTCATACTTGGCACAACCTGTTCAAAGCTGAACTCGTGGTCTGCCTCTAGAGACTGCTCTTCCTCCCACATGACTTAGTTGGAAAAATACAAAACCAGAACTCAGAAAATAATCTTCAACTCCTCTTACTTCTTCACTTCCCTCATTATCCAACTATCAAGGCTAACCCCGCCTTGATGTATCCACCACCAGTATCCTTAGCATCACCCTATCTCATCCCTCATTACTCCTTACTTAAATTATTGCACATGGCCTCTTACACGGTCTGCTTTGATCCATATCCCCATTGCTACCAGGTGTATGTTTCCAGATGGAGTAATAAGGGAAAGAAAGCTCATGCCACTACTTTACATGACTTCCATTAGTAGCTCCCCATTAGCTTCTGGATACAACTCATTTATTCTTTTATTAAACATATACTTACATGGGGTTGCCTTATGTCAGCCTCTGGGCTCAGTGAGATGAATCAAAGGATGAATAAAATAGATGGGGTCTCTGCCTTCGTTGGAGTTAACAGTCTAGGGGACTATGGAGGGTGTGGATATGAGGAATTCTAAAGGGAAGACCTGATCCGGTTTGTTTATTTTATCTAATTTATCTATTTGGCTGCACCATCTATTTCTGCTTTATTGACTATGCCAAAGCCTTTGACTGTGTGGATCACAATAAACTGTGGAAAATTCTGAAAGATATGGGAACACCAGACCACCTGACCTGCCTCTTGAGAAACCTATATGCAGGTCAGGAAGCAATAGTTAGAACTGGACATGGAACAGACTGGTTCCAAATAGGAAAAGGAGTACGTCAAGGCTGTATATTGTCACCCTGCTTATTTAACATATATGCAAAGCGCATCATGAGAACACTGGGCTGAAGGAAACACAAGCTGGAATCAAGATTGCTGGGAGGAATATCAATAACCTCAGACATGGCAGAAAGTGAAGAAGAACTAAAGAGCCTCTTGATGAAAATGACAGAGGAGAGTGAAAAAGTTGGCTTAAAGCTCAACATTCAGAAAACGAAGATCATGGCATCTGGTCCCATCACTTCATGGCAAATAGATGGGGAAACAGTGGAAACAGTGTCAGACTTTATTTTGGGGGGCTCCAAAATCACTGAAGATGGTGATTGCAGCCATGAAATTAAAAGACGCTTACTCCTTGGAAGAAAAGTTATGACCAACCTAGATAGTATATTCAAAAGCAGAGATATTACTTTGCCAACAAAGGTCCGTCTAGTCAAGGCTATGGTTTTTCCAGTGGTCATGTATGGATGTGAGAGTTGGACTGTGAAGAAAGCTGAGCGTCAAATAATTGATGCTTTTTGAACTGTGGTGTTGGAGAAGACTCTTGAGAGTCCCTTGGACTGCAAGGAGATCCAACCAGTCCATCCTAAAGGAGATCAGTCCTGGGTGTTCACTGGAAGGACTGATGCTGAAGGTGAAACTCCAGTACTTTGGGCATCTGATGCAAAGAACTTACTCATTGGAAAAGACCCTGATGCTGGGAAAGATTGAAGGTGGGAGGAGACGGGGACAACAGAGGATGAGATGGTTGGATGGCCTCACCGACTCAATGGACATGAGTTTGAGTAAACTCCGGGAGTTGGTGATGGACAGGGAGGCCTGGCATACTGCAGCCCATGGGGTTGCATAGTGTCAGACATGACTGAGCGACTGAACTGAACTGGTTATCCTTAGGTTCTTGTGGTCTTGTCCAAGCTGTGATTCTACAAAGCATGGTAAAGATTAGTGATTCATAATCCCTTACAGAATTTCTTAACTTCAAATACATTTTACAGTGATTTTATCTCTTATGTTCAAGATTTTAGCTATTTCAGAGAATTTGGGGTTAATATCTATAAATAGTCTTTATCTAAAGAAGTTAAAAAGTCTACAAGCCAATACATACTCTAGGGAGAATCCAAAATTGTGTTTATATAATGTAAGTTTACCTTTTAGGATACAAATGTGTTTAATAAAGATAGCATATTTTGAATTTTGTCCAGGAAAGCAGTTCCCAGTGAGTGAGTTGTGTTGAATGTCTTCAAAGAAGAATGCAACTTCTGGAAATCCCATGGAGGCAGCCAAAGTTGTCAATGAAACAAGAAGTAACCTTGAGGGATATTTTAATATATGAATGTTCTTAAAGAGTATGCTAAAATCATGTGAAATATCTCTCATCAGTATCAACAATTTGTGAGGCTTGTCATGCAGCTGAAATACTCAGGATACAAAAGCATTAAATGTCCAAAGCCTGGACATTGTCTTAGGATGCCCCTTGGATTCTTAAGTGAAATTTTTACTTGATTGAAGTTCATAACTTTTCACTGGACATTCTATGTCCAAACTGTAATTAAAGGAATTGTGAAAATTATTGTTCTTATTGTGACTGTGCAACCAAAATTTCTGGAATACATTTTGTATGGAGCAGGGTGAAATCATTCTTGAAGAGTAAAAAAAAACAACAAAAAGCTTTGAAGACATTTTGATAGAATTTTCCTCTCATAAAAACCTTTTGATCTAATCTACGTTATCTAGCTGAATAGCATTGCACACATTCTACTTTATCTATTTAAAGAGTTACTTGTAGATTCTATGAAGAGCGTTTTCTACGTCTCTTGAAATGCCAGAAATATTTCTAAACCCATGAGATATGTTAATATTTTTCTAAAAATCACCTAGTCAAATGCCTCCTTTCCAGGCATTTTCTGCTTTGTGGTAATGAGCTGCAAAGACCTGGCAATTCAACTCTCAATTATAAACAAAGCCTACTTGCCTTAAAACTTGGTCAAGACAGAGCTCTATCCATAAATCTCATTTCAAATTGTGCCTAGTAATTTGCTTTGTGTTTGTGGAAAGACACAGCTTGTTAATAATACGGCTCAAATACTAAACTTAGAAAGGGCATCCTAGAGGAAGAACCCAAGGTAAACAGAAACTTTCAAAAGTTGTAAATAACAGAAGACACACAGATGATGTGTATTTCGTTGAGTTGCCACATCATAGGCTCATAGTAAATGAGTACAACATGGCTTGAGATCTATGTGTACAGGGTCTCTATTACTTAACGCAGTGTAGACACACTTACCACACTCCAATCCTTGTTTCCACTAAGAAAAGTAAACAGTGTGATGACATCATTCATAGCCAATCAAAGCTCAGCCACGAGGACAAAGGAAGTGTTGGGAGAATCCTTTGCAACTCAGAGTCAGGGTGAGCAGGCAATATGTTTGATAAGTTGTCCTAACACATCCTTGGGGGGTTCTGAGTTGTATTTATAAAATAGCATTTGACTTAAAAACTGTCCTAGGAGGTGGGCAATATGTCACTTTCCACAAGAGCAGCGATTGTGGTGACGGACCTACAGAGACCAGGAACAACCTTTGTTCATTGTTCCATCACATGACTCTATAATAAATATTAGTCATCCAATGTACACATAGGATGTGGTGAGGCTTCCTGAGAGGGCAAAACCTTCTCAGGGGTCAGAGTACACTCCCTGTTCTAGCCAGATCCCTAATCAGATTGGCTATCTTTACCTCGGGAAAAAACCCACAGCTTTCCCATTAAGCAGAAGCTGTCACAGAGCGGCAGCATTGGATGCCTGTATATTACCATCGCTTTTAAGTTCTCCTTTTTCCTTCTGAGTCCCAAACAGTTCATGGTTCCCTGGTTTTGATTAAACCAGATTGTATTCTAAAGTTTTGCTTCTCTCTCTTATCTAGCCTGCCCTAAGTTAATATAAAATGTTCCGAATGATCTCACCTTGTGGTTTCATTGACTGGAGATACCGCAAAGCCGGGAGGCACTTCTATTATACTTGGAGGCACAGGCTTTCTATCTCTTCCATTCTCTATGAGAACACAGTTCTCTCATCACAGGGTTGTAGATCCTTTACTAGACTGTAGCAGAAGTTAAAAAAAAAAAAAAAACACTACAATATCATCAGCAACACAAAAACACTGTATTATTTCTTTGGCTGATTTTTACTTAAAAATATAAATTTTCCATGGTTTTGACTTTTTCCCTAGGAAGAACAGCCTGTTTTCCTAAAACTCTCAATATATAGGACAGATCATACTTCATCTTTTCCTATTCAAAAAACGAGTAGAGAGTTAGAAAAAAACTAACTGATAGAAAAAACTGGCACTTGGAACTTCCCGGGTGGTCCAGTGGTTGAGAATCTGCCTGCCAGTGCAAATGACATGGGTTCGATCCCTGGTCTGGAAAGATCCCACATGCCACTGAGCAGCTGAGGGGCAACTGAGCCTGTGTGCCACAACTACTGAGCCCGTGTGCCCTCAAGCCCCATGCTATGCAACAAGAGGAGCCAAAGAACTGAGAAGCCCACGCACCACAGGGAAAGAAAGCCTGCTTGTAGCAGCAGAGACCCAGTGCAGCCAAAAGTTCATTCATTCATTCCTTTAAAAATGAGATAGAGAAAGAAAGAACTGGCATTTGATACCTACTTGGGGTTTATGGAGAAAAATAATTACACATTATATACTCAGAAAAAATACCCTCAGCAGATTTGTTGTTTAGTCTCTAAGTCATGTCCATGTCGAAACCTTTTGTGATCCCATGAGTGTAGCCTGCCAGGCTCCTCTGTCCATGGAATTTTGCAGGCAAGAATACTAGAGTGGACTGCCATTTCCTTCTCCAGTGGATCTTCCTGACCCAGGATTGAACCTGCAGCTCCTGCGTTAGCAGGTGAATTCTTTACCACTGAACCACCAGGGAAGCCCCAGGCAGCTTTACTGACTAGCAATATACCCATTTTATAGATACTGCCACATAGAGGATAGAGCCTGAGGGAAGGTAGTTCCTTCATTATGGATGTTGCCTTTCTAAAGATTGTAGAGATAGAGGTTTAAGGGAGGCCAGGATCCTGTCTGGGCAGCCTGGTGACTGTAGCAAGACTTTCTCTTAGTTCCCATCCCATCCTTCACTTCAACCAAGCACTTCACGCTTGCTCTGATCCTCCAAGACAGAGAGAAATATTAATAATTAGAACTCAGTGGCTATCCAGAGTCTCTTGATATATTTTAAATTCCTCCACCTTGAATAAAAAGCTTTCTCAGTGACACTGGCATTTAATAAGATCTACAACAGGTTCTGCGCATAAGGAGCTTGAAACTCACCACTCTGTCCTAACAAGCAAAAAGCTGAACAGACTGAAAAATCAACGATTCCTCTTGGATCTGTAAGGGCAGGGAAGACACAGTGTAAACTGCTGCTCCCCAAATGGAAGAGACAGACAAGCAAACACAGGGAGTCGCTGCTTACCAGAGCAGAGACTGGGGAATGGAAACCACCCTTGGAAGGTAGGAAAACCTGATCTGTAATTGATGAATTGCCAGAGGCCAAGTGAGAACAAGTCTGAGGGTTAAACACCCCAGGAGGATCCAGTCATAGAGGGACTTACAATATTGTTGAGGGTTTCCTCCAGGAGCTTTACCAGGTCCCCAGAGTAAACACTGAAGAAAAATCTCCTTGTGCTTCCTGGAGGAGAAGGGGAAAAGAAACTATTTTGAAATATACCACAGCATTCTGTTCTTAACAAAGATTGCCCTTAGGGACAAACTATCCAATCTGACCCTGGCTGCTAGGGTTGTGAGTGTCCGCGCGCGCCCGGTCCCTTCTTGTGCTTGTGCTTAGTCTCTCAGTCGTGTCCGACTCTTTGGGACTCCATGGACTGTAGCCCGCCAAGCTCCTCTGTCCATAGGGATTCTCCAAGGAAGAATACTGGGGTGGGTTGCCATGCCTTCCTCCAGGGAAGCTTCCCAACCCAGGGATTGAACCCAGGTATCCCGCATTGTAGGCGGTATTTACCATCTGAGTCACCAGAGAAACCCAAGAATATTGGAGTAGGTAACCTATTCCTTCTCCAGAGGATCTTCCCAACCCAAGGATCGAACCAGGGTGTCCTGCGTTGCAGGCGGATTCTTTACCAGCTTAGTCGCTTCAGTGGCGTCCAACCACTTGCAATCCCATGCACTGTAGCCTGCCAGGCTCCTCTGTTCATGAGATTCTCCACGCAAGAATACTGGAGTGGGTTAGACATGCCCGCCTCCAGGGGATCTTTCCAAGCCAGGAATCGAACCCGAATCTCCTGCTTCTCCCGCATTGCAGGCTGATTCTTTACCACTGAGTCACCGGGGAAGCTGCTAGGGTATTACCAGAATCTAACTGACACAGGAAGGGAAGGACCCAACATCAGCCCATTCTATCCATTCTGTCTCACATAAGAGGGGAGAAAAACACAGAGAAATACTTGCCAAATCCTTAGTCTAGAAGCACAGGTTCACTAAAAGCCTGAGACCTAATCATAGGATTATTGAACACTTCCCCTCTTCCCACACCTCATTGCAACATTACTAAAGGCCTATTTATAGCAGTTCCTTGTATCCAGTACATCATGTCCAGCTGTAAACAAAAACTTACAAAGCATGCTGAAAAATTAAAAACACACGCACACACAATTTGAAGAGATAGAGAACAAGAATCAGAATGTTGGAATTATCAGACCAGGAAGTTAAAACTACAATGACTAATATGCTAAGGGATCTAATAAACAAACTAGAACTGCTGAGCCATGTAAGCAGAGAGATGTGAATCTTAGAAAAACGAAATCAAGCAAACTGGTGGGAGGGATGTTCAAGTGGGAGGGGACGGGGGTAAACCTACGGCTGATTCATGCTAATGTGTGGTAGAAACCAATGCAATACTGTAAAGCAACTATCTGTCAATTAAAAATAAAGTTTTAAAAAAAGAAATGCTGGAGATCAAGAACACTGTGATAGAAATGAAGCTTATTAGTAGACTGGACACAGCTGAGAAAAAAAAAATCTCTGAACTTGAGGATATCTCAATAAAATCTCAAAAATTAAAAAACTAAGAGAACAAAGACGGAAAAGAAACAGAAAAGAATATCCAAGGATTATGGCAAAACTAAAAGGATGTAACACATACATGATGGGAGTACTAGAAGGATAAGAAAGAGAGAAAGGAACAGATAAAATATTTAAAATAATAATTTCAATTTGTGAAATTCATGAGTGATATTCAAAACTGAGAATTCAAAAACTGAGACTTCTCCAACACAAACAGCAGATCCAGGAAGCTCAGAGAATACTGAGCAGGCAAAAAAAAAAAAAAAAAAAAAACTGTACCTAGGCATATCATTTTTCAAACTACAGAAAATATAAAGTAATAAAAATAAAAATACAGAATATAGATTTAAAAATTCAGATAAAGAGAAACAATATTGAAAGAAGCTAAGGGAAAAATCCTTGCCCACAGAGGAATACAGATAAGAGCTACATTCAATTTCTTTGAAGACTGTGCAAGGAAGACGAGATAGATGCATGCGCGTGTGCTAAGCCGCTTCAGTCTTGTCCGACTCTTTGTAACCCTGTGGACTATAGCCCACCAGGCTCTTCTGTCCAAGGGATTCTCCAGGCAAGAACACTGGAGTGGGTTGCCTTGCCCTCCTCCAGGGGAATCTTCCTGACCCAAGGATGAAACCCTGGTCTCTTAAGTCTCCTGCACTGGCAGGCAGGTTCTCGACCTAGTACTAGTGCCACCTGAGAAGCCCAAGAGATATAATTTGAGACAACAATCTCGAATTCCAGATACCAATCTCGAATTCCGCACCCTATGAAATTATCCTTCAAAACTGAAGGAGGAAAGTGAGAAAATTTGTTGCCAGGAGACCTGTCTTACAAGAACTGTTGAAAAAATTGTTTAGAGAGGAGAAAAATAATATAGGGCAGAAACTCAGATCTACAGAAGGAAAGGAAGAGCATCTTATTCCAAAGAAGGAGTAAATGAAAGTAAAATAAAACATTTATTTTTCTTAATTTTAATTGATCTAAACTGTTTGCTTGAACATGTACATACCTCATGCATTTATATGCTTATATATAAATGAAGGACTTCACAGGTGGCTTAGATGGTAAAGAATCTGCCTGTAATACAGGAGACCCAGGTTCAATCCCTGGGTAGGGAAGATCCCCTGGACAAGGGAATGGCTACCCACTCCAGTATTCTTGCCTGGAGAATCCCATGGACAGAGCAGCCTGGTGGGCTACGGTCCACAGGGGCGCACAGAGTCAAACACAACTGAAGCGACTCAGCACAAGTACACACCATAAATGAAATGAATAACAGCAATGATGCAGGGATGGGAGGGAAGAATTAGTATTATTTTGTTCTTATAAAGTACTCACACTACCCATGAAGTGGTAGAGTGTCATCTGAAAGTAGACTCGGATATATTATGTATACTGCAACTTTTGGGTAATCATCAAGAAAAGGGAAAAGAAAAATCATAACTGCTATGCTAAGAAAGAATAGAAAATGAAATTGTATAAAATGCTCAATAAAACTAAAAAAGGCAGAAAAAAAAGTGGAAGACAAAAGTAGGAGTAAAAAACAAGGGCAATGAATAGAAAACATAGTAAGTAATATAGTAGATATTAATCTCACTATATCAATAATCATTCTGAATGTCAATAGTCTAAATGTACCAATTAAAAGACAGAGATTGTCAGGGTGGATCCAAAAATAAGACCCAACTATATATCTTCTACAACAATTTCACTTTGAATGTAAAAGAATATATAGATTAAAAGTTAAAAGATAAAGAAAAATATATCATGCTAACATTAACCAGTAGAAAGCAGGAGAAGCTATATTAAATTCAGACAGAGCAGACATCAAAGTAAGGAAACTTATCAGGGATAAAGAGGGGCATTACATAATGGTAGGGGCCAGTCTCCAAAAACACGTAACAATCCTCAGTATGTATGCGCCTTATAGAATATCAAATCTCATGCGGCAAAAACTGATAGAACCAAAGAAGAAATGGATGAACCCACTATCGTAGTTGGAGATTCAACACTTCTTTAGAAGAAATGGACACGCCAAACAGACAGAAAATTGATAAGGATACAGTTGAACTCAATACTACTATCAACCAACTGGGTATGATTGACTGTTTCATCAAGTAACAGCAATATACATGTTCTTCTCAAGGTCATATGAAACATTCCCCAAGATAGACTACATTCTAGGCTATAAAATACATAACAGATTTTAAAGAATAAAATCATAAAGTACCTGCTCTTGGACCACAATGGAAAATGAAACTAGAAATCAATAACAGAAAGATAACTGGAAAATCCCAAAATACATGAAAGTTGAATAACAGACTTCTAAACAACACATGGGTCAAGAAGAAATCTCAAAAGAAATCAAAAATAAAATTTACACCTACCACACACCTAAAATTCTAATTTGTTCTTGGCCAGAAATCACTCACAAGGCTTAGTAATTCAAAGATCACTGAGAATCATCTGTGGACAATTTCATTTTACCTGTACCTCAGTCCTCAAGGTAGCCTTTACCTTTGTTTGCCGACTTCCCTCTAATCTCTGGGGAACTTCCTACTCTGCTGATCTCCCTCTGTTCTCTATATGGTGAATGTCATGTCTCAGAGCTCTAACCACATATGCTGTTATAGTCAGGATCAACACCAGGATGCTAGGACCCCCCAAGCTGAACTGTATCTCCTCTACCTCATTGTAGATTTGCCCATTTGACTTCATTCTGACCAGAGTTTAAGGAGAGGGGGAAGGGGGGAGATGAAGTTCTAAGCTTATGGGCTTAAGTGAAAAAGATTCTGGGGACAACTGATCCCAGAGAGCTTCTACTCTTTTCCAGTCTTGCTCCCAATCCAAGAAGGGATTTTATCTAAGCATCATAAAATAATATCAACAATCCTGCTCTGTTTCAGTCAGTACAAGTCAGTTATTTAGTGATTTTGCACTTCCTGATATTTTAAAGGACTTTTGAAAGAGAGTCCTAAAATTTCTTTTGACCTTGTTAAAAGAGTTGTTTTGGAACAACTTTAGAAAACATTCCAAATGGGAACAGGAGAAAAGAGCTATAGGCACAATATGTTTTATATTTAAAGATATCAGATAAGATTGTTGTATAGAGAATTCCTTTCCCTTATGTTTATTTTTTTAACTACATATTGCTTACTGAGCCTCAAACGTCTTTCTTACAAGGGGCAGAAAATGCCCTTCCTAGAGAGAGATGACATCTCTGAAATGGAGCTGTTTGTGGAAATTCCTAAGTCTCTCAGGGGGAATTTTTCTCTCACTCAGAAGGAATGACCACAAAGTAGGTGGTCCAAGCTCTGGTGAGCTCCTGGGCTAGCCTTTGGCTAAACTGAGTAACTGGCGAAGTTAGACATTGCTGAATCATCCTACACACCCACCACCTAGGCATACACCAGATACCATGGTCCCTAGTCTGGCCAATGTCCAGAACACCCCCTACCTCTTCTCTCCTCTCTGTGAAAAATGCCCTCGCAGGAGGCTTAGCAACTGTAAATAGAGAAAACAGGATCAAGTTACAGAATATTGCAAGTCATTTGAGGTTACAGTTTTAAAAGTCATCTAGTAGAATTATTTTCTGAATTACTCATTTTTAATATTTTAGCTGCAAAACTTTTTCTTCCAAAGAAGCCTTGAAAAGAAAAAAGCAGTATATAATATAGAGTAGAAATATATATCTAAGAAAAGCAATATATAAAAGTAAAAATCTATATATAAATAAGGTAACTAAGAGCTACTCTGGTTAGTTTCCATTCCCAAGGGGAAATCTGAAAGTCCCCAGACTTAGAAAACTACCAGTCTAATTCACAGATGACAATCTTGAGCCCCAGAGTAAACCAGCTTGTCCAGCATTGCCCAATGAAACACCAATGACAAAGGTCAACTGCTCTTCAGGAGCATGCCCCTGCTATCACGGAGCCTGACACAGGTCCTCAGAGACCCTGCAATATATGTTAATTATCTGAATTCAACAATTTATGCTAGTGTTAATGACTGGCACCATCTTTACACAGGAGTCCTCTTAGCAGTGTTTCCTTTCATTTAAACAGGATTCACCTTCTTAGATCAAAGAAAGGAATATCTAAGAGCAAATATACAGATGTCACAATAGGCTTGTTGGTACAGAAAACTGAGTTTAGGATAACAGAACCTCCAGAGAGGGTTATTCTGTCATTTGAAAATCATGTACAATTTTATAATATATTTCATGGGTTGGCTCCGGGGCAGGGAGCAGAATCAAAAGCAATACTTGTTGTTTTCATAAAAGTATCTAAAATAAGAAAACCTAAACCAAATCACATTGACTAGTCTAATGTGCTGAAGTTAGAATGAAGAAGTATTCAGAGTTGGTCCTACATTAGTTTGGGGTAGGACATGTCTATTAGCTACTTTTGATGTTAACAGCCATGTGGTATAATATGCACGGTTCTATATCATAACATGAACATAATGTTTCATGTTTTAAGATGAGTGTAAGTTTTATTTTAAAGCTTGCCTTGATTTTACAGTAATTTAGTACAAAAATAAAGCTTTCAGGCCCTCAAAATGTATTTCTCTCTCTTATTCTATTTCTTCCTGCCCATGTATTGGGAAAGTTGCAAGAAATAAGTAGAGATTATCAAAGTAAATGATGACAGGTATTATACTAAGAGTAAATGTAATGATGAAAAATAAAAATTCAATTTTTTGGAGATCTAGAAAGACTGAGTCTTTGGAGGAAAAACAACCATCACCACCAGCAGCCTCGTTCATTACTCAGCCAAGCTGACTAGACACTTTTCCCCTCAGTACTCTTCATTTTTACATTGTTATTATTATTTGGAATGTGGTTCATTATAGCTGAAAGAAAAAAAAAACTCATGTCAATTATGGTTTCTTGTTTATTGCAAAAAAAAAAAATATTCAACTTCCCAATGTGCTTTAAATCTCAACACTCAACAGGACTGTGTGACTATCATTTTGATAGACATGAGTCAGGATCGTGCAAATTTACTTTAAAATGCTATGAAGTTGCTTATTTTTCTTCAAGGCACAGGTGTCGGCAACACGTGAAACTGAATCGGAAATTCACAAAGGTATTGAAAGTTTTCTATCTTGAAGTTAGAAGTTTAAAAGAAATCCACTTTACACTGTGTGTTCTGTCAAAACTACAGCCGGGGAGAAAATTAAGAAAAAATTACAAAATATTTTCTTGTCCAATTCTACTATCAAATGACAAACATCAATTTTTGCCATCAATCAAATCATTGTCCTTTTCAGCCATTTTCATGGTGGCATCAAAATAGTGTTCTGTTCAATTGTTTGCTCCTATGACCAAAGATGGTGGGAGGGAAAAATTCTACAGTGACTCCTTCAGACAACACAGGTTTGAACTGCTCAAAGCAGTGAGCTGTGCTCAGTCGTGTCTGACTCTTTGTGACCCCATGGATGGAGCCCATCAGGCTCCTCTGTCTATGGAGTTCTCCAGGCAAGAGTACTGCAGGGGGTTACCATTTCCTCTTCCAGGGGATCTTTCCAACCCAGGGATCAAACTCCAGTCACCTGGGTCTCCTGGATTGACAGGCAGATTCTTTATCACTGCACCACCTGGAAAGCCCAGGTTTGAACTGCATGGGTCCACCAATACTAGGTTTTTTTCAAAAGTAGATTCTACAGCTTACAGTACTACACCATCTGTGGTTGTTTGAATCCAGGGATTTGGAACCATGGATATGGAGTCCCAACTTGTGAATTTATACTGAATTTTCAACTACTGCCCAAACTCTCACCTTGTTCAAAAATCAGCTGGATTTTATTAACTGCTGGAGAATATCATTAGAGCTTACAGTTTCTTTAAATTAATTCAAAAGTAAAAATGATTACAACATTCACAGAAGGTGCTCCGACCATCAGAATTCTTGTTGAAAATCAAAGGATGAAAGTTATCTTTTGTTGCCAAACATCAGAGTCCAGATTTGGCTGAGGTAACTATAGGAAGACCTCAGCTTTGCTCTCAGAATACTAAATTGTCTACCTTGCTTTGTGAAGATTTGCGTATTTATCAAATAGTGCTAGTCTTTGTTGAGTTCTAGATTTTTTGAGAAATATGATTGGCTACATTCAAGAATTAAAAGATTCAGTTGCCCTATTTTTGGAATTCAGAAAATGGACTAGAAATAAGTCTTCAAAATACTAATCATCAGTATGGCAGGGGCAAGGACAAGTGAGGACCCATGCTAGCTACAAATAATAGGTATGGTTGTGTTGGACGATATGTACTGAATACCAGTTATTTCATCTTTCAAAAATAACAATGAGATTGAAACATTGGGTATCAACATGGAAAGATGTCCAAGTTATAGGCAAGTGAGAAAATAAAGTTGCATGACACTATGTATAGCATGACTCTACTTATAAATGTTAGAAGAATATAAAGAGACTTATAAAATAATCCCACAGAATTCTGACAAACACCTGCAGAACCTTGGGCAATAAGATCTCCTAAGTCTGATTCTTAAATTCTAGTCCTGAGTCTACCACATTGTTTAACCCTTTCAAGCGTAAGTTTCTGAACGACCAAGCAGTTAGAGAATCATTTCACCTATATTCAGTTCAATCTGCCTGCAAAGCAGGAGACCCCGGTTCCGTTCCTGGGTCCGGAAGATACGCTGGAGAAGAGATAGGTTACCCACTTGAGTGTTCTTGGGCTCCCCTTGTGGCTTGGCGGGTCAAGAATCCGCTCACAATGTGGGAGACCTGAGTGCAATCCCTAGGTTGGGAAGATCCCCTGGAGAAGGGAAAGGCTACCCACTCCAGTATTCTGGCCTGGAGAATTCCATGGACTCCATGGGGTCGCAAAGAGTTGGACACGAATGAGCAACTTTCACTTTCACTTTTCATTTTCAGTTCTAGTTTGCTATGAGTGTAGAAGTGTTCTTCCTTAATTTACATTTATGAAATAAAGGGTTGAAAATATCTCCCTCAGAGTTTTTTGTGAGGCTTTATACAAGCAGGTTTGTAAATGTACTTGGTAAACTTATATTTTATTATAAGAATAATAATCCACAGCTTTAAAAAAACTTCCACTATAATTTACATGTTGTTTTTACTAGTTCTTCCTAATTTCAGCCCAGCTGGGGATATTACCAACACATTTTCTTCATCATAAAGCAAAAAGCTTTAGGTTTAAGGTTATTTCAGGGGCTGAACCATATCAAATGTCAGCATCAGGAAGAAAAATCAATTGCAGCAAGGCTGACAATTAACTTCCTAAAAGTGAATCTCATTTTCCCGCTGATGTCTTAGTGAAATCAGAATTTTGTTTCCTAGAAAATATTTCAGTGGATTAGGTTACAAACTCATCTTCTTGTTTGAAGAATTATAGGAGTTGGCTTAATCTTTGCAGGGTCTCTGTCAGCTAAAATAGTCTACGGTTCTATTTTAGAAATTCAGTCCAAGAGGTAACCTCTCTCAGACTGAGATGTCAGAGAATAGGACCTGCTCAGATTTTCATCGTGTCTTAGGAATGTGTATTCTTTCCTGATGTCAATTCAGCAAAGCTGAGTTTATTCTAAATTTGTTTCTTATTAAACTGTGTAAGGACAGAAATAGGATTGGTGATGGATGTCACT
Organism: Oryx dammah; assembly: GCF_014754425.2. NCBI lineage: Eukaryota > Metazoa > Chordata > Mammalia > Artiodactyla > Bovidae > Oryx > Oryx dammah. Next base: position 39,424,461 of record NW_024070186.1, read on the forward strand.
GAGTAAACAATTTAATATAAAGAACTTCCTAACAGCCAGAGTTGTCCAATATAGAAAAAGCCTGCCACTGGATGAATTGAGTCCTCTGGGAGGAGAAATAAGGGGTTGAAAGGGGACTCAACAGTCAGAAGAGGGATCTCACTTCTTATTGGGGAAGATTGTCTATTTTGCGTAGGGTACTTGTGCTAATCTTTTAATCCTTCTAATGAATTGTTGTCATGCTGAGGATAGGGTTTTTTTTTTCCCCTTTGGCTCATTTCTAGATTTCTAGACACATTGTAAATGTTCAATAAATTTATCTTTAACGAATGAAGAAATAACACAGAGAGAAAACTTGCATTTATCAAACAGGGGCATAGAGGAAGTTTAAGATCCCTTAACTGTGAAATTATTGGAAGTGTTCATCATCCCTTGGAAAAGTAAATTCAGTAGTAAAAATGCAATGTCATAGTGAATGTTTTGAAATTTTTCAGAACTCTGCTACTTCCAGACTGTTGTCCATTTCTTCCTTGCAGCTTTCTGCTTAGACTATTTGCTTTACTATTTCAGGCCCCAATTTCATACTTGGACCTTCTAGAGCTCAGAAATCATCCTTTTCATTGTACCATGTATATTTAAAAGAACTATATTGCCAAATAATTTTTTTTACCAGCGGAAGCTACATACTGAGTGCCAAAAATTGCTTGATTTCAAAAAGTTCAAAGTTTTACGTTACGGCAAATAAGTAACAAAGTTAGTAACTTCTGAATTCTACAAAACTTGTCGCTTCAAATCAAATATGCTTGAATCTCATATTATTCTTGAGTCCATCCAGCACCCTGCTTTGTTCATGTCTGGGTTTCACACACTGAGTCTCAATTCTTTAGTTGGTGGTAAAATCAATTTAGTGGGTTACAAACCAGAACTTTCAGGAAAAAAAGGTTAGAGTTAAATGACAAATATCAGAATGTATCATACCTAGTAATGAAAAGTATTTTTTTCACAAAACTTTTTAGTAATTCAGATTTATTTGTATGTGTGCCTATACCTGTGTTGGGATATAAAATATATTTCTTGCAATGGGTCATATGAGCGAAAACAGTTTGGAAAAGCACTGGTTTACAGGCTGCTCCAGGACCGGTAAAATAATGTCTCTGGTTTTAAAGGTCCACTCACTCTCCAATTTTCTCAAAAGATTCTTTTGATATATAATCAGGTATATACATGGTAAAATTACTCAGCTCAAATTTTTCTTTTTCTTTTTCTCAGTAGTAGCAGGAACAGATGACCCAGTTCTCAAAGTTCATGCACTTGAGCCAACTGGAATGAAAATAAGAAGTGTAGGGTGTTATTTATTTTACACTGTCCGCAGATGAAAAGGTCAAGTGCTTCCGAGCTCCAAGGGTCCCAACGTTTACAACCTGGTTCCTTCTCTGGTGTCTATACCCAGGCTCCCTTCTCCCCTGGATTTACCTTTGCTGCCATTGTTCTTTCTATCTTAATAACCCACTATTACAGTCTCTCTCATTTCTTTCTCTTAGGCACTTGACAAATACGGGAGGCAAAGTTTACAAGGGTTAAATATTTCTAAGAATCTTACTTTTAAAAGGTTGTTAGAAAGTAGCCCTTTCATCTACACTCCTGACTTTTTTTTCCCTCCTCTTCCCTCCACTCTCTGAAAACCACAAGAGAAAGAGTGGTTAAGGCCACTCCTGTTGTTTAAATTGGCCCCTGTTGCCTCTAGACTAGAAAAGATTCTACATTTGGTGGCAGTGGTTGGAATTAGTCAAAATTTTAAAAAAGATAAGTGAATGCAAACAGTTTGAAATGGACTTTTTCTATTTTCTTTCAAGTGCCTTTACACAGCTATAAGTAATATACAGTTCATAAGAAGAAAGTTGATTCTTATAAATATTTTATTCTTTCAACAGAACTCAATGTTGAATGCATTTCAGTTGGTAATATATTTTCCTTTTACTGATCCTTTTCAAAAGAGCTCCCCCCACTCCCCCATTTCCATCTTATCAGTATGGTGCATAGAGAATATTTGACTTGAGGCTGAATCTATTTTCCCAATTTTTTGGAGTATCTATTCTCTAAAGAAAGTATTATTAAAAGCAGACGTCTTCAAAATGTACTTTAACAATAATTATTTTCTTTGAATATGAGAAGGATATTTTGATTTCCCAAATGCACGTTAACAGAATTCTGGAACTGGATCTTTTTGTGGCTCTTTTCTCTATTTTCTTCAGTAATAGAAACATGACATTGTCTTCCAGAGAATTCTAAAGCTTTAGACTCCTTAGTACGTGTCCTGCATGAACTAAAGCTGAGGATATCAACTTGTTTTTCTACTCAGCTGTAGCTCCTAGAGGTTACCACTAACTTTTGAACTATGGAGAGGCTCAGTTTATCTTCTTGTCAAGCCTTGTGAAACAGCTCTTCAGAGATACCAAAAACAACTCAAGTTTTCTGTTAAGGGACCTGTAATGGTGGAAAAGATATTTTGTTTTGGGGGGCCTCCACTGGGTAAAATAAGAAAGTTAGCTAGAATAATCTTCAGAGACTAAACAAAAACTCTGTCTAGCTCAAAAATACTTTGATGGTAACCAACATTTAATCATCAAGTTGACAAAAGCAATTTTTACCTTATTGTAGTGTTACAAACATATTACGATACTTAGAGTAGACTTCTTAGAAACATATTGAATTCCATTGTGTTATGCTTAAATTTGAGCATTTGTTAATGGGAGAAAAAGAGGAAAGTTAACACTGGCTCAGTTATTAAGTAAGCAAAGTGAACACAGTGGAGGAGTGTGAGAAAATTTTGAGTGAAGACAACCTTTGAATATCTTTTCTCTTTTGTGGAGACATGTGACCAGTGAAGGGCTTCCTTAGTGGCTCAGATGGTAGTCTGCCTGTAAAGCAGGAGACCTGAGTTTGATCCCTGGGTCAGGAGGATCCCCTGGAGCAGGGAATGGCAACCCACTCCAGTATTCTTGCCTAGAGAATTCAATGGACAGAGAAGCCTGGTGGGCCCCTGTCCATGGGGCTGGCAAAGAATCAGACATGCTTGAGCAACCAACACAATGACCAGTAAAATGTGCAAGATCAGAAGAGACAGATCAGATAGTCTGGACAGTGGCAGTCCTCGCCCACAGGACACAATACAGTTTGGTCGAGGTACACTAGTTTGGTTAAAAATCTTATCTTTCTTCCATTCACCATGCTGCTGCTGCTGCTGCTAAGTCGCTTCAGTCGTGTCCAGCTCTGTGTGATCCTGTAGAATCAGCTTTATATGTTTGCTTTTTTCAAAGGCTCAAAGAAAGGAAAAGTTGCCAACATGATTCCCAAAATAATTAATGAAAATCTGGCTTAGTCAGCAACAGCTAATTTGAGTTGACCTGTATCCCTGGGCTTCCCACGTGGCGCTAGTGATAAAGAGCCCGCCTGCCGGTGCAGGTAGACACAAAAGAGACCTGGGTTTGATCCCTAGGTGGGGAAGATCCTCTGGAGAAGGAAATGACAACCCACTGCAGTATTCTTACCTAGAGAATCCCATGGGCAGAGGAGCCTGGCAGGCTACAGTCCGTAGGGTCGCACAGAGTTGGACACGACCAAAGTGACTTAGCACATAGAGTGTCGCTGGAGGCAACAGGAAAAAAGATTCTTGCAGCACCCTCCTCAGGCAGGAGCGCTGCCATGATGTCATTCAGACAGAAAACCACCTCCCCCACCGCATTCCCAGAGATTGCTGAAACTAAAGGTCATTTCCCTCCAACTTAGAAAACAAGGTAAAGGGAACTAAGGTAGGGAGCTGAAGCATAAGTGTTGAGAAATTTCCAGAAGCCTTCATTTCTGCCTAGAAACTCCATAAGAGGAGGCCTGGGGCTAGGGAGATAAATAGGACTATCACAGTGCTGATCCTAGAGATGCTTTCTCCACCCCCGCTTGTCTTTGAAGTAAGGTACACAGAAGAAAAGAAACCAAAAGCCAAACAAAACACTTGGGAAAGACCCAGGAACTAATAACACAGGGCTCTGTCTCTACCCTACAATTTTTTTTTTAAGTTTATATAGTAAAAAATTTCTGATATATAGGAAAGTAGAGATAATAGTATAAAGCACACCCATGTCCCCATCACTCAGTTTTATCAATTGTCAACTCCTGGCCAGTCTTGTTTATCTTTACCCTTCCCATACCTGCCCCCTCACAGGCTATTCTGAAGCAAATCTCACACATGACATTATTTCACCGATTTTAGAGATGACTTTTCTCAATGACTTCATTCTAAGTCCTTCATCTTTCTGAGGTCAGGAAATCCAGATGAAAGGAGAAAAATGAAAACTTTAGGTAAAATAATGACTGTGATTAAAATAAATTATATAAACTTGTTATAACCCAAATGGAATTTTCATTATATCCCTAAAATGGATGTCTGTTAACCATCTGTCAGTCAATTTATTGAGTATTTCTTCTGTTCCTGAAAGTGAGTGTTGTCACTCAGTCATGTCCTACTGTTGGCAATCCCATGGACTATAGCCCACCAGGCTCCTCTGTCCATGGGATTCTCCAGGCAAGAATACTGGAGTGGGTAGCCATTCCCTTCTCCAAGGGATCTTCCATCCCAGGGATCGAACCTTGGGCCTCCTGCAATGCAGGCAGATTCTTTACTGCCTGAGCCACCAAGGAAGTCTGGTTCTGTCAAATCACAAAACCTTTAAAAAAAAAAAAGACCAATAGCTCTGATATATGAATATACAATTATTTTCCTAGGAAAAGACCAAAGAGGAAAAAATGGAAGTACATGCATGCTCACTAAAGAAAACAGGTCTATGTGATCACAAAGTTAGTAACTTTTTATTATTTGCTAGAACTCCAAAATGACATGAACTTTATTTATTCTCAAGGATAATAAATGGAAGATTTGAGATCATTCCTGGTAATCATCCTTAGATATTTGGTAAGGCTTTCTGGTGGATTTTTTACCTAGGAAAAGTAAAAACCTCAGAAATCTAGGCCCTTCTGATTTTAATAGGGCTACCTTTTCCCAGCTAGCCTGCAAGGAGTCATTGCAGTCTTATCCACACAGATTTACATGCACCTACATTCCTGGAAAGATTGCAATAAAGGTAAAAAGGCAGAAAGACCTCATTATGGGGCCCCTTTACATTTCAAGCTGCAGTTCTTTATAATCTAACAGCCCATCTTTACAAGCTAGTAGTGAGCTTTTCTTTAAAAAAAAGAAAGAAAGGGAGGAAAAAAGGTTAGCAATAAAGATTCTCTTATCTAAATAATTTATTTTTCTTTTCTTTACTCCATATTCTATTTTCTGATGAGTTGAAGATTTCCTCCATCCTAAATTGGTTCATTAAAAATATCCATAGACTTCCAAATTTACTTTAAGTTGAAAAATTTTTACCTCGGTTTTGCAAGAACTGTCTCCTCCAAACATTCCCACTTCTGAATGCTCCCTACCTCAGGGAGAACAAAGTTTCAGCTTTCAGTAACCCTCTGAGCACAGCTCTCTGCCTCAGACAGACCCAGATTCTCACAAAATCGCAATAGAGCAGAATGAGACATTGAGTTATTAGGTCTCACTGAAAAACTCATATTAACCCTTTCTAATGTCCTTTAGATCTTGGACAGTTTGGATACAATTTTGTTTTATGGCAGAATCTGTATTAACTGTTGAAGTTCTTAGATTCACTATCATATACATTTTTCTCAATGTTCATTCATTGAACCAAAGTAGAAATGTAAAACTTTTGGGGGGAAGCTTAGTAATCTTTTCTTATATTTTCATCATCCTCAAATGTCTTGAACACAAACTGAATATTTACTAAATAATGCTTTGTGGTCCTTCGAGTCAAATTGCTAAAATTTGATATGTTGAGAAATTTGACTAAAGGAAGCTCCAAGCCAAGGGGAAGAAATACTTCAAGAATGAGCTGGTATGTCTTCAGTTTGAAAAATATGTAAATATGAACTTCTTTGACCTCTTCATGAAATAGATGTTTTTCTTTGAAAAAGAACTATTCATGCAATTACTTATACCATAAACAAATCTCTTTAATTCCATCTTTGCTAGTCATGTGGTGGTGGTGGTTTAGTCACTAAGTTGCGTCTGACTCTTTGCAACCCCATGGATTATAGCCCTCCAGGCTGCTCTGTGCATGGAATTCTCCAGGCAAGAATACTGGAGTGGGTTGCCATTTCCTTCTCCATTGCTAGTCATAAAAGGGCTATTTTCCATTCCCACCTCTAACATCACCAGACCACGCCATGCAGCATGCAACCTTATAACACTGAAAAGTTATTAAAAGCCCTACAGAAGAAGACCTGATAATCAAAAAGTGAGCAGTCCTTGCAGAATATTCTGATGATAAAAAATAATGCCCAATTCATAGCCTCTTTTGGGACTTAATGTCCAAAGTTTATACCATTTATAACACGCTAAATCTATAAATGAGAAAATTGAGATCCCAAGGCATTAGGCTGTTGGCCTAAAGTTTTAATGGCAAAAACCACTGGTTTATATTAACAAACATTTACTGAACATCTGTTCTATACCTGGCCCTAGACATGTTTGGGGATAAAGAGACACAGTTCCTGCTCTTACTTTCTCCACCCTACCCAAGTGGTTCATAGTCCAGTAGGGATGACCTAGGAAGCAGACATACAAACTGATAGGCATCTTTAAAATATATATATGTTGTGTGTATATATATATACACACACACACACACATATATTTAGCTGCATCTGGTCTTAGTTGCAGCACACCGGATCTTCATTGGGTCTTAGGTCCTGGACAAGCAATTGAACCCATGTTCCCTGCACTGCAAAGTGGATTCTTAGCCACTGGACCACCAAGGAAGTGCTGCGTGATAGACATCTTGAAGCAGGAAGCCACAAAGTGAACCCCAAGACCCAAAGAGCAAGAAATCAGATAACACTTTCTGAATGGGGTAGACTGTGAACTGGTTCTTAAAGAAAAAGGACCGGCTCCCTGGGTCTTTCTGCATTCACATTAGACTACGTCTACTGTTAAAATATTTGGAATCTGAGTTTCGTTTTTGTCAGTGAATGATTGTTTCTCTCGGTTGGAACATGGTGCTAAAAGAGTGAAAGCCACAAAGAGGAAACCCAAACCAGCCTGTAGGTCTCACACCGACCACAAGGGGGAGTAGATTAGAGATGACTGGATTCGGGCAAATCACTCATCACTCTTTCTAAAAACCTATGAGCTAGCAGGGTTACATGGGCAGAACCTTCCTAATAAGTGATAGCTTTGTTTCCTGATATTCACTTTATCAGTCTGTGTTCTTTTCACTTTTCACAATCACTTTGACATGTAGAAAGATAACAGGAAATCTTCAGGAAAGAATATGTAAAACACAAAGTCACTAATTTGAGCATTTATTGAGCTCCTGTTATTTGCAATGTAGATATTTAACTATTTTAAGCATACTTTCAAATCTTTTTAAAGAGATCTTGGTCGCTGGATTTTTCTCATTTTTTTGTCTATCCAGCCCCTAGTTCAAAGGCATTCCTAGACTAAAAAGATTGTTACACAAATAACTCCAGGATGATACTGTGAAAATTACACTTGCCCTACAGATAAGAGTGGATCAACATATAGAAAATGGAGCGCCATTGACTGGAGGAGACCAATAAGCTACGTATTGATGAAAGACGATAAGAAGAGTGGCTGTAGAACGCCCTCAGAACAGCTGTAAGTGACACAAGTTACCAAAAGTGGGATTTCTGGATATTTTAAATTTGTGTGTAGTGCCAGCGTGTGTAGAGTTGGAGAGTGGCGTTGGAAGTTCATTTATTCTATTTATGGAGGAACTACTCACGGAGGCTGTGGGCTCTTCTCTGTCCTCCAGACTCTAAACAACAGGTTATCCTCTCTACCTCTGGAAGAGAGACCTAATTTCTGACCAAAATTTAGGACCTATGGTCTGACAAATTTATGAGCAAAATGTGTTGAAGATTTTAAATTGAGATTGTCACAGAAAAACCAACGTGTATGGTTGCAATGGCCAGCAAACCTTTATGGGCTTCTTGAGGGATGGAAAAATCATGCCTCATGGACAAGTCCTTTGCTCTAAAGATAAATGTGGTAAACAGCAAATTATGAATCAAAACCGGGTCACGTCAGACCTACTTCAAACTCGTTCCTTGTCAGCTGCATGAATTAGGCTCAACCAAGCAAAGTAATTTTCCACTGTCAATGGATCCCAAATTAAAACAATATCACAAAGACTTAGCAAAGAGTACTGGTTGCTGGAAAATGTAGAAGTTGCTTTTGTTTGTTTTTCTCTAATCTATCCCAGTCTACAAATATTTATATTTTCATCAGCATTTACTAGAGGAACTATTTACCAGATATTTCCAGCGCTCTACAATCTGATATGTGGTCATGTTGCATGTTTTCCACCCTTTTTGGTTGGCTCAGGCCATGTGAATGTTTCTGACAGAGAAATTGAAAAAAATGAAATAAATCAGAGCATTTAATTGCTGTTTTGAGAGTCCCCAGCGCACTCTTCTGTCTGGCACGGAGGTCAGCTATGTTCAATATGGCAGCTGCTCTATCAGCCAAGGTCCATGAAGGAAGGAAAAAATTTAACCTCCTTCTCATGGTCTACAGCCAGACCTAATTTCCCTTCAAGACACATTCCCACAGCCTGGTGTTTTCAATGACTGCTGTTGCTGCTGCTGCTGCTAAGTCGCTTCAATCGTGCCCAACTCTGTGCGACCCCATAGACAGCAGCCTACCAGGCTCCCCCCATCCCTGGGATTCTCCAGGCAAGAACACTGGAGTGGGTTGCTATTTCCTTCTCCAATGCATGAAAGTGAAAAGTGAAAGTGAAGTCGCTCAGTCGTGTCAGACCCTCAGCGACCCCATGGACTGCAGCCTACCAGGCTCCTCCATCCATGGGATTTTCCAGGCAAGAGTACTGGAGTGGGGTGCCATCACCTTCTCCGATGACTGTTGTTAGTTTTCCTGTATTACCCCAAAACTGAGCAGTCTCTTCACCTCACTTCTCTCCCTTAAAACCACAGGCTGTCATCTCCAAAGATCAAATCTGTTTGTCTTCAGTTGATTTCTTGGAAGAGGCTTAACCTATATGGGAGATAATTTTCCTTTTCTTTGGTCTACGACACTGACTAAATGTCAAAACAGAAGCTGGACTAGACAGTAAAATGACCGCCAGTGGGGGTGGCATGGAAGGATCACCAAAAGCCTTTAAATACTCCTTTGGCCCTGAATTCTCAAGAAAAAAGTGGAGAATTATAATCACTAAAATTTAGTAAGGCTTAATCCCATGGATGGAGAAGCCTAGTAGGTTACAGTCTATGGGTCGCAAAGAGTCGGACACGACTGAGCGACTTCACCATTCACCACCATACTATGTGTCAGGCATTGTTCAAAGTGCCTTTCATTTAATCCTCACAACAACTGTAAGAATAGGTGTATTATTACTGATTTAGAAGCTGGGTATCAAGGCACAGAGAAGTTGGATAACACACAAGATCACCCAGACAGCAGAAAAGTGTAACAGGATCTCATCCAAGACAGCCTCGCTCCACAGTGCATGGTTTTGACCATCCCTTTACACTCACCTCAACCCTGAATATTCATTGGAAGGATTGATGCTGAAGCTAAAGCTCCAATACTTTGGCCTTCCAATGCGAAAAGCCAACTCATTGGAAAAGACCCTGATGCTGGGAAGGATTGAAAGCAGGAGGAGACGGGGATGACAGAGGATGAGATGGTTAGATGGCATCACCAACTCAATAGACACGAATTTGAGCAAACTCAGGGAGATGGCAAAGGACAGGTAAACCTGGCGTGCTGCAGTCCATTGGGTCTCAAAGAAGTGGATATGACTGAGCGACTGAACAAGTACTACACTCACCTGATGGTGCAGATGGTAAAGAATCTGGCTGCAATGTGGGAGACCTGGGTTCAGTCCCTGGGTCAGGAAGATCCCCTGGAGAAGAGAATGGCTACCCAGTCCAGTACTCTTGTCTGGAGAATTCCATGGACAGGGGAGTCTTCAGGGCTAGAGTCCATGGGGTCACAAACAGTCAGACACAACTGGGTGACTAACACTTTCACTACACCCACCGTTTCCATAGGAATTGGGCAGGAGCTGGGGAAAATACCATTCATATTTTGGTATAACATTATTAAGCTTGAAAATTTACTGGGCTTCAAGAGAGGCCATGTTCTAATCCCTTTGAGAATGACTTTAATTCCATTTACTTATCTCACAGTTTTGGAAATTGCAGCTTTTGTTTTACTTAACTGTGTTTTTGCCTTGTCTCTATACCAAGATTTTAACCTGTTGAAGACAATCCTTTGAAACCCTCTAGTGCCTAGAACAGTGCCCCTGGTATAGTCCAGGGATTAGTTGCTAATTTGAATTTCTATGAGCAGGATTCTGGGAATCCCAGGTGGCACTAGTGGTAAAGAACCTGCCTACCAGTGCAGGAGACATAAGAGGAGTGGGTTTGATCCCTGGGTGGGGAAGATCCCCTGGAGGAGGGCATATCAACTCACTTCAGTATTCTTGCCTACAGAATCTCATGGACAGAGGAGCTTAGGGGCTACAGTCTGTGGGGTTGCAAAGGGCCAGACATGATTGAGCAACTTAGAACGCACACACCAGCAGGATTCTATTTCAGCTTCCTCCTCTCCCTTCCCATCCTGCTTAGGACTCTTTTATTTATTTATTTGACTGCACTGGGTCTTAGTTGAGACATGCAGGATCTAGTTCCTTGACCAGGGATCAAACCCTGGCCCCTGCACTGGGAGGACAGAGTCTTAACCACTAGATTCCCCAGGGAAGTCCCCTTAATCTTTTTTTTTTTTTTCAAGCTTCATTTAGAACAGTTTAGTTTTATAGCCAGATTGAGAAAAAGGTACAAAGATTTCCCATATACTCTCTCCTCCCATACATACATAACCTCCCCCATTATCAAAATGTACAGTATCACTCACCAGAATGATATGGTACATTTATTGTATCATCCAAAGTCCATTGTTTACATTAGGGTTCACTCTTGATATTGTATTCCTTTGGTTTTAGACAAATGTATAGTGACATATGCATCATTAGAATATTATACAGAGTATTTTCACTGCCCTAAAATTCCTCTGTGCTGCCTATTTATCTCTCCCCACCATTCCTCCCAACAACAAAAACATCCCCACCCCATCCCTGGCAACCACTGATCTTTCTATTGTCTCCAAAATTTTGTCTTTTCCAGAATGTCATACAGTTGGGATCAGAAGCCTATAGCCTTTATAGATTGGCTTTTTTCACTTAATAACATGCACTTGAGTTTCCTCCATGTCTTTTCATGGCTTAATAACTCATTTCTTTTTAGTGCTGAAAAATATTGTATTGTATGGATGTACCACAGGTTTGTTGTTGTTGTTTTTTTTTTAATCCATTGACTTACTGAAGGACATCTTACTTGCTTCCAAGATTTGGCAATTGTGAATAAAGCCTCTTTAAACATTCTTCTACAGGTTTCCATGCAGACAAAAATTTTCAGCTCCTTTGGATAGATACTAAGGACTGTGACTGCTGGATCATATGGTAAGACTATGTTTAGTTTTGTAGGAAACCACCAAACTGTCTTCCAAAGTGGCATTTTGCACTCCTACCCACAATGTATGAGAGTTCCTGTTTCTTCATATTTTCACTAGTGTTTTAACTATTTTCCTAAGTATGTAGTGGTATCTCATTTTTATTTGTATTTACTTGATGACATATAATATGCAGTATCTTTTCATATTATTTTTTGCCACCTACACATCTTCTTGGGTGAGATATCTGTTAAGGTCTTTGGCCCATCTTAAAATTGAGTTATTTTCTTGGTTTTGAGTTTTGTGTTCTCTGAATATTTTGGATAACAGTTATCAGATAGTCTTTTGTAAATATTTTCTCCCAGTCAATGACTTGTCCTTCTATTCTCCTAATGGTATCTTTGGAAGAACAGACTTTTTTTTTTTTTTTTTATGAAGTCTAGCTTATCAACTATTTCTTTCCTGAGTCTCATCTTCCATGTTTTATCTAAAAGTTCACTGTCAAACCCAAGGTCATCTAGGTTTTCTCCCACTTTCTTCTAGGAGTTTTATAGCTTAGCATTTTACATTTAGACCAATGATCCATCTTGAGTTAATTTTTGTGAGGGATGTAGGGCTGTGTCTAGATTCGTGGATATCTAGTTGTTCCAGCATCATTTGTTGAAAACACTATCTCTGTTCCATTATATAGCCTTTGCTTCTTTGTCAAAAATCAGTTGACTATATTTGTGTGGGTCACCTCCTGGGCTTTTAATTCTGTTCCACTGTTTGATTTGTCTAGACTTTCACCAATATCACACTGTCATAATTACTATAGCTTTACAATAAGTCTTGAAGTTTAGTAGTGTCAGTCCTCCAACTTTGTTCTTCAACTTCAGCATTGTCTTGGCTATATAGACATTGGCTCTTCATATATACTTTAAAATAAGTTTGGTGATGCACATAAAATAACTTGCTGGGATTTTGATTGGGGTGTGGGGCTCTGTTTACTTCATCCTCTAACTTCTTGGGTAGGGGGACTTCGGGATTTGTAAACATGTTTTAGAGAGATCCTTTCTTCTCCTTTCTCTCCTCTTTGTCCTTTCTTTCTCTTGTGAAGCTTTTAGTAAGACCAAGAAGAGGGTAGGATCAAAGGGACAGTAAAAACAGTTCATGTCTGCCTTAAAATTTTAGCTGTTTTCTTGGGATAGAATGTGGAGGCAACTGCGATAGAATGAAAAGAGAAATGATCTAGGAGTCAGGACACAGGCTGGAATCTGGCTTTGCTGCTAAATATCTCGCTGTGTACAAGTCATTTGGTCAACATGGGCCTTAATCTCTCCATCTGTAGGATATAATAACAGCTAATATTTGTTAAGCATCTATTCTGATTTCTGATACTATCCTAAGCAGTGTAAATGAAAGAGGACAAACAGATCAGAGTTTTTTAAATTTTACTTTTATTCAAGGGAACCCTTTCTTAAAGTCTCACATGACTCCCCAATACGTAGAATAGATAAAAGGGGAGCACCTATTTTATTCATAAGTTGAGAAGTATAACATTTCCCAATGAGACAATGTAAAAGACCACAATCTGTGACCACCATTGCATCCAACTCTGGTCTATAATATATTTGAATAGCATGCATTTTCTTAGTTTTTTTTTTTTTTTCATTTTCTTAGTTTTAAAATAACCAAAACTAAATTCACTCACATTCTTGTGGATCCCTGAAAGCAGTTTTGTGGGATCTTTGGCTTTCACAGAGCACAGTTTAGGAGCCATTGGATGAGTTTATCTCTGAAGTCCCTTCTGAATCTCTTGTTCTTTCTACTTCTGAATTTGGCTCAAGTGGCAAAAACTGCAGCCAAGAATACACACAGGCCAGTCACTTTTCTCCACATGAAGGAAGATGCCTCCTTTTCTCTTTTCCCATAGACCAATGCCCAATGCTAAAAACAAACAAACAAAAAATCATTACTAAGACTTTTTGTTCAGTTGCTAAGTTGTGTCTGACTCTTTGTGACCCCATGGACTCCAGCACTCCAGGGTTCCCTGTCCTTCACTATCTCCCAGAGTTTGCTCAAACTCATGTCCATTGAGTCAGTAATGCTATCTAACCATCTCATCCTCTGCCCTCTTCTCCTTTTGCCTTCAGTCTTTCCCAGCATCAGGGTCTTTTCCAGTGAGTCAGCTTGCCCCTTCCACAAGTGTTCGTGATGAGTAGTAGTGCTTATAGCTGTGACAGTCAGTGCTGCTTTGGGTTTCAGCGTGGAGTCCCTGTGTGTAAATCTGGGTATTTTCAGAGGCATCAACTCAAGCTGTTAAACTTTTAGATGCCATCAGACCTGAAATTCAGGAAAGAGGAAGTCTGAAATAATATCATATAGTGAATGTCAACAATGTTGCTAAGATAGAAAGAGGAGTTCCCATCCCATTATTTACCTGTGGGAGCCTGGCTAATTGGTTTATATTTGGGGGCCTAGTTTCTTGAACCGGAGATCAACTCTATGCCCCTTCCAGCTGAATCCTTTATTCTCTAAGCAGCTAACATGCTTCTGTGATCAGCTGCACTGCCATGTGTCTTCATTGCTGCTTAGTTATCAGAAGCGCTAGTTTCATGGACAAGTATCCAGTGTATACAAAAGGCCTCACAGTCAGAGGGCCCTGTGCTTGGGTAATGCTAAGCTGTTACAGTGGAGAAGGCAATGGCACCCCACTCCAGTACTCTTGCCTGGAAAATCCCATGGATGGAGGAACCTGGTGGGCTGCAGTCCATGGGGTCACAAAGAGTCAGGCACGAAGAGTCAGGCACGACTGAGCAACTTCACTTCACTTTCACTTTTCCCTTTTCACTTTCCTGCATTGGAGAAGGAAATGGCAACCCACTCCAGTGTTCTTGCCCGGAGAATCCCAGGGATGGGGGACCCTGGTGGGCTGCTGTCTATGGGGTCACACAGAGTCGGACATGACTGAAGTGACTTAGCAGCAGCAGCAAGCTGTTACAATCTTGAAATTCTTAATATTTTATCTTTCAACTTGTGTTTTGTAAGTGAAATCCAATGCACATAAGCAGAAGGGATACAGGCAAGACACATGTTCACCATTGTTCCTTGCCACCCTGTTGGCATAACCTTCAAGATGTCCACTGGCACAGAATTCCAGTGAACCAACAATGCATGGAAGTTCAGTTAAGACCCAATGCAAGTGCAAAGTGTTATGTCTCTGACTGAGGAAGCGGGGGTGCTCACAGCTCTGAGAAACCAAGCTTTCTATTCAAACCAGAACTTGGTTTAAGTATAGAAAGAAAGCTATGACATTCTAAAGCACATAATCAAGGAATACTAACATATTTTTCATTACTCATTTTATTTCTCTGTATTAGCTAACCACTTATGCCAAAAATGATGACAAAGAAGGAAAGGGAAAGATGGGAAACCCATTTAGGTCTTTTTTTTTTCCAGTCCTTCCTTGCTCATCAGTAAAGTGGATGGCCAAGAGCATTGGTAGAATGTGTGAGTATCAAGAAGTGAAATAAAAGCTGTTGAATTAATTTTGTAAAGCTTTCCCACTATTCTGTCAAGAGCAAAATACATATGCAGCCACAAGCTATGAAAAAAAAATTGGATAATTTTGGTAATTCCACATATGAGTGAAGTGTTCTTATATTTGCATTTAAAGCTGGCATTGCATGATATAAAATCAATGTTAAAATTCATCATAACATTTTAATTTTTCTTTACTTAGAACAACATTAAATAGCGAATAAAAGACACAATGATATGAAATATGTGGGTCTAAAGTTAATAAAATATGTATAAGATCTCTGTGAGGAAAACTATAAAACCCCAATAAAAAAAATCAAAGTAAGTATAAATAAAAGGAGAAAGATTCCATGTTCATGGATAAAGATTTGAGAAAGCATATTCTTTTCAATAAATGGTACTAGGACAAGTGGACATCTACATGCAATTTTTAAAAAATAATAATCTTAATCATCTAGGGCTTCCCTGACGGCTCTGTGGTAAAGAACTTTCCTGACAGTGCAGAACCCTCAGGTTAGGTTAGATCCCTGGTGTGGGAAGATCCCACATGCAGTGGGGCAGCTAAGCAAATGCACCACAACTAGTGAAGCCCAAGAGCCTAGAGCCCGTGTTGCACAGTAAGAGAAGCCAGTGCAGTTCGAAGCGGGACACTGCACCCAGAGGGTAACCCCCACTCACCCAGACTAGAGAAAACCTGCACGAATCAACGAAGACCCAGTACAGCCTAAATAAAGAATAAATAAATAAATCTTTACTTAAAAATATTAAAAATAATTTAGACCCTGGTCTTATATCTTTCATGAAACTTAATTGTAAAAAGGTCATAGACCTATATGTAAAATACAAAACTACCAAAATTCTAGAAGATAACATGATAATATAGTAAAAAAAAATGATGTATTAGAAGATAATATAGTAAAAAAAAAATAGGCATATGGAAAACTCTCTCCTAGATTATCCTTTCTTTTTGCACTGCTACCACAATTCACTTCACTTTTGACCCTAGATGTGTGGGTTTTCCACACATCAAGGAATTCTCCCAGAATTGCTTGGGCATCTTACAATTTAATTCAATTATGACACTGTCTATCTGGAGATCACATCATATCTCACAGATTAAGGGTTCAGCCCTACAAGACTGCCCTTCCCCTCAAGCAGACATCAGTTGAAATTCTCAAGTACTTCTGACTGATCTGCTATAAATCTGCATTCTCACGACCTCTTCTTTGGGTTCAATAATTTGCTAGAATGGCTCGCAGAACTCAGGAAGACACTTACATTTACTGGTTTATTATTAAAGGATACAGATAGAATAGATTCATAGGGCATGGTATGAGGAAGAGTCCTAATCATAATAGCTTCTGTTCCAATAGAATTGGGGTAAGTGAAGTGAAAGTGAAGTCGCCCAGTTGTGTCCGACTCTTTGCAACCCCACGGACCCCATGGACTGTAGCCTACCGGCTCCTCCATCCATGTGATTTTCCAAGCAAGAATACTGGAGTAGGTTGCCACTTCCTTCTCCAGGAGATCTTCCCGACCCACGGATTGAACCCTGGTGTCTCGCATTGTGGGCAGACACTTTACCATCTGAGACAACAGAGAAGTCACCCTCTAGTAGGAAATAGCAACCCACTTTAGTATTCTTGCCTGGAAAAGTCCACAGACAGAGAAGCCTGGAAGACTGCAGTCTAAGGAGTTGCAAAGAGTCAGGCATAAGTGAGCAAGTGAGCATGCATACACTCAACACCCTTCCAGCATACAGACGTGTTCACCCAACTCTACCTTTGGAATTCTTATGGAGGCTTCATCATGTAGGTATGAGCAATCACTAACTCAACTGCCAGTCCCTGTCCCCTTCCTAGAGGATGGGGGAGGGGGGGGTGAGGCTGAAAATCCTAATCATGGCTTGGTCTTTCTGATAACAGGCCTCTATCTTGAAGTTACCAGGAGTGAACCAGGAGTCACCTCATAAGAACAAAAGACACTCTGATCCCCCAGGAAATTTTAAGAGATTTAGGAGCTCCATGTTAGAGGTCAAAGACTACATATTAGAACTAATAGTAGAAATAGTGGACAAGAGAGCTCCTGGTGCTTTTATAACTTAGGAAATTACTACAGTTTTAGAAGTTCATTGCCAGGAACAGGGGCAGAGACCAATGTATTTATTTTTTCTATTATTTCCCACTAGATGATCTTGGGCTTGGCAGTGAGTTTTAAAGACATAATACCAAAACAAAATTCATGAAAAAACTAGTTGGATTTCATTAAAATCTAAAAGCTCTGCTCTGTGAAAGATACCATCAAGAGAATGAAAAGACAAGTCACAGACTAGGAGAAAAATATTTGTAAAAGACACATCTGAGAAAGGACTTGTGTCCAACATATACAAAGAACTCTTAAAACTCAACAATAAGAATTGTTGATTAAAAAGTGGGTACAAGATCTAGACAGATACCTCACCAAAGAAGATATACAGACGCAAATAAGCATATGAAAAGATGCTCAACATTATATGCCATTGTATACGTGTGTATGTGTGCATTTAGTTACCAAGTTGTGCTCAGTTCTTTGTAACCCCATGGACTATAGCCCGCCACACTCCTCTGTCCATGGGATTTCCCAGGCAAGAATACTGGAGTGGGTTGCCATTTCCTTCTCCAGGGAATCTTCCTGAGCCAGAGATCGATTGTTTTAAACTGTGCCTAAAACAACAGTGAGGTACATCTATATACCTACTGAAAGGGCTAAAATCCAAAACATTAGCACATCAAATGCTGGCAAAGATGTAGAGCAACTCTCAACCCTCGCTGGTCAAAATGCAAAATGGTTCCGTCACTTTTCAAGACAGTTTGATGGTTTCTTACAAAGCTAAGCATAGTCTTAGATATGACCCAGCAATTGCATTTCTAGGTGTTTATCCAACTGAGCTGAAAACTTATGTCCACACACACAAAAACTACAAATGAATGTTTATAGCAATTCATAGTTGCCAAAATCTGGAAGAAACCAAGGTGTCCTTCCATAAGTGAATGGACAAACAAACTGTGGCACACCCACACACTGGAATATTATTCAGCAATAAAAGGAAGTGAGATATCAAGCCATGAAGAGTCTTGGAGAGGAATCTGAAAAGCTTATTGCTAAGTAAAAGAAGACTGGAAAAAAAATTACATTTTGTATGATTCCAAGAGAACATTCTGGAAAAAGCCAAACTAAGGAGACAGTAAAAAGGTCAAGTGGTTGTCAGAGATTTGGGGGAGCATAGGGGAGGAATGAATTGGTGGAGCACACAGGAATTTTACGGCAGTGAAATTAGTCTTAAGAATATTGTAATGGTGGATACATAACTGTGCATCTGTGACAACCCATAGAAGTGTACAATGCTAACAGTGAACCCTAATGTAAATAATCATCTTAGTTAATAATTGTGTATCACTATTGATAACAAATGTATCACACTAATGGAAATAAATACATTAATAAAAGAGGAAACTGGAGGGGGGTAGGGTATATGGGAACTCTAGTTTCTGCTGGATTTTCCTATAAACCTGAAGTGCTCTAAAAACATAAAATCTACTAGATAAAAACAAGAACAATATCATAACCAGTCAAGAAAGAGAGGGAATGGAATAAATGTTTCATATTTTAACACCTTCAATGGTATTTTTCCTGCATTTTTAAAAAAGGGACCCCACATTTTCACTTGGCCTTGGGGCCTGAAAATTATGTACCTGGGCCTGTTTATTACTTTGTATGAATAACAATAGCTAATGTTTATGGAGCACATACTATGCACCATGCTCTATACAAGGTTCTTTTCATATATTTAATTTTTACAACAACCCTATGAAGTAGATAGTATTTTCATGCCCACTTAGAAATAAGGAAATCAAGCTTGAAAAGTCCAGTGTCTTGATCAAAGTCACTTAGCTAGTAGGAGAAAGAGTCAGACTTGAATTAAGCCATCTGATTCCAGAGTTAGTCCCAGGCCACACCTACCAGCTAAAACACAGTGCCATCTTAGATTTCAAGGTTTCTGAGCTACTTCTTTAGCTATGCCACTGACCACCAAATATAAACCTCACTGATTGCAGCGCTCAGGAATCTGCCAAGAGGACAGTCTTGCAATTTTAATCATCTCGGATGTAATGTGAATATTCCCAACCAGCAGATACTTTTAACAAAACCCCTCAAATTCTTTGGATAATGCAAGCTGCATAAGTGCACAAGAGTCTTGTGAACGTCATGGAGGGTACTTCTTCAGAGCCTGATTAATCATGAAGAATTTAATTTTCCCTAAGAAAACATGCATTAGATACATGCTTTTATAAAGCCAGCCTCGACAGTTTTGATACTGCACTGAGAAGACACACAAGAAACAAACGGCAGGTCAAGAACAAGAAATCAAAATGAATCCTCTCAGTTTCTTTGCATAAGTTTTTTCCAAACTTATTCCTGCTTTTTTTGTTTTTAAACTTGCTCAGCACATAACTATGGGGTTAAGCAAATGAGAACTTGTCATCTGCATGAGTTTTGAAGCGCAGCTGTCTGCACAAAGTTCAGGTCTCTGACCATCTTATTGGCCTCAGCTCTGGGGCACAGATGTGTGCCTCAACTTACCAGATCAACTCAGCTCTGCAGAAACCAACCTCTCTCATAGTAGCCACTGATCTTAAAAGGAATCTGATACGAACTGGTCTGCTGAAGTGGGTTCTGTTCTTCTGATGGAAAAATCACATCAAATTGAGTGGAGAAGGCTGTCATGGGAACCTTTGGGGTTTTGAAGTTGATGTGTTCTATCCTGCTGTGATAGAGCCAGCTAGCCCATACATCTCCGTTCTTTGGTACATGATGGAAGCATGGGGATATGTTATGATAAAAATCCCAAATATGCCTTCCACCATCTGTTAATAGCATGTGCTTGTGGACATGCTGCCAGGAAATATCGAGAACAAAGGAATGAGAGGCTCTCATTCCACAGAAATGAATCTCAGCCCCTACTGACGCTTGCTGGTTTGGTTACAGATGTGTCTGGGTCCTCAACGCCCAGCCCCACACAGCATAGAAGAGCACCTTGGGGAAGCCAGACCAAGCCAGGTCTGTTTTGAAGATGGGCTCAGTGAAAGGCTGTATTGATATTAATCTTGCAATGTCTCAAAAATACAATGAAAGCAGAGAGAAAACCAACTAGTTGCTGCTTCATATACCAAATGACTTGCTCACTGATAAAGTCACTAAAAAGAACCACATATTCTTTGAGGAAAAGGCATGCAAATGGCATGTTTTGAATCAAGGTTTATAAGAAGATAAAAATGCACTGTTTAAAATATGTAGTCTGAAACCATCATATCTTATTACCTCAAGAGAATTTTTTCTTCCATATGATTGAGAATAACTGTAATAGACATAAAACCATCTGTAAAGATAACCAGTAACTTAATATAACTAATGTATATAGATAGATAACTAATAGATAATTAGAACCCACACTGAACAATTATTAGTATCATACTAAGTTAGTATCAGAGTTAATGACTAGTGAAAATTCTACTATATTTTTGAGATTCATCTATTTTATAATGTGATCCTAGAAAAGATCTGGATTTTTAAGAGACATGTCTGAAGTACTCAAGAAATTAGAGTTCCAGGAAACTGATAGTATATATTAGAAAATGCCTGATTTACTCATTAGAACATGTAATCAGGGATCTTGGAGTGCAGACCACATGTAGAAATTCCTTGGTAGAAGTTAGAAATATATCTGTAAAAGCAGGAGCTCTACATCTATGCATAAAATAAAACAAAATTGAAGTCTTATTTTTGTCCCCAAACATCCCTTTGATGATATTGCTGAGTTTTTAAATTAGGACAAAGCTTTTTTCAAGCATCATCATTAAATAACACTTTTCCCCTTGCCCAAATTCACTTCCCCTCTGGCAAACTTTCCTTCTCCAGAGTCTTCTGGCACTGCCTTTCATTTGTCAGGGAAGCTGCATGCTGTACACATTGCCCCTCCACCCCCACCCTGCCGGCCATTTAACTCTATTGGCTGTCCTCAAGAGGAAGGTCTCACAGAAGTTTGTTTGGTTTATTTTTTAAGATTTATTTATTTAATTCTTGGGCTGTGATGTGTCTTCCTTGCTGCATGAGGGCTTTCTCCAGTTGCAGCAAGCGGGGGCTGCTCTCTAGTTGCACTGCACTGGCTTTAGGCGAGTGGGCTTCAGTAGTTGAGGCGAGGCTCTAGAGTGCTGGCTCAGTAGTAGTTGTAGCACAGGGGCCTAGTTGCTCTGCGGCATATGGGATCTTCCCAGACCAGGGATCAAACCAGTGTCTCCTGCATTGCAAGGTGGGTTCTTAACCACTGGAACACTAAGGAAGCCCAGAAGGTCTTGATTAGAATGAAACCCATGCATCATTTTCTAATGTAACCTACTCACTTTAGAGATGAAATTGATGCTCCCAAAGTTATCTGATCATCACATGACTTCTCAAGTTAGCTGCTAGAAAGAGAACTTCTGATTCTCATTATAGCATTCCTTCTACTATCAATATATTTGCTGCCTTTCCTTATCCATTTGTCTTTCTACTTCTCTACCCTTCCCACCCCCAACTCCTGACAGAACCCATCAAATTGGGATGATTAGTCTTCTTTTTTTGTTTGTTTTTAATTTTTGAGCCTTGTCCCATGGCATATGGGATCTTAGTTCACCAACCAGGGATCAAACCCGTACCACCTACATTGGCAGGCAGATTCTCAACCACTGGACCACCAGGGAAGTCCTGCGATGGTTACTCTTCAATCCCATTCTCACAGGATTGAAAGGAGGTGGAAGGGAAAGCCCTCCCCTCCCACTCTTTCTTCCTGTATCTCTTCCCTCTGTCACTTCTGTAAATAGAAGTTTAAAAGGGTTAATGCATATGCACATCATTTTTAATGGACTTTTAAATTCAGAAGTTAGCACTTCATTTTCATAGAATAAAATACTTGAAAGGTACAATTATAATGAAGAAGACAAAAGCCACCTCTAAATCCACAATGGAAAGATAAGCCTGTGGAGATATTGATTTATTTTCTTTCTAATATTTTTTGCAATACATAGCTGTGTTTTAATATTCTTGAGACTATCTTAGAGATAAGATTTTAATTCCAACTTTTTTTCTCATGTCACAAAGTAATTTAAAGCATAATTGTAATGATTGCTTGTATTTATTATAAACTATGTATTGAAAGGATTGCTGACTCCTGGTTAATCATTATAATAGATTCTGTCTTTGTGGAGTGCTGGTAAATTGGCTTTCCCGGGGAAAAGCCCTAATATTTAGCATTTGCCAATTTCCATGGTGCAAATACTCTCCCTATAACTGATTTCAAGCTACTGAGATTTAACAAATGATTCCCCAAAATTTCTGAAATTTTAACAATAGCTCTTGCAAGCTGAAATGAGCCAGTGGTCACACACCACAGATTGTGTGTCACCTCTCTGCCCTCAAGACACCAGGTAGGATGGCAAAGATACCCTTAATAGGCAAGGAAATAGTCTTAAACCCATGATTGCCTTAGTTCTCTCCTTAGTGCTTTCATCTAGCTGTGTTCCCAGCTGATGGTCTTCACTGAGTGACCTGTCTCTACTAATGACCTCAGAAAAAGACTGGCAAACAGCATGGAATATCCTCTGTCCTTCCCTCCACATTCCTTACCCTGGTCCCTCAAAATTACCTTCCCTAGGATTTGCTTCCTCTCTGCATTGCTTTTCAATCCTAATGGTTTCCAGCTGTCTAACTTCTTTAGGTGCCTTTTACATCTGTTTTAAACATGGGAGAACACAGTTAATCTGAAATTTAAAAAAACAACTGACATGTAAGTAACTTTGTGGGTAGGTGGAATGAGCTTTCAATCAGCCTTTTTTTTCATCTATTGACTGACTTATTCTTTAAAAAAAAAAATCTTAAAGCTGTGACATTAGGATCAAAGGTAGGGCTTTTCTGAACTTTCAGTATCCTTATATCGTTATTACTCTTGATCCTCTTAGCTAAGTAAAAAATTAAGTAAAATCTTCAGATTCTATCTGAATTCAACTTTTGTTTCCCCACAAAGCTTAAGTGCAGTGCTTACATGCAATAACATTGGTTAAACACTTGTTAAGTGTTTATTTGTTAATAAACATTTGTTAAATGAATGAAGACTGAGTTTGGGCATACAATGAATAGCAGTAGAGAGAAGGTCAAATATGACGGTGTTAACTGTGTCATAAATAAGGTTTAGGAAGCGAAAGGACCCGGGTTGAAATCCCAGTTCCCTATTCACCAGCTGCGTGACCTTGAATGAGTCATTCCATCGTGCTGAGCCTTTGTTTCCTCATCGTAAATATTTGGATAATACTTATTTTTATAGGGTAAGATTGTAAGGTGTTCTGATTATTTATTGCCAGGTAACTGGCTACCAAAACTTAGTACTTTAAAAGAGGCATTTATTTTGCTTTCAGTATTGTAGGTCAGGAATTTGGAGAGGGCACAACTAGGCAATTTGTCTCCGTTTCGGCCACTGAGCTCTGGCATCCATTGAGTTGGCTGGGCTGAAGGTTGGAGACGCATGACGTAGGTATATACCTTCATGTGTACGAGTGCCTTAGTGTTTCCCAGCCTTTCCTTCTCTTCCTCTAGGGTGGGAGCTTGGCAAACTTTTCCTGTAAAGGGCCAGATGGTGAATATTTTAGGCTTTGAGGGTCTTATGTTCTCTGTCACAATTATTCGACCCTGCTATTCGTGTGAAAACAGCCATAGACAGTAATGTAAACAAACGGCTATTTCAATAAAACTTTATGACGTTGACATGTAAACTTCATATACTTTTCACACACTACAAAACGTTATTCCTCTTTTGATTTTCCCCCCTAACTGTTAAAAAGCATTAAAAACCATTCTTAGCTCACAGGCCCTACAATACAGGTAGTGGGCTAGATTTGGCCTGTGAGCCATAGATTGTTGACCGCCTACTTCGGGGCCTTTGCATACAGCCTGGGCTTCTTGCAGCATGACGGTCACACTTTTTCATGTAATGGCTGGCTTCTATCTAACAAGTGTTCTAGAGACAGGAAGTGGAGGCGGCTAGGCTCTTAAGGCCTGGGTCCTGAAACTGGCACAATGTCACTTCTGCCATATTCTCTTGGTCAAAGCAATAACAGAGCCCACAGAGATCAAAGCGGGTGGAGAAATTAACTTCACTTGATAGGGAAGTAGCAAGGTCACAGTGCAGAGGAGCCAGTGGGGGGAAAAAAGACATATTACTGTGGCTACAAATACAGTCTACCACATGAGATCAGGAATAACGTGTATAAAGTGAACTTAGTAGCTCAGTCATGTCCAACTCTTTGCGACCACATGGACTGTAGTCCAACAGGCTCCTCTGTCCATGGGGATTCTCCAGGCAAATATTGGAGTGGGTAGCCATGCCCTCCTCCAGGGGGTCTTCCCAACCCATGGATCGAACCAAGGTCTCCTGCATACCCAGCAGATTCTTTATCATATGAGCCACCAGGGAAACTTCTTCCTAACACTCACTCAGTGTATAAGTTATGTTCCTATTAGTATCATTGTTAACTCTGAGAGGAGAGCAGTTAGCATTGAGATTCATACTTTGATTCTTTTAGGAGAAATGTAGCAAAGATTATTCAAAATTAGGCTTTGAAGAACTCACTTATACTTTCCTCATCTGCAGTAATGGGGTTTATAAGAGTACTTATATTTCAGAGTGGTTTTGAGAAGTTAGTGAAATAAAATATGAAAAGTTCTTAGGTAAAACAGGCCTGGTATGAATGAAATAACTGTTATTATTATTATTGTTGTTATTATTTTATGGTTTGAATAAAGATAATTATTTTCAGTGATCTAGGCTTATTTCTAGGACTTCTAAAACCTAGGCGCAACATGGAGAAGGAAATGGCAACCCACTCCAGAGTTCTTGCCTGGACAATCCCAGGGACGGGCTAGCCTGACGGGTTGCTGTCTATGGGGCCGCACAGAGTCGGACACGACTGAAGTGACTTAGCAGCAAAATGCAACAAGGTCCCAAATCACCTTGCTAACAACTTCAGGAATTATTAACTGATACATTTGAGAAAAAGAGTTTAAAAACTGGTTTTTCACTATTTAAAATTACACATATAAGAATATGATCATCACAGCTATATACACCCATTCAGGTAAACATTGTTATCAGATTTTGGGATAAATTTTCCACTTGCTTCACATTTTTTAACAACTAAAGAACATGTTTGACATGCATTTTACAGAAATAAAGTGCTCAGCAACTTTGAAATATTGATATTGATCACAGTATTAGCAATGATAAGGAAAGAGAAACAACAAAAAAGAAAAGAAACTGATTTTGAATGGTAAATAGGGTGCAAACTGAAACCTTGGGGGTTCTGTTAATTGGTATGCTTTCAGTTGGTGAGTTTCTAAATTAAGACAGCAACTGGATAAAGGGATCAGGACATAAGTGAGAGGTCTAAACAACTGCAAATAAACTAGATTCCCAAGTAATAAATCTTGAATCTTGCTGTTTGATCACCCTTATCAGGCAGAAGCCTGAGAAAATAGAAGAGCTCTCCATTCTACCCCGAAGGTCAGGGACGCACTTGGCATCATCAGCTCCACATTCCTGAGGGGACGACCCTCTACCGAGAATGCAAAATATGGCTCCTTGATCCAGACCAAACCATGGCTTGCAGCGGGGAGGAAGGGACTGAATTTCCACTGGACCATGGCAAGGCAGCCTGCAGCAGACCATGACTTAGACTCTGATGCTATTCAGCCATTCAACATCTCCAATGAGAAAATAACCCTAATATACTGTTAAGTGAGAAACACAAGTGCAAAGCTATGGGTATGATGTATACAGTTTTCATTAAGCCATACACAAGACATGAAAAAACACATCACAAGGCCTCACCAAACAGGACAGAGACTGTCTCTCTATGACAGGATTTAGGGTGACTTATCTACCTGCTTACTTTGAGTTTTTCTTTGTTTTCCATGCTTTCTGCTGTACAGCAACTTCTAAAAGAGAAAACTTATTTTAAAATATAACTAGAAGAGAAAGAAGTAAAACCAACAAGCAAGTGATGTTGAGAGTAAATAAGACAATCTGTTTGACAGTACTTGCTGAAAAAATCAATGCCGTATCTCAATACATAATATCTCAATTCAATCACAACACTATGTTAAAGATTTAATTAAAATTTGTATGTGAGTGAGGCTCAGTTAAGAAGTATTATAAATACTGTGTAGCTGTTAGGTACTCCAGTACTCTTGCCTGGAAAATCCCATGGACAGAGGAGCCTGGTGGGCTGCAGTCCATGGGGTCACTGATGGTCGGATACGACTGAGCGACTTCACTTTCACTTTTCACTTTCATGCATTGGAGAAAGAAATGGCAACCCACTCCAGTGTTCTTGCCTGGAGAATCCCAGGGACGGCGGAGCCTGGTGGGCTACCGTCTATGGGGTCACACAGAGTCGGACTCGACTGAAGTGACTTAGCAGCAGAAGCAGCTATTAGGTATTGAAGTAAATAATCAAAACTTATCAAGAAAATGCATATTACAGTTTCCAACATAGCCACTTATAGCAAATTTGACCCTGGTGACTTACACCACATAAGGATCTTCAGAAAAAAAATACCATCTTGTTGGAAACCGAGACTTCATCACATCTGAATCACAGGTCTATTCAAAGAGACTCCGGTTAGAGTACAGTTCAGTCTATAAACAGGAGATTAGACCAACAATATGCATGTTATCCCTTCGAGGACAAAAAAAAAATGTCACTGGAAGATTGAATTTCTTTGCTTCCCTTAGATTATGCTGGCATCACAAAATCCTCCTTTCACAAAACAGTTGCTCCGTCTTTCATTTCTTTATCACTAGTACCTAGTGCTTGGTGCACGGTATTGTTCACTAAACATTGTAAGGTCGGACCCCGGTTGCCATGATGGGCCGCCCCTCCTCTCCCCCGCTGGCAGGGGAAGTCCCTAACGGAGGGCACCTCCCAGATGCCAGGGACCAAGGACAGCACACTCTGCCAGCTAAAGCCGCCCTGCCCCAGCTGCATGAACCACGCTGCCTCAGCTGCATAAGCCGCCCTGCTCCAGCTGCATAGAGAAACCTATCAGCTCGCGACGCCGCAAACCAGCAGGCTATCCAGACTCCCATCTGCTAGCCCAGCCATCACTCGCAACGTGCATATATAAACAAACTCCCAACATGGTTCAGCACGGATTCCCTTGACCTGCCCCGTTCGGTCTGGGAACCCCGCCCGGGAGCGCTTCACCATTAAAGCCCGTTAGACATTTTTTGGTGTACCTGGTCGTCTTTTAGCTAACAAACATGTGTGTGGTAAAGAGGGCCAAAGTCTTGTTACAGGCACTGACTGTACTAAAAGCAATCCTGAAGTTCATAGTGTAGAAACACTACTTTCAATTAGAATTGTGCCAACACACAGCACACTTCAATTACTATTCAACTGATACAATTATTCCTGTTGATAAGAACTAATCTTCATTTCCTTACACTTGTTCTGAGGTTACTTAGTCCTGAGGTTGCTTAGTCACTGAGCAGTCATCAGTCACAGACTACACAAGACAAAAGGAAAAAACAACTGCTGGTTCGTGCTATAAATTCTCTTAACAATACCTGTGTGGTATTTTCATTCTGTCCCCTTCACCTTTCAGAAACTCCTCCTTTTTCCAACCATGAAAAAGAGAAAGTCTTTTGGTTTAGCCTTATTTTCCCTGACTTGATGAGAAAAAGAACAGTTTTGCATCTAATCAGATCTATATGTCAGTTTGGGAATATTGATTCTCAGAAAGCAGGATTTTGCTCTTTCATTTTGTTTGAATCTCCTGTGCCTGTATAGTTTACTGACCCAGGACTATGCTGAATGCCTAGCTGGATTGCTGAAGACCCTTAATAAGTGATACACGTTACCCAGTTCGTCCGTGTCAAACTGTTTGGGAGCATCCTGTAAACTGGGAACTTGGCTTGTGAATGTTAATTCCCCACGGACCCTCACAAATGAAGGACTGACCCTGTTGTTCCTATATTAAAAGCAAATCCAGGAAGAAAGAACCCTTCATGTGAATGTGTCCATTTAGCTCATTCCAAAATCCCATGGACAGAGGAGCCTGGTGGGCTGCAGTCCATGGGGTCGCAAAGAGTTGGACACGACTGAGCGGCTTCACTTTCACTTTTCACTTTCACGCACTGGAGAAGGAAATGGCAACCCACTCCAATGTTCTTGCCTGGAGAATCCCAGGGACCGTGGAGCCTAGTGGGCTGCCGTCTATGGGGTCGCGCAGAGTCGGACACGACTAAAGCAACTTAGCAGCAGCAGCAGCAATGGAGAAGCACGCAGATCATTCAGGGTCCCTTCCAACTTCACTAAAATTTGGGATTAATTCCTTTGTGCTCTGATTCCAGAAATATTTAAGTGTTGACAATATACAGACCTCTGTGCTAGCTTCTATGAAGATATGCTGTTATAAAAGATACACTTCTAACCCTCAATATATTATTTTAGTCAAACTGAACTGAACTGAACTGAACACTTTTGTGACTCCATGGACTGTAACCTGCCAGGCTCCTCTATCCATGGGATTTCCCAAGCAAGAACACCGGAGTGGGTTGCCATTTCCTTCTCCAGGGGATCTTTCTGACCCAAGGACCAAACCCGCGCCTCCTGCATTAACAGGCAGATTTTCTACCTTTACCACTGGGCTGCCTGGGAAGCCCCAATAAATGTACATTACATGCCAATTTGCAATTCTGTTATTACAGGCAAATTCTCGTCCAAATAATTAATACAAAAAGGAATCTAACCATCCCGAGTCAGCGGCCTACTTCAAGAAATACTTGAAACTGCATAATGTCCACATGATTTTTTTCAAGTGTATCTGCAGAGTGCTATACAGAAGACGTGAATTGTTGATCCCTAGGCACAAATTGAAGTTCCTGCTGTTCGTCCTTAGGACACTAGCTGTCTGGGAACCTGGGCCCAGGTTTCATCAAAAGGAAGCTTGACCAATGGGGACCATGTGATGTGGCTTCTCTACTATAGAGTAGTAATTCATCAAAGTAAAGCTGGAAGTCATTTAACACAGCTCTTAGGGAACTTGAAGACGTGGCCCTGGTGTTTTTTACTCGGACTTAGATCTCCTTAAGCAGTAGGGTATTTCGGTTCCTTCTTTGTTTCTCAATTCCTCAACCCTCTCTGTGTGACATCCTTACTTTTCTGCTCAGACTGCCTCACCATTAGTTCTCTGATGTTTTTGGCAACACTGTCTAATTTTTTTCACAAATCATTAGAGGCTATTAAATGTCTATTCCAGAAACTCCTCCAGTGCACATGTCATCAAGGCAGGGAGAAAAGTACATTTGCAGAAGATATCCAGGAAGAGGAGCTCTGAGAGCCAACTTTCCAACCCCATGAATGAAAGGGGAGAGCCGGTCCTCTAACAAACCCAAATAACTGTGGTTAATGATCTTAGCCCAATTGTTCCTATCATCTGCTTTTTTTTCTATCTGTTAATTAGATTTGTTGTTGTTCAATCACTCAGTCATGTCCAACTCTTTGTGACCCCGTGGACTGCAGCATGCCAGGCTTCCCTCTTCTGCACCATCTCCTGCAGTTTGCCCAAGTTCATGTCCATTGAACTGGTGATGCCATCCAACCATCTCATCCTCTGTCACTCCCTTCTCCTTCTGCCTTCAGTCTTTCCCAGCATCAAGGTCTTTTCCAATGAGTCGGCTCTTCCCAGCAGGTGGCCAAAGTATTGGAACTTCAGATTCACCATCAGTCTTTCCAATGAATATTCAGGGTTTATTTCCTTTAGGATTGACGGATTTGATCTCCTGCTGTCCAAGGGACTCTCAAGAGTCTTCTTCAGCACCACAGTTCGAAAGCATCAATTCTTCAGCACTCTGTCTTCTTTATGGTCCAGCTCTCACATCTGTACATGACTACTGGAAAGGCCATAGCCTTGACTTTATGGACCTTTGTCGGCAAAATGATGTCTTTGCTTTTTAATACACTGTGTAAGCTTGTCATCGCTTTCCGGCCAAGAAGCAATCATCTTCTAATTTCATGGCTGCAGGCATCATCTGCAGTGATTTTAGAGCCCAAGAAGAGGAAATCTGTCACTGCTTCCAAATTTTCACTTCTATCTGCCAAGAAGTGATGGACTGTATGCCATGATCATAGTTTTTTTTTTAATTAGATTAGGCCACAACATGAAGGTAAGTTATAAAGTG
Source organism: Oryx dammah (assembly GCF_014754425.2). Classification (NCBI taxonomy): domain Eukaryota; kingdom Metazoa; phylum Chordata; class Mammalia; order Artiodactyla; family Bovidae; genus Oryx; species Oryx dammah. Next base: position 39,454,883 of record NW_024070186.1, read on the forward strand.
AAAAAATGATTATGCTAACATCTCTGAAAGCATCAGGAAGTTGCAGTCACCTTCCCATCTCCTGACCACCTCCCAGGTCACTATAGTAGAGTCAGTGTAGGCAACAGTCTAAAGCTAGTAGTCCCTTGACCCTGGGACCCCTTTTAAAAGCTGTCACTTTCCCTTACCATTTGATAAAATCATTTAATACAAAGAGTGAGGGACTTATGTGTTTCCCTGCATGAATCTTTTTTTATAGACTTAATTTTGTAGAGCAGTTTTAAGTTCATGGCAATACTGAGAAGAAGGTACAGAAATTTCCCATATATCTCTGCTCCCATATCAACATCTCCCACTGAGCTCTACATTTGTTATAATTGATGGACATGCACCAGTTGTTATAGTAAAAAGTTATTAATACCTAAAGTCCACAGCTTACATTAGGGTTCACTCTGGGTGGTGTCCAGTTTTAAGGGCTTTCACAAATGTGAAAGGACATGTACCATATTCACCATTGTAGTATCATATGGAATAGACTCACTGCCCTAAAATCCTCTGTGCTCTATCTATTCATCTCTCTCTCCTCTTTAATGCTGGCAACTACTGATCCTTTTACTGTCTCCAAAATTTTGCCTTGGAAAGAATGTCATATAATTGGAATCATATAATACATAACCATTTCAGATTGACTTCTTTCATTTAGTTGCAAGCATTTAAGATTTCTCCCTGTCTCTTCATGATTTGATAGCTCATTTCTTTAATATTCTATTGTGTACACTATTGTGTACATGTACCAGTTTATTTATCCACTCACCTACTGAAAGATGATCTCGGTTGCTTCCAAGTTTTAGCAACTGCAGATAAAACTTCATAAATAGACATGTGCAAGTTTTTGTAAGGATGTAAGTTTTCAGTTCACTTAGATAGGTGCCGAGAAATGTGACTACTGGATCATAGAGTAAGAATAATGCTTATCTTTGTAAGAAATTGCCCAAACTGTCTTCTAAAGTGTTTATAGCAATTCTGAATGGTTACAGCAATGAATGAGAGCTCCTGTTGCTCCACCTCCTCCCTGGTTTTTCATGTTGTCAGTATTTTGGATTTTCACAGTTCTAATAGGTGTCTGGTACCATTCCATTGTTCTTTTAATTTGCAATTCCCTAATGACAGGGTTTCCCTGGTGGCTCAGTGGTAAAGAATCCACCTGCCAGTGCCAAAGATGCGGGTTCATACCCTGGGTCGGAAGACCCATAGAGAAGGAAATGGCAACCTACTCCAGGATTCTTGCCTGGGAAACTCCACGGATAGAGGAGCCTGGTGGGCTATAGTCCATGGTGTTGCAAAGAGTCTGACAACTGAGCAACTAAACAACAAATTACAGGTGATGCTTTGCATCCTCCCATACGCATGTTTGTCACTGATATATCTTCTTTGCTGAGCTGTGCATTCAAATCTTTTGCCTATTTTTTAATCAAGTTGTTTGCTTTCTCATTATTGAGGTCTTTTTTTCTTTGTATATTTTGGATCATAATCCTTTATCAGATGTATTTTTTGCAAATATTTTCTCCCAGCCTGAGGCTTGGCCTTTCGTTCTTTTGACCCCCAGATATCTTCAAATGGAAACCAGAGGACAGACAGTGCTTAATCCAAAGCAGGATTTCTCAATTTCAGTACTATTGACATTTGGGGCTGGATAATTCTTTGTTGTGGAGACTATCCAGTGCATTGTAGAATGTTTAGTGACAACTTGACCTTTACCCCCTAGATGCCAATAGCAGCATCCCTCCCGGTCATGACAGTGAAAAATATCCTGACATTAGTAAATATCCCATTGGGTGGGGAGGAGGGATAACCCCTGACTGAGGATGTCTAGTCAAAAGGAATGAATCAGTATTGATGAAATTTAAGTCATCAATAAGGAAGGAAGGTACAGAAATATTTTGACTCAGAGGCCTTCCTGGGGCCCCAGGAACACATTGCTAATGTGTTCCCACCAATCCCATCCTAGTAAGTATAGGGATCATACATCTTGACTTATTTAGGATATGTTCACACCTATGCCAGCAAAACAATGGTGCTCCCTTTTACTTCAAAGATACTCCAGTTCAGATGATAAATTATAAATAAAACCCATCAGCATCTCCAGAAACCATAATCCCAATTTGGGCCCTTCTCAGCTGTCCTCTGGTCTGGAGTGTCTGGAGTAACTTGTAACTATTGGGGTACAGCTGAGGATCCTGAAGAAGTGGAAAATAGGAAACTTTCCCATAGAGCCTTAGCTGTATATTTTAAACAGCTCTGGAATACAGACCAAAAAAAAGGAGGGTCAACCAGAATGTTTTGTGTCTCTGTATCTGATTTCATGAGTACTCATTAGTGCCTAAATGTTCATTTTCTTCCTTGTTCACTAGCAGCCAATTCACCATGGTGTAACTCTACAGTGTGAACGGACAATTACTGTGTAATTTTAACAGCTGCTGAAATCTGTAACATTAGACTGTACTTTCATCCAATTTATATCAGGAGGCTATACCATAGGTCATAGTCAGGGCAGAAATAAAGCAATCGGTTCAAAAAGACCCTGTCTATGCATTTCAGGTGTATTTATTAGCAATAATGGCCCTCCTTTCATTTTCATTTTGGAACTAATACAAATAATCAGGCAATAACATTCAAAAATGCTCTTAATCTTTAATTTTTTTAAAAGTGAGAGCTATTATTTAGCTGTAATTATTATTAAACTCAAGATTACTACTGCAACTGAACATAAACCATGACTCCCTGGCAATCAAAGCAAAAAATAAAATAAAAATTCAAACTCAATTATTCATCTGCATTTTCCTCATTAAAGGAGGACTGCCAGTTTATCAGGAGATGTAAATTTGTTTTTCTAGCTTGAATGATCTCACATGAATTTGAGCATTTTCCATGAGAGACATCGAAAAGTAAAATGATGGCAGTTTTACAATAATTGCAAAAACATCTTCCTGTGATAAAGCAGTTTCTTATATTGTTCCCAAAAAAGTGCTAAGGGCAGCGTGCAAAAGCCTGGAGATGACAGCTGATGTGGACTCATTGGTGAAAATCAGATGTTCCACTAAGAGCTTTTACTGTTTTAAGTGACTTGATATTTACAATATCTTAAGAGGGTAAAGATAGAATTCAAATGCAGGGTATCTGTAGCAGAGCCCATGACTTCCGCGTTGCTACAAGGAGCAGGATTCAAAAGGGTAGCTTCCTGGTAATGTGACAAGCTACAGAGTCAGAGCTTATTGACGTTAGAGAAGTGAATTGTTAGCACACACCATAGGCTCCTTCGAGATTCTAAAATTTCAGTGCTCTCATATGTTCGAGTGAGAGAAGTCATTTTCTGAAAATTCAGGGCTAAACTTTCTTGGCATTCATCTGAATTGCAAGTTGTGTGTATATGTATGTGTGTGTGTTTATGTGTGTTTTATTGGATTTTCTTTTTTTTTTTTATTTAGTGAAAAAACATTACTTCCCACTTCAGCAACAGAAGATTTCTAGAAGCTTCTTCATGAAGAAGCTCATGAAATGACATGTCTTTCAGGAGACTTCTGGAGGCTCAAGAAAGCTATTTAGACATCACATGACTCGTGACTTTTTTGAAAACAGAGTTTTCTTTAATTGAGTGTAAGTATTTAGTTTGTGCTAGTTGCTCAGTTGTGTCTAACTCTTTGCAACCCCGTGGACTGCAGCCCGTCAGGCTCCTCTGTCCATGGAAATTCTCCAGGCAAGAATACTGGAGTGGATTGCCATTCTCTTCTCCAAGGGATCTTCCCAACCCAGGGATCAAACCCGTTTATCCTGCATGGCAGGCAAATTCTTTACTGTCTGAGCCACTGGGGAAGCCCCAAAGGAGTGTAAATAAGATATAAAAACATAAGCATTATAAATGGGTCAAACCGATAGAATGTACAACACCAATATTAAACCCTAAATTAGACTATGGACTCTGGATGACAAAGATGAGTAAAGTATGTTCAAAACTTGTAACAAATATAGCACTCTGGTAGGAGATGTTGATAACAGGACAGGTTATCCTTGTATGGGAGCTGAGAATATATGGGAAATATCTATACATTTTTTTTCAATTTTGTTGTGAACCTAAAACTTCTCTATAAGATCTACTTTTTCAAAAGCTTTTAAATAAAAATTTTCATTAAAAATAAACATAAGGATTACATTTCCTTTAAAAAGCAAGTGTTTAAAAACCAGTAGAATGATTAGTGGAGGAAGAAACCAATACCACCCCAGATGGCTCATTCTGTCTCACTCCTGAGAGAAAGCCTGTCTTAGTTCTCTTTCAGCTGTGACAGAGGAAGGCCCTGCAAGGCAAAGTGAAATTTCAGGACACAAAACTGATTAAAGTAGTAAGAAGGGCTCATGAGCAATCAAAAGAAAAATTTAAAAATAGGTAGGAAGCCATGGCATTGTTGGAGACCTGACAGGAAGAGAGTGAAGCTGCATGAATCCTGCGGCAAGGATTCATGGATGTTTTGCTTGTGCTTGAGTGCTAAGCCCGAGAAAGGAAAGCTAACGTGGGGAGGGCAGCTCCCCTCTGTAAATAACCCCAGGCCCCTTTCTCTGCCTCAGCACTGGGGAAAATGTTCGCCTTTTGCAGAACTCCTTTTCTGTTTATTCCCCAAATTAGCTGTGAATTTTTTCCTGCCAACTTTAAGTCTTCCTCAGCTTCTCTGTCTGCCTGTCTTCATGAGTTAGATTCTCTCCAAGGCCAAGACCCCTGGAATTCTAGTTCCATTTCCGAGGTAATTTCTGCAGGAAAGCAAGTTTGGCAAGTCAGTTTTTAATATATGCGGTGGCAGATGGTGGGGGAGGAGGCAAGAGAGAAAGAAAGAACACAGTTCTATTAGCCTTGGAAATCTAACTGGAACTCCTATTAGTGATATTTTTTTGAAACTTATTCATTATCCAGATATAGGACAGACTCCAGTAAAGCACTAACACTTCATATAATAAATTTTGGAATACTAACAAAATACGAACGCTCTCCTGGGCAGCCAGGACTCCCAGATGATCCCCTGGGACTTTGATAATTTTTCAGGAGGGTGGCCCTTAAAGAATTTAAGAGGTTAAGTGTGTGATACGAGCACTGACGCTCCCTGTCACTTCCCTAGAGCCTCCGAATGAAGCCCTGGGCTGGCAGAGAAACATTGGTAGCAATAGCCTGGCAAGGGCTTGGCAAGGGCACAAAAGACTCTAAAGGAGACCTTTAATTCCTAGACAATGAATGGTCATGGAGCTACAGGTGGCTTTGTGAGGAAAAGAAATGAAGCGCTAAATCCAGCTTTTCTCAGCTGAGCCCAGCGCAGGGGCAGTTGCCTGGGTAAGTCTTACCTGTCATCACAGTAGGAGCTAATCCAGGGGGCAAGGCCAGGGAGGATTTGGTGACCAGGTCATGGAAGCTTCCTGTGTACTCTGCATTCAGGCCAGCATACTCACTAAGGCAGATGACACGCAAGAGGTCTTGGTGACATTTGCTCAGGTGAAAAGGGGAGGGCATGGTGCTATCAAGGCTTTGTTTGGCTGGGCAGTCATAATTCTCCCACGGTCACAGGATCTTGAGTGTCAGATAGCTTGGTTGGAAAGGCAAGGGGAGATAGCTACCCCTTGTTTGGGAAGGTCTTTAAGGGTCACCATACTTACTGTATGTAAATACAGTATCAGGAAAACATTCATTTGTACTATTTGTGCTTTTAGTGACGCATGGACAACAGGATTATTCCAGGTGAAAATGAAAGATTCATGATTAGCCAAGGCTAGTTCCTGACCACAGTTTTTTTGTTGTTGGTTTTTGTTTTGTTTTTTACCTTCATCACTTGCAGAACTTTTCCTCCCAGTTTTTACATTTAATAAAATAACTTCCTCTTGATCCCATTTTTTGATGTTGTTGTTCAGTTACTCAGTCATGTCCAACTCTTTGTGACCCCATGGACTGCAGCATGCCAGGCTTCCCTGTTCATCACCAACTCCCAGAGCTTGCTCAAACCCATGTCCATTGAGTCAGTGATGCTATCCAATCATCTCGTCCTCTGTCATCCCGTTCTCCTCCTGCCTTCAGTCTTTCCCAGTATTAGAGTATTTTCTAACGAGTCAGTTCTTCACTTCAGGTCAAAGTATTGAAGCTTCAGTTTCAGCATCAGTCTTTCTAATGAATATTCAATATTGATTTCTTTTAGGATTGACTGGTTTGATCTCCTTCTGTCCAAGGGACTCTCAAGAGTCTTCTCCAACACCACAGTTAAAAACATTAATTTTTCAACATTCAGCCTTCTTTATGGTCCAACTCTCACATCCATACATGACTACTAGAAAAACCATAGCTTTCACTAGATGGACCTTCGTCGGCAAAGTAATGTTTCTGATTTTTAATAAACTGTCTAGGTTTGTCATAGCTTTTCTTCCAAGAAGCAAGAGTCTTATAATTTCATGGCTGCAGTCATCATCTGCAGTGATTTTGGAGCCCAAGAAAATAAAGTCTGTCACTGTTTCCATTGCTTTCCCATCTATTTGCCATGAAGTGGTGGGACCAGATGCCATCATTTCATTTTTTGAATGTTGAATTTTAAGCCAGCTTTTTCACTCTCCTCTTTTACCTTCCTCAAGAGGCTCTTTAGTTCCTCTTCACTTTCTGCCATAACAGTGGTATCATCTGCATTTCTGAGGTTATTGATATTTCTCCCGGCTATCTTGATTCCAGCTTGTGCTTCTTCCAGCCCAGCGTTTCTCATGACGTACTCTGCATAGAAGTTAAATAAGCAGGGTGACAATATACAGCCTTGACATACTTCTTTCCCAGTTTGGAACCAGTCCGTTGTTCCATGTCTGGCTTTAACTGTTGCTTCTTGACCTGCATATGGGTTTCCTAGGAGGCAGGTAAGGTGGTCTGGTATTTCCATCTCTTTAAGAATTTTCCACAGTTTGTTGTGATCTACACAGTCAAAGGATTTAGTGAAGTCAATGAAGCAGAAGTAGATGTTTTTCTGAAATTCTCTCGTTTTTTCGATGATCCAGTGGATGTTGACAATTTGATCTCTGGTTCCTCTGCCTTTTCTAAATCCAGCTTGAACATCTGGAAGTTCTTGGTTCATGTACTGCTGAAGCCTGGCTTAAAGAATTTTGAGCATTACTTTGCTAGTATGGGAGACGAGTACAATTGTGCAATAATTTGAACATTCTTTGGTATTGTCTTTCTTTGGGATTGGAATGAAAACTGATCTTTTCCAGTCCTGTGGTCACCGCTGAGTTTTCCATATTTGCTGACATATTGAGTACAGCACTTTCACAGCATCATCTTTTGGGATTTGAAATAGCTCAGCTAGATGTACAATCCTGTTAGTTTTAACAAATGCATAAATTCAGGGACACCTCCAAAGTGTTCCCTTTGGAAGAATCCACCTGCCTTCAGTTCAGTTCAGTTCAGTTCAGTTGCTCAGTCGTGTCTGACTCTGCGACCCCATGAATTGCAGCATGCCAGGCCTCCCTGTCCATCACCAGCTCCCGGAGTTCACTCAGTCTTCAGGATTTAACAACTCTATAGTATAGTTTTGGCTTTTCTAGAATGCCATACAAGTTGAATTACATATTATGTAACCTTTTGGTTCCAGCATCTTGTACTTAGCATAACACATTTGAAAATCATTGATATTGTAGTTTCCAGTGTTGGCAATTGAAAATAATTATAAATTATAAATGTTTTTATAAACATTTGGATGCAGGTTTGTGTGTGAACTTGAGTTTCATTTCTGTACAGTAAAAACACCCAAAACTGGGATTCCTAGTCACGTGGTTTGTGTATGTTTATTTCATAAGGAATTGCCAAACTCTTTTTGAGACTTCCTTGGTGGCTCAGACAGTAAAGCGTCTGCTTGCAATGCAGGAGACCTGGGTTTGATCCCTGGTTTGGGAAGATCCCCTGGAGAAGGGAATGGCAACCTTCTTCAGTACTCTTGCCTGGAAAATTCCATGCACTGAGAAGCCTGGTAGGCTACAGTCCATGGGGTCACAAAAAGTTGGACACGACTGAGTGACTTTACTTTCTTTCTTTTTAAGAATAGTTATATCATTTTACACTCATTCCAGCAATGTCTGAAAGTTCCAGTTTGCCCAAATCCTTGCCAATACGTAGAAGTATCAGTTTTGTTTTTATTCTTAGTCATTCTAATAAACGTGTAGCAAAACCTTGTAGTTTTAATTTACATTTCCCTGATGACAAATTTACTTTTGAGCATATTTGCATGTACTTATTTGATACCTATGTATCTTTCTTTGGTGAAGTATCTGTCCAAATCTTTTGCCTAGTTTAATTGGGTTGTTTGTTTTCTTACTGTTTGAATTTTCAAGAGTTTTTCATATAGTATAGATACAAATTCTTCAATGGATATGTGATTTCTGAAGATTTTGTCTCAGATTTGTAAATTGTCTTCTCATTCTCAGTGTGTCTTTTACAGAGCAAACTTTTACATTTTCTTGAAGACCAACATATCATTTTTTCTTCTGTGGATCATGCTTCTGGTGTTTTATCTAGGAAATCCTTGGCCAACCTACAGTCATGAAGATCGCTTTTGGTTTCTTCTAAAAGTTGTATAGTTTAGCTTTTCACCTTTCTATAAATGATCCATTTTGAGTTTAAAAATTTTTAGAACTTTTAGGAAGGAGTTACTTGTTTATTGAAACCACCATGCCCTTTTACATTTGGTCCCTGGTATATAAACTCAGAGCTACAAGACATCTTTATCACCCAGTATTCATGTTCTTTAGTTAATCAACAAATATTTATTAACAATGGCATCTCACTTTCACGGGTGCCTTCTGAGCAATTTAGAACAATCCTTTTTAGACATCCTGTATTCCTAGTTTATGTTTCTGATTTCACTGTCCTCACAGTTAGTCCCATAGAACTGAAACTATTTTCATTAGCAGCCCACTGACAGATATCGAGGAGTTTGGAGTCCAAGGGGAAAATAACTGTCTTATATCTCTCCCCAGTAAAATTCCATGTATTTTTCTCCTTGACACAGAAAGACTATCTACACAAGCAAAGTGAAGAACAAAATGGAGGCAATTGGTCAAATAATTTAATTACAAAGTTCTACTGATCTCCATCTTAACCACATGCATATTAGCAAAAGCAGCTTGGAGTTCACCTCATCCTAGTCCTTTATCCGACCGCTTAACCAAGCCAATAAATATTATTGCTGAGAGCATCCCATGAGCCAGAGGTTGAGTCCACGCCAGATGAGACAATCAAGGCCCAGCCAAGTGAAGGGAGCTGCCCACAGCCTGGGGCTCATCCAGAGGGCACTAAATCATGGTCCTCAAATCTCTATCCACTGCAAACTCGTCACCTTGTTCCACATCCTCCACATGTCATAACCCTCTGATACTTCTCTCCTGGAATCAGTCCCAGCTCCATTGATGAATGACAAGATACGTGTGTCTTTTGGTTTCAGAGATTAGACACTCAGGGATGTAGATTTTAGGGAAAAGACAATATTTGGGAAATGAGTTTAAAGAGAAGTTTTGGAAAGGAGGGCTGTGGTTTGCGGGGATGAGGTAACTAGAAAGAAAGGGCCAGGGGCTGTGGTTTGGAAAAAGACTTTTCAGAAGGGAGGTTATGATTTAGTAACTTTTTGAGAGGAGGGTCTGTAGTTATTGAGAAGGAAATAAGGGGAAGAGGTGTGTAGTTAGGACAAGGGAGTTAAAAGAAAAGATATGAGAAAGAAGAGTAGTTTTAATAGGAGAAAGAAGAGTAGTTTTAAGAAGCGATCTGTGGATTCCAGCCAATATTTACTTATCTTAGCCTTGAGTTTTTCAGTTAGATACATTTCAAAATTGTACCTAAAATAACAAAAGTCTTGAGTATTATAGTGAATTTTTAAAAAAAACACTAACTTTGTAATTTTCCTTGTTTAAAGTAAGTGTTTCGGCAGTATTCCCCTGCATTAATGATGGTTTAAGAATTAATTCTCTCTCCTCCTGCCTCTTTGGGCTTCCCTGATGGCTCAGATGGTAAAGCATCTGCCCGCAATGCAGGAGACCCGGGTTCTATCCCTGGGTTGGGAAGATCCCCTGGAGAAGGAAATGGCAACACTCCAGTACTCTTGCCTGGAAATTTCCATGGACGGAGAAGCCTGGTAGGCTACAGTCCATGGGGTCGCAAAGAGTTGGACACGACTGAGCAACTTCATTTTTTTTCTTTCCTGCCTCTTTAAAGACAACTGTGCAGTCAGAGTAGTATGCATGAGAGCTGAGGTCCCAGCTGCAAAATAACCACCAGCTTGACACGAAGATGTGGCAGCCTCAGCCTTGTTTGTACGTGGAATTAGAAAGAAATATCCAATCTTAGGTTAAGAAACTACTAGGTAGGAACTCAGAAATGGATTCACTCCAAAGCCTGCAAAAAGAACAATAACAAGTTGACTATCAAAAATTATATAAGGGGACTTCTCTGGTGGCCTAGTGGCTGAGACTCCACACTCCCAATGCATGGAACCCAGGTCTGATTCCTATCCACACCACCCCCCTCCACCAATTCATATGGTGAATTCCCACCCTGCCCCTAATGTGATGGCATTAGGAGGTCTTTGGAAAGTGGTTAGGTCATAAGGATGGATCTTTCATAAATGGGATTAGTGCCCTTATAAAAGAGACCCCAGAGAGCACTCTTGTTCTCTTTCTGTCATCTAAGGACACACCAACAAGACGACAATCTGCAACCGAGAAGAAGTCCTCACCAAAATGCAAAGATGCTCGCATCCTAATCTTGGATTGCTAGACTCTAGAACCATGAGAAATAAATTTTTGTTGTTTATAAGCTAACCAGTATACAGTTTTTAACATAGCGCCCTGAGCTGACTGAGACAGATGGCTGTGGGTAAACAAACATTCATAGCAGTGTCATTCACAATAATCAAAAGATGGAAAACACCCCAGATGTCCATCAACTTGATGAATGAATCAACCAAATGTGGTATATTCATACAGTGGGATATTGCTGCTGGTGCTGCTAAGTCGCTTCAGTCGTGTCCAACTCTGTGTGACCCCATAGATGGCAGCCCACCAGGCTCCCCCGTCCCTGGGATTCTCCAGGCAAGAACACTGGGTTGCCATTTCCTTCTCCAATGCATGAAAGTGAAAAGTGAAAGTGAAGTCGCTTGGTCGTGTCTGACTCTTAGCGATCTCATGGACTGCAGCCTACCAGGCTCCTCCGTCCATGGGATTTTCCAGGCAAGAGTACTGGAGTGGGTTGACCATAAAAAGAAATGAAGTTCTGAGAGATGCTACAGAATAAATGAATCTTAAAAATATTATGTTAAAAGTGAAAGAAGCCTGACACAAAGGCCACATATTATGTGATTCCATTTAGACAAAATACCTAAAATAGACAAATTCATAGAGACAGAAAGTAGATTAGTAATTGCCAGCAGCTGGAGAGAGAGGAGAGATGCTAGAGAGTAGGGGGCTTCTTTACGGGGGTGTTAAAGTGTTTTGCAATTAGACAGTGGTGATGGTTGCCCAACTTAGTGAATAAAAAAAAAACCCTACTAAATTATACTATAAAATATATACTATATACTAAAATATATACTATAAAATTATACTAAAAAATAAATAAAATCAAGAAAAAATGCCCATGGGATATCTCTTTCTGTAGTTTAAAAAAAAAATAGCCAACTATTTATTGTCTCTGACACTTCCCCTGGATGGACACAGACAGCGTCACCGTGCTTATCTCTACCCTACACTCCACCCAGACAGGGCCGTGTAATGTTTCCCAGCTCTGGGCTTCTGCTCAGGCTGGTACATTCACTGATCACCCTCTCTCCTTCTCTGCCCAACAGAATCTGTGACCCCTTGGAATGCCATCCAATCCAGGAAACATTTTCCCCCTATAAGAAGGCTCCTGTATATGCTCAAACTTTCTGTTCACCCTTCTCTCTCTCACCCCTCAGCTTACTCCCTCCAGCGTCATGGGATTTGTGTATTCCATAAGCTTTACCTTCCCCTGCCCTGGAAGCCTCCTGAGAGGCACAACCCTTGTATCTCTTGTTGCTAGCCCTTTGCTTGCCAAGTGATAAGAACCAAATAGAGGGACTTTCCTGGTGGTCTAGAGGTTAGGAGTCTGTTAAGTGTAGTGCAGGGTATGCAGGTTTGATCCCTGGTTAGGGAACTAAGATCCCACAATCCACAGAGCAACTAAGCTCATGCACCACAACTACTGAGCCCCTGGGCCACAACGAAGGATCCCAAGTGATGCAACAAAGATCCAATGCAGCCAAATAAATAAATTCAGTTTAGTTCAGTTGCTCAGTCGTGTCCGACTCTTTGCGACCCCGTGAACTGCATGCAGCATGCCAGGCCTCCCTGTCCATCACCAACTCCCAGTGTTTACCCAAACTCATGTCCATTGAGTCCGTGATGCCATCTAACCATCTCAATCTCTGTCGTCCCCTTCTCCTCCTGCCTTCAATCTTTCCCAACATCAGGGTCTTTTCAAATGAGTCAGCTCTTCGCATGAGGTGGCCAAAATATCAGTTTCAGCTCCAACATCAGCCCTTCCAATGAACACCCAGGACTGATCTCCTTTAGAATGGACTGGTTGGATCTCCTTGCAGTCCAAGGGACTCTCAAGAGTCTTCTCCGACACCACAGTTCAAAAGCATCAGTTCTTCAGCACTCAGCTTTCTTTATAGTCCAACTCTCACATCCATACATGACTACTGGAAAAACCATAGCTTTGACTAGATGGACTGTTGTTGGCAAAGTAATGTCTCTGCTTTTTAATAAGCTGTCTAGGTTGGTCATAACTTTCCTTCCAAGGAGTAAGCATCTTTTAATTTCACATCTGCAGTCACCATCTGCAGTGATTTTGGAGCTCAGAAAAATAAAGTCAGCCACTGTTTCCCCATCTATTTGCCATGAAGTGATGGGACCAGATGCCATGATCTTCGTTTTCTGAATGTTGAGCTTTAAGCCAACTTTTTCACTCTCCTCTTTTACTTTTATCAGGAGGCTCTTTAGTTCTTCACTTTCTGCCATAAGGGTGGTGTCATCTGCATATCTGAGGTTATTGATATTTCTCCTGGCAATCTTGATTCCAGCTTGTGCTTTCTCCAGCCCAGCCTTTCTCATGATGTACTCTGCATAGAAGTTCAATAAGCAGGGTGACAATATACAGCCTTGACATACTCCTTTTCCATCAAAAAAAAAGGGACAGAATAGAAATGACCTCTAATGGATATACCAAGTATACCTCTCCTCTCTATTGCTGTTATAGGGGAATCCTGTGTCTAGCCCTCCACCCCTTACTGTTTCCATTCCCATAGGAGTATAGGGCCTCAGCACTCAACACACCCCTCATTTCCCCGCAAGGCCTCCTGCAGCCTCTTGGACCACGTAAAGCCCCCATTGATAGACACTTGAGTCCTACGATTAACTCCAAAAATGGTGAGGTCACTGTCCTAGTCTTTGTGCACTAGCATTAGGCCAGGTCGCCAGGCTGCACAACATCATTTGTCTTTCATCACACCCTTCAGAGTCCCCCCTGCCTCCAAAGTGGCCCAGGCACCTAAACAAAGAGGGAAAGCAGCAAGGTTTCCAGGAATGGGAGGCAGGGTGGGGTTGGGGCAGGAGCGGGGGAGGGGAGGCCCTGCAACCAGCTCAGCCTGCCGGGCCTGTTGGAGGTGTTGGTAGGCAGGAGGGCACCTCTGCTAGAAGCGCGACTCTGTGTCTCTGTATTCCATGGATGACAACGTTTCATTAGTAGAGTTTACTTTTCACATTTGCTTGATTCCAACTTGTATTAAAAAAGCTAAACCAAAAGGCCTGTAAATAATTTTAGCCCAATTTACAAAGTTTGAATTTACATTTCCCTCATAACCTAGGAAAATCACTGAGAACTGAATCAGATATTGAGTAGCTAGAGAGCGTTCTGTTTCAAAGAACCATGTGGTGACCTCATTTGTGAGGTGAACTGTCACTTCCTAGTTTATTTGCACCTAAGTTTGGGGTTTTGTGCATTGGATTGCCTCTCAAGGAGGTAAAACTTTCCTTAATAGTAAAGCTTTAAAAAAACTTCTTCTTATTACAAAAGAAATGGCTGTTCCTACCTCATGTGTTTTTTAAAACATAAAAGACTGATTGAGGATTTATTATACTTCGATTATGCTAACCACTCAATAAGTAATGTTCAAATAAAAACTAAAATGAAAGAAGAAATCATTTGTATTCCCACCAGCCAGAGGTAACCACTGCCAACTTTGCACTATCTGTCCTTCTAGACTTTTCTGTGCCTATTTCTAGGGTATCGCTGTTTTATATGCTGCTGTTTTCACTTAACAGGGCGTTGTGAACATTTTCCAGATCACTAGCAAGTTGCAAGGTATTCCCTTGTTCAGTTGGATGCAGTCTAACTGTATCTCAAATGCTGACCTACAGGCATCTTAGCCAAGGGTAGGAGGAGACACCATCGGAATTATCTCCTGTCTGTGGAGCTGGCATGACACTATATTAACACTTTTCTGTCCCTTCCCAACATACTAAGTGGAGAAAGGAAAATACACAACCCTAGCAAAAGGGACTGCTGAAGCCAGTTTGTGAACACAGTACTTGGCAGAATATGTGTAGGTCGGTCACATGTCATGTTCTACCTGCTGGGTGACATAGTGTTTTTGGTTTTTTGTTTTGTTTTGTTTTGTTTTAAGCCTCTGGGCATGGGAGAAGCTGATGGCAGCTTGATCTGTCTCCTGCCAACCACAAGGAAAGAAAACCGCCCCCACTCATACTGCCCCTTATCACTGGGCCCCACAGATAAAGTCATTTCCTCCTTCACTGTGTGTCGTGGTTTATAGACTCTCAGTGTTTTCACTGACCTCTGTGATTGAGGGAGGAAGGTTCTTTCTCAGGAGCACTAAATTTGTTTTGAAATTCCTGCAAGGGGACTCAGAGGCTGCAGAATGCTAAGCAGGCTGACATCTGCACAAAAGAGGTGCATGCCCTTTGAAGTCAAAGTTCTCCTTCCAAGGTGATGTTGAAGAATAATTTATTGTTGTTATTCAGTTGCTAAGTTGTATCTGACTCTTTGAGACCCCATGGACTGCAACACTTGCCTGGCTTCCCTGTCCTTCACTATCTCCCAGAGTTTGCTTAGACTTACATCCATTGAGTCGGTGATGCCATCCAACCATCTCATCCTCCTCTACTGTCCCCTTCTCCTCCTGCCCTCAATCTTTCCCAGCATCAGGGTCTTTTCCAATGAGTCAGCTCTTCGCATCAGGTGGCCAAAGTATTGGAGCTTCAGCTTTAGCATCAGTCCTTCCAATAAATATATTCAGGGTTGCTACAATAGGTACATGGATCTAGCTTGCTTCTTGAGTCTATTGAGGCTTAGGATTTCCTTAGCTGGGGATGTAGTATAATAATTCCACCTGGGAGTCAAAATGTCTCGGTGACTACCATTTCCTAGGTAGGTGACCTTGTACAAGTTCCTTGATTTCTCTATCATTCAAGTTCTTCAACTGTAAAATAAGGATAAAAATACAAGTCTACATCCATTTCAAAAAGCATATTGTCTAGATTGCATTAGGCAACGTGTATAGGCACTTAGCAGTTTCCAATTCACCATAATGGCTTTATGGATGTTAACCATTTTTATTGTCATTGCAATTGAGCCCCTGTCTTGTCTAAAGTTAAGTGATGAGTGTCTTATCGTGACCTGGGATTTAACCTCAGGGTCTGCAGCTTTGAGATAAAAACGTGTAGACTACACTCAGTTAACCAGGGGCTCATCCCACAGACATACTGCTCTGACTCCATTTTTAGGAACTGGAGTAGGAGAGGGAGAGACCAGTTTCTACATCAGGAAATAATCTTGTGAAAAAGAAAAGAACTGATGAGGTAACTGGGATCAGTCCAGTGTTATTTGTAAACAGACTCAGGAGTTTGGCAGAGATGCTAGATTGCAAGGCTTAAAAAAATTTTAAAAAGCACAGGGGCTTCCAGTCACTTGACTTTACCAGTTTATGTTACCAGTAACTCAGAATGGCTTGCCCCAAAGGTGCTGCCATCAGAGAACTTGGCAAATAGTCATGGCAGCCATGTCCCTCCTTCCCCATCCACTTTCTAGCGTGGGAGTCTCATGTTGCCCTCCCGCTTGACTCTCTGCTCCTACCAGCCCTTATGAATTCTCATTTTGTCTGAGACCTTCATGGACTCAACAGCTGGGCCCAGGCTGGACTCTGTCACTCTGACTTGGCAACTTCGCATTAGTAGATCCATCCATCCCCTGCAAGTAGCTACAGGATAGGAATCTGTGCAGGCTGTGAAGGGTTTGGAGCTTCCAGAAAGAGCCTGAGAGCTGGGATACAGTACTTTCAGTTCTTCCTTTCCCTCTTAATGGATCCAAAGTCACAGAAAGCCAAGCAAGAGTAATTCTCCTTGCTAAACACTGATCACTACTTTTGTTGGAACTATCAAATGTATGCCTGCCAACTATCAGTCAAGAATTACTTTGTGGAATTTAAGAATCTATAATCAAGAGTTTGTCTCTTTCATTCTCAGAATTCTAAGACTTACTTCCTTGCCATCACCAAAAAAAAAAAAAAAAGCGCCTATTTTCATAAACTCATGTACCTTGTTCATAAAGATATTCCCCAAAGCTAATGTGCTTGCCCTGAAAACTGCAGGTAACTACTCCTTCCTTTCTTCATTCCTCCCACTTTTGCTCAAACCCTCTCTCTCTCTCTGTCTTTCTCTCTTGCTCATGTTCTCTCTCTCTCTCTGGATCTCTCTCACTGTCTCTTGCCTTCTCTCCCTCCTTCCTTCCTTCCCTCCCTCAAACCTTTCTTTGGATCTAACCTAACCTTCCTTGATTCTATTTAGGCCCACAAGATTACCCCATGCTAAGGGTTTTGCTAGATCGTTAGTCTACGTCCATCATTCCCTCATCTCAGCTCAGTGTTTTCCTTTAATTATTCACTGTTGACTACTTTTACAGACACACTGTGTTTGCTCCAGTTTAAATAATGTGAATTTGTCTCCTTAAAGACAACCAGACAAGATTTTGTCTCCCTAAATTAGGAGAAAATCCACAACTTATCAGACAGCTAACTACTGAAATTGCTGTTACTTGTGCCTGATTTCAGATAAAGTGAAATATTTTGTTTAACATCTGTTGTACAGCAATAATTATACCTGCTTTAAAATATCTCAATTTGGGAACTTCCCTGGTGGTCCAGTGGCTAAGATTCTGCCCTCTCAATGGAGGGAGCCCAGGTTTAATCCCTGGTCAGGGAAAAAGATCCCACATGTTATAACTAAGAGATTGCATGCAGCAACTAAAGATACCACATGCCACAATTAAGACCTAGTGCAACCAAATAACTAAATAAATAAAAATAAATTTTAATAATAAAAATGTTTAAAAAAGAAAAAAAAATCTCAATTTGGACTTGAGAAAAATATAATTTAACAGTGAAACTACAGTTAATCACTATAGCAATTTTGCTGTGGATGTACCTTAGACTCATTTCATTACTTGGAAGTAATATATTTCAGAGTTCAGCTTTATAATTTCTGAAAATCTATTGATGATATGGAAATGATCAGACTGTATTTTTAATTATAGCTGTTTATCTAATGGTTTGTATACTCCTTGGGCTTAGTTCACCAAAACTTTTTCTCACCATAGCCAAACGCTCAACTTATGCTTGAACTGTACTCATATTTTAAATCCTAGGGCTAACTGTTACTATAAATTTTTCATTATTCTTTTAATATGATGAGCTCCATCAATGAAACCAGTTAAATAAAGGGCTGAAGAATCAGTTATATAAAGAAATGTTTAACTATGAATTATCAAGGCAGTTGAAATGCCATAAGGCATTTTGAACTTGAAAAGGAGTTATTTCCTCTGGGTGAATAAAAGGCTAAAGAATTCTCTAGATGAACTCTGCCCTTCCCTGCCTGCACCCAGGGCACAGGTTCTTCGGTGAGTGAAACACAAACTAGATGTTAGTGCCCACTTGCCCAGGCAGCTGCACAACCAGGTACAGCAACAGGCTATAAAAATTAATTTACAAAGCTGTTGACCTTTAATGTGTTCCACCCAGTTCATATCCATTGCTAGGACCTAGCCCAGAAATGGGCATTCTGGACAGATGATAATCACAATTCTCAAAAATAAAAAAAGGAACATAGGAGATAGTAGAATCACCAGTGAGTCAAACTCATGAGGATATTTGAAAATGTAAAACCAAAATTAAACGACATATTTCTGGGGGTAAAGACCAGTTGAGTGTGGGTACATTTGACTGTGTCATGTTAGTTTCATGGGACTTCTGTATTTGACTACTTTCATTTTAAAAAGAAAATTCATGAAGATAAAAACTGATCTAAGTCTTCTCACAATATGATTTGGAAGTAGCTATCAGAAATTTGAATGTGCAAATTCAAAGGATGTTGAATCTTTGATCCAGCAATTTCTTTCTTGGAATCTAAAGAAATACTCATGTATACCTGTGAGCAGTACAGGGATTACAGCGATGTTTTAAACAGAAAAAAAAAAAAGGAAACTACACAAAACATCATTGTTAATAGGTTGGTTAAACAAATTGTGCTATGTCCATATTATAGAACAATGTAGCCATTCATTAAAAACAGTAAGGCAATTCTATTTGAACTGACAATGATTAAATAAAATGCATATGTATGTGTATTTATATGTTGATGAAACCAAACCAGTAAGTTATAGAATGGTAGGAATTCCATTAACATAAGAAACAAATGTATGTGGTGCTCATGCAAATGCACATTGTGTATTAAAGATGACAGAGGTCTCTAGAAGGATATATCCATAAATTATTATCTCCAAGGAAAGAAATGGAATCTGATGAGAGGAAATAGAGACAGGAAGGAGAGTAAAAAATTGGAGGAAGGGATTATTGGAGGACATTTACTTTCTCTTTATATATCTTTGCAATGTTTACCTTTTGTTTTTTAACAATAAGCGTGCAGTCTTGTATAATTTAAAAGTCATTTTAAAGAAAAAATTTAAAGACTAAAAAAGAAAGAAAAAATGATCACTTGTAATTGGCTCATCCAAAAACAACTATTTCCCCCCCATCTACACTTTGCCAACAAAGGTCCGTCTAGTCAAGGCTATGGTTTTTCCTGTGGTCATGTATGGATGTGAGAGTTGGACTGTGAAGAAGGCTGAGCGCCGAAGAACTGATGCTTTTGAACTGTGGTGTTGGAGAAGACTCTTGAGAGTCCCTTGGACTGCAAGGAGATCCAACCAGTCCATCCTAAAGGAGATCAGTCCTGAGTGTTCATTGGAAGGACTGATGCTAAAGCTGAAACTCCAATACTTTGGCCACCTCATGCGAAGAGTTGACTCATTGGAAAAGACTCTGATGTTGGGAGGGATTGGGGGCAGGAGGAGAAGGGGATGACAGAGGATGAGATGGCTGGATGGCATCACGGACTCGATGGACATGAGTTTGGGTGAACTCCGGGAGTTAGTGATGGACAGGGAGGCCTGGCGTGCTGCGATTCATGGGGTCGCAAAGAGTCGGTCACGACTGAGCAGCTGAACTGAACTGAACTGATAGAAGCTGTGGCAGGAAGACTTTACTGTAAAGAATTTAAAAACAATTTTTATTGGAATATAGTTGACTTACAATATTGTGTTAGTTTCAGGTGTACAGCAAAGTGTATCAGTTATGCATATACATATACCTACTGTTTTTTTAGATTCATTTTCCATAAGGGCCATTACAGAGTACTGAGTAGCATTCCTTGTGCTAGTCACAAGGTCCTTATTAGTAATCTGTTTTATATATAGCACAAACAACTATTTTTATTTTCTGTGTTGTTTTCTAGGCTTTTAATATGGGCCTAATTATGTGGAAAGCATACAAAATTGCAAGTTATATAAGAATATCTATACATGATCATCTAATTTAAAATTTTTGGTATAAAGTACATAACTATGGGCTTCCCAAGTGGCACTAGTGGTAAAGAACCCACCTGCTAATGCAGGAGACATAAGAGACGCAGGTTCAACCCCTGGATTAGGAAGAGATTGGGAAGAGATCCCTGGATTGGGAAGGAGGGCATGGCAGCCCACTCCAGTATTCTTGCCTGGAGAATCCTTTGGACAGAGGCCTGGTGGGCAATGGTCCACAGGGTCACAAAGAGTTGGACACAACTGAAGGAACTGAGCATGCATGCATATAACTACAGTCTATATCTTTTGCTGCAGATAACTATCATCTGGTATTTGGTATTAATTCATTTACATTTGATCATTGTACCAGAATATAAATAAACAGATTGGCTGCTTTGGACTTTATAGGGTTCTCATGAATAGTGGAAAAAAAATTAAGCTTATAACATGTTATCTCTTTGAATTATATCTTTATCTAAGTAGTAAACTTATCAAATTAAACAAGAATTTAAATATTTTATAGCTCATAATAGATATTGTCAATTTTCCAAAGGATAGTTCTAATATTATTGCCATTAAGTAAAAATGTTTTGGTTTTATTCCATCTTCATTAGCATTGGGTATTAATTTTTTAAACTACTTTGATAAAAGTTAATGTATTTTTGGGAAAAAAATATAAATTTGAACATTTCCCTTATGTTGATTTGTTAATTGCATCTAGTGAATTGACCATTTAGTTTTTTCTGTTTACTTAACAATTTTTTGTGTGTGAAAAACAATAATAGCAAATCCTACTGAGTACTATACAGACATCTCATATTTCAAGCTCACAAAGCCCCAATAAGTATTATTATTGCCACTATTTTATAGGTGAAGAATTATTAAGTGAAGTCGCTCAGTCGTGTCCAACTCTTTGCAACCCCATGGACTGTAGCCTACCAGGCTCCTCTGTCCATGGGATTTTCTAGGCAAGAGTACTGGAGTGGGTTGCTATTTCCTTCTCCACAAGATCTTCCCAACCCAGGTTCGAACCCAGGTCTCCTGCATTGGAGGCAGATGCTTTACCATCTGAGCTCCCAGGGAAGCATAGATGAAGAAACTAAGACCTAAATAGTTTCACATTATGGGAAGTCCAACATCAGGTCTAAGGCTCCTGTTCTCACGACACTATATGACCTCATATGAATGTGTTAAATAATTAAGATAGTGTCCTTTTATCTGCCACATTTATTAAAAGTATTTTCCCAGTGTGTTGCATTTTTTGTGTTCTCACATTTCTATATGCAGAACGTAGTAATATTTTTATAATAAACCCAATATATCTTTGTCTTTGTGATTTCTTTTATCATTTCTAAGCTTACAAAGATAACCTTACTCTAGAGATAGTGAGAAATTTTCAAATATATTTCTTTCAAGTATATGTATGCAATATGTATGATTATATGTACATGTATTTGTATGTACATACATAGATACCAATATGTAAATTTTATAACCCACGTGGACATTATCTTGCTGAACAGTATGAGACATCAAGGGTTGGTTTTTTTTTTTTTACCCTGAAACTGTTGCTGGGCAGAGAATTCCTCTGCTGGTGTCCAGATGAGATACTGAGCTACCAGGATTTCAGTCTTCAACTTACCTTTGCTCCAAGTGATATGATTAAGCCAAGATTATTTAACTCAAGCCCCAGTGAGTCATTCCAGCCCCTTGAATCATTCTGACGGACATGACAAAGCTTCTGCTGAATTACTGCCTTGGAGAATTCTTTGCATGACTAGTTGAACTTTGGGTGTCTGCAAGCCTTATGATTTATAGCTCTTTATCATCTGGGCACACGTCTGACCCAATGGGCACACCCATTTTATTTCCTAAGAGAATAAATATTTTCAGTATTAAATTAGCAGGTGCCAACTGGTGCTAAAGTGTAGGTCATTAGAGCATGCATAGTGTATGTTACCATTTGCATGTCGGGAATTATGCATCTTTCATATATAGAAAAAAAGAAGAGATATAGGTTAAGATATGGATATGGGTAAAGACATAGATATAGGTAGACATAGATATCAGTTCAGTTCAGTTCAGTCACTCAGTCGTGTCCGACTCTTTGCGACCCTATGAATCACAGCACACCAGGCCTCCCCGTCCATCACCAACTCCCGGAGTTCACTCAAACTCATGTCCTTCGAGTCAGTGATGCCATCCAGCCATGCCATCCTCTGTCATCCCCTTTTCCTCCTGCCCCCAACCCCTCCCAGCATCAGAGTCTTTTCCAATGAGTCAGCTCTTCACATGAGGTGGACATAGATATAAATGTACCTAAAGATGTATAGATACATAAACAGATACACACGAAAAAACTGGCCAGGGAAGTTGCCTCTGGGTAAGAGAATTAGGTGGCTAGAGTTGGTGAGGAGCGACTGAGACTTTTCACCACCGATTCTTAGGTAACTTTTGAATTATGTTTCATGTATCTATATGACCTACTCACAAATAATTTTTATATTAAAAATAATGAAAGTTAAGTTCAAACATTTTACTGGGGATGTGGTAACATTCTCTAGTCACTTTATGAAACTAATGCAGCATTGATGATATGAGGGCTTCCTAATTCCACAGTGGTTGGTAACACCCTGCATTATACAAAACGCAGCTATTTTGTGATGGTGCCGTCCACGTTCAGTTTCCTCGCATAGAAACCCAGCAGTCCATCTTAGTTGTTGGAAACAACCTTTCTCAGGTTTCTTTGACCTCCAATTTCCAACTAGGTTCAGCCAATGGAGGTCGAGGACACTAGAATGAAGGATGAAGGAAGGAAATAACTAAGGTTATTTTCTATTTGCACAATTAGTTATATGGTCTCATCTCCACTTGCAAAGCCTCCATCATGGTTCTGGTTCCCACTGGAAGACCCTGATCTGGGCTCTGATAATGCCACTTCCTCCTATGGTCCCTCCAGCATTAAGCTGGGAGCAGCTTCCTACTGTTGCTCAACTCTGGAATTCCTTTCTGGATTCCATGTCTGGCTTCTCAGTCCTTCATTTCCTAGGGAATCAATTATCTGTATTAAATTCCCTCTTGGGAAAACCTGGAATGGCTTCTGTTTTTCTGTTCAGAGAGCCTGCTGATGTTCTTCA
Organism: Oryx dammah; assembly: GCF_014754425.2. Lineage (NCBI taxonomy): Eukaryota > Metazoa > Chordata > Mammalia > Artiodactyla > Bovidae > Oryx > Oryx dammah. The sequence goes on from NW_024070186.1 coordinate 39,477,989, forward strand.
GAAGTACACGTTTTCTAGTTTCTGCTTTGCAATCACTTGCCCTCAGGATTCTTTCCTATAATATATGATCTTGGATTCAGATTGCAGAACTCCAAACACATGGAGCATGTCATGTTTTGCACTCCACCCTTAGGTTTCACAACGGCCATTCTTTATCATTGCCCAATGCCATAGATGGCTTTTTCAATGACACTATTTGTAGACACACACTTAGCAACAACAGCCTCCGCATTCTGTTCAGAGCCAGAACACAGGGCATTAAATGTGGAAACCTCTCTGGTCAGACTTAGCCTTCATGCTTTAGCTGAGCTATGGAAATTCAGAATCAGAGCTTCTCCTTGTGAGAGATTTCAGAGGGGAAATGACTACAGGGTGCTCAAATACAGACTCTCCCTTTCTCAGCTGGCTTCGTTTCCAGCTGGTCTAGCATAAGAAATCAAAATCCCATTTCACCCGTTCCTTGGGAAGTGACAAAGCCAGTGGCCTTTATTTAAAGATCACGGGCCTATCTCTTGTCTCCACAGGTTACTTGCTAATGTTTAACCTAAGGCTACCTACTACACATGATTTATAGGATCATGAGCATTTGCTAACAAATTGCTGTAAATGATTGGGTTTTCTCAATTCAGTCGTTACCCAAATTCCCTTCTGGCCCGGTACGAGCCTTATCAGTCCTCATAATGATAGGCAGTGCCCAACTCAAGGCTTCTGACTTACACACGGCTCTCATATCACTGCCCTTCTGGACCTGGTGGGACCGCGCCCTTCCTCACCACACCTGCCTCTGTCGCTTCTTTCCTCCACCTGCCATAGGTGAGAATGTATTTTCCCTTCTTCCCTTACAATCCCTGTCCTACTGCTGACCCAGTCTTTCTACCTCCAAATCACATAACATGGCGAGAATCTGCCCTCCTGCCCCTTGGCCCATTTCAGTCATAGAATCTGTCCCCGTGCCCATCCCTCTACTCTTAGCCTTTGAACCAGTGCTGCCAGTTCTATTACTGACCCTGTTAATGTCCTCCCGCTGCCACCCCAAAGGCCTGTCTCTCCAACAAGCTGCCCTTAGCTCCAACTATCCACACTATCCCTGACACAGGAACAGAAACGTGTGTGCATGCTAAGTTGTGCATGCTTCAGTTGTGTCTGACTCTTTGCAACCCTGTGGACTGTAACCCCTCAGGTTCCTCTGCCCATGGGATTCTCTAGGCAAGAATACTGGAACAGGTTGCCATGCCCTCCTCCAGGGGATCTTCCTAACCCAGGGATTGAACCCATGAGTCTCCTGCGTCTCCTGCATTGAGGGAGGGTTCTTTACCACTGAGTCACCGGGGAAACCCCAGGAACAAAAACCCCAGCTGTCAAAAAATGTCCTGTCTGTGAAGGTCCTGAGGTCTGTCCATCTTCGTCCTTTAACTGCTCCCCACCCATCTGCACCTCCTCTGTCCAACATCCCATCCATCCATTGCTACCCCTGGCCAGATCTATCAGAGGTATAGGGGCAGATTTACTGGCATGCCAGTGAAGTTTAATCTCCAGGGGTCCTCACACAGCTCCCTTCTGAGGTCCCATGGCTAAGTCAGTCTTCATAATGCTGTATTCTTTTTCTTAGAGAAGGCCCCCACATGCTATAACCTTGGACCATCACAAAACCCAGCCCTGCCCCTATTTGGGTGATTGCTCCCTCTGTTTTCTTGGAATTAGGGGAACATTCCCATTCCTCTGCCTGCCCCTTTTAGGAAAAAAGTGCTTCCAGAACCACAGACTGAACTGTGCATGCCCTCACCCTGCAACGCAGTGCTAAACCTAGTGGTTCGTTTTAATTGTATGACTGGTGCTTTGTTACAGGTATTTTTTTAGATTAAATAGGTTTTTACTGATTGGCTTTGGAAACCAACCACCAAACAAGTGACTTGTAAACAAACTTGTGGAATGCAAGCCATTTCTAAATTGCAAGCTTCAGGGACTAGAAATTAATGAAAGCCCATAAACCACCTGTGGAAACCTATGTATAAACACTGATATTTTGTCACATGAAAAAAGTTACTCATTAAATTCAATCAAGGGACATAGCAAAATTTGCAATGTCCAACAAGTCACGATGTGTAATTATAGCAATCAGTCATCTATTTTCTGGGGCAGTTTACACTTTAAAAATTCTGCTCTCTTTTCACCCTTGGATGACTCTGTAGTTCATCATTATAGACCCAGAAACTAGTACAGTACCTGGCACACTGTAGGCACTCAAGCAATGCATGAAAAACCAGTGATGTGCCCAGCTTTTGATTTTAAAACTATGGTCTCTAACTGTATAATAGGTATAGATAAGCAACTTAACATATCTTTTTATGATTTTTTTAAGTCTCTATGTTAATAATTATGCAAATTATTTAATTTTCCAAATCTCATTTGTCAAACAAATTGTCTTGGATTTCCATGGAAGATGTAATATATACATTAATGTCTCTCTTCAGTGAGGCAATTCTTTACCAGAAGATTATACAGCCTCTTCCAGAATATTGTGTTTATTTTCTTATTCATGCAGAGGAATGCTTTGATATCAATTTTGGCATGTAAAGAGTTTTATTTTTAAATAACCAGTATAGTTGCAGCATTCTAACCTCCCACATAATTATGCTAAATGCTACAAATATGTTACACACACTCCAGTTTTCAGTTTAAGAGCTCATTAACTTTCAGTGAGACTATGGATTTCCTCCAGCAAGGAGATTAACAGGGTGAGTTTGATGAAGAAAAAATTTTATGTAAATTTTCTTAATCCTTCTAAGAATCCAAAAGGATTAATTATAATAGACTGATGACCAGGAAAGTTTTGATTTCTGGATTCCTAGATCACACCAGGATGACAAATTGGTTGCAGCTTCTCCACGGCCTCTTCTCTCTCCTTTTCTATCCCTTCACCCCCAAAAAAGAAGTGAATAGTCAACTGTTAGTGTTTGAGGAACATTTGTGGGGAAAAAAAAAAAGCAATTTAAAAAATTCCTTAGATTGAAAACAACTTCTTGGTCCTAGGAAAATTTATACCTTTGGAGCTAGTCTAGGGATGGTACAATTCATTTCTCCATCAGAATACCAGTCATCAGCACAAAGATATGTTCTCCTGACACCATTGGTCTTCCCCCCTACCCATCTCCCACCCACCCAGGAACACTCCAGAAGAAAGCTCTTTCCCTGTCCTCTTTTATTCACCACAACCAAATTTTCATTCCAAGTCACAAAAAAGCACATCAGTACATCTCTTGGTCCTATATTGCAACATATGTGTTTAACTTCCTTTCCTGACTTTTAGAATCATCCCTTCCACCTTCATTCCTCATCTTTGACCAACAAAATGAGAGCTAGAGCCAACTCCCTTCTCCACAGAGCATGACTCATGCCTTTCATGGCTGGGAACTTACCCAGAACAGACACAGAATGCAATAGACCTTACAGATTATTATTTAAGTACATGAGTGGTCTTCACCCAAGCTACAAAAGTTGCTGAAAATCTGAAAGCCAGATTCCACTTAGCCATTCGTTCCTTGAGGAAAATAACTTCAGGCATTTCAAAGGAGCAGATCTTTCAGACAACTGACTGTTCCCTCTGCAAACCAGTTCCCATGCTCCCCACCCACCTCCCCACCAGAGGGCTATTAGAATACAGTTTGAAATAGTGGTGGTTTTTCAGAAAATACCAGGTTCTCCCACTTCAAAGAACAGCCAGCCAAGCCATGAGTTATTGCTTCTTCCAGAGGAGTTCTCCCTGCCAGGGTGTAAAGAGACAGTCTCATCTTTTCCTTATTCTTCCCAGGCAGAGGGGGAGGATTTTTTTTTCTTTCTAGTTTCTGAAACTAGCCCAAAGACAATTCCTCATGAAGAGCACTTAAAACAAGATTTCCAAAGATCTCAGGCCTTATACCTTGTTTTATGGTTAGAGAGGAGAAAAAGTGGGAATTGTGGGGGAGGAGGCAGTGGTGGGTTTAGTGCTTTTTAAAAGCAGAGCTCACTAGTGAAATAGTTCATTTTCTCTCCTGCAGGAAGCAGGTGGGAGGGTAGGGCATGGAAAGAGGCAGCCTATTGATGACCTTAGTACTAGAGGAAGAGGAAGCAGTTCCATCTAGTTCTACAGAAATGACCATGAAACTCTATGCTCACTTACTTCCACCCATTTGGGGTCTTTAATTTCCAGTTTGTGCTCATGGAAAGGAGAACTCAGCAAGAGGCTGGAAACCAGAGCTCTAAACATTAAATCTTTTTTGCCTAAGGCTTGCTGAGGCACCTGATGAATTCCTGGCCTTGTTCATAAAACTTGTTTCCAGCAAAGTCAAATGGAGCAGCCTTAACACTTTTGAATATTTGGCTATGTTAACCATCTTGCCTTTTAGAGCAACTTTCCACTTAGAGCAGGAGCCTCCATCTTTCAACTCCCGGAGAGAAAACAATCTCTATAATCCAAGTTGGGAAACCAGAAGCAAATTGTCAGTGGACTCAGAACACCCCCTTTCCAATTCTTCTTGGTTCTTCTCTGAATAACTGAGCACAAGTTTTGTCTCAGAAGTCATTCTGGGATGCAGTGGGGCTCATCCCGTCCCTCCCTCAAAAACTGCTTAATCTCCATGCATTTCCTACAGAAGGATCTCCATTTGCTTAAGAAAAGGTAGGGATGCTCAACATCTGTAGGCATCAGAGAAATAAAAAACAGCTAGGAGGTAACACTCTGGAACCACTAATTCAAAAAGACAGACAGTAAATCAGATAGAAAAATACAAATATCATATTATATTGCTTATGTGTGTGAAATCTTTTTTAAAAATGGTACAAATGAACTTATCTACAAAACAAATAGAGTCACAGATGTGGAAAACTAACTTATGGTTGCAAAGGAGAAAAGTGAGAGTGAGGGATAAATTAGGAGATTGGGATTGACATATACAAACTATTTATAAAATAGGTAGCTAATGAGAACCTACTGTATGGCACAAGGAACGCTACTCAATACTCTGTAATGACTTATATGGGGAAAGAGTCTAAAAAAGAATGGATATACGTGATACACTGATACACTGTGCTGCACATCAGAAACACAATATTATAAGTCAACTAGACTCCAATAAAAGTTAGTTTTTAAAAAGACAGACAATAACTTTTCGGTGGGGATGTGGAGAAATTGAAATTTTCATATATAGTTGTGAAAATGCAAAATAGTGCAGCCATTGTGGAAAACACTCTGCCAGTACCTCAGAAGACTGAATGTAGAGGTACCATATAACCCAGCAGTTCTATTACCAAGAAAAATGAAAATATGTCCACATAGGAACTTACACATGAATGTTCATAGCAGTGTTCTTCGTAATCACCAAAAAGAGTGGAAAACCCTAACTGTCCATCAACTGTTAAGTGGACAAATAAAATGCAGTATATTTATGCAAGGGGAAATTATCCAACATTAAAAAGGAATGAAATACTGATAGGTGTTAAACATGAATGAACCTTTAAAGCATTACGCTAAGTGAAAGAAGCCAGTCATGCTGGACCATATATTGTTTGATTCCATTTCTGTGAACTACCCAGAATGGGCAGATCCATAGATACAAAAAGTAGGTTAATAGTTCCCAGGCTGAGGCATGGGTAAGTGAATAGGGAGTGACTATTGACAGGTACAGGTTTTCTTTCTGGAGTGATGAAAATACTCTGGAATTAGATAGTGGTATTGGTTGCATAACTCTGAAATACTAAAAACTGTTGAATTGTACATTTTAATGAATGAATTTTATGGTATATAAATGATATACCAATAAAGGTGTTAGAAAGAAGGAAGGAAAGAAAGGAAGCTGACTGGTTGGGATAAATACTGACTATATTTAGTCTTGTCCCTTTAATATCTCTTTCCCCAATAAGCTCCTCCCTGGAGTTATGGGGAGGGAGGCCCTCTTCCTTTAGTTGGTCAAATTTTCCCCCAGCAAATGAAGTCTTTACAGTCAGTCATGACCTCCCAACCTCCTTGTAATTACTGAGGCATACCTCAGTCACATCCCCCTGCCCCAACACAGCAACTTGGGCACCCTGCTAAAGGCTTCCCCCAGAGCCTTGCACGACCCTATCAGGGTTTGCCAGTCATCTCCAGGCCATCAGAGCTCACCACTGCTGTCTGGTTGAGAAAGGTCCAGCCTCCTGTTTAGTCAGGTAACCAGTCCTGTTCAAACTTATCTAGATAGCAGTCTCTGCCTTGAGCAAAGCAGAGGGTGAATTGGCTGCTAGATTTCTGCCTTTAAAAATTTTTTTTAATTAATTTTTATTGGAATATAGTTGCTTTACAATGTTGTGTTAGTTTCTACCATACAGCAAAGTGAATGAGCTATATGTATACATATATCCCCCTTTTTTGGATTTCCTTCCCATTTAGGTCACCACAGAGCACTGAGTAGAGTTCCCCGTGCTACACAGTAAGTTCTCGTTAATGATCTATTTTCTACATAGTACCAATAGTATATATGTGTCAATCCCAATCTCCCAAATCCTCCCACCACATCTTTCCCCCTTAGTATCCGTATGTTTGTTCCCTATGTGTCTCTACTTTTGCTTTGCAAATAAGATCATCTGTACCATTTTTCTAGACTCCAGATATATGCGTTAATACATGCTATTTATTTTTCTCTCTCTGACTTATTTCTCTCTGTATGACAGTCTCGAGGTCCATCCACATCTCTACAAATGATCCAATTTCATTTACAAATGACCCATTCCTTTTAATGACTGAGTAATATTCCATTGTATATATGTACCACATCTTCTTTATCTATTCATCTGTTGATGGACATTTAGGTTGCTTCCATGTCCTACCTAATGTAAATAGTGCTGCAATAAATATTGGGGGTGCATGTGTCTTTTCGAACTATGGTTTTCTCTGGGTATATGCCCAGTAGACTTCTACTTCTTTGACAGACCAGACCTGCGTTTGGCTTTCCCACTTTCCAATCGTGCCTCCGTGTTGGGGCTATGCTCTTCTTATCATGGTTACCTGGCCCCAGTCTGCTGTGCATGCCCCAGGAGAAGCTAGCCCAGCCATACACACCCAAGATACCCAGGTGTCTCTACTCACACCACGTAAATCCAGGGTGGCTCCTGATTTACCTTTGAAAGAATTGCTCTTCTGAGCCAGGTGCTTAGCATCTATAATTCCACTTAATCTTCACGACAGCTCTATAAAGAAGGTATTATTATCCCCAATTTTCAAGAAGAGGAAACAGATTCAAAGAGGGTAAACAACCTAAAATCACATGGATTGGAGTCAGGATTCCAACATAGACCTGTCAAAGCTGATGTTCTTTCTATTTTCTCGGATAACAATTCCTTTCCTTGGTTGAGCACCTATCGTATACCAGGAAGTGTTCCAAACATGTTAAAAATACTATTTCATTGATTCTCGCAACATCCCCATGAGAGAGGTATTATCATCTGATATAAATAAATGAGAAAACTGAGGTTCAGAGCAATTAAGTAATTGTTTTGAGATCATATGCATTTGTCACTCACTGAAAGCACTGGAGCTTGGTAAGATTTTTGCTGATCTTGATTAACATGAAAGCTGCAGATAGTGCTGTCCTCTTTCCCATTCTTCTTGCCTTTGAGCAACTCTCTTGGTTGGTCCCATGAAAAAAAAGACCAAAAAAAAAAAATCATAAATATTTTCCTAAACATCAACCTATTTAAAAACCTACCTTCAGATCATTTGTAATATAAGAAAATTAAAGTTCTATTTGTTTAATCTTCTGTGGGTGAGTTTTCTGTTAATTGTAGCTAAACATTTTCTTAACTCATACAGGAAGGTCCTTTTATCACCTTCTTACAGATCAAGAAACAAATTAAAGGGGCATGAAGAGATCAAGTATTTTTCTAAAGCCACACTAATAGTGACTGTGGTCTACTGATAGTTGACCCCCTGTATCCATCTATGGGGTCACGACAGAGTCGGATATGACTGAAGCGACTTAGCAACAGCAGCAGCATTCTTCTCTTAATAATTTCCCAAGTTATGCTTGGCATGTGGCTGGCCAGCAGAAGGTTCACATTTTCCAGGCTTCTTTGAAGCTTTGTGGTCCATATTACTATATTTTTGTTAGTGGGATATGAGTGGCAAAGAGGGATGTTATTAATTTCCAGGTCATGCCCTCCAATCCCTTTTTTTCTTTTTCCCACCAGTGGTGATGATGGACCATTTTCAATCACAGGGACCAAACTAACACCTCAGGAGATGGCAGAGCAATAAGACAGAAGGAACCTGGGCTCCTGAATGACTTCATGGATTAGAGTTGCCCTCCATCCTGGGATCATCTACCAAATTAGCCTTTTAAGTGAGAGAGAAATAAAACTTCTATTTCATTTAAGCTACCTGTATTTTGCTGTGTCTTTAAGGCACCATTATCTTAACCAATACCATGGCCACCAAATTTTCTAACATAGTCCTCTGTAATTCCAAACTTGGGTAATTTCCACTACAACTCTCAATACCTAAATCAAAGTCTGCAAACCCCAATGTCCACAGATGTCAGGTAGATAACAAGTCAGCAAAGAAGGCTGAGTGGAAACTGTGGTAAACTGGAGAACACATCTGTGTTTACTGTGCAGTTACCAAACTATTTCGTTTTCTTCCTGCTAGACTGTATTTCTCAGTTTACCTTGTAATTAGGTGGGGCCATGTGACTGAGTTCTGACTAGCATCATGTGGACAGAGGAATGAATGCTATATCCATGCCTCACCCATGAAAAAGTGCTTGTTCAATCCCGCACTCTTTTTTCGGGGAAATCTTATGAGCCATGCAATGATGCAACGGACATGGCAGAACCATAGGCTAGAAGCTGGATCGCTGGGACGCACTTAAAAAGAGCTGCCTAAATTACATCAACATGTAGATTTTGATGTGAAACTAAGAAACAAAGTTTTGCCAAGTTGATTGTTTACATGATCAGGTCTATTGTAATCACAGCAGAGAGGTGTCCCCTAATATAACAAGGTGACAGCCCCTATAGAAATCCTGGCTTAGTACTGCCAGATTCTTGGACTTTTTTTTAAAAAGATAGAAATCCTGAATATTATTAGGAGGTTGCTGATTATCCATGTTAGCCAATTCTTTGGAAAAGAGCCTGAAGCTGGCAAAGATTAAAGGCAGGAGGAGAAGGGGGCGACAGAGGATGAGATGGTTAGATTGCATCACCAACTCAATGGACATGAGTTTGAGCAAATTCCAGGAGATAGTGAAGGACATGGAAGTCTGGCATGTTGCAGTCTATGGGGTCTCAAAGAGCTGGATTCGACTGAGCAACGGAACAACAACAATCAGTGTTAGCCAACACTGTGAAGGTCAAATGTGACTAAGATCCAGATGTATACATGTTTTCCACCCCTGCCTCAGTAGGATCCCCTGATTCTGGGCCTTCAGGCAGCCTCCCCCACTGATCCCAGGTTCCTGAGGTACAGACCCAAACTCTTTATAATAGAATCAGTTGCTGGAATGACACCTGACTCGTAATTAGTGCTCAGTACAAGGGCTTATTATTCTTTTTGTGCTTGTTATGTTATTTTGTTTCCCTTTGTTGTCGTTTAGTTGCTAAGTTGTGTCTCTTTCCGACCTCTTGGAGTATAACTCACCAGTCTCCTCTGTCCATGGGATTTACCAAGCAAGAATACTGGAGTGGGTTGCCATTTCCTTCTCCAGGGGGTCTTCCCATCCATATATCAAACCCACATCTCCTTCATTAGTAGGCAAATTCATTACAGCTGAGCCACAAGGGAAGCCCTTGTTTCACCTGATGTGCACCTTAATCAATGGTTCATCATAAGGGTGCCCTGCATTGTGTGGAAGGCGGCAGCCAAGGAGCAATGAACGCAAGAGCATTGTCTGCAATAACTGAATTCAGAAAGCTTGACTATCTATTTACAAGAACAGACTCTTTGGAGCGAGACTGTCTGGGCCCCTATTCCACTTACCAGGTGAACAACTTTGGGCCAGTTGCTGAACCTCTCTGCCCCTCAGTGTCCTTAACCACAAGATGGGAGTGATCATAATAGTGACAGTGTATTCATTTGCCAGGGCTGCCTTAACAGCATGCCACAAACATGAGTGGCTGAGACAACACAAATTTATCGTCTAAGAGTTGTGAAGGCTAGAAAAACCGAAAATCAAGGTAGCAACAGGATTGGTTTTCTCTGGAGGCTGTGAGGGAAGGCTGTATTCTCTTTGGCTAATAGATAACTGCCTTTTCCCTGTGTCTCTTCACTCTTCACGCTGTCTTTCTCTGTGTGTGTCTGTCTCTGTTCAAATATCTCCTTTCTATAAGGACACTACACTGGGTTAGTGCCCACTCTAATGGCTTCATTGTGACTTGATAACCTAAATAAAGTTTTATCTCCAAATAAGGTCACATTTGAGGTGTCAGGGGTGGTTAGGTTTTCAATGTATCACTAGAAGGGGGACACAATTCAACTCATAACCACATTACCTGATCAGATTGTTGTGAAGATTGAATTAGCTAATACAAGTCAAACACTTAACAGTAGTCACTGGTACAGCATAAGAACTCAAAAACATTTGCTATTGTTGCTCAGTTGCTAAGTCACGTCCGACTTTTGCAACCCCATGGACTGCAGCACACATTAGCTGATGGTATTATACATCTTAAAATTTTGTTATACCAAGGTGACCCATCCTTAAAAATAAGTTGGTAAAAACTCTGCTGTTCCAGTATAGATGTTTTTGGGGAGTAGCTGAGAGGTAGGGGTGATTTCAGTTCTTGATCTTAGAATACAGCAAAATGAAAGACGTGCCAGTTCCCAACATTGATAATACAAAAGAAGATAGGACAAGAGACAGAGAATCATTGTGCTCGTCATAAGCTTGAACATGACTCAATTTGAGAGGTATGTCATACATTTTCCTTTGATTAATTACTAGGTATTGTTAATTCATTTCTGGTGATTATCACTAACTCAAAAGTACAATAAGACTGTAGCTTGAATTTTGCAATTCTGGAATTTGACCTTTCTGAAACAGAGATTGGTTCAGAGTCTTTTAAAATATTCTAGAGTTACAATTTTAAAATAAACCTCTGAGGCCATTTGATGGTTGTGTGGTTCAAACAGACTGAAATGTAGCCCAACAAGCCCTCAAGGTACAAGATTTAAAACCACTGCTACTGCTACTGCTAAGTCGCTTCAGTCGTGTCCCACTCTGTGTGACTCCATTGACGGCAGCCCATCAGGCTCTGCCGTCCCTGGGATTCTCCAGGCAAGAACACTGAAGTGGGTTGTCATTTCCCTCTCCAGTGCATGAAAGTGAAAACTAACTGTTTTCTAATAATGCCAAGAGTTGCGAATCCCTGTAAGCATCTTTACAAGAGAGAACTCTCTCTGATGGGTAACACTGATCCTTCTTTCAACAAAGGGGAAAAACGTAAAAAGTGAGTTCCCAATGTTTTGCTCTCATCCTCTTGAGAACTCATCAAACTTTTACTTTTAGTTCATATCCTAGATCATTCATTAATGCAGTTTTGTGATGATGTGGTTCATACACTCTGTTCAGTCTTGACAGCATTTTAAAAGACTGGCCTCTGTAAAAACTTCAGTACAGGTCTCATTGCATTTACTGATTTTACAGATGAATAGATATTCAGTAGGGAGAAGTCAGCCTCCTCTCAAAACCCCTCTTGAAAGCAGAGACTGCTTGGGTGGCATGGGTGACCTGAAAATTGCCTGTTTAAATGGGCAGTTAGTGACGCACATACCATCCAACCACATGGGTAACTTACTTCTGAAGTATTATACCAGGTCAAGAAACCTGGCTCATTAGCATGCACCACAGTGATCCTCAAAGTTCAGATGTCCAATTTCAATTATATTCCATTTGCAAATCCAGGCTGTTTTTTTTTTCCCCCAAAGTCACACTTCCATTATTTGTGAGCTTTGAGAAAAGCAGAAGAGTACAACTGAAGACCCTTTTCCTCTCTTCTCCCACCTCCTTCCCTATATCCTCTCATCATTCTCACTCCCATTCACTTCTCTCACTCACTCTTCTTCATGACATATTTGGTCTAAGGATGTTGGCTCAAGCCAAGTAGAATTCAGTTTTTTCACCTTAGGTATAGCCATCAGTCCTGGGGTTTAAATTTTTTTTTTTTACTTTATTTTTTTCTGCTATTTTTAAAATATAGTAAGTGAAGAAAGTCTTACATAATAAGACTGAAAAATAAATTATTTTCTTATTGTGTGTATGTGAGTGTGTGTGTGTGCTCAGTTGTGTCTGACTCTTTGTGATCCCCTAGACTGTAGCCTGACAGGCTCCTCTGTCCATGGAATTTTCCAGGCAAGAATACTGAAGTGGGTTACCATTTCCTAGTCCAGGGGATCTTCCTAACACAAGGATCAAACCCCACATCTCATGTGCCTACTGCATTGGCAGGAAGATTCTTTACCACTATTCCAGCAATATTTTCTTATTACAGAAGTAATTGTGCTTATTGTAGAAAAGTTAGAAATACAAATATGTACTTTAAAACAAAAAGGAAATAGAATGCCTCACATCCTGAAATCCAGAAATAAACATGGCTAACATTTTGATGCATAGTTTGTCAATCCACATTTACTCTTAAAACTGAATAACCATGCAATCAGATCACCCAACTAGTCTGTTTAGAAGAAAGGTAGAGGCAGGAAGGGCAAAATACCAAGATAGTGACCTTCACCCCCCTACCCCCACGACACCCACATTTCAAGAGTTTTCTAAAGGACTACACCAATCAACTTTCAAACGCTTTCAAGACTTCTGTCCTGGCTACTAAATCTCCGCACTTTGCTCCAATCAAACATTACTCCAATACTGGCTACTTGGACTCAGATGAGTTACTAACATGCACACTAAATGTACAGTAAAAAGGAAAAGACCGCCCCCAAAATTTTTGAAAGGAGGAAAACAAATTTCACTGAGACTAATTCAATGCAGTACCTGGTCTAGTTGGGTGAGGAAATACATACTCTGACTATGTGCATGCCATATTTTGAAAACTCAGCTCATACTGAAATTTACATCTACCAAGAGGAAAAATAATGTCTCTTGCTAGATATTACAAATGCCAACACTTAAGAAATGTATGTCCATGAACATGTTCAGACTCACTGTCCATATACACAAACTTGCACATTTTAAGGACATTTAGTATAAAATAATATTTTAACTATAAAGTATCCTCAGAAAGAAAAAAAGCTAAGTTTATAATTCAAGAACTGGATGCTATAAAAAGGAATGACCCAAGAATGAATAAGAGTTCTTTGAAATTAAAAATATGATAGTTTAAGCAGAAGTTTCCAAGAAAGTAGAAAATAAGGATTGATTGAAAATATGAAAGACTAAATTATGAAGTATAATCCAAGAGGCTACTGTCCAATGAATAGAAGCTCCAGAAAGAGCAGACGAAATGAGAGGAGAATATAAAGAAAGAAATAATAAAGATTTCTCAGCTGAAAAACATGAGTGTCTAGATTGAAGAAAGAAGGAGGGAAAAAATACTACAATGCCCGAAACACTGAATGAAAAATGACTGACAGTCACAGAATGTTAAAATTTCAGAACATCAAAGTTTTTTAACATCCAAAAACTTTTCAGAGAGAAAAAAAACAAATTATATTTTGTAAAATTGAGAATGGCATCAAACTACTCTTTAGCAATGCTGTATGCTATGAGAAATGGGACACTTCGAAGTTCAGAGAGAAAATTTGAGAGTAAAGATATTCTATGTCATGGAAGAACTCAATACATTTACCTCCCACATCCCCTTTCTATGGAAGTGTTCCACCGAAATAAGAGAGTAAACCAAAAAATGAGAAGTTTAAGAAATAATTCAGTTCAGTTCAGTTCAGTCGCTCAGTCGTGTCTGACTCTTTGCGACCCCATGAATCGCAGCACGCCAGGCCTCCCTGTCCATCACCAACTCCCAGAGTTCACTCAGAGTCGCGTCCATTGAGTCAGAGATGCCATCCAGCCATCAGAAAGAAAATGGAAGGAAGACTCAAGAGTGACAGCTTTTCATCAAATCTAGGGCATAGGAGTCCAATCTGGAGCTGGTGGAAGGAGGCCTCCAAAACACAAGTGTCTAGGAAGAGAATGTATATAAGCAGAATGAATTCACAGATTTGATACTATCTTTAAGAAGTTGAACATAAAGTTGTAAAAAAAGAAAGCTCAGCAATGCAGGAAATGGAATGGGGAGGAGGAAACAATTAGAAATCCAAGAAACACACAACTACTAAACAGGATATGCAATCATAGTATACTATGTAGCTGAGCTGTGACCAATCTTTACATAGTCATAGTGTTGTAAACACTGTTGGTCAATTTTTAACTTCTAGAATCAACCTACAAGCCAGACAAAAGGAAGACTTGGATCTGGTTGCAGAACAAGGTCCCTGTGTTCTTTCTTGACATCATGAGTTAAGATTAAGCAGTTGATTGTGATAAGAAGGCCTATAGCAATGAAGAAAAGGGTAAGAACATTCATATGTTCACCTCACTAAGCATAGAGTTAAGAGACACTGTCAGCGATAAACATGAGGATGTGAGTATACAAAGCTATATTTTACATAGTTACAAAGGCAACTAATAAAAAGAATCTAAAAATAGTGGTGTAATCTTAATGAAGTGAAAGAAAGAGTGGCCAGAGATAAAAGATCAGTGGGCTAAATCTATATCCATCATCAGAGAAATCAACAGATAATATCTAAAATTGTTAAGTAAAGAAATAGGAAAACAAAAGTAATGTCCTGAAGGATTTATAATAGGTAGAAGCAAAATATATGACAACCATGGCACAAAGGCCAAGAGGGAAAAAATCGAGTTATCTTGGCGGTTCTTACACTATACATAAAATGGTGTAACATCACTTAGAGGAAGATTATAATATGTTAAAGAAATATACACTTCTACTTCCAGTCAAACGGAGTAGAGGAGTCAGATTTACTTTCCTCTCTGAAAGGATTAAAATAGCAGACAAAATATATGAAACAATGGCACTCCAGACACTGGACATTAGTCAACATTAGTGATCACTAAAAGAGGGAAAAGAGAGGAAAATATTTGTCCATAGAAGCATTGTGCACAAATACATAGCAACTGTATTTTTAATAGCTCCTAATATCCATCAAAAGATGATGAATAAACAAACTGTGCTACATTCATACAATGGAATATACAACTTAGCAATGAAAAAGAATGAACTATACATACAAACAACTACATGGATGAATCTCAAATTAATTATGCCAGTGAAAGAAGCCACAAAAAGTAGTACCTATTGTACAATTCCATTTATCTAAAATTACAGAAAAATAAAACTAACCTGTGGTGACAGAAGCAAATCAGGGACTGCAGAAAGAAGGGGAAGGTTGATTTTAAAGGGGCATGAAGAAACTTTCAGGCTTGATGTAATAGTCACTATCTTGATTGTGGTGATAGTTTCATGGCATATACAAATATTAACACAAATTGTTCACTTTAAATATAAGCAGTTTATTGTATGTCGATTATATCTCAGTGGCTAAAAAGGAAAAAAGATACGGCATAAACATTATAATAATAAAAAATAACAAATAAACATGTTATGTATATTTATGTATATACTTATACCTGCAAGCGTGCATGCTAAATTGCTTCAGTTGTGTCCAGCTCTTTGTGACCCTATGGACTGTAACCCACAAGACTTCTCTGTCCATGAGATTCTCCAGGCAAAAATACTGGAGTGGGTTGCCATGCCCTCCTCCAGGGGATCTTCCCCATCCAAGGATCAAACCCACGTCTCCTGAGTCTCCTGCACTGGCAGGCAGTTCTTTACCACTGGCGCCTCCTGGAAAGCCCATATTTATAACATGTTAAAATATAACAAGAAAAATAAATCATAAACAATATGGCATAAATATATTATTTTAGAGATATGGAGGTAACTGCCAAAAGAACTAAAAAGAGAAACTTAAAAGTTGTTCCCTAGGCCAGAAACTAAAAAGATCTTAGAGGAAAACATAAGCGGTACACTCTTTGACATACATCACAGCAAGATCCTCTTTGACTCACCTCCTAGAGTAATGGAAATTTTTAAAAGTAAACAAATGGTACCTAAACTTAAAAGGTTTTGCACACCAAAGGAAACAATAAACAAGATTAAAAAACAGCTCTCAGAATGGAAGAAAATAATTGCAAATGAACTGACTGACATAGGATTAATTTCCAAAATATACAAGCAGCTCGTTACCAGAAAAACAAACAACCCAATCAAAAAATGGGTGGATGACCTAAACAGACATTTCTCCAAAGAAAACATACAGATGGCCAACAAACATGCTCAACCTCTCTCATCACGCTTGTGTGTGTGTGTGTGTGTGTGTGTGTGTGTCTGTTAGTTGCTCAGTTGTGTCCGACTCTTTGCGACTCCATGGACTGTAGCCCACCAGGCTTCTCTGTCCGTGGGGCTCTCCAGGCCAAGAATACTGGAGTGGGTTGCCATTTCCTTCTCCGAGGCATCTTCCTGACCCAGGGATCGAACCTGGGTCTCCTGCATTGCAGGCAGATGCTTTAGAGAAATGCAAATCAAAACTACAATGAAGTATCACCTCATACAGCTCAGAATGACCATCATTAAAAAATCTACAAACAATAAATGCTGGAGAGGATGTGGAGAAAAGGGATCCCTCTTGCACTGTTGGTGGGAATGTAAATTGATACAGCCACTATGGAGAACAGTATGGAGACTTCTTTAAAAAACTAAGAACTACCATATGACCCAACAATCCCACTACTGGGCATATACCCTGATAAAAAAATAATTGTAAGAGACACATGTACCCCAATGTTTGTGGCAGCATTTTTTACAATAGCTACAACATGGAAGCAACCTAGATGTCCATTGACAGATGAATGGATACAGAAATTGTGGTACATACATACAGTGGAATATGACTCAGCTATTAAAAAAAAATGCATTTAAGTTAGTCCTAATGAAGTGAATGAACATACAACCTGTTATTCAGAGTGAAGTTAAGTCAAAAAGAGGAAGACAAATATTGTATACTAACACATGCATATGGAATTTACAAAGATGGTACGAATGAAATTATTTTAGGGAAGCAATAGAGACTCAGACATAGAGAACAAACTTGTGGACACAGTAGGGGAAGAAGAGGGTGGGATGAATTGAGAGAATAGCATGGAAATATGTACATTACCTTATGTAAAATAGATAGCAAGTGGGAATTTACTGTGTGATACACGGAGCTCAACCCGGTGCTCTGTGACAACCTACAGGGATGGGATGGGGTGGGAGGGGAGTTCAGGAGGGAGGGGAGATACCTATACCTGATTCATGTCGATGTGTGGCAGAGGCCAACACAATGTTGTAAAGCAATTACCCTCCAATCAAAAATAAAGAAACAATTGTTCCCTGGGAACTTCCCTGGTGGTCCCGTGGTTAAGACTCCCTGCTTTCACTGTTGGGGACATGATTTCAATTCCTGGTCAGGGAACTAAACTAAATGAAATAATAGAAGTTGCTCCCCATGTGAGGAAATACAGAGAGAGGGTTCACCAAGGCGGGAGAGCAGGGAACTATTGCTTTAAATGTAAGCCCTTCTGGATTAGGTACACCAGTTTAGATGCTCAGAGAAGCAGAAGCTCAGATGGGCTTTGATAGTTGAGAGATTTTATTAGAGGAAAGCCTGTGAAGGGTGAAAGGAGGGAGGAAGAATAGATGGGAGAGCAGGAAGACTGTGATCAGACTAGAACTTGTGACAGGAGAGAGGGAAGAAAAAGTTGGAGAAAGCGCCTCGGAATCCGGAAAGTTCTGAGAAATATTTGCCAGGCTGATGGGGAGTGTCCCAGCAAAAGTCACCCGTTCCAGGAATCCGACGTCAGGCAAGACGGGCCAGCACGCATACCCTGTAGCTCGGCAGTGTTAAGTCATTTGCTGCCCAGAGGGGCGGGGCTCAGCGTGAGTGCCAGTGGTTCCAAAGTCGTGGCAGCTGTGCTTGTCACTCGGCTAGGCACCCACAGGAGACACTGATTTGATTTTTAAATTTCAAAAAGTTTTGGAAAGAAGAATGAATTCCTCTGATCAACAGGTGAAGTGAATAAACATTCAGAGAACTGCATCATCCTTTAGAGAGCCGTTCCCCTGATCATCAGTACCACCTGATTGGTACTACAGATTTTTGCGTTCTTTTTTTGTTCAAAAGTACTGTGTTGAGTGCTTCCTCGCTGGAGCAGTGGTAAAGGATCTGCCTGCCAAGCAGGAGACCCGGGTTTGAACCCTGTGTCAGGAAGATCCCCTGCAGAAGGAAATGACAACCCACTGCGGTATTCTTGCTTGAGAATCCCCTGGACAGAGGAGCCTGGTGGGCTACAGTCCATGGGGTCGCAAAAGAGTAGGACATGACTTAGCCACTAAACAACAACAAATAAAACTAAATTTATTTGGTTCTTTCTTAACTGAGGGGTCAGGATGGATGCTGGAGAGGCAGTCATTTTCTCCAAAAAGCGTCCACAAGTTAAGGAATAATGTTCCTGAGCACAAAAAGAAGGGCCTCTTGAGAACCTATGAATTCTGATGAAATAGCCCTGGAAATTATAAATACATACAACCATTGGGAACAGATTGAGCGCACTGGGTACCCTCTATTTCTGTAACTTTCACAGCTCTGAGTTTCCTAATGACTTCACAGATCAGACTAATGCATAACAAATAAATTAGGTTCACGGTACAAACCAATTGTTTAATTTTATTTCTTTGTTGAAGTGTGGTTGATGTATGATATTATGTAAGTACCAAGCAATTTTTAAAAATTGTTTAACTGTATATATGGTTTGCAATTCAGAAACCAAGAGGTATATCCAACATGTTAAGTCCTGAAATGAATGCAGTCTTTTGGGCCATTGAGAAAAAGAATACAAAATGTTTGGAAAATTAAAATGCCCACCATCAGTCAACTCCACCCTTTGTGAAGGAAAGTATTGGTGTTGCAGGGCAGGGGCAGAGCAGAAAGAGATGGCAGTCTTTGCCAGCTGTGATTAAAGTTTCTTTCTTTTGCAAATTTTGTAAAAACCTTTGACCATATGAACACATTGCCAGCATCCCTCTCTGGGCTTTAGAAAGGGCTCTGCTACTTACTATGCTTCTTTAGCATCCCAGTAAATCTACATCTTGCAGCCCTCTTGGAGAAGGAAGAGAGAATAAAAGGGTGTAGATTCCCTTAGGAAGTTGTTGAGGGCAGGGAGAGGCCTTTCACATATGTTAGTTCTGAAAATAAAAACACACAGAAGCGACTGCTGTTTGGTATAAGTCATCTTCCAGGCATCTGACTCCCCCAGTCACTGATCACTCCCTGTCAGAGCTGGGCTCCAACCACAGGACACTCTGGTGCATATACAGGGCACAGACACACCTGATTTCCCTGAGAACTTGTCACCCCAATCAGGGAGCTGAATGACAAGAATAAACTAGGAACGTTATCGGATTTTATGAAGGAAAATGAATTTAATGTGTCGAAAGCATGGCATATCACATATGTCACAACTGCTTTTAAATACACTGAAAGAAAAAATAGAGGGAAATACACTCAAATGTTAACAATAGTTCTCTTCGCGTGTTAAAATTATGAATAATTTTTTTTAACTCCCCCCTCCACATTTTCTTTAACAAGCATGTAGTTCCTTTAAATGGAGAAGGCAATGGCACCCCACTCTAGTGTTCTTGCCTGGGAAATCCCATGGATGGAGGAGCCTGGTGGGCTACAGTCCGTGGGGTCATGAAGAGTCGAACACAACTGAGCGACTTCACTTTCACTTTTCACTTGCATGCATTGGAGAAGGCAATGGCAACCCACTCCAGTGTTCTTGCCTGGAGAATCCCAGGGACGGGGGAGCCTGGTGGGCTGCCATCTATGGGGTCACATAGGGTCAGACACGACTGAAGTGACTTAGCAGCAGCAGCAGCAGTTCCTTTAAATCAGAAAATGAACTTCAAAAAGTGTTTAGAAAAAATGTGTTAGCTTTATAGATACATGTTTATATACATAAATATATGTATTCATTAATGCATGCAATGTACAGGGAACTAAAGGATTTAAAACTTCCCAAGATACTCAGTAAGAATATTTCACATGGCAGATATTACCGGGGTGATGTGAGATTGAGAGAATCAGTGAATCTCAGGTTTGAAATGGACCAAGTGTTGGTCATCTATTGCTGCATAACAAACTATCCCAAACTTAGCAGCTTAATCCAAGAAAACACTATTTCGCAGTTTCTATGGGTTAGGCATCTGGGTGTGACTCAACTGAGGGTTCTAGCTCAGGGTCTGTCATGAGGTTGCAGACAAGATGTCAGCAGGGCCTGCAGTCATCTAAGGCTCAGGCAGGGCCAGAGGATCAACTTCCAAGATGGCTCATTCATATGGCTACAGGCAGGAGGCCTCAGCACCTTGATAATTCACAGGGCTGCCTGAGTGTCCTCACAAGACAACAGCTTGTGTCCCTCAGAGGGAATGACCAGAGAGAGAGAGAAAGAGATCGAGAGGCAGAGGCCAGACTGTCTTTTATGATCTTGCCCAGGGAAGGACATACCATCACTTCTGCGAGATTCTTTCATCACGCAGACCAATCCTGTTACAGCATGGGAGGGGAATACAGGAGGGCATAAATACCTGGAGACTGAGAACACTAGGGGCCCTTTGTGCCCTCCCCCTATCCATGGCATCTTTGAGAGACTAGAAATGTCCAACACAATGAAAAATATAAAAACTGTTAAAGTAGTTTAAGCCTATCAGGGAAATAAGTGTCTTTTAGTCGCTCGATTGTGTCTCACTCTTTGAGTGGACTGTAGCACACCAGGATTCCCTGTCCTTCACCATCTCCTGGAGCTTGCTCAAATTCATGTCCATTGCATCGGTGACGCCATCCAACCATCTCCTCCGCTGTCATCCCCTTCTCCTCCTGTCTTCTATCTTTCGTAGCATCAGAGTCTTTCAGGGTCTGATCAGAAATGACTGTTTTTGGACTCTCCTCGTGGTCCAACGGTTAGGAGTCCGTCTGCCAGTGCTGGGGACATGGGTTTGATCCCTTGTCCAGAAAGATTCTACGTGAAGGGGCAACTAAGCCTGCATGCCACAGCTACTGAAGCCTGCGTGCTCTGCAACAAGAGAAGCCACCAGAATGAGAAGTCTTTACACCACAACTAGAGAGTAGCCCCCCACCAACAACTAGAGAAAGCCCACGCTCAGCAGTGAGGACCCAGTGCAGCCAAAAATAAATCGGAAAAAAAAGAGAAATGGCTCTTCTAAAAACTTACTGTATTACTGGTAATAAGAGTAATGTGATTTTTAAACTTTTCATTGGCTTTCACTTCCTGGAAAGTTACAGAAGTTTTTTTCCCCTCTCTTCAGAGAAGACTGTAGGACAAAATTGAGATTTTTTTTTTTTTTTTCAAAAAAATTTCTTTTGGTTGTATGGCTGTTAGTGAATTTTCTCAGAGGCAAAACCAACCAAACAAAAACCCTATTGTGGTTTTATTTTTTTTTTTAAGACTGTCTAGATGACTGTGTGCGTGAGCGCTCAGTCCCTTCAGTCATGTCTGACTGTTTACAACCCTATGGACTGTAACTCCTCTGTCCATGGAATTCTCCAAGCAAGAGTACTGGAGTGGGTTGCCATTTCCTTCTCCAGGGGATCTTTCCAACCCAGGGATCGAACCTGTGTCTCCCGCATTGCAGGCAGATTCTTTACCACTGAGCCACTGGAGAAGACCCGATAAAAGATAATCTATAAAAGATAACTGATAAAAGATAATCTATCTACCTCAGCAGATAAAATCTCTAACACTATACATGGATTCCAACATGGAGGCTCATGAAATCAACACAGAAACCATACTGCTAAAAAACTACAATCAGAATGAAAGGTCTGTGATTTGGGGTTTTCTTTTCTAATGAATTAATTCATTTAGGTGAAAAAGTCTTATAAATAGTATAAAATTAAACCCCCTTGTCTATATTTAATGAACCACTTTTATTTAAAAGAGTAAAATGCTGTGAAATGGAAAATGCTTTGAAATTAGAGACATAAGGTTACAGAAACATGGGGCAGCACATCCCTCTTTCAGAACTGCTCCTCCTAATGGGAATGGGTACCTTTGGTCAGTATTTGAAATTATGTCCAGACTTCTTAAGAGGAGGAATTCTCCTGTATTCATCTTCAAATCCCAAATGCCCAGTAAAATGCCAGGCATAGAGAAGTCATGTAGTACTCGCTGAATGAATGAGGAAGGGAAAGCAATAAATGTTTGAGGGAAATGATACAACTACAAAGCCAGTTCTCACCCTAATGCCCATTCCCCGCTTTGCCCCCTGTGTTCCCAACATCCCCTGACCTCAAAAAGAGTCCCCAGGAAGACAACTGGCCTTGGCATCAGTAAATCACCAGGTTCCCTGATGACTCCTGACTCGGCATTCCACCAAGTCCAGTGAATTCCCTATTCAAATTGATATTTTAAATCCTCATCCACAGTACTAAAGGAAAATGAATCTTCCCAACTTCTTGTTTTGGCATCTATTTTCAACACCATCCCATAATGTTCTCTGCATTTACTCTCTTCTGCTAGAGAATGGAACATGGGTTCTTGAGTTGATGGATTCTGTTTCTTGCTTTTGTGTCCAGCTGGAAAGCTACTTAGTTCATCTTCTTTTAGTAACAGATTTTCTCCCAGGACTAAACTTCCCAGCAAGTTCAAAGGCAGTCTCAGCTCCCCCCAGATCTGCCAGTTAACTTACTGCAGCCACATAGTACTGCCTTTGATAATGCAGCCCTGCTCAGAGTCAGGCTTTTCTCTATCTCAGGATAAAATAAGGTTTTATCAAGCTGTCAAAGCCCTGGATTTTGGCATTGTTTCCAAAAGGGTGTTAAAACATTCCCAAAGGATGAACCCTATTGAACTAAGGAATCACTGAGGGGAAAGGAATGCAAGCAGGTCTGACGGGCTCTGCAGCTCCCCCCTGATTTATTGCACATTGCTTTATAGGGACAAAATGTTCATTCTGCTGAGTTCAGTAAAGATGAGACACTCTCTGTGAATTGAGGGTTTCACCACGTGCAACTGGGTCATGTTTATCAAAACTCAGGTGTGCTCATCGCTGAGTTAGTAGTCTCATTATTCACTTGCCTTCAGAATGTTTATCCCAGCACGTACTGTACCACTCCAGTGTTTTTTCTTTTCAAAGCTGAGATTTTTATCAGCATTACATTTTCTGATGAGCTCTTTAGAGTTTAAAGTACATATTTTTTAAAAGTCAGGGCTCTACATCTGCAAGTACAAGCTGGTCCAGGATAAATCAGACCCACTCAAAATGCAAGGATTATGGTTAATCTTTCTGTTATTGTTGTTGTTAGAAAAGTGGTTTCCCAAATTGCAGAAAGAAGAAAAAAGCAGAAGAAAAATACAAATTATTCTAGGTTGTTCTTTTGTTGTGTTTCTTTTTAGTCTTTTTTTTATAAATAACATTTTGAATTTTTCATTAACCTGTTATAAGTGTGCCCCCATTTTGCTACAGACTTGACTTTATTTATAACCACAGGTTTTATACAGGTGGCTTTTGACAAGGACAGGTTTTAGTGAACAAAATTACGCTAGGAATTACAAAAACAGTAAAGAAAGAAATCCAGGTCATCGAACATTTTTCATTACATTATTTTTCATCATGATAGTTCATCATCAAATTATTTTTCAAATGTATTTCAGAGTATTGCAGTTTCAAGCAACATTTGTTAGTACATTGTGTATATTTGAAGGGAAATTCTGAAGTTGTTTTAAAGTTTATTTATTCAGCCAAGTGTCAATGACTCTTTACCTTTTTTCTTAAAAACTAAAGAATCCAGTGACAGTGAGGAGGGTGGACTCCAGAATTCTGAGTTCTATGGGAAACTAGTTTGTTGGAATGTATTCCCCAAGGTATACAAACGTTTGGCCAGTCCCAATTTTTGTTTATTAAGATATAGTTGACTTACACTATTATATGTTTCAGATGTACAACATAGTGAATCACAATTTTTAAAGGTTAACTCCATTTACAGTTATTATAAAATATTTGCTATATTCCCTGTACTGCACAATACATCCTTGTAGCTTATTTATTTTATACATAGTCGTTTGTACCTCTTAATCCCCTACCCCTATCTGACCCCCTCCTTGCTTCCCTCTCCCCACGTTGGTAACCACTAGTTCTCTATATCTGTGAGTTTGTTTCTTTTCTGTTATATTCACTAATTTGTTTTGTTTGTTAGATTCCACATATAAGGGGTATCATATAGTATTTGTCTTTTTCTGGATGACTTATTTCATTGAGCATAATACTCTTCATGATGTTGCAAATATCAAAATTTCATTCTTTTTTACGACTGAGTAGCAGTCCCTTGTCTTTGTATGTGTACATGTGTGGGTGTGTGTGTGTGTTCCATATCTTCTTTATCCATTCATCTGTTGATGGACACTTAGGTTGGTTCCATATCTTGGCTATTATAAATAATACTGTTATGAACATTGGGGTGCATATATCTTTTCAAATTGATGGGTTTTTCCTTCAAATTTATGCCCAGGAGTGGAATTGCTAGATTATATAGTTCTATTTTTAGCTTTTTGTGGAACCTCCCTAATGTTTTCCACAGTGGCTACACCACTTTAAATTCCCACCAACAGTGTAACAAAGGTTTCCTTCTTCCCACATCCTCAGAATAAGAGGATCTTATTAGAATCTAATGAATGACACAATGCAGATAGCCTGTCCCAAGTCCCTTGTGCCCTCAAAATCCAAATGCAACATTCCACTTGCTCCACTTTAAAGAAGAAAAAAAGGTGATATATTGGAAGATTTGGGAAAGTGAGCAAAGATGAAAGGAGCAGTGTTTTGCGTTTGTATTTCTTTTATATTTGATATCCTTCCATATTAAAGAGGGAAAGAAAAAACACAAGAATATGAGGGGCAGTGTTTTTAATAAAACTTTGGCTGGTTTTCTGTAGGAATCAATGCAAGTAATTTTATCTCTTTGTGGGTCGTTTCAAAGCAAGGGGGAAGAAATAAGTTGACAGGATCCCATAAGGTACTTGGAAAATGCACTCTTGTGCTTTATTTAAGTCAGCTAGGAGAGGAAAAAAAATGAGTAAAAAGGCAAGATTCCACTCAGATCTAGTTCTGCTTCCTATTACTTTTAGGAAAGAGGGAAGGTGGGAAGTGAAGAAGAAAGGGAGGAAGCGAGGAGGGAGGGAGGGGGGAGAAAAAGAAGAAACCCTCTCAAACCCCATACCCTGTATTACAGCATTCACAGTGGACTTCTAAAAGGGTAATAATATATCTCAGTATATTTTTCAACTAACATTTGACTAATTGCACAAATTTGAGTTTCAGGTTTCTTTAGTGAAGAAAATTATAATTATAATTTTCTGACATGATATGAAAACTTAAGTCAGCATGGAGACCCTGCTGTCAAGTTGGGCTGCCATTTGAGCTCCCAAGGAAGGAAATCCTTGGAAAAGTATTTTATAGTCCTGCCCTCAGCAATTCAGCTGTGCTTCATTTTAAGACACATTTCTGCCTCATGTGTCATAATAACCAGCTAAACTTCTTGCCCCTTGGAGGGGCACTTTTGGAAGATCAGTAGGAGAATGGACTTGGGCCACCTTCTCTCCCAGGACAGCTACAAGGCAAGCTGCCATAGAAAAGGAAACGGCACATTTGACCGGTTCTGGGTTTCCTCCTGAAGGCAGGATGTAGACAGAGCTTTCTGAAAGGGTCACAGAAGTTTGCAAAATCCTCTCTGCCCCTGGCTGATTGAGTGAAACAGAGCTCATTGCTCTGATTGGAAATCATGTGAAACTTATTTATGCCATTTTTTATTTTCTCTCTTTAACTCCCTATCAGACATTGAGCAGAGGTTGCAGCTGAATCTGGAGCTAGTTACAATCATGCTGGAAGTAACATTCAATAGAGGGTGAGAAACCAGGTGAACCGAAGTAAACACGGGTTCTTTGTGAATCAAATCACCACTGTACACCCCTCTTTAAAGCCTATGAGTAGTTTCCATAAATCCCAGCTGTGCTGAGAGGATTTGAGCCAAGCTTTCCACCAGTAGCTTGCATCCGCATGCATCGGATTCGGCTGTCTCTTAAATCTGCAAAACGTTATCTGCCCCACCGTGCACAAACTACTGTCCCGGACTGTATTCAATCCAGATGGGCGGCTTTACGACTTCCTGACTTCCCTTCAATTGCCAGTATGAATATTTTGAAACCAGGCAACTAGGAGACCAATATCCCAGCTAAATGGGAGGTGTATACTGTTCAGGGAAAGCTTTTTAAGTGGCCTCCTAAGAAATGAAATAATGCCCCCTTTTCCTCCTGGATGTCTGGAATTTTCAACCCCTCAGAATGTGCACCAGATCACATTTACAAAGTACAAACTTTGGGTGTGCTCAGGGTCACACATACTTCTCAGTGAACCAGCTTGATCCCCACGCCTTTTGCTCTCACTCACAAAGGCAAATTAGAATGCAGATGAAGTTAATTGTCACAGGAATAAGCTCCAATCTATTTTTTAAAACAATTTATAAACACTGGCACTTTACTATTAGTAACAATAATTTATTTGTGACAGTTGATCAGGCTCAGAGATATTTAAACCCTGATCTACTCAGCCCACCACTACTCCCGGAAGTACCTCCAACTGGGCACATATCAATCAAACATAAGATAGCAATTGGTTTCTGTGTCTACTTCTGCCCCAGGGATAGGGGTCAAGTCTTAACCATGACTTTGAACCAGTAACAGTCCAGTGCCCAGGCTGTAGCAAAGACTCAATAACAATTATGAAAACCAAAGGAAAGATACATTTATGCCTGGAATTATAGAAAGATCCACAAAAAAAAAAAAAAAACAGCTGATAATGGTGATTGTCTCTAAGCAAAGGAACTGGGAAACTCGGGATGAGAAACTTGCTTGTCATTGTTTATTATTTTATACTAATGGAAATTTTTACCCTGTATGTTGTATTTAATAGAGTAGATTCAGATAGATGTTTATTAAAGGAATAAACAATAGATGAATGAACAAGCTACAATCCAGGGTTGACGCCTGAATATTTTTAGCTGCAGCAACTTAATGGCAATGGCTTTTCCTAGCCCTGAGTTTCAGATCCTTCCAGTGACTCATTGTAAGTTGTGTGCCAGGTCAAGAGAGTGCTGACACCCCGACTGACTCAGTGTCCAGACATTCTTGGCCGAGGAGGAGACAAAGAACTGTCACAAAGACTAGATTTCATTGGTCCCATTTTGATCCATTCAGCAGAAATGGAAATACTGTTTCTCTCAATATTAGATGTCCTTTGTCTGCAATGAGCCGCTACAGTTAGTTCTTTAAAATAAAGCTCTAATTAAAGCTCAAGGAAACCTGGAACACTTTAGGGAAGAAGACCATTTGTTTCATGAGTTTGTGGCTCCTTTTAGCCCCACAGAGGCATTTTTTAAAACTTTTTATTTTATATTGGAGTTTAGCTGATTAATGGGGCTTCCCTGGTGGCTCAATGGTAAAGAAACGGCCTGCAGTGCAGAAGACCTGGGTTCGATCCCTGGGTCGTGAAGATTTCCTGGAGAAGTGCATGGCACCCCACTCCAGTATTCTTGCCTGGAGAATCCCATGGACAGAGAAGTCTGGAGGGTACAGTCCCTGGGGTCGCAAAGAGTTGGACACATCTAAAGCGACTTCACATGCATACGTAGCTGATGAACAATGTTTTGATAGTTTCAGGTGAACAACAAAGGGATTTAGCCATCCGTATACATGTGTCCATTTTCCCTTTAAACTCTCATCCCATCCAGGCTGCCACATAACATTGAGGTGAGTTCCCTGTACAGTAGGTCCTTGTTGGTTACCCATTTTAAATATAGCTATCCCACAGAGGCACTTTAACACAGTCAATCCAAAAGCACTGGCTTTGAGATCAAGTAGAACTTTTCTAACTGGCCTGGGCTCCAGAATCCTCAGTTTTATATAAACTGGGAGACAATGATATCCATCTGACCAACTTCCATTAGGCCTAAATTAGCTAATGTGTTTAAAATCTGGGGACATGGTGCTCCAAAAGTAGTCCCTATTATTTTTATCCTCACATAGTTCTATGGTCCCTTTTCCCCTTAAACTGGCTGGGATCAACGCCAGTCTTTGCTTTGAGACAAGCTCTGAGGCTCACCTCTGACGTCCAATCATATTGCAAGTTGAAGAATGGGTCACTCCCTCCTATAATGAACATACTGGGACTTGCCAGGTAACACTAGTGGTAAAGAACCCATCTGCCAATGCAGGAGACATAAGAGATATGGGTTCCATCCCTGGGTCCGGAAGATCTGCTGGAAGAAGGCATGGCAACCGACTCCATTATTCTTGCCTGGAGAATCCTGTGGACAGAGGAGCCTGGCGGGCTACAGACCATAGGATCACAAAGAGTTGGACACAACTGAAGCAACTTAACACGCACACACATAATGAATATACAGGAGTTTCCCTGGTGGCTCAGATGGTAAAGAATCTGCCTGCAATTCAGGAGACCTGGGTTCAATTCTTGGGTAGGGAGGATCCAGGAGATAGCAAAGGACAGGGAAGCCTGGCACGCTGCAGTCCATAGGGTCACAAAGAGTCAGACACAATTTAGTGACTGAACAACAATAACAACAATAATGAATATATGGGAAGCCTGGTGGCTCAGTGCTAAAGAATCTGACTGCAATCCAGGAGATGCAGGTTTGATCCCCGGGGCAGGAAGAGCCCCTGGAGGAGAAAATGGCAACCCACTCCAGTATTCTTGCTGGGAAAGTCCCATGGACAGAAGAGCTTGGCAGGCTGCAGTCCACTGGGTCTCAAGGAATCAGACATAACTGAACAACTGACCACACACACACATTATGAATATATGGCGTGCATGGTGTTTTTGACCTGTCACTGTTTTTTTCTTTGGCTGCACACTGCAGCATGTGGAATCTTAGTTCCCCCACCAGGAATGAAACCCACACCCCCCACACCCCCTCACACTGTAAGGTGGAGTCACAACCACCACTGGGAAAGTCCCTGACGTGTCACTTCTTTTGCCTAGAGTTGTAGAGTAGCAATACATCTGCTAGTTCTCATAACTCCCCATGTTATCTGTCTACCTATCATAATCCCCAATCAGTCACCTTCCAGAGTGCCCCATTTTATTCAGCCATGCCAAGATTATATAGTTTGGAAGGTGGAGCCAGCGGGGGGGATTAAAAAAAAACAAACACACAGAACTATGTAGTTTAATGGCTGCCCCAGTACTGTTGGAAATTTGTCAGCTCTGCTGTTTGAAGGGTGTTAGAAAGATGTCAGCACTGGATCAGACTTTCTAGCAGTCTGTCGTGCCAAGAGCATTTTTAATGAGGGTTTTGTTTTGGGGGGTTTTTTGGAGTTGGGGGATGAGAGAACAGAGACTAGACTTTTCGAAACCACAATCCCAAATTCCTGACTGTTTGGCAAGTTTGCCAGGAGGTATAAGCTCTGCTCGAGCCTGTCTGGCCGCTACTGTCATGCAGGCCATCTGATGACTGGCTGGGGCGGCCGGGGGCCCTGCCTTTCCCAGCATGTAAGTGTGCAGCACTCCCCACACTCCCTTCCCTGACAATGCCAAGAATCAGAAACAAGGGCCCAGACTGTTAGCCGGCCCCGCATGAGTGGCAGCTTAGAGGGCCTTTATTGTGCCTGGTGCACCGAGAGCAGATTGTTATTCTGCAGGCATGGATTAGAGCCTGGGCAAAAGGCGCCACGCTTGCTGGTACCCAGGGCTGGGCCCTGTCCTGGGCCCTGTCCTGCTGCTTCTAGAGAGGGAAGGGGGCTGCCGTCCTACAGAAGTTCAGTGGGCCATATTCCAGGAATTGTCTCTAGAGAGCCCATTGGAAGGGGGAAACATTTGTTTTCTGAATTCAAAACACCCTCCAATTCCATTAGTCTGTTGTTTTCCCCCACCTTCCCTACCTCCTCTGCAGCAAAATAGCATCAACCCGACTTTAGTATAGTTATAGGCTCACTACTCCATTTATCATCACTTGAAACTTTATATTTTGCATGAAGCTTTATTAGATAAAGATTTCAGTTGGAAGCAGTTGTTCCCATTGTCTGTTGGATCGTCAGTGAGACAATACTCCCTGGAAGGTTAGCCCCTATAGATTTTAGCCCGGCTGCTGGAAGAATAAACATACTCTGTTTTTATAGTCCTTTTCCAGACTAGAGGATTCTGAGGCATCAGTCCATGAAATGACTCCCTCTTTCCTCCAGGTATTGAAATCCCTAGAGGAAGTTTGAAAGCTCTCTGTCGCTTTCTCATTGGCCTGAATGCCTAACAACCAGATTTGTGGAAAACTTTGAAGTCAGCTCTGAAGGTCTACTGCAAAGTTAAACGATCACTGTTTTTAAAAATCTTCCTGATTTCTCTGCCAGCAGAGATGTGCTAAAATCAGCATCACACTTTTGGTGATAAGGTGCTGAAAGGCTTTGCAGCAATCAAAAAATGAAGGAAAACATCTGGGCAAAGTGAATGGCAGGACATGGTGACCAGGAGATTGGCAGAAGCTATTTTGGGGAAAAAAATGGTAAAGTATTCAACATACACATATCACATCCTCTAATTCACCTGCCCCCTACCCTCTACCCTCATCCCCCCCAAATGGAATTCATCTCATTCATTGAAGGAACGGAAACATCAAGTGCAGAAGCGTTGTTCAGGATGGTGTCTGCAGAATTTTCCACTTCCTTCTCCCACTCACCCCCTTCTATCCTGAGCCTGGAATATCAAAGACACCAAAGGTCTTAACACTCTTCTCCCACTGACTCAGCCTCACCATCGTGGGTGGGGACAGCAGGGAAGTGTGCATGAATTTTTCTAAGCCCTTTTTCTGGTTCAAGCAAAAGGCAAAGGAAGTGAAGGAATCTGTCTGATGCACAAACACAGACTATGATTCTTCTCTAAGACATGTGCTCGCAAGTAGGCTATCATTATTTGAGGCAACTGCGAGTATAATTAAAAACCCTTCAGCACTCCAGTCATGCTTCCTGTCAGAAGGGCAAGATGACACACTGAGAACTGATCAGACTTAACTCTTTAGGCAATGAAAGCAGTGGGGTCATGGTATGAGCATACACCCTCGTACACATATGTGCGTCAGCCAAAATGAACGCACTTCACCCATTCTTGAAAACTATTACATTTTATTCAAATAATTTTTACAAGGAACAGAATTAGAGGGATGTAGAAACCTTTCATTCATGCACTCACAATAAATATTTTTGACATATATAAAAGAGGGTGCATATTATTGAATAAATGAAACAAAGGTTTCTAGAACTCTTCCACTTTAGTCCTGAACTCATATATTTCAGTGGTACACTATTTTAGAGTGACATTGAAAATCAGTCTCAGTTAAAGAGAATGTAATGACAAGGTGGTAGGAAATGTAATCTCTAGGTAGGGGATTTTATTATTGTTCCCCTACTCAGCACAAGAAAAATTAACATGAATTAATAAAATAATAAAAATTAATATGAAGACTGGCGGAAAAAAAAAAAAAGACTGTTCACTTCATGAAGCTTTTGCCTGGGAAGTCTGATGCCTTTTGGATAGTCTTCCCTCCTAAATAAGTTTGATAAAGGTACACGCTTCTGAGGAAAGCCACTTTCTGGAGTTCCAATGCCTGAGCTTATAAAAGAGGAACGTATCAGATGGAAGAGAATAGAAGAATGTGAGTAGGGGCAACAATAGTTCCAAAGCCCCTCTCCTCTTCTGCCAGACTGGAATTCAACTCAACACCAGCATGCGCATGCCCAAAGTGTCTTCTCTTCAACATATCAAAGTAAGATCTAGGAAATCTAGTTTTAAAAACAAATGAACTAATCACAGTTGAGATTTATTTATCCCCCTCCAAAGTAAGGGGTAACAACAGTTCATTCCTTCAGAGTATGAAAAAGTGCATACAAGTTACCTCTTTTGTACTTCATCTAATTATTAATGCCAAAACTTGTTAAATCTGGTAGCAATGACTACTGCTGCTGTGTAATAATCACTGAGCATTCAGTATTTTGCTAGCTGGAAATAGCATTTTTTAATTGAAATACAGTTGATTTACAATGTTGTGTTAGTTTCTGATGTACAGCAAAGTGATTCAGATACACAGGTAATATATCCTTTTTTCCATTATAGTTTATTATAATATATTGAATATGGTTTCTTGTGCTATATTGTAGATCCTTGTTGTTTATTTTATATATAGTGGTGTGTATCTACCAATTCCAAATTCCTAATTTATCCCTCTTTCACCCCCTTTCTCCTTTGGTAACAATACATTTATTTTCTGTGTGTGTGAGTCTGTTTGTATCTTGTAAATAAGTTCATTTGCGTCACATTTTTAGATTCCACATCTAAGTGACAGCACGTGGTATCTGTCTTTCTCTTTCTGACTCACTTCACTTAGTATGGTAATCTCTGGGTCCATCCATGTTGCTGCAAATGGCATTAGGAAATAGCATTTTCAAAGCATGGCATCTACCTTGAGGAAGTTCACCTAATCAGGAAGAAAAAAATTTTGTTTGCTGTCTAGATGTGTGATTAATTACAATGACTCACTCTTCTATTTTGAGCTCTGCCAGTTCACCCTAGGCAGCCCTGAGCAAATCACTTAAATCTCTCCATGCATCAGTCTTCTCATCTGTAAAATAGAACTAAGAATACCAGTCTTCTACAGCCAATTCAATGAGAAGTAATTAATACATGAGATCTTCAGATGAAAGACTCTCTGGATGTGCAGAGGGCTATTACACAAACAATAGAACTGCACCTATACACAGCTGGGCTTGATTCAAGTGAGAAGAGACAAATTCCTGTAAGTTCTACATTCTGTCAAGACCAGGATATATATCTATCCCTATACCAGACTCTGTCCAGTATAAGGCTTAGACTCTGTCCAGCAGAAATATAATGTGACATACATATGTAATTTTAGATTTTCTAGTTGCCAAATTAAAAACATAAAATGGAATAATTGTAATAATTTATTTGATTTCCCTTAATATGTCCAAAATATCATTTCAACTTGTAATCCAGGTGAGCAAGTGGTGATGAGCTCTTTTGACATCTCCTTTTTTTTTTAACTGTCACTGAAATCTGGTGTGTGTTTTGCATTCACAGCATATCTCGATTCAGATTAGCCCAGTTTCAAGTGCTCATCAGACACATGTGGCCAGTGGCTTCCATACTGGAGAGTTCAAGTCTAAGAGCTCCTGAAGCCCCAGGTTGTAAGTAATGTCCACTGATCCATGTAACTTTGGTTTCTATTAGGTTATAGGTCAACACAAATATACTCCACTTTCTTCCTCTGTACTGTTGGGCTTCAGAGAGGTTGATGCTAGAAAGTCCCTTCTAGTAGCACTCAGGAGATTAGCAAGATGGTAGCGGAAGATGCTACAGTAAAAAGTAAATCCTTCCCACTTCTCCCATCCTCATAGAAAAGTGTCTTGAGACATCTGGGGGCAAGTTTCTTGTGTTTTCTATCATGATTGCCAAAATCATGACATCCCATAGAGACCACACAGACTCACAGCATCATCTCTTCGCCCCCAGTCTCAAAAGAACATTCAGAAATGATTCCCAGGATCATTGGGAATCATTTCTAAAATTGAAATGATTCCCAGTAAACTTGATGAGAAGTTGAAGTGCAAAAAACAAAATCTGTTTTATTTTTGTTGTTGTTATTTCACCTATTTGGAGGGAGATGACTGTTGGATCTTTGGTTTCTTTGGTTCATATATACAAGAACAATCAACTAACCAAAGAAAGATACAAACTAATTAACCAAAGAGAGAGAGAATTACATCAAATTATTAGAGACCTAAACCATTATTGATTTTAAACTTGAAACACGTTTGTTTTAGATAAGTTCTAACTCAAAGGATTTTTCAGTCAATTTGAAACAACCAATCCACAATGTAATACTGCATAATGGCTTGCATAGTACAAAATGCTCAAGAAAAAATATGTCTAATGTGGACACATTAACCATTTCACTCTTTCACTAATCTTTGGAAAACACTATCTTTTCTTTCTTATCTCCAAATATCATACTGAAACCTTTAGTTTCACCTAAACTCCAGTCTTGAATTTGCCCCAGGATTCTCCTTAGCACCTTGACCTAAGCCCATTCTCTGTGACCCTCTTCATGCAAATTGCTGCCTGATCTTGAGTCTTTCCAAGCTGACCTCAAGTCATTAGATGTTTATTGAACATCTACCAGGAGTAAAACCTTGCACAGGGCACCACAGAGACCATAAATATGACAAAGGACTTACTCAAGCTGCATATACCTAAAAAAAGTAGTAGAAAACATACATTATTTCACCCATAGGAGAAATACAAGAATCCTTTACACAGAGTATTGTAATCAGCTCAGGCTGCATAACAAAATAGACTGGTGGCTTAAACATTAAAAGTTTGCTGCTGCTGCTGCTGCTGCTAAGTCGCTTTAGTCGTGTCCGACTCTGTGCGACCCCATAGACGGAAGCCCACCAGGCTCCCCCATCCCCAGGATTCTCCAGGCAAGAACACTGGAGTGGGTTGCCATTTCCTTCTCCAATGCATGAAAGTGAAAAGCGAAAGGGAAGTCACTCAGTTGTGTCTGACTCTTAGTGACCCCATGGACTACAGCCTACCAGGCTCCTCCATCCATGGGATTTTCCAGCCAAGAGTACTGGAGTGGGGTGCTATTGCCTTACTTTCTCACAATTCTGGAAGCTCTAAGTCCCAGATCAAGGTCCAGCAGGGTGGTTTCTGGTGAGAGCTCTCTTCTTGGCTTGTAGACAGCGGTCTTGGCTCCCATGGCCTTTCCTGAGTACATGTGGAGAAAGACAGAAAGCTACCAGGTATCTTTTAAAGGCACCAATTCCTCAGACCAGCACCCCACCCTTATGACCTCATCTAATCCTAATTACTTCTCAAAGGCCCCATCTGTAATACCATCACACTAAGGGGTTAGGACTTCTAGATAGGAATGTTGAGGAGACATAAACATTCACTCCATAATAAGAGGTCTCAGAATAAAGAGACACTACCCAGTGGGTTGATCAGAAAAAGATCTTATAGTGGAACTTGAACCTGACATAGCTCTCAAGGTGCCCTCCCTTCTGGGCACTAAAAGGTCATGCATCAGGGGTCAAGTGAATGGAACATCTTTTGTACATCAGTGCAGCTATTTCTGATTCATGGATCTGTTACCTGGATTCAGTTCATGTGGCCTTTAGCCCTCCTTCTTGAGCTCCAGCCCTGGGTGTTCTTCTATCTTCTAGACATTTCTACCTTCTTGACCTATAAGTATCTAAAACTCAGCATCACCAAACCAGTATTCATTATCTTCTACAAAGGTCCGTCTAGTCAAGGCTATGGTTTTTCCAGTGGTCATGTATGGATGTGAGAGTTGGACTGTGAAGAAAGCTGAGAGTCGAAGAATTGATGCTTTTGAACTGTGGTGTTGAAGACTCTTGAGAGTCCCTTGGACTGCAAGGAGATCCAACCAGTTCATTCTAAAGGAGATCAGTCCTGGGTGTTCATTGGAAGGACTGATGCTAAAGCTGAAACTCCAATACTTTGGCCACCTCATGCGAAGAGTTGACTCATTGGAAAAGACTCTGATGTTAGGAGGGGCAGGAGGAGAAGGGGATGACAGAGAATGAGATGGCTGGATGGCATCACCAACTCAATGGACATGAGTTTGAGTGAACTCTGGGAGTTGGTGATGGACAGGGAGGCCTGGCGTGCTGTGGTTAATGGGTCACAAAGAGTCAGACACGACTGAGTGACTGAACTGAACTGAACTGAACCACCCAACTTGTCCTTGCTCCTACTGTCCCCTACATTTTGGTTCTAACACCCTCCATTACATCATTCAGCTGGCAACCTCCCCCTTTCTTAACTAAACTGTCAAATCCACTTTTCACCCTTCTCATCTCTATCCCCTCCTCACAATCTCCTTTGCCTATACTTTGGTTCAGACCATCATCATCTTTCTTACGAACGACTGAAGGACTGTCACTGTAATATTTTAATAATAGCTGCCATGAAGCAGGAACTGTGCTTGACCTGCTCTGCCAGGCATCACCACGTGGTAAGCTGGCAGCCAAGGCAGATGGCTTTGTATGTGCTATTCAGGGCTGTAATTGTAAAGTCTGGAGCTCTATCCAATACACAATAAAAACTCAATAAATATTTATTGAGGCCAAAAAAATAATAGCTGCCATGTATTGAGAGCTTTCTAGATGGCAGCTTCTGCCCTGAATACTTTATAGGTGTTGTTTCCTTTAAACTTCACAACTATCACAATTTGCATTTTACAGATGAGGAAACCAGGTCAACAGGGAGGCAAAAAAAAAAGCTTGCCCAAACACACAGCTGCTAAGATAGACAAGCAGGTGCTGGATCTCAGCAGTCTGAATCCAGAATTCTCTCTCTTATCATGACCCTAATGTATTAACATTCTACCTTCTCAGCAGTGGACTCCCTCCTTCCAGACTCTGCATGCGTGCTAAGTTGCTTCAGTCGTGTCCAACTCTTTGCAATCCTAGGCACTGTAGCCTGCCAGGCTCCTCTGTCCATAGGATTCTGCAGGCAAGAATACTGGAGTGTGTTGCCACGCCCTCCTCCAGAGGATCTTCCCAACCCAGGGATTGAACTTGTGTCTCTTATGTCTCTGGCATTGGCAGGTGGGTTCTTCACCACTAGCGCCACCTGGGAAGCCCCCACCATCCGTTCTTCCCCTGTTGCCAAAATGATCCGACTAAAATACAAATCTAATGTTCTCATTCCTGGCTTCAAACCATTCAACAGCTTCTGTTTCCTATATGATAAAACTCCATGGAAACCCGAGACCACAAAGCCCTCCAGACAGTGGCTCTTTCTTCCTCTCCAGCTTTGTCCACTCTTGCTTCCTCACCTCACTTCTAAATACTTACCATTGTCAGAAGATGTCTTTCCACTGCATGCCTCCAAAAGGTCCCATGTGCTGCTCCCTCTCCACAGAATATCTTTTTTCATCAATTCTCCAATTTCCTTCTCCTTCAAGCTCCTATGCACTCTGAATAGAGCTTCCCCCTCAAGGAAGCGAGCCAGTTAGTTAGAAATCATTTGCCAAAAGGGAATTCCTGAATGATTACTGTGTCAAGCGACCAATTGACCAAATTTAACAAAAAATTTAAACTATTTAGAAAGTTTACAACAATTTTATCTTGAATGGAATGGATTCTACACTTTTGAAGATTTCTGTGGCGTTGATCCCAGGACCCTGGCCTGTGGATTTTTTTGTGTGTGTGTGTGTTGACTGATGCATGTTATTATGTTTGAAATCCCAGGAGACTGAGTGCATAGGGTCTGGCTATGTGTCTTTATCTCTTGTCCCTGTATCTAGTGGAGTGTGGAATATGCTAACGCTTTAGTAAATGTCATATTAAGCTGAATCTTATGTCATCAATAAGTGAGCACTTATAGGTACTACTACCATTAATCCATCAGAAAAAGATAATTGCTAAACAAAACAAATATATATCCTAGAACTTTGAAGTCATAGAATACGTATATTCAGGACTTTTCCTAACACATTTGGGACCCACCTTGAATACAAATGGAAGGCCACATACCTACCATATGCAGAATATTTTGATGTTATAAAAGGAAACACAAATATTAAATTAAATAGATTCTCTTTACCTAGAAAAAGGTAGCTTTAAAATTGTTTGGAACTCAGGATTGAATTCACATTTGCATTCAGATCCTTCCCATACCACTGATTGTCAATGGTACTGTGGGGATATCCAACCCCAAATCCTGGCCCTTGGTCCCTAGCCCCTGACCTGTGGTCCATACCTTTTTCTACTCTCAGCTCAGTTTCACATTGTGAAGTCTCACACACACACACACACACACAAACACACACACACACTCACATGGACATCCAGCCACCTGAAACAACTGGCCCTGTGTCTACCTTATGATATCACAGTGGTGCAGCCCACTCCCTTCAGGAGATGAGGCCCTGGAGTGAGCGGACGTCACTGGGGCAAGGAATTCCCAGTCCCATGGAGCTAGAATCCCCTTCAGTTCAGTTCAGTTCAGTCGCTCAGTCGTGTCTGACTCTTTGTGACCCCATGAATCACAGCACACCAGGCCTCCCTGTCCACCACCAACTCCTGAACTTCACTCAAACTCACGTTCATTGAGTCCGTGATGCCATCCAGCCATCTCATCCTCTGTCGTCCCCTTCTCCTCCTGCCCCCAATCCCTCCCAACATCAGAGTCTTTTCCAATGAGTCAACTCTTCGCATGAGGTGGCCAAAGTACTGGAGTTTCAGTTTTAGCATCATTCCCTCCAAAGAACACCCAGGACTGATCTCCTTCAGAATGGACTGGTTGGATCTCCTTGCAGTCCAAGGGACTCTCAAGATTCTTCTCCAACACCACAGTTCAAAAGCATCAATTCTTCGACTCTCAGCTTTCTTCACAGTCCAACTCTCACATCCATACATGACCACTGGAAAAACCATAGCCTTGACTAGACAGACCTTTGTTGGCAAAGTAATGTCTCTGCTTTTGAATATGCTATCTAGGTTGATCATAACTTTTCTTTCAAGGAGTAAGCGCCTTTTAATTTCATGGCTGCAATTGCCATCTGCAGTGATTTTGGAGCCCAAAAAAATAAAGTCTGACACTGTTTCTACTGTTTCCCCATCTATTTCCTGTGAAGTGATGGGACCAGATGCCATGATCTTAGCTCACCATTATTAAATATTATGTTGGAAATGGAAACGTATCTATGGTATATTAAATTTCAAAAGTGAGGTTTGAAGCATTTAAGACGTCTGCTTGATAATCTATTTTTATAAAAACTATATATGTATATAAAGGCATAGTACATAAAAAAATCTAAAGAAGCATACATCAAATTTATTATGGTTATTATTATCTCCAGATGCTGGGATAAGTATGATTTTTTTTATTATTGCTTACTTGGATTTTATGTTTTCACTATGAATATGTATGACATATGTCATTTTTTGAAATAATAAAGGTTAAAATAAAAAACATTAAAAAATAGTCTATTTAACTCTGGGATCATTCCTACGCTATTTAAGTGAAACATGGTATTTTTCAAAACCTCAGAAATTTAGTACTTCCTATCCAGTAATAGTAGAGGATTTATAAAACATACTGGAGAACTCACTGGCTGGTGAGCAAATTGCATGAGGCTATTGAGGGTTTCCTATTTACAGACATGTGCTCATGAGGCTATGAATGTATACATTTATACTAAGTCATAGAAAAATACTCAGAGTATACAGTGCATACGTGTCCATCCTGGTACCCAGAATTCTTCGAACAGAGAAGTACTCTGTTCTCCATAGAGCCTGTCACTAACTCACTGTCTGTATGTGGGCAAACTGCTGTGGGCCCCAAACAGTGGAGTCAAGATATAAAACTAGTTGTTAGCAAGATGCTTGCAGAGTCTCATGGAATGATCGTCCACCTGACTAATATTACTTCACTAACATGGAAGGGAAGGATATCATTTGTTAATAATCCAAATAATTTTAAGGAATGTTGTGTGTGTGTGTGTTTGTGCCGGCATGCATGCACACACGCATGCACCATATCCCATATACATATGCAAACTGTAAATGGAGCATGGATGCTTATATGCATGGCATTTCAATAACCTTAGATATTGTTGGGTATTTTTTTCCATTGAAAGTAACCTTTTGCCTAGAGATGGAATCAGAATAATCATATACATTTTCAACAGTTTCAGTGAATACAAATTGACCCAAATATTCTCTCAAAGTGTTCAAGCTATAAATTAATTCTAAACTAAGCTTCTCTGAACTTATTTTTAAGCGTTAAATTAGCATTTCCTGCCATTTGTAATGAAAAAAAGTGTCATATATAAACAAGAATGTGACAACATTTCTATTTTCAGGGGATTCTATCTAGACCAAAAATATTCACTTCAGGATAAACACCTGCCAGGGAAAAAGTCCATTTCCAAAAGAACTGTTTTATTCTTCTCATATTCTAAAAAATTGATCTGTACAAAAATAAGAAAGTACTATACGTTCAGAAGTTTTATGATTTTATTTCTCACAGTACTAAAGTGGGAATGTAATTGCCTTCTTGAGCTACACTGGTAGCAAGTGAGAAATAAAAGAAAAAATTATATGGTGAAAGAAAATGAAAAACATTGAACATATTGCTGTAACAGGCCATGTTCACAGTCAAAATCTTGTATATATTCATTGTATTTACTTGTCTAGACAGCTCTCTGCTGATTGGAAGGATGCATCCCTGAAGCTGGGCATTTGGGCTTTATGGAATGTGTGTGTGTGTGTGTGTGTGTCTGTGCGCACACGCACATGTGTTCAATATTAAGCTTGGTACTTGGGTTTACAAGATAGCCTCAGAAGCCTATACCTAACCTACAACAGAATAGGCTACTCTTGGAAATGCACCGTGATTTATAACATTATTACCACGAGGAAATGAATTCTAAAACAGCTCAGGAAATCATTTAACCATCTTCCTTTTCCACTTGCTTGCACTTTCAGACACAAGAAGAAAGAAGCACCAGTGGCTGAGAATTGCTTCTGGCACCTCAGGGTTAGAGGTGGTCTGTGTCTCTGTTTGCTATTTGTTTATTAACTCTGTTGTGTTTTGATTATAAAAGAAATGTAGTCTGTTATAAAAATTAACAAGGCGGAATATAGAACTTAAGAAACAAACATCCTATTTCTCAGCTATACCCACACTACCAGTTTGGTGTAGTCTTGTGCTTTTCATATAATTGTTTATGAGTGGTGGTATCTCACATTTTTAAAAATTCTGTTATATCATACATAGTATTCTGCCAATAGGCCTATGAAAAGATATTCAACATCATTAGCCATTAAGAAACTGCAAATCAAAATTACAGTGAAATATCACTTCACACTTATGAGTATAGCTATTACCAAAAAGACATAATAACAAGTAACATACTAGTATGGATGCAGAGAAGTTAGAACCCTTATATGCTGTTAGATGGAAGTCACACCCACTGTGGAAGATAGTCCAACAATTTCTCAAAGGGTTGAAGTAGAGTTCTCATATGACATAGACATCTGTCTTACTGATGATCCCATTTATATGAAATGTCCAGAATAGGCAAATCCAGATGGAAAGAAAGTAGAGATTAGTTGGGACAAGGAGGAATGAGGAGTGGAAGCTAATATGTACTGAATTTCTTTTGGGAGTGATGAAAAGATCTAAAATTAGATATTAGAAGTTTATGACTCTGTGAATATACTAAAAACTACTGAATTATGTGCTTTAAAGAGCACACAATTTTTAATGAATTTTATGCTGTGTGAATTATATATCAATAAAGTATTATTAAACCATATATATTAGCTGTGTGACCTTATTTAATCTCTGAGTCTTAATTTCTTATCTCTGGAAAGGATTATATGAGGGTTTATATATATGTAATTTACATATAAATCTAATAAATATTTATTTGTAATCATTCTTATATATGTAATCTGATGTTTATGCATATATATGGGTTTCTCCGATGGCTCAGTGGATAAAGAATTTACCTACAATGCAGGACACAGGAGATGCAGGTTCAATCCCTGGATTGGGAAGATTACCCAGAGTAGGAAATGGCAACCCACTCAAGTATTCTTGCCTGGGAAATCCCATGAACAGAGGAGCCTAGTGGGCTACAGTCTATGGGGTTGCAAAGAGTCAGACATAATTGAGCAACTAAGAACTCACTTACTCAAACATATATGATCACTATTTTAAGTTTTATATATATATATATATATAAATGTATATATATACGTTTTATAAGTTTTTCCAGTGGTCATGTATGGATGTGAGAGTTGGACTGTGAAGAACGCTGAGCACCAAAGAATTGATGCTTTTGAACTGTGGTGATGGAGAAGACTCTTGAGAGTCCCTTGGACTGCAAGGAGATCCAACCAGTCCATTCTGAAGATCAGCCCTGGGATTTCTTTGGAGGGAATGATGCTAAAGCTGAAACTCCTGTACTTTGGCCACCTCATGTGAAGAGTTGACTCATTGGAGAAGACTCTGATGATGGGAGGAATTGGGGGCAGGAGGAGAAGGGGACGACAGAGGATGAGATCCCTGGATGGCATCACGGACTCGATGGATGTGAGTCTGAGTCAACTCCGGGAGTTGGTAATGGACAGGGAGGCCTGGTGCGCTGCAATTCATGGGGTCACAAAGAGTCAGACAGCACTGAGCGACTGATCTGAACTGAACTGATACATAGACAGCATATTAAAAAGCAGAGACATTACTTTGTCAACAAAGGTCCATCTAGTCAAGGCTGTGGTTTTCCAGTGGTCATGTATGGATGTGAGAGTTGGACTATAAAGAAAGCTAAGCACTGAAGAATTGATGCTTTTGGACTGTGGTGCAGAGAAGACTCTTGAGAGTCTCTTGAACTGCAAGGAGATCCAACCAGTCCATCCTAAAGGAGATCAGTCCTGGGTGTTCATTGGAAGGACTGATGTTGGAGCTGAAACTCCAATACTTTGGCCACCTGATGCGAAGAGCTGACTCATTGGAAAAGACTCTGATGCTGGGAAAGATTGAGGGCAGGAAGAGAAGGGGACAGAGGATGAGATGGTTGGATGGCATCACTGACTCAATGGACATGGGTTTGGGTGGACTCCGGGAGTTGGTGATGGACAGGGAGGCCTGGCGTGCTATGGTGCATGGGTTCGCAAAAAGTCAGACACGACTGAGCGACTGAACTGAGGTATATATATACATACATATAAATGTATATACATAGCTATACATTACTTAACACCTTGCTGGGCACAGAGCAGCCCCTCTGATAAAGATAGTTATTACATTAAATTCTTTATGCTACAGCAAATCTCCTTTCTAACATCAATTTTATGTATTTTCTCAATGTAAAATAGTTATCCAGTCTCCATATAATTTCTTCATCTTATATTTGAAAATCCTAATTATTAAGCTACTCCTCAGTTCACCTCTCTTCTCGATGAGTAAATCTAGATTTATAACACTTACCTGACTGGTGATTTTACGTTTATCTGCTTGATTTCATTAAAGTGTGTCTTGTACTAAACCATTCCAAGAAGACAGGGCCCATGCCTGTTTTTGTTCAATCCTGAATCATCAGTGCTAGCCCAGGGCCAGACACATGTTAGAGCTTAAGAAATAGTTGTTGAATGAATGAATGGCTGGCTGGATGGATAGATATTATATCTGCTCAGTGAGTGGCCTTCTTGGAAATGGGTGGTTCTCAGCAAGAGTTGGCGTGTGGAGAGAAGGCAGGTTGTCATACAGGATACAGATTGTCATATCTGAGTCACCTGGGGTAATTTTTTTTTAAGTTACTGGCAGCTTCTCCCCAAGACATACCATATCAGAGCTTACTGTGTGCTACTTCAGGGGCAGGGAGGCCCGCTCCACCCAAAATACACCTCATAAGCCAGTCACTGGTGACAGACATTTCTTTCATAGGATACAAAACCTTTCATTCATAATCAGAGATAAAGGTTAAGGTACAAACACCTTTGGCCTCTGTGGTATGATAGAAACACAACTGATTAGACATAAACACATCTGGTCTTAGGTTTGACTTGACACTGGATATGAATATATGACAAGAGGGGCTTCTCAGGTGGCTCAGTGATAAAGAATTCACCTGTCAATGCAAGAGATGCAGGCTCAGTCCCTGGGTTGGAAAGATCCCCTGAAGAAGGAAATGGCAACCCACTCCAGAATTCCATGGAGAGAGGAGCCTGGTGGACTTTAGTACACAGGGTCACAAAAGAGTTGGACACAAACAACAACATAATGCACAAGTTTAAGACCTGCTTTGGCATCACCCAGTGATGCTTCTACACAGAAGCTACAAGAGTAGTTTCTTGTCTACTTCATTCTTATTTTCCAACTTGTGTTCATTGTTTTTAACGGAGCCCTAGTTGCTAGTTCATATTCGCCTTTGATGCAGCCTAATTCCTAAGATCCTCTGCTGTACTCAAACTCTGTTTTTACCTTTTTTTAACTGTAAAATATAGCACCTATTTTGCATAGAACACAAATGTTCGGTTTAATGGATTATTATAAAGTCAACATCTGTGTAACTAACTTAAGTTTACATTATACA
Organism: Oryx dammah; assembly: GCF_014754425.2. NCBI lineage: Eukaryota > Metazoa > Chordata > Mammalia > Artiodactyla > Bovidae > Oryx > Oryx dammah. The sequence goes on from NW_024070186.1 coordinate 39,522,354, forward strand.
TTACTTATATATATACATTATGCATATGTAAAGGGTTATATTAGTTTCATTAAATGTGAGTTAAACCTCAATAAGAATGATTTTTAAAGGAAAAATAAAAAGAAATAATATACTATAAACACCTCATAAAATCCCCACCCATGATTCTTTTCTAATCACAACTCTTGTATTCTTCACTAAAGAAAATTCTGATTCCTAAGGTATTACTTTTCTTGCTTTTCTTAATGAATTTACCACTTAAATATGCATCTCTTCAGTCAGTTCAGTTCAGTTGCTCAGTCCTGTCCGACTGTTTGCGACCCCATGAATCTCAGCACACCAGGCCTCCCTGTCTATCACCAACTCCCGGAGTTCACTCAGACTCATGTCCATCGAGTCAGTAATGCCATCCAGGGATCTCATCCTCTGTCGTCCCCTTCTCCTCCTGCCCCCAATCCCTCCCAGCATCAAAGTCTTTTCCAATGAGTCAACTCTTTGCATGAGGTGGCCAGAGTACTGGAGCTTCAGCTTTAGCATCATTCCTTCCAAAGAAATCCCAGGGCTGATCTCCTTCAGAATAGACTGGTTGGATCTCCTTGCATTCCAAGGGACTCTCAAGAGTCTTCTCCAACACCACAGTTCAAAAGCATCAATTCTTCGGCACTCAGCCTTCTTCACAGTCCAACTCTCACATCCATACATGACCACAGGAAAAACCATAGCCTTGACTAGACGGCAGAGAAGGCAATGGCACCCCACTCCAGTACTCTTGCCTGGAAAATCCCATGGACGGAGGAGCCTGGTAGGCTGCGGTCCATGGGATCGCAAAGAGTCAGACACGACTGAGCGACTTCCCTTTCACTTTTCACTTTCATGCATTGGAGAAGGAAATGGCAACCCACTCCAGTGTTCTTGCCTGAAGAATCCCAGGGATGGGGGAGCCTGGTGGGCTGCCGTCTATGGGGTCACACAGAGTCGGACACGACTGAAGTGACTTAGCAGCAGCAGCAGCAGACTAGACGGACCTTAGTCAGCAAAGTAAGGTCTCGGCTTTCGAATATGCTATCTAGGTTGGCCATAACTTTTCTTCCAAGGAGTAAGCGTCTTTTACTTTCATGGCTGCAATCACCATCTGCAGTGATTTTGGAGCCCCCCAAAATAAAGTCTGACACTGTTTCCACTGTTTCCCCATCTATTTGCCATGAAGTGATGGAACCGGATGCCATGATCTTCGTTTTCTGAATATTGAGCTTTAAGCCAACTTTTTCACTCTCCTCTTTCACTTTCATCAAGAGGCTTTTTAGTTTCTCTTCACTTTCTGCCACAAGGGTGGTGTCATCTGCATATCTGAGGTTATTGATATTTCTCCCAGCAATCTTGATTCCAGCTTATGCCTCTTCCAGTCCAGCGTTTCTCATGATGTACTCTGCATAGAAGTTAAATAAGCAGCGTGACAATATACAGCCTTGACGTACTCCTTTTCCTATTTGGAACCAGTCTGTTGTTCCATGTCCAGTTCTAACTGTTGCTTCCTGACCTGCATACAGATTTCTCAAGAGGCAGGTCAGGTGGTCTGGTATTCCCATCTCTTGAAGAATTTTCCACAGTTTATTGTGATCCACACAGTCAAAAGCTTTGGCATAGTCAATAAAGCAGAAATAGATGTTTTTCTGGAACTCTCTTGCTTTTTCCATGATCCAGCAGATGTTGGCAATTTGATCTCTGGTTCCTCTGCCTTTTCTAAAACCAGCTTGAACATCAGGAAGTTCATGGTTCACGTATTGCTGAAGCCTGGCTTGGAGAATTTTGAGCATTACTTTACTAGCATGTGAGATGAGTGCAATTGTGCGGTAGTTTGAGCATTTTTTGGCATTGCCTTTCTTTGGGATTGGGATGAAAACTGACCTTTTCCAGTCCTGTGGCCACTGCTGAGTTTTCCAAATTTGCTGGCATATTGAGTGCATCACTTTCACAGCATCATCTTTCAGGGTTTGAAATAGCTCAACTGGAATTCCATCACCTCCACTAGCTTTGTTCGAAGCAATGCTTTCCAAGGCCCACTTCACTTCACATTCCGGGATGTCTGGCTCTAGATGAGTGATCACACCATCATGATTATCTGAGTGGTGAATATCTTTTTTGTACAGTTTTTCTGTGTATTCTTGCCACCTCTTCTTAATATCGTCTGCTTCTGTTATAAGCATCTGAATGCAGAGTTCCAGAGAATAGAAAGAAGAGATAAGAAAGCCTTCTTTGGTGATCAATGCAAAGAAATAGAGGAAAATAACAGAATGGGAAAGACTAGAGATCTCTTCAAGAAAATTAGAGATACCAAGGGAACATTTCATGCAAAGATGGGCTCAATAAAGGACAGAAATGGTCTGGATCTAACAGAAGCAGAAGATGCATCTCTTAAAAACAGTTTATCTACTTTTGAACTCGCCGTAAATAGACTCATATAATCTGTGCTCCTTTGTGCTGGATCTCTTCCACTAGACATTGTTTTTTGGATTCAGTCACATTATTGTCTGTAGCTATAGTTTTTTATTTTTCTTTATACCTAGTATTCTAGTGAATGAATGACCCATAATTTGTTTATATATTCTACTGTGAATGGATACTTGGGTTGTTTCCAGTTCCAGGCTATTATGAGTAATCCTGCTGTTAACATTCATGTACATGTCTTTCAGTGTTCATGTGCACCTATATCTGTTACATATATATCTGCTGCTGCTGCTAAGTCACTTCAGTTGTGTCCAACTCTGTGTGACCCCATAGATGGCAGCCCACCAGGCTCCCCTATCCCTGGGATTCTCCAGGCAAGAACACTGGAGTGGGTTGCCATTTCCTTCTCCAATGCATGAAAGTGAAAAGTGAAAGTGAAGTCGCTCAGTCATGTCGGACCCTCAGCGACCCCATGGACTGCAGCCTATCAGGCTCCTCCGTCCATGGGATTCTCCAGGCAAGAGTACTGGAGTGAAGTGCCATTGCCTTCTCCCATATATGTCTAGGAGTAGGATTATAATAATTTATCTGCTGGTATGTGTATCTTCATCTTTATTAGATAATATCAGACTACCTTCTGAAATGACTATCAGTGTACTTTCTGATCAACAGTGTTTAATTCCCAATACCTGGCATTGTCAGACTTTTAAATTTTAGCTGATCTGGAGAGTGGTAGGCTCTCATTCCTATCCCATTTTGAGGGTATACTTTCTTTTCTAGTATTTACTCTTAACATTTTCTAATGATTTCTTTCCTATCTACAAGCATGAATTCATCATTTACTTCTGTATAACAAATTATACCCACAATTAGTGGCTTAAAACAAATAAACTATCTCACACACCCATTTGCGTAGCTCAGGAATGCAGGAGGGCCTTAGGATCTGACTTAGGGTCTCTTCTGTGGTTGTAGTCAAGAGGTCTACCAGGGCTGCAGTCATCTAAAGGCTTATCTGGGACTGGAGGATTCACTTCTAGTCACTTCTAGCTCACTCATACTCCTTCCAAGTTAGTGAGGGCCATTGCAGAGGGCCTTGGTTCCTCTCCACATGGAGCCTCAATAGGGTAGCTTGAGTGCTTCACGACAACTCACTTTCCCCAAAGCAAGTGATTCAAGAGAGGGAGAGCAGAGAGAAAATCACAGTGCATTTTACAAATTAGCCTTGGAAATCACCTCTGCCATTTTGTATTCATTGGAATAGAGGTGCTACGAATAGCCTGCAAACAAGAAGAGGGGAAGCAGGCTCCATTTCTCAAAGGATGAAATATCAAAGAACTTGTGAACATGTTTTAAAACCACCACACAACACAATCTAAAATCTCTTGACTGTCACCATTTGGCAAGCACTGGTTCAGCTGGTAAAGAATCTGCCTGTGATGCAGGAGACATGGGTTCAATCCCTGGGTCAGGAAGATCCCCTGGGGAAGGAAATGGCAACCTACTCTAGTATTCTTGCCTGGGAAGTCCCATGGACAGAGAAACCTGGCGGGCTACAGTCCATGGGATCACAAGAGTCAGACATGACTTATCAACTAAAGCACTGCTGAAGTTATTTGTTATTCCAGGCATCAAAAAATGTTAAAATAACTGAAAGTATGGTTAAGAAAACAAATAAGAGGGAGTTCCTTGGTGGTCTAGTGGTTTAGGATCTGGAACTTTTCCTGCCATGGCCCAGGTACAATCTCTGGTCAGGGAACTGAAATCCTGCAAGCTTTGTGGCATGGCCAAAAAACAACAACAAAAAAGAAATGTGTATAGTCTCAAAGTATCTTCTCATGAAACAACTTAATAATTACAAAGGGAATCATAATAACTTACAGTAAAAAGAATTAGCAAACATGACCTTGACCAAGTTATCAGCACTAACATCATCAATGAGTCTCAATATCATGAGACTTCCAATATGAAGCACTTTCAGTGTTATTCTTGCCCAAAATGCATAACTTAGATTTAATAATGAGAGAATATCAGATAAGATTTAATAATGAGAGAACATCAGATAAGATTTAATAATGAGAGAACATCAGAGAAGCTAAACCCAAGTTGGCAAACATTCTACAAAATACCTGTATAGTATTCTTCAATAGTATCAAGGTCGTTAAAGACAAAGAAGGGCTGAAAAATTGTCCCAGATGAAAGGAAACTAGGGAAACATAACACCTAAAACCAAGGTGTGATTTTGAACCAGAAAAAAAAACAAAAACTAACCAGACAACTGGTGAAATTTGAATAAAGTTGGTAAACTAATGTAAAGTGTTAGGTCAATGTTAATATCCTAATTTTGATATTTACACTGTGGCTAAATAAAATGGTAACATTTGCAAAAGCTGGATGAAGAGTACATAAGAATTCCTTGTATTCATTTTGCAAACTTTTGGTAAATTTGAAATACTTCAAAATGAAAACAAAAAATTTTAATTATTATGAGAAAATATGTATCTAATTAAAGGATCAGTGAAAAACAATATGAATGATATAGTTGGTCAGAAGCTCATGAATCTTTAACAGGAGTAGCTACTGAAAAAGAACTACTCGTTTTCTTTATGGCCTCCATCTCTCCCTGCTTCTAGTTTTATTATGCCCACTTGATGAAATCCTCAACAGCCGCCTGTCTAAAACATATCTGATCATGTCAATTTCCTGCTTAAACTTTGTCAATAGCTTTTCCATCTGTCCTAGCAAGGACTCCTCACACGAATGCTTGGCCAAAACTGTATGGAACTGAACACACTCCCTGTGACATGACACAGGTCTCCCCACTCCAGGTCTTTGCATATGCCGTTCCCTTTTCTTTGCTAGAAAAGTCCTGATTTTTCTGGTATATTAATCTGCAAATATCTGTTTGGAAAGCTTTTTGGACTCTTTTTCTCTCCAAATAGAGTTAATTGTTAATCTCCTCTTCCCTATGGCATTTGGTAAGGATCTCCCTTGCAGCATTGTTGTGTTGTAAGTAGATGCTTACGTATCTATTGCTGTTATTGGCATTGCTATGTTGTTTTTCTGAGAACTATGAGCTTCTAGAGGGCAAAAATCTATGCCATCTTCATTCCCAGCACCTGGCACAGAAACAAACAAATGGTAGGCTTATTAGTTATTTACTGCTACATAAAAAATTACTCTAAAAATTAGCATCTTAAAGCAACAGTTTCATTATAATTATCATACAGTTTCCAAGGGTCAGGAATCCAAAAGCAGCTTAGATGAGTGGATTCTGCCTTAGGGTCTCACAGGGTTCAAATCTCGGTGTCAGGCAGGGCTGCAGTCATCCAAAGACTTGACTGAGGCTGTTGAATCTTCCTCTAAAATGGCTTATTCACAAAACTGTGGATAAAAGATCTCAATTCTTCTTCAGTTGTTGGCAGAGGGCCTCAATTCCTCACATGGTCCTCTCCATAGAGTACTAACTATCCTCATAACATGGCAACTGGCTTGCTGCAGAGAAAGTAGTCCAAGAGAGAAAGGAAGGCATATGTCACAATTTTTTTATAATCTATCTCAGAAGTGACATACCATTACTGTGGCTGTATTCTATTTGTCACGGAGAACAGCCTTACTAAATGTAGAAGAATGCTACACAGGGCATGCATACCAAGATGCAGGGATCACTGGATTCCTTCCTACAGGCTGACAGCAACACTAGTACTTATTCAATGTCTAAAGGGATGAATCGATGAATGAATGAAGTGACCTCCTCTGGACCATATCCCAAAGGAATTGAAGAACCAAAATGAGCTCGTTTATCTTAAGGCAGTCTTAGCTATAATAAAGTCATCTCCAGATACTGAGTAGGACCACAAACAGCACTTGAAAGAGGTCCCCATGTGTAATTCACCCCCTCTTTGAATAGTAGGACCTTGTCACATTTCAGGAAAATTAACTCAGACCAAAGAAGATGGGATGATTGACCTGAGGTCACCGAGAAGGTCAGGAAGAGACTCCTTGTCTACTGAGAATAACCAGCATGAGTTTTAGAGGCTTACACATCTGCATGTTGTTCAGTTGTTTAGAATGCTGTGTTCTTTCTTCATTCAAAGGTGATTCATGGGTCCAAGAAATGGCCAACTCATAGCACATCAACATGTTAAAATTTTTCCTTTTTAAATTTTGTTATGAGACACACTTTCCCACTAAATCCTAATCTTTGGTATAAAATCTACCATGTCTACAGATTTTTATAGAAGAGTCTCACATTACTTAGAAGCTGTGTACCCTGAAGAAGGTTTCATGACCTTTTACCTTCATCTTATCCTTTTGTATCACACCAATTCCCTGTATGGACTGTCCTTTCTTCAATTTCTCATATAAACTGATTGTAATTCTACCAGTTCTTCCAGTTCCAGCCAAAACTCTGCTCCTTCAAGAGGTTTCCGTGATTATTCTCATCTAGAGACTTCACTTCCTTATTGGACCAACCCTGTCTGTAGTTTGTTTCCCTATATGGCATTTGAGTTTATTTTATAAGTATTTAGATACATGCAGGACATGTCACACATGCTGTTGTTCAATACATACACTTGATTTCCTTTAATAGAATACCATTTTTAAAAAGCTCTTTACTCTTAAAAACTCTAAATATTTTTGCAGTATGCAAACATTTTCAAACTTCTGTTGTTTTTTAGGTTGTTTGGTTTTTCTTTTTGTTGTGATTTCAGCTTTTTTCAAGTTATTACAGTCTTGAATGCAGGACAGGTTACATGTGTGCAGTGTTGATATGCTTCTCCTTTAACAAAATTGAACTCACTAATCATATTCATTTCTAAAGCCCTTTGAAAATGTGTGTCATGCTTATGAGTGGCCACATTCCAGAGAACTGAATATGTGCTGTGAAAGGAAAGGAGGCTGGGAGTGGGGAGGAAACCCTTACAAGGCAAAAGAACTGAGCATGTGCAAAGCTCTGTACAAAGAGAAGGGCAGAGAAGTGCAGTTTTGGAAATACTGAGGCTAATGGAAAGAGAAAGGGAATTTAAGGGAGAGAAGGGAGTTTGGCTACATTCAGGAGATCCCTCAGAACCCCCAAATGGAGAGAGTGCATTCAAGGAAGGGTACATCTGACTGCCAGGCCCCTTCTGGCATCCCTTTATCAGTTCCCACCCACTGGAGATGCTCAGGCCCAGCTCTGGCTCCTCACACTCAGTGACTCCTGAAATTCCAGCCCTTTCCCTGACATGTGATCTGTCACCCTGCATCAAACTTGCAGGTTTGAGTTTTGAGAGGTAGTGTGGGTTCTACCTTAGGGTCTCATGAAATTCAATGGACTTGGAAAACTCCTAGCTCTGCTACTTAGAAGCTGACAAGTTATGCAGTCTTTTGTAGCCTCAATTTCCTCATCTATAAATTGGGGATAATAATACCTACAATACAGGTATTATTGTGGGTCATAGGTATTGCAGGATTATTGTGGAAATCACACATTAGTAGATAAATAGCAACAATGAAAAGTAATGTAGCTGGGTGGTTAAAAGTTTGAAATTTGGATCTAGGCTGTCTGGGTTCGAATTCTTGTTTCATTACCTACTCTCAGTATGATTTATTTTCTCTATGCCTCAGTTAACAGATCTATCAAATGGGAATAATTAGGTATAGTTTCTGTCTCACAGAGTTGATGAAAGGATATGGATGGTTATAATAACAGTGCCTGTCATATCAAAAACATTCAGTTGATGGAAATAGTAGGAGCAGTTGTTTTGTTGTTGTTGTTATTATTATAAAAAATGCAGTGGAGGGCAACAGTTAAGACTGTGTCCTCTAGTGTTGAATGACCTGGGTTCAGATCATCATTCTGCTCTTTACCAGCCGCACAATCCCATAACCTTCATTCCTTCATCTGTAATTTGGGAATAATAATAGTATCTACTCCATAAGATGAAATAAATTCCTATATGCAAAATACATAGTGCTGATGCACCATAAAGAATAAATGTGAGCCATCTCATCACTAGCATAAATTCCAATAAGCCATAGATCCAGTTTTTATGCATGTCTGTGGGTAATATTAAAGCTGGATATTGTGTGCAATTAAATAGACTTAAAGTTTATGTGTTCTGTGGCAATTAACCTGAACTACTAATTCCCTTGGAGATAAGCCAGGCTTTTCACTACCAAAGGTTCTCAACTGGATCCCAGCTGACAGTCTTTTGAGCGTCTATGTGTATAGCAGATGGTGAGCTGCATTTCTTTCAACTATTCCTCCCAAAGAGAAGACTGTAAAGTTCTCAGAAAAATTAAATGCCCTCATGACAAAAGCGTGCCATGGTCTCAGTCCTCTCACTCCACTCTTTAGTGACTGGCACTGTGGAGTCTCACAGAAACGGACTACATCTCATAATTAGCCTTGTTGGAGAGTCTCCTCGTATGCTGCAGACTGTGCTTTTCAAAGAGACACCAAAAGCCTGCCACTTCAACTCACGCTTTTTCTTTGCTCTCTGGCTGTACTGCAGTCACAGTACAAGTTGTTTGTTCAGATACCGGAAAGGCTGACAGTCCAGGAAACATTTTTTTTTTTTATTCCTTCAGCCAATAATCTTGTAGCCCGGTGATGTCATTCAACAATTATGCAATATGACTTAACTCTTGGATAGGTGACAGGAATTCCACTGACACCAAGATCACAATGAAACTGCTTAGCTACTAAATTAGTCACATTGTACATTACCGATAAGTCACTTTTAAACTGTGATTAACTGCCATTTCAAACAGCACCATTGTCTAATGAGGGAAGTCAGGGGCCCATCACTCATAGTTTCAATGATTACATCCATTTATTCCAGCGTCTGAACAATGCAAATGAGGTGGTTATTGAACTCCACAAATTCAGAGGCCACTTAAAAAAGGAACATGTAAAAGGAAAACACTTTCTATCCTCTATTTTTAGGGGAAAATTTGTGCAATATTTCCTCAACTGTATTCTAAAATTAGTCATTTCAAACTCTTGATTTCCCCAATCCAAATAGGATGAGAATAGGATCTCGTTCTTGGATGAAGACAGGAATTATTTACTGTTGTTCTCTGTTCTAACACAAGTTGGCTTCTGTCCTACAATTCAGCTACACTATGAAAGCAGACTTTTTTACTGACCACAAGCCACAAGGTAGGCATCAGTTATTCCACATCAGTTGTTAAAATAATTTTAACAACTTTAAATTGTTAAATTTAATTCAATTTTCTCATTCAAAAAGTAGTAGATGTGTGTTAGAAAAAGTTTAGGAAATACTGAAAAGTATAAAAAAAAGGAGACCCCACAATCTCACCCTCCCCATAAAAAAACCATAACTAAAACTCTGTAAATTTCTTCCAGTCTCAATAAAGAATGAATACAACAACCTAATGAACTCCTTGCCTGGCAGTGCGATAGATGCTGAGTGTAGAATGATTCGTAAGATTCAATCCTTCTCCTTTAAGGGGCACACAACTTAATGTAATGAGGTATCTGAACACAAAAGAGGCATTGAGTGCAAGCTGGAGAGAACAGAATGTGGAGTGGAGATGGAAGGGACTATCAGAATAGATTAGAAAAATTCTAGAGCAGAGCTACTCAAAGTATCATCTACAAGGAGATCTTACAAGCTACTTAAAGAAAATGAGAAAGCATGTGAAACTTTTAGAGCAATTTGACATATTGTCTGTTTTTTAATCCAATAATAGTTTTTTAAATTGGACCTGTATTTTGTAGGTATTTTTTTATTTCACTTTTGTTGTATTTATTTTTGTTATATTTTTAGAAAATCAGTCCCTACCATAGATAAGAAATTTAAAATGTATATCTCCTCTGGCACTATAAATAGTTTGAAAACCACTGTTCCCAGGGACACAATAGCTTAGCTAAGTATAGGGTAACCGACTGTCCTGGTTTGCACTAAACTTGGCAAAGCCCCAGGCATACCAGGATGAGTTCACCACCTTACAACAATTTAATTCCAAAAGTTAGCTCATGAGAGAATAGATGAAGAGGAAGCAATCATCAGAGAAACAAAAGGAGAAAATTTCTCTGGGTTGACAGAGATTTTAGTCTTCAGGTTCAGAGGGTTCACTAATAGCCAGGTAAGATTATTGAAAACAGAATCACACTTAGCTACATCCTGTCACACTTTCTAAATTCCAAGGATCACAAGAAAAATCCTACAAGGTTACATACACACAGCAAATTGAAATGAACAAAATAAATCAGTAAGGTGGCAAAACGCAATATTTATATTACATTCCTTTAACAAAAAGATAATTGCTTTAACTCCCTGGGCTAAAGAAAGAAAAGAAAGAATTGTCCTTTAAATACAAATATAACCCAAGGGTCACAAAATGGAAATAGAAAACAATACCGCAAAAGAGGAAAATGCAAACATGTTGACATTATTAACATAACTTATTTGATTTGGTGTCAAATTTGACTCTAAACTTCCTGGGTGGTGATGAGAAGGTCAGGAATTACAATCATTCAAATTGTTGTTATGACAAAGGAAGAAGCATATGAGTTTCTCAGCAAGTTTCTTAGTTTCTCAGCTGAAGCCTAAAACAAATTCTCTCAAATAGTTTAATATTGGAAGTATGAAGTAGGGTGGTAGACTGTACTTGACACTCAAGGACATTACTACAGTGAAAATAGGAGTGAATTTCACATACGTGCTTCTTATAGGAATTCTCATTAAAGTCAATGAAAGACTTCAAGATATATAAATAGGGAATTTCCCTAGTGGTCCGCTGGTTAAGACTCCACACTCTTGACGCAGGAGGCACGTAGTTGGAGAACTAAGATCCCACAAGCTGCACACTGCAGCAAAAAAAAAAAAAAGAAGAAGAAGAGATACATAAAAACATTACAGCCTAAAGATATTATTTGATCCAAAGATAGAACTTTGAGTACTCTAGAGGAGAAGATGAATAGTATATTACTTAGTGTTCTCTGAATATTATTTTTCTCAGCCAGACTAATAACATAATTTGAGGTCTCATAATGCCTGAAAAGAACTTAACTCTTGTGCTCCTCATTGCTGATTGAAGGTGTATAAAAATTGTAGTTTCAAAGGAAACATAGTTAGCTTTGTATACCCAATCCTTTCAGCACTGGTATTAGCATTGGACATCAAATTTGTGTGAGATTAGGCTATTGTGCTTCACATAATGAATGTTATTTCAGTGGATATAAATAGCATTAACATTCATTCATTTTACTCCTCCTCTGTCAGTCTTAATAAACTGAATTAATATTGTAACACTTTCATTAATGCAAATAGAGTTGTTGATCAAAATATTGTTATAATAACCAGTCTTAATTTTAAGGTAAAGAAACGCGTTTCACATGCCATTTATTGAGAGAGCAAAAATCAGTTTGCAAATCAACTATGATCACTTTTAACAAAAGGTACATTTGTACAAATATAATATTTATAAATGCAGCTGCCCCTAGAACAACACAGGTTTGAATTGTGGGCCCACTTATATGCAGATTTTTTTCAATAGTAAATACTATAGTACTACACAATCCCAGGTTGTTTGAATCCATAGATGCAGAAGCTTCCATCGTGAGGGTGGACTGTCAAGTTACACATGGATTTTCAACTGCTCTGAGGGACAGGCCTCTAACCCCCAAGTTGTTCAAGGGTTAGCTGTACATAAGCACACAGAAAAGCATTAGAGAGATAAAAATATTAACTCCGTTAATCTCTGGGTGGCAGGATTTGGGTAACTTTTTTTTTTTGGCCATGCCACTTAGCATGTGGGATCCTAGTTCTCCAACCAGGGATGGAACCTGAGCTCCCTGCACTGGAAGCTCAGAGTCTTAACTCCTGCACTGCCAGGAAAGTTCTTGGGTGACTTTTGTTTTCTTCTTTTTACTTTTCCATAGGTGTGAATAACTTGTATCTTTGCAAGTAGAACAACAACAACAGCAAAACATTGTTGCTGTACTTAAGGCCATGTAGAGGAGGAGAAAGTGATGTCTCTACTCACCCTTAAAGCACATCAGCCAGGTGACCTTCCTGTACCACCATCTACATCTTGCATCATTAAAGTTGCCCTTTAAGGACTTACATGATGATTTTAAGGGTTGGCTAGTTTAAGAAGGGGGCTTCCCTGGTGGCTCAGAGGTTAAAGCATCTGCCTACGATGCAGGAGACCTGGGTTCGATCCCTGGGTCGGGAAGATCCCCTGGAGAAGGAAATGGCAACCCACTCCAGTACTCTTGCCTGGAGAATCCCATGGACGGAGAAGCCTGGTGGGCTACAGTCCACGGGGTCGCAAAGAATCGGACACGACTGAGCGACTTCACTTCACTTCAGTTTAAGAAGGGCTTCTCCAGTGGCTCAATGGTAAAGAATCTGCCTGTAATGCAGGAGATACAGGTTCAATCCCTGGGTGGGAAAGACACCTGGAGGAGGTAATGGTAACCCACTCCAATATTCTTGCCCGGAAAAACCCATGGACAGAGAAGCCTGGTGGGCTATAGTCCATGGGGTTGCAAAGAGTCAGACGGGGCTGAAGTGACTGACTGCACACACAGTTTAAGAAAGAGTGCAATTTGTATTGGAAAGAATCTCCAACTTTACATCATAAGCAGCTATGTTATTTGGGGCAAATTTTCACACTTTTGATCTCTGGTTCCTCACCTTCAAAAGGGAGACTGGCCTGTTGTGAGCACAGAATAAAATCACTGGGACATAGTAAAGTGCCTGGAACAAAATAGGTGCTCAATAAATACTATATGGTAATTTGCTTGCCTCTGCCCTCAGGGAATTTACCCTGTTTCTAGACACTATTTCTCGTCTCTGCAGTAATTTCACATGAACCTGGTTTCAGTTCAATAAAAGTGTTGGAAGAGTGAGGACGTCTCTTTTCTCATGTTCACTAGTTGCTCAGATGCTCAGTTGTGTCTGACTCTTTTACAACCCCGTGGATTGTAGTTTGCCAGGTTCCTCTGCCCATTGGGTTTTCCAGGCCAGCATACTGGAGTGGGTTATTTCCTACTCCAGTTCACTAGTTAGGGGTAGAGAAAATGAGAAAAAGGAAGACTTACTGAGGATCTACTGAGAATCAGGCACTATGTTGTCTGTTCCTTTGCTAAAGGAAACCTCCATATTTTCCTAAATACTTGAACATCTGTGAAGTCTCAAGTTTCTCCCTTATTATTAATGCATTTGCCTCTTGAGAACTACTTATGTTATATCATCATTTACCCTAAAACAGCCTCTGTATTTCTATTTTAATCTTTCAGACTTCTAGTTATGACACAGAACTTTGGTTGGTCACATTGTTATGACAGGTCATATTTTCAGAACATTTCATAGCATTTAAGATTCTGAAATTGTAAGTGATAATTTTCTATCACTTCACCTATGTGTCAAAATATCTCCAATTTTTATTTTTTACATTCATCAGTTTGTAAGCAGCTCCTCTACTACATGTGTAGCATACCTTACTTAAATGAGCCCTATTCTATATGGCAGAGGTCCCCATCCTCTGGGTCATGGACTAGTACTGATCAGTGGCATTTTAGGAACCGAATGAGCAAAGCTTCATCTAATACTTACCACCTCTCCCCACTGCTTGCATTCCCCTCCATGGAAAAACTGTCTTCTGCAAAACTGGTCCTTGGTGCTAAAAAGGTTGGGGACCACTGCTACATGGAGAAAACAAGACCAAAAGATAACGGAATGCATGTGCAGTTGCTTCAATCATGTCCGACTCTTTGTGACCCTACGGATTGTAGTCCGCAATGCTCCTCTGTCCATGGGATTCTCCAGGCAAGAATCCTAGAGCGGATTGTCATTTCCTCCTCCAGGGGATCTTCCCCACCCAGGGGAAGAGTATCTCTAATCGTCAGGCCCCAGTACTGAAAGTTTGATTAGCTTTATTCTTATAAAAAGAACTGAATCTCATCACATTTTCAATGTGGAAGATTCCACAACAAGAATATTTCTGGGTCTATGACAACTTGTTTTCTTCAACAAGAGAAGTTTTCTTCAATATTTCAGACAGAGGCAGTTAAGCAATTGTAGAGAGGCCTGCAAGACTCGGGAATGGAGCCTCCTTTCTAATGATCTATTGCAGTTGTATTACCCAGGGATTGCACAATAAAGATTTCTATTTTCCTACTTTTTTTCTTTATCACATGCCAATTAAGCCTTCCTCCACCCCTTCACTCCCTTAAAGCCTCACCCTTTCTCATCTTTTACACTTCTGTTTTTCCTGATGTAAAAACTCTAAAAAGGCAAATTGCTAATTGCATTCCTTCAAAAACCCCAAATATGTGTAACGAGCCAGGCAAACATGACCTGCATCTTTTCTCCTGAAAGCTTTCCCAGCCACCGATCTACTAAAAACTCAGGTTTTCTCCAAACACATTTCCTAGGAAATGTCCCCAGATGGCATGGGATCTTTGCATTTTAGACAAGCTGCCTTGATCAGGTGTCACCCAATGGACTGGCTTTTCTCCACCTTTATTCTCAACACAATGTTGTCCCAACAGACGATCCACTAAGTCCTGGTTTTTCTCCACTGAATTCCATTCTTACTCCTCTCCCTCCACCACACCTGCCACATGCGCTAGTTGCTAACATACCTTTGGTTATTCCCTCATGATTCTCACAGGGCCTCTGAGCAACCTTGACATTTTGTAACCATTTCCCATTGTTTTCCTCCAGTCTTTTGCCTGTATGGAGCCTGCCTTCAGAAGGTTCTCATCTCAATTCTTTTTTCAGTTTTCCAACTTGTTGGGAGCCAGCCCTCTACTCTCTATCCTATGCTCACCTTGCAAGCTACCTAGCCAGGTCATCTTTATTCATATTTTTTCCTTTTTTCTTATTTTTCGCCCATGCTGGGTCTTCACTGCAGCATGAGGGCTTCTCTACTTGTGGTCCTTGGCCTTCTCTTCTCAAAGCATGGACTCTAGAGCATGCAGGCTCAGTAGTTGAGGTTCAAGGGCTCTCTGGTTGTGGCACTCCAGCATATATGCTCCACAGCATGTGAGATCTTAGTTCCCCAACCAGGCATTGAACCCATGTCCCTACACTGGAAGGTGGATTCTTAAGCACTGGACCACCAGGGAAATCCTCATATTTCTTTCACTACTCAAAGGAGTAAATCCAACTCAAAGTGGTAAAGCTGAGTAAAAGGGAAGAAATTAGTGGGACCCCGGGATTGTTATAGATCACAGATTAGGGACTACAGATGTCGTCCAGTCCACTTCTGCCATTTCACAAATGACAGATCTGGGACCTCAGAGTCTAAAGTCACAGATCATTCAAATGAATCACTACCAGAGCTGCCAGGAAGAGCATTTCCAAGTGGCTAAAACTGTTGACTTTGGAATCATATGGATCTGGGTTCAAATCCCAAGCCAAGTGGCCTTGTACAATTAATTTAAACACTCTAATCCACAGTATCCTTACTATTAACATGGGGATAATAACACCTATTTTACTGGATTGTTGAGCTGGATATATGGTAACTATTAATTTTTTTTACTATAATCCTGCTCTGTTGACTTTTAGTCTAATGTTCCTTATAAGATAATGCTATTATGTTTCTAGTCCCAATCTTCCAATATCCCACTTTTAATCTTGACTAATAGTGGTCTCTTTTGTTGACTATGATGGCTACTCCACTTCTTCTAAGGGATTCCTGCCCACAGTAGTAGATATAATGGTCATCTGAGTTAAATTCACCCATTCCAGTCCATTTTAGTTCGTTGATTCCTAGAATGTCAATGTTCACTCTTGCCTGACCACTCCCAATTTGCCTTGATTCATGGACTTAACATTCCAGGTTCCTATGCAATATTGCTCTTTATAGCATTGGACCTTGCTTCTGTCACCAGTCCCATCCACAACTGGGTATTGTTTTTGCTTTGGCTCCATCCCTTCATTCTTTCTAGAGTTATTTCTCCACTGATCTCCAGTAGCATATTGGGCCTCTACTGACCTGGGGAGTTCCTCTTTCAGTATCCTATCATTTTGCCTTTTCATACTGTTCATGGGGTTTTCAAGGCAAGAATACTGAAGTGGTTTGCCATTCCCTTCTCCAGTGGACCACATTCTGTCAGACCTCTCCACTATGACCCGCCCATTTTGGGTGGCCCCAAGTTAGAACTGGACATGGAACAACAGAGTGGTTCCAAATAGAAAAGGAGTACATCAAGTCTGTATATTGCCACCCTGCTTATTTAACTTATATGCAGAGTACATCCAGAGAAGGCAATGGCACCCCACTCCAGGACTCTTGCCTGAAAAATCCCATGGAGGAGTGATTAGGAGCTGGCTGAACTGGTGACCTTAGCATAAAGTAGGTCTCTATAAATCAACATTTCTGAAGAATGTTCCAGAAACATTGGACTAGATGCTGTAGTTAACCTAAAGTCACGCTAA
Organism: Oryx dammah; assembly: GCF_014754425.2. Lineage (NCBI taxonomy): Eukaryota > Metazoa > Chordata > Mammalia > Artiodactyla > Bovidae > Oryx > Oryx dammah. The sequence goes on from NW_024070186.1 coordinate 39,539,189, forward strand.
AGTCTCCAGTTTGGGAAACACTTCTCTTACACTGCTTCTCCCCACTCTCTACCCCCTTACCACCTGGGCACTCACAATGCGTGTTCCACATTAAAGGCTCTGAAAAACTCAGCATTTGGAAAACTTGGTTAACTTTTGTTTCTCAAATTAATTTAACTACTGTATCTATTTTGTGGCATTTGTTTTAAGACAATACAAGTTAAATCCTGTGGACGAGTATTTTGTAAAACAAATTCTGGGAAGCTCTGGTCTAAATCAGTCTCCACAACCCACAAGCTTTGCTGTGGTCATTCCTAGCTTCCAGTTTCATCCTGTTCAATGGAAGCAGTAAATAAATACAGGAATGCGATTTTTTAAAAGATACAACAGATTGCAAGTGTGAAAGTAAAAAATGCAAAAGTCTCAATTAATCTAATTTTACTACATTTATTTTAGAAAAGGCAGAGGAACCAGAGATCAAATTGCCAACATCTGCTGGATCATGGAAAAAACAAGAGAGTTCCAGAAAAACATCTATTTCTGCTTTATTGACTATGCCAAAGCCTTTGACTGTGTGGATCACAATAAACTGTGGAAAAATATGAAAGAGATGGGAATACCAGACCACCTGACCTGCCTCTTGAGAAACCTGTATGCAGGTCAGGAAGCAACAGTTAGAACTGGACATGGAACAACAGACGGTTCCAAATAGGAAAAGGAGCACGTCAAGGCTGTATATTGTCACCCTGCTTATTTAACTTATATGCAAAGTACATCATGAGAAATGCTGGGCTGGATGAAGCCCAAGTTGCAATCAAGATTGCCTGGAGAAATATCAATAACCTCAGATATGCAGATGACACCACCCTTATGGCAGAAAGTGAAGAACTAAAGAGCCTCTTGATGAAAGTGAAAGTGGAGAGTGAGAAAAAGTTGGCTTAAAGCTCAACATTCAGAAAACTAAGATCATGGCATCCGGTCCCATCACTTCATGGCAAAGAGATGGGAAACAGTGGAAACAGTAGCTGACTTTATCTTTTGGGCTCCAAAATCACTGCAGATGGTGATTGCAGCCATGAAATCAAAGACACTTACTCCTTGGAAGGAAAGTTATGACCAACCTAGACAGCATATTAAAAAGCAGAGACATTACTTTGTCAACAAAGTCTGTGTAGTCAAGGCTATGGTATTTCCAGTGGTCATGTATGGATGTGAGAGTTGGACTATAAAGAAAGCTGAGCGCTAAAGAATTGATGCTTTTGAACTGTGGTGTTGGAGAAGACTCTTGAGAGTCCCTTGGACTGCAAGGAGATCCAACCAGTCCATCCTAAAGGAGATCAGTCCTGAGTGTTCATTGGAAGGACAGATGTTGAAGCTGAAACTCCAATACTTTGGCCACCTGATGCGAAGAGCTGACTCATTGGAAAAGAACCTGCTGGGAAAGACTGAGGGCAGGAGGAGAAGGGGATGACAGAGGATAAGATGGTTGGGTGGCATCACCGACTCAATGGACATGGGTTTGGGTAGACTCTTAGTTGGTGATGGACAGGGAGGCCTGGAGTGCTGCAATTCATGGGGTCGAAAGGAGTCAGACACGACTGAATGACTGAACTGAACTGAACATTTATTTACCTTAAAATAATTTCAACAGAATTATAAATAGCTAATACATATAAATATAAATGTGTGTGCTGCTGCTGCTGCTGCTAAGTCACTTCAGTCGTGTCTGACTCTGTGCAACCCCATAGACAGCAGCTCACCAGGCTCCTCTGTCCCTGGGATTCTCCAGGCAAGAATACTGGAGTGGGTTGCCATTTCCTTCTCTAATGCATGAAAGTGAAAAGTAAAAGTGAAGTCGCTCAGTTGTGTCCGGCTCCTAGCAACCCCATGGACTGTAGCCTACTATAAATTTTATGAAAAATAAGAAGTTTAATTACTAAAGGTTAAAATCCTATTTGAATGCTCATTTATGCCCTGAAGCTTAGTTAGATGTTTTAAATTAAAATTAATTTCTGCTCAGCCAAGTGCAAAAGACATTAAGCCTATTCATCACAAATCCATCTTCCTTATTTTGATTACAACGATTTTAAATTAAGCATTTTAAGATTATTTTTAAAAAATCAAATACACCACACTTTATAATAACATAGATACTTAATAGAGGGGGGAAAATTCCATATCAAAGGTTAATTAACAATGCTGACACTCTCTTGGTGGCTAAAAACAAGACTAATAGCAAGTTTTTCTAATATCAGGCTGTATTATATTATATTTAAAGTCCATTTGGGAAACTGAATTTATGCTTCCTGATTACATTTATTCCAGTAAATATAACTGTGTAAAATAATTGTTACAAACATATGAAAATGTTAAATTTCAATCATACAGTTCACATATATATCATCAGAATATACAGAACCCACTTCCTAAATATTATGGCTCTATTTGTCAAATAGCTTTTCATTATGTTTCCATTCTGTAATACCTTTAAAATTATGAGCCATCTCAAAACAGAGACTTCAAAATAAGTCACTGAGGGAATGAATGCTCATAGCATAATAACAATAAATATTATAGTATAATTCCCTGGTGGCACAGTGGTAAAGAATCCGCCTGCGAATGCAGGAGATACAAGAGACATGGGTTCAATTGCTGGATTGGGAAGATCCCCTGGAGTGGGAGAAAGCAACCCACTCCAGTATTATTGCCTGGGAAATTCAATGGACAGAGGAGCCTGGCAAGCTACAGTCCATGGGGTCACAAAGAATTGGACATGACTAAGAAATATCAATAACCTCAGATATGCAGATGACACCACCCTTATGGAAGAAAGTGAAGAGGAACTAAGAAGCCTCTTGATGAAAGTGAAAGTGGAGAGTGAAAAAGTTGGCTTAAAGCTCAACATTCAAGAAATGAAGATCATGGTATCTGGTCCCATCACTTCATGGGAAATAGATGGGGAAACAGTGGAAACAGTGTCAGACTTTATTTTTGGGGGGCTCCAAAATCACTGCAGATGGTGATTGCAGCCATGAAATTAATAGACACTTACTCCTTGGAAGAAAAGTTATGACCAACCTAGATAGCATATTGAAAAACAGAGGCATTACTTTGCCAACAAAGGTCCGTCTAGTTAAGGCTATGGTTCTTCCAGTGGTCATGTATGGATGTGAGAGTTGGACTGTGAAGAAAGCTGAGCACCGAAGAATTGATGCTTTTGAACTGTGGTGTTGGAGAAGACTCTTGAGAGTCCCTTGGACTGCAAGGAGATCCAACCAGTCCATTCTAGAGGAGATCAGCCCTGGGATTTCTTTGGAAGGAATGATGCTAAAGCTGAAACTCCAGTACTTCAGCCACCTCATTCGAAGAGTTGACTCATTGGAAAAGACTCTGATGCTGGGAGGGATTGGGGGCAGGAGGAGAAGGGGACGACAGAGGATGAGATGGCTGGATGGCATCACGGACTCGATGGACGTGAATCTGAGTGAACTCCGGAAGTTGGTGGTGGACAGGGAGGCCTGGTGTGCTGCGATTCATGGGGTCGCAAAGAGTCGGACACGACTGAGCAACTGAACTAACTAACTAACTAATCACGCACATACACACACACACATTCTCAAACTAAGTTTCCTCTGGTAAATATAAAATAATTAGTTACATTCCCCAAACTGGTCTTCAAAATAATAAAAGAGAAACTTAATTATTCAACATAAGATCAGTACATTTTTAACTAAAATTAACCCAAGCCCCCGAAAATACTGATTTATACAAGCAAGTCAAAAATCACTTTTTAAAGTTAACCTTTTATTGGCTCTAATGGTCAATTCAAAATTATAACTAAGAGTTTTTTTAGCCATATTTTAACAAATGCTTGGCTGTTTTCAGCATCTTGATATTCTTTCTTTATAAGTACTCTAGCACTCACACCAGTAATTTTTTTTAAGTCACCCAAGTTGAATATCAAGGAAGAATATGCAAGAAAATGCTCAATCAAAATGCTCTCCCAAGTGGTTAAATGGCTTATCTAGATATGGCGGACATGCTAAGCCACTTCAGTCATGTGCGACTCTTTGCGACCCCATGAATCGCAGCACACCAGGCCTCCCTGTCCATCACCAACTCCCGGAGTTCACTCAGACTCACGTCCATCGAGTCCGTGATGCCATCCAGCCATCTCATCCTCTGTCGTCCCCTTTTCCTCCTGCCCCCAATCCCTCCCAGCATCAAAGTCTTTTCCAAAGAGTCAACTCTTTGCATGAGGTGGCCAAAGGTATAAGGAACTCCTAGAAGCCAACATAAAGAAACAGACAACACAAGAAAAAAGATAGGCAGAAGACTTGAACAATCATTTCACAAAACAGGGTATTCAAATGGCTGGTAAATATATGAAATGAAAATTAAAACTGCAGTAAGAGACTATTATCCACCCACCTAAGTGACCAAAATTTGCTTGGATTTCTTTAAGTGAACATATTGCCATTGTAATAATAATAATAATAATAATAATAATAAAATACTTATTGCTGTTATTGTTGTTCAGTTGCTAAGTTGTGTCTAACTCTGTGACCCCATGGACTGCAGCACACCAGGCTCCCCTGTCCTTCACTGTCTCTTGCAGTTTGCTCAAATTCATGTCCATTGAGTCAGTGATGCTATCTAACTCTCTCATCCTCTGTCGCCCTCTTCTCCTTTTGCTTTCAATCTTTCCCAGCACCAGGGTCTTTTCCAATGAGTGGGCTCTTTGCATCAGGTGGCCAAAGTATTAGAACTTCAGCTTCAGTGTCAGTTTTTCTAAGGAATATTCAGGGTTGATTTCCTTCAGGATTGACTGGTTTGACCTCCTTGCCTTCCAAGAGAGGGACTCTATATGATTCTGGAGAATATACATAAAAAGAACAAATATATAGGCCTTATCTGTCTAGGCAAAAGAAGAGTTTCTAGTAATTACCTTTGATGGCCTGGACTTTTTAAGATACTAAGTATTGGCAAGAATATGAAATAAGTGGACTCAGACATTACTGATGAAAGTGAAAAATTGGAAGTGCCACTTTGGAGAACTGTTTGGCATTATCTAATAAAGCTAAACATATGCCTTACCTATAAACCAACCATCTATTTTTTTTTTTTTTTGAGAAAAAAGAGTGCATATGTCACCTGTAGCTGTATATAAAAATGTTCATAGAAACACTATTTATAACACCTCAGGAGGGGCAAATACCCATCAAAAATAGAATGGTCCAGTAAATTGTGGAATAAGCATACAAGGCAATACTATACAACAATTCAGATGTGCATGCTTCTGCCATACACAAAAATGGAATATATCTCACAAGCATAATAATAAGAAAAGCTAGACAAAAACAAAACAAGTACATACTGCAGTTCTTATAAATACGTTAAATATACCATGTATTTTATAAATATATCATTTGTATAAAGTTCAAAAATGGGAGGGGTGGGGAAGTCTATGTTTTAGCAGTCAAGATAGCAGTAACACTTGAGATGGAGCACAGTACTTGTAAGGGGGCATGGGGGAAGCTTCGGGGTGCTGGTATGTTCTGTTTCTGGGGTGCCTGTTGCGTTCTGTTGGTTACATGGGTGTGTTCACTTTGTGAACATTCATCAAGCTGCACACTTACAATCTGTGAATTTTCTGCATGTTATACTGAAATAAAATTTATACTTTAAAAATCCTATAGTGTACATAGTAACGGGTCTATGGTGTGTTATCTGTGTGTTTTTGTGTGTGCTTAGTCGTATTCAACTCTTTGAGGCCTCATAAACTGTAGTCCACCAGTCTCCTAAGTCCATGGAATTTTCCAGGCAAGAATACTGGAGGAGGGTTGCCACTTTCTTTTCCAGGGGATATTCCTGACCCAAGGATCAAACCCATATCTCCTGCATTGGCAGGCAGGTTCTTTACCACTGATCCACCTGGGCTGTGATGTAGTATTAAATATAAAATAGGGTTCAGAGTAGAATGATCACCATGATCCCTACTGGGGAAGAAAAGGAAAAGAAATACATGTGTGGATAGCAGCTGATTGGATGGATAAGCACCAAATACTAAGCAATTCTCTCTGAGGGTTGGTCCTTGTTTTTATTTTTGGTAGTTTTTCTGAGTTTCCTTAAATGAACATATCATCAATGCAATTTAAAAAAAAAAGTGTTATCTGTACACCCCTGCCTGGATTCATACAAAAAGAATAAATCAAATTTGTCAACACATGCCGCTGCTGCTGCTGCTAAGTTGCTTCAGTCGTGTCCGACTCTGTGCGACCCCATAGACGGCAGCCCGCCAGGCTCCCTCGTCCCTGGGATTCTCCAGGCAAGAACACTGGAGTGGGTTGCCATTGCCTTCTCCCTGTCAACACATAGACCAACACATAGACCTTGTCTATATAGGCAAAAGCAGGAGTCTTAGGCAATCACTATTAAAAGTCTGGAAAACTGAGTCAAAACATCAACCCGATGGGAAATGTGTATTATATGAAATATATTATTGAGGAGTTTGGAAGTAAATGTGATTAAATGTGGTCAACAAATGACTGTCTTTTCAAAGTCAGGAACTTCTCACGTTAGGGAATATCTGAAAAACTGCCTCATTTTGCCCATAAACTCCTAGTATATCAATAGCTCCCTTACCATTTGGACATTTCAAATATCTCATCAGAGGTCCAGTGAAATGCATTTTTAATGCTGTAAGGCACAAGATAATTCAGCTTCATTCTAAAAGAAGAACGAAATGAAAGAGTAAATGTTTCCCCCTCCTCACCTCCTTTCCCCTCCTCCACTACCTCTTCTCCCATGGCCTGCTCCTTCTCTTCTCATTTTCCTGAAACTGCCTTGCAGTTTGGTCGTAGTCCTGGGGGTGCAAATGGGACTGACAGGTCCTAAGCTTTGTTCTTTTAGTGTCCTTGAAATCCCAGCTGAATGGGAGATTTGCCTCTCCTCACTCTAAAATTGGAAGTGCAAAGAGAGAAGAGAAAGTGAACAATTATCGGTTTCTTCTCCCTCTCCCAGCTCCAGCCCTTCCCCCTCAGTTCCCCAACCCAGGCCCAGCTATAAGGGGAGATGAATGCTGAGATGCTAGCTGTTCACACTGCCCAACACTTTTCACGTGGCAGGTCATGGGACATTAGAAGAAAGAGAAGTGGTGATGCAATATCCAATGGCCATGCTAGGGGTGGGGGACCAGAAAGTTAAGAAGGAAATAAGATGCAGACAGTGGGATGGAGTGTGTAGTCCAGTGGCTAAGAGTGGCGCTTCTCAGTATAGCAACAGAAAGTGCAAGGCAGGTGCCCCAGCTCGCTACAAAAACAAAGAAAGGAAAAACGAACAAAAGACGATAGACACTCGTACAAGTGAGATTACATATATCTAAGTTATTCAAAAAACCCTCCAAATATCAGGGATTCACTACAGTTATGAAAATAAATTCTTTAGGGACTTTCAGAGCAACTCATATATTTAAAAAGAATATAAAAGCTCAGGAAAATAAATAGACATCCCAGAAATTCCCCCAACAGAAACTATGAGAGCTGCCTCTAGACTTTCCATTTCACGGAGACAAGGAGTAGGGTGGTTTCCACTGGGCCTCAGAGAAAGGAACAGAAAGGTTGCCTCCTCTCAATCGGTAAATATCTGAAATCCCCACCCCACCCCCCCGTGCAGGATTGTGATATGAGGCTGGAAGACACAGAGCCCACAGGGGGAGACTTCAGACAAGAGCCAAGAGATCAAGAATCCACTCACAGAAGACACGAGCAGAGCTACCTGATTGGCTCTGCTGTCACCCCAGCCAGGCAAGAACCGAAAAACAGTAGAGAAAGATTATGCTGTTGCCAGGCGGCCTGGCAAAACTAGGTGGTGGGGTGAGAAAATGACCTGAGGGCCCTGACTAGCCTGGAGTATTTGATGTCTGAGGCGGACTTGGGGTGAGGCAGAGAACCAAGTGATTTGATAGGAAAATCCTGAAGGCAGATGAAAAGGACAAGGTGGGAGTTAATGTTGTTTAGTCACTAAGTCCTGTCTGACTCTTTTGTGACCCCATAGACTGTAGCCCACCAGGCTCCTCTGTCCACAGGATTTCCCAAGAAAGCATACTGGAGTGGGTTGTCATTTCCTTCTTCAGGGGATCTTCCTGACCCAGGGATCAAACCCCCATCTTCTGCATTGGCAGGGGGATTCTCTACCGCTGAGCCACCTTATTGTAGTTAAATATACTCTCATATTAGTTTAAAGCACATTCCATATACATTGCATTGTTTTTCAGTCGCTAAGTCATGTCTGACTCTCTGTGACCCCTGTGGACTGCAGCACACCAGGCTTCTCTGTCCTCCACCATTTCCCTGGAGCTTGCTCAAACTCATGTCCATTGAATCAGTGATGCCTCCCAACCATCTCATCCTCTGTTGTCCCCTTCTCCCTTTGCTTTCAATTTTTCCCAGCATCACGGAATGATGCTGGCCAATGAGTTGGCTCTTCCTATCAGGTGGCCAAATTACTGGGGCTTCAGTTTCAGCATCACCCCTTCCAATGAATATTCAGGATTGATTTCCTTTAGGATTGACTGGTTTGATCTTCTTGCAGTCCAAGGGACTCTCAAGATTACATATGTATCTCTAAAATACAAAGATTCTTTTTATTCTTTTTAAATAACCACAATATCAATATTATATCTTAAAAACAATTCCCTAATATCAAGAGATATTTCGAAGGCATTTCTACATTAAAGTCTCCCCTGTTGCTCTATGTAAAGGCACCTGAGCATTTTAGAAGAGTTTCGAAGGACCAGAACAAGTTTTACCACAAGAAGGGACCAGGAAATGAAGTTGTAGCGGGAACTCTGGAAAGAGCTAAGATCCAGCAAGAGAAGACTGTGTTTGATAGGTTTTCATATAATATTGGCTTTTCTAGGCTATGAACTAGGGGACAAACATCTTGCAGGACTTCATACATAGCTCTAGAAAACTCTGCAGCAATTGATAGACACATACAAAACCAATATCTGAGCTGTTTCAGTGACCACAAAGAATCAAGAGACATAAGTAATGAGGAAATAGGTCTTTTCTGTTCTGCCTATTTCTAAGGTTGTGTAGATTTTGATGATACATTCCCAGACTTAAAAAAAAAAAAAATTCTGTTGTATTAATATGTGCACCATAAAATATTTTTAAAACAGATTTTGTTAGAGGATGAGATTCAAAAATAAAGATAGAGGTTCTCATGTTTTCCCCATAGCCTAAGAAATCATCTTGGACTCCTCTCTTCTAGACCACTGCACTTGACTGTCAGTTTTCCCAGCAGCCATCCTTGAGCTGGTGATAGGGGAGTCAAGTTTAGCAGGTTAAAAATGAGCCGGGGGATACCTGTACAAAGAAAAGTAGAAGTCAGTGGTCTCAACTCTGCTTACATTATTAGAGTGAGCCTGAGAGATTTTATGAAATGTAAACAGCCAGGCTCAACCCCATTCAGTAATTGCGGGGTGAAATTTGTGTTTTTGTTTGTTCGTTTAAGTGCTCCAGTACTTTGGCCACCTCATGCGAAGAGTTGACTCATTGGAAAAGACTCTGATGCTGGGAGGGATTAGGGGCAGGAGGAAAAGGGGACGACAGAAGATGAGATGGCTGGATAGCATCACTGACTCGGTGGACGTGAGTTTGAGTGAACTCCAGGAGATGGTGATGGACAGGGAGGCCTGGCGTGCTGCGGTTCATAGGGTCGCAAAGAGTCAGACATGACCGAGTGAATGAACTGAACTGAACTGAACTGAACTCTGATTTTCAAGCATTCTATTCACTACTTCCCATTTCAAAGTGGGGGAAATATTTTACTCTACATTAAAGAATGGGTGCAGGATAATGAGAAGAAAAGAAATGTAGAGAAATTTTAAAGTAAAAAACCATGTCTAATAAAATAGCAGTAAGGTTCTCTCAGAAAAGGCTGGTTTCTGCTTCCATATCCCAGATTCTAATTTATTACATCTTAAACTGCTCCAAATTTGACAGACCTTATTTTCATTTAGCCCCAAAAAACACTCATCCTACTAGATTAATAAAATTATCTAATGACTATTTCAAATTACAATCACAGTTTTTCATATGTCAAAATTATTCATTCTGACTACTTAAATCTTTTCTGTTTAATCAAGTTTATCTCTCAATTGGGAAGGAAGAAAAAAACCTCCGACCTTAAAAAAAATAAAAAGACATTTTCTATCTCAGAGGAACTGACTTCATCGAATTATCCTGGAGGGAAAAGCAAGTACAAAAATGTGAACTACAGGCAGCTGGAAAGCAGAATTGTGTACAATGAATGACACACCAAATCCTGCAGGGAAATATGCACCACAATACATATTTCCTGTGGCTTCCTGCCTGAGGAGCACTGAAGAACAGTAAAAATTCTTCCAGAAATTTTTTCCTCAGCTGTCTCATTGATGGATTTAGCATAGGTGTTTGGTCAAAATGTTAAATCATGGTCAAATCCAAATATGTATATTTACCAATGTTCATACATTTAATCACAAGGGTCACTTGGTTTCTTAAAATGAAGGCTAAAAGAAACTTGAATTCCGTTCTATCACAAGCCTGGAATGCTGCAACAAGGCCATCAATTCATTCATCTGAGTGAAAAGCTTATAAAATCACAGGCTTTAACTTTCACATCCTTAAATTTCGCCATTTTACCAATTTCACACAAGTTATAGAGACATGATCATATGTGCTAGAAGTAAAGTTAACTGTCTTCTGCAGGATCCTCAACAATCAAATGAGCGATCTAAGTTTATCTTAGGATGTTTAAAGAGACTAAAACGAGCTGGTTCCACACATAGCTTCCACGATAAACTCTAGGGAGTCACGAGAGAACTGTTGGATGGTAGCACATACTTACTGTAGAAGGTATTGTGTATTAGATTGGTCGCAGGAAATCTTCATCTAACTAGGGATAGCTTGTCACAACACATTCCAAGTTAGGACAGATAATAAATACCAATAATTAATATCTTTTTATAATATGATGTAGTGTTTTACATTTTTTAAATGTGCATTTATTTATTTGGCTGTATCAGGTCTTAGTTGCAGCATGTGGAATCTTTCTGCAGCGCACGGATCCTTTAGTTGTGGCATGCAGACTCCGGAGCTTCCCAGCTTCAAGTAATTGCAGCTCAGGGGCTTAGTTGCTCTAACCAGAGATCAAACCCATGTCCCCTGCATTGCAAGGGGATTCTTTATCACTGGTCCACCAGGGAAGTCCTAGTGCTTTACTGATTCCTTACCATCCCCTCCTTGACAGATTTATTATCACACATGCTAGAACTCTGTGTGTATCTCCTACTTGGGCAACCAACTACTCTCGCCTCACGCTAGCCCATCCTCATTGTCGTCAGTGTTTTCTTGACAATCCATCTTGGAGCCTGTCACTCCTATTACATACTGTGGGATGTCGTACTTCTTATTTCTCCACCTCTCATATTTACCTCCACCACCCTATCATATTTACTCCTTACCCTAACCACAAGGAGCCTCATGCCATTCCCCAAACATACTGTTTGGTTCTCGACTCTATTCCTTTACCATATACCATTCTTTTGTCATCCTTCACAAATGTCTTCATTGTCCCCTTTGCCTGACTGGCAAACTCTCCCAAAGCTTTGAGAACCAAACCAGAACTTCACGTCATCTGCGGGAGACTTTCTGAAAAGTCCCAGAGTTAGTCTGACTATTAATAGCTTTTGTGCTATCTTAACCTTTGTATACAGTTTTACTGTCACCATGGTCTATTTCCAACTCTAGGTTTCTCTGCCTCCACCATCATTCCTAAGTAGAAAATGAGATCTTCCAGGCCAGCTACCCTGTCACGGTCACCTGATGTCCCCAAAGCGCAGCAGGTGCTCAGTTCAAGTGTGTTAGTTGCTCAGTCATGTCCAACTCTTTGCAACCCCATGGACTGTAGCCCACCAGGCTCCTCTGTCCATGGGATTTTCCAGGCAAGAATACTGGAGTGGGTTGCCATTTCCTTCTCCAGGGGATATTCCTGACTCAGGGATCAAACCCAGCTCTCCTGCATTGCAGGCAGATTCTTTACAATCTGAGCTACCAGGGAAGAATGGCTCCCAATTCAAGGGATTGATGAATCTAATTGATGAATGGTTAAAAGGAATTTTCTTCTGTTTGAGGTAGGGAAAATGAAATAATACAATATAGAAACTCAATAATACAAAGTAGAAACTCACCTATATTAAAGGTGATAAATCTATTTTGCTGTGAGTCAGTTCTGTAAAAATTAAAATAATTACTGGCTACATTTTAAAAATTTATAGCTTTATTGAATGGAAGCATTTCAGTTGTGAAAATAGGCACTTCTATCATAGGCAGTGACCTGTCAATATCTGTTAAGAGCACATTTGAGAGGCAGCAACAAAGAGATGGCCTTTGTTGTCATTTTTTAATCTTTCAACTGGAAATCTATTTCAGGTGGAATCACAAGGCTGAGTAAGTGGCAAGTTGCTCTTCAACCAAGATCAGTTATTCTTGGCATCTAGATTATGGAGGATGACAGGACCATATTCCTTATTCCTTAGGAAGAGTGGTCCTTATTCCTTAGGAAGACTTTTCTTCAAAGGCTCTCTTTTCTTTGCCATCCTCTCTCTGCAGTGGGCTTCTTCAGATTCTCTTTCTAAGGGGAGTCTTCTCACCCTCCCTCCTCTCTGCCCTTTTGAGCCAGGTGCTAGAGTTAATACTTAGCAAGGAAAAAATAGTTGATTTTTAGCTGCCTCACATAAATAATAGCCTAAGGTAAACACCTGTGTCTATGAATAGTTGTTTATAAACTCTGATTCACAGGGTCTCAAGGGGCTATACTGCAATTTGGGAGACTGGTTGGATGGGACATGTTTTGACTATTCCATCACCTACAGGCTTTGAGCATTTCTGAAGTCCTCTCGCAGAACTAGGCCACATGCAACACATAAACACTCAAGTTGTATCTACAAGACATCAAAATGGGAACTTCCTCGGCAGTCCAGTGGTTAAGATTGTGCTTCCAATGCTGCGGGTGCGAGTTTCATCCATGGTCAGGGAACTAAAATCCCACGTCATGCAGAGTGACGAAAAAAATTTTTAAAAAAATTCAAGACGTCAAAATAGCTATCGAATCTGAGCAAATCAGTTGTTTTCATAGAATATTCATTCAGAGTGGGAGAACTAGTTGTTTTACATTATGTTAAAATTAAAACAAGCATATAGGCATAAAGGTAAAACAGAACACTGGCTTTGTAGACACACAGACCAGCTCAATCCGATGTTATTTATGTGACCTCAGAAGAAAAGTTACCTAACCTCTCTGAACTGTAACTTCCTCATCTGTAAAATGGGGCTATGTGATACCCACTTCAGCAGTGCTGAATGATTAAATGAAATTATGTTTGTGAAGCACTTGGAAGATATTCAAAACATTCTAGTTCCTTCCATTCAGAGGTAGTAATCTCCTCACAGGTGCAGAGCAATAATAATTTGAACATTTGAGTGTGTGCATATATGTGTGTAAATTTATACATATGCATGAGTGAACTCTGGGAGTTGGTGATGGACAGGGAGGCCTGGCGTGCTGCGATTCATGGGGTCGCAAAGAGTCGGACATGACTGAGTGACTGAACTGATATATATTTTAAAATTCTATTCTTAATTGTGTGAGTTAAATAGATGCTATCATAATATGATTCAAAATATTATTGTTCTGTCCTTCACACTACACCTCTGCCAGAGGCCCACAGAGTTATAAGGAACCTAGAAGATGAGCCAAGGCAATGCAACTCGCACCTTACTCCATCACTGCATATAAGCCATGCCAGACTGTTGAGTGTGGATTGTTAGTCCCACACAGCTCCAGGAAACACCTCATTTGTTTAGAAACTCCTTTAAATCAACCCTTACGAGAACAAAGCATTAGCCAAAATCCTAACTTCACAAATACAGCAAGTCGTTACCACTCTAAGAAAACACAAATTTCCCCATATTTGGTAATATTATTAGGTAACTTCTTAACTATATTTTTATGTTAATGATTTTAATGTTAATTTGATTTCTTTTTTGGTTTGTTTTAATCCTCCAGGCAAGAATATTGGAGTGGGTAGCCATTTCCTTCTCCAGGGGATCTTCCCAACCCAGGGGTCAAACTCTGTATTTTGGGGTCTCTTGTATTGCAGGCAGATTCTTTACCATCTGAGCCACCAGCAAAGCCAATCAAAATGATTGTTATTGTTCAGTTGTTATGTTGTGTCCAACTCTTTGTGACCCCATGGACTGTAGCATGCCAGGCTTCCTGTCCTTCACTATCTCCCAGAGTTTGCTCAAACCCATGTCCATTGAGTTGGTGATGCCTTCCAACCATCTCATCCTCTGTCATCCTCTTGTCTTGCCTTCAGTCTTTCCCAGCATCAGAGTCTTTTCCAATGAGTTGGCTCTTCTCATCAGGTGACCAAAGTCTTGGAGCTTCAGATTCAGCATCAGTTTTTCTAAAGAATATTTAGGGTTGATTTCCTTTAGGATTGACTGGTTTGATCTCCTTGATGTCTAAGGGACTCTCAAGAGTCTTCTCCAGCACCACAACTTGAAAAAATCAGTTCTTTGGCACTCAGCCTTCTTTATGGTCCATCTCTCACATCTATACATAACTACTGGAAAAACCATAGCTTTGACTATGCCGACCTTTGTTCACAAAGTAATGTCTCTGCTTTTTAATATGCTATCTAGGTTTGTCATAGCTTTTCTTCCAAGGAGCAAGCATCTTTTAATTTTGTGGCTGCAGTCACTGTCCACAGTGATTTTGGAGCCCAAGAAAATAAAATCTGCTATGGTTTCTACTTTTTATCCAGCTAGTTGTCATGAAGTGATGAGACTAGATGCCATGATCTTAGGTTTTTGAATGTTGAATTTTAAGCCAGCTTTTTTACTCTCCTCTTTCATCCTCACATGTACATAATTTAAAGAATCCAATTTATACATCTTGCTGTGAAAAACAGCAGTCCCTGTGTCTCCCATCAATACCTTTCTCCTTACACTATATTCAATGTTTTTAGCTATTTTGTTTTATCTGTTGGAATTCATTGGTTGGTTGATGTTTTTGGTGTTTACTCCTACAATTTTGAGCTTCCCTGCTAGCTCAGTCGATAAAGAATCTGCCTGCAACGCAGGAGACTGGGATTAAATCCCTGGGTTGGGAAGATCCCCTGGAGAAGGGAACGGCAACCCACTTCAGTATTCTTGCCTGAAAAATCCCATGGATAGAAGAGCCTGCAGGGCTACACACCATGGTGTCGCAAGAGTTGGACATGACTTAGACTAAAACCACTACCACCACCCACAATTTTAAGTATGCTCTGACTGTCTATATGCAAATTTGATTTTTGAAGTGCAGGATTATGCTAAGACTTCTTACTGTGGAATGTAATACAAAGCTTTCTCCACCACCCTCTTCCTGCCCATCACACACATTCTACTCCTCATCTCTTCATCTACTCAGTATCACCAGATCATAATCTTGGTTAGATTGATACTTAGTATCTATGTTAGTGTCAGTATATAAGTGTTATTTATATGTTAGTTTTATCATCTGTATACTATAATTCTTTCTTTTTGGCTCCAACTTGTTTCCTTGGAGTTGGTTTTTGTGTGTTTTGCAAATATTCTGTGTACTATCACAAATTGAACCCCAAACTTTCCATCAGCTTGTTGAACTTTTTTTTTTGAAGGTGTTCAAACACGTTAGAAATTCTTTCATGTTTACCTTCTTAAAGAAGTCTTTCCTTGAACCTTGTAACCAGCATCAGTGAGAAGGATGGTCCTGGACCAGGTGCATACTGGCCACTCAGGCTGTCCCTTCCCTATCTCCTGGGAATTCCCTTTGCCTGTCTTTTCCTACCTTGATTCATCCCTTCATTTTGGTGAAGCACATCTGGAGAAGCTTCGAGAGTGGGTGTAAGGATGATACACATTTTTGAGAAATTACTTACATAACTAAAATTCAACTTGTTTTCTGTTTTTACATTTCTCAGTTTCTAGTCTTTTGTTATTTTCTGTATCCTCTGAGTCTCATCCACCTTGTTAAAAAAAAACTCTTCAATTGGTAGGCCCAAGATTGATGGGAGTATTCCAGTAACGGTCTGGAGAATGTAATGCAAGAATCACTTTGTGATTCCTGAATTTGTACTCTAAATTCCTTTCTGCCACAATTGTACATTGCAGCTATTGTACATCTGTCTTTCCTACCTACATGTGTTCCTATTTAGGATTAACGACTCTCCATTTTGCCAAGGTCATTTTGAATTCCATTCTTATAATCTGAAGTGTTAATAACCCTGTTTCTTAGCATCAACTATAAACTGAGCTTTGTAAATACCATCCATATTTATAATAAATAAAGTACACATAGTACTTCTAGACCTTCAAACTTGCAGCCATCTCTTCTAATGGCTAATTCCAAAAGACTTCTAAATAATTGGATTTGCCATCAAACAATGGCAAAGTTTGATACATAACTGTTTCTTCATAAAGAACACTTTGAGGGTTGAGTTTTAAATCTGGGGGATTTATCTTGGTATTTTTGCAAGGGTATTCAGCTTCTGCTTTTCAAAGGAAATTTCTTCCCTTATTTAAAATATTAGGTGGTACATAATTCTTTTTCCAGACCTGAAGCATTCATTCTGTTAATACTAAACAGATATAATTAAAGAGGTAGCAAGGCAGAGTAAAAGAGTACTTACTTGAGGGAGAGGACTAATGTTACTAATGTTTCTCTACAATCCAATATTTGTTGGATATACTAATAATCCAGTATCTATTCATTCATCAAATGTGTACTGGGTAGCTATTATGTTCAGGTCCTATGGTAGGCACTGGAACTGCAGAGTGAAAAGGACAGACATGGTCCCAGCCTTTGTTAAACAGAACCACAGATACTGAGCAAATAACAAGTTGACCGTGACAATGACTTAATCTCCTTGAGACTCAGTCTCCTCCTGAGTAAAATAAAGAAAATAATAGTACTACTTCATCAGTTCAAATGAGGTAATACAATAGAAAAATTTTATCAGCTCTCCTTTTCTCCAGACAAACTACAAATATCTACTAGTTATGATTTCCTAGGAGCAGGGAGCGTATCTTACTCATCTACTCATCTTTGTAACGTTAGTAAGTAAGCAGTGCTTGTTAAGTGGGCAGGAAATCAACAAGTGTGTGGAGCAAGCGACAACTCCGAAAGATGAATCTATATTTTCACACAATTTTAAGTCTTCTCATTTTCTTACCAAGGTTATCCATCCATCCATAAAATAACAAACTTTATGTCATTCAAAAGCAGAAGGTAATTTTATAGTAAAATGTTTCCATTTAGTACGTATTCATCATTAAGGTATATATATTTAAATAACTAAAATAACACTTAAATTTTCATTTTTTCCATTTGATAGAGCAAGCAATATTCCCTAAAATAATTTCTGAAGGTGCAGCACAGTTTTGGGAATGTTTGACAAAATTCTTTGAGATTTTAAAAGCACCTAAATAAGACACTCAAGACAAGTCAATTACATTTCAAAATGAAATGTTAAAAAAAATTTTTTTTTTAATTTCACTCTATTCAGCCTACAGAAAAAAATGTTTAACTTCACTAAAACACATTCAAGTAAGTGTATGGAAATGTCAACTGACCTGCTTCCCAGCAAGTCTTCAGGATTAATGGACTTTAAATCTTTGGACACTAAAATGTATATAGCAGACAGAGAGTTTTACCATGGAAGGTAATTCCTTCCATGTTGCTTTATTCCCCCAAAGGGACTAAGGGACAAACTATGATTTCTGTTCTTTTCATGGAAACGCATGGAAGAAGCATCGGAAGGGGATCTAGAAATTGTTCAGTTCAGCCTACTTATTTCTCAGAGGAGGGAAAACAGAGGCCCAGAGAGGTAAGATGATTTGCCAGTTGCACAGCTGAGATTAGAACCAAAGTCTCCCCTTCTCTGGGACAGGAAGTAGCAGCAGCCTGCTGAAAACATTGCCTGGTATCCCGGGAATTTGCTTGTCTGCTGTGTGGGGATAGTCTGACCTTGGAGAGTCTAATTCCAAGACAGTTACACATACATTCCAGCTAAAGATGCGTCTTCATTTTAATTGAAATAGAATGACAGACCAACACCTCCAGTTGTTTTGTTTAAAAATAGAAAAATAAAATTATTTATCTCATATCAGAAACGCTCTACTCCTTAATATAACTGAACAGAAATAAGTCATCTAGGGAGCTTTATTCAACCTCAGCATAGGTTCTCAACACATCAGCCTAATTGACTGGCATACCCCAAAGCCTGTGCTGCTGCTTTCATTTGGTAAGGAAGTGCCTCCTCCCCACTTCCCTCCCCACTCAAGGACCTCACCAACAGCAACCCTTCTCCTTAAATGCATCCATAACAGATTGAACCACTTTCTCTTGGCCTCTTCTTTCACCATTATGAGATCTCCAAACAAAACAAAAATCCAGAAAGTAGTTCCTCTTCTCGAGTTTGGGAACATCTAATCTGGTGGTTGATAAATTATCAAATGGAGCCATGGCAAGAACATGGACCTGGGGGGCACTCAGATCCAGTTCAAATGTGGCTCTGATTCTAAACCCCTGAGGAAATCCTCAATCTCTCTCAGGCTCAACAGCTTCATCTCCAAACTAGAGGTGATAATGCTTATCCCGTAGCGTTGTTGTAGAAATTCCATGAAGACACATTTAAGCATTTACCACACTGCCTGGCACATGCTAAACACTTGTCTTTTCCATCTCTCTCTATTCTCACTTTTTCTCCATTTTCAAGGAACCCTGCTAAATACACAATTGTTGTCACTTGTTATATAATTCTTTCTACTTTTATATATATTGGAATTCTCCATTATAAAAAAGTTTTAAATAAAATAATTTAAAATGATCATTTGAGAATGTTAGCAATGTTTAGTAAATGCTAACAAGTAAATAATCTTCTAGGCCTGTAGTTTTGGGTAATAATATATTTTAAAGAGAATAATAATTTAGAAACTAGAGAATATCATGTCATTCAAACTGAGAAATAAATATCCAACGTTCTTAAGGAAGTTTTATTCCAATATGTAAACTCTCTGGTAAGGCTATACTCACCGATGAAGTTAACTATTACATATGAAATATTATTCTGATTATGTATATACAGACTGCTTCCAAATAGGAAAAGGAGTATGTCAAGGCTGTATATTGTCACCCTGCTTATTTAACTTATATGCAGAGTACATCATGAGAACCGCTGGCCTGAGTGAAGCACAAGCTGGAATCAAGATTGCTGGGAAAAATATCAATAACCTCAGATATGCAGATGACACCACCCTTATGGCAGAAAGTGAAGAAGAACTAAAGAGCATTCTTGATGAAAGTGAAAGAAGAGAGTGAAAAAGTTGGCTTAAAGCTCAACATTCGGAAAATGAAGATCATGGCATCCGGTCCCATCACTTCATGGCAAAGAGATGGGGGAAACAGTGGGAACAGCGGCTGACTTTATTTTTCTGGGCTCCAAAATCACTGCAGATGGTGACTGAAGCCATGAAATTAAAAGACACTTACTCCTTGGAAGGAAAGTTATGACCAATCTAGATAGCATATTAAAAAGCAGAGACATTACTTTGCCAAGAAAGATCCATCTAGTCAAGGCTATGGTTTTTCCAGTGGTCATGTATGGATGTGAGAGTTGGACTATAAAGAAAGCTGAGCGCTAAAGAATGATGCTTTTGAACTGTGGTGTTGGAGAAGACTCTTGAGAGTCCCTTGGACTGCAAGGAGATCCAACCAGTCCATTCTAAAGATCAGTCCTGAGTGTTCATTGGAAGGACAGATGTTGAAGCTGAAAATCCAATACTTTGGCCACCTGATGCAAAGAGCTGACTCACTTGAAAAGACCCTGATGCTGGGAAAGATTGAGGGTAGGAGGAGAAGGGGACGACAGAGGATAAGATGGTTAGATAGCATCACCGACTCAATGGTCATGGGTTTGGGTGGACTCCAGCAGTTGGTGATGGACAGGGAGGCCTGGCGTGCTGCGGGTCATGGGGTCGCAAAGAGTTGGACATGACTGAGCGACTGAACTGAACTGATGTATATACGTATTTGGAAAATACTATTTTATCAAAAATATTACCTATTTCTCCTTTCAGTGTATGTAATTCAGAATAATTACAGAATAATTCTGTAATTATCTACAAATAATTTTGTAGGTGCTCAAATGGGTATCTTTTCAAATAAATGGGTTTTTTTCATACTATTTTTTAAATTAATTTATTTATTTGGGTATGCAGGGTCTTATGTGCAGAACACAGGATCTTTGATCTTCATTTCAGCATGTGGGATCTAGTTCCCTGACCAGGGATCAAACCCAGGCCCCCTGCAGTGGGAGTGTGGAGTCTTAGTCACTGGACCACCAGGGAAGTCCCTCAAATAAACTGATTTTGTCATCAGCTGTCATATGTATGTAGCCTGAATGTTGATCAATAACTGATGAAATCACATTCAGTTTGATACATTTAAATAAAATTGGTTAGTTCATGGTTCAGAATAAGTATTTGTTTATGTTTTTGGAAAGTACTATTCTCCACTTTGCCCTTTGTAATAAGAGCTCATGCTTTTTACCTAAGCTATAAAATATAAACATGTTAATCCTTGGTTCTACGTGTTTCTTGGGACTAATGTGGTTAAATGCTTAAGGCCAACTCACTTGGTCTCTGTAAATTTTGGTTTCCCAAGTTAGATAAATAATAATACTTTCCACTTATAATAGTACCTTTCTTTTAAAGGGTTCATAATGCATTGGACTACTCTATTATTAATTCTGGAACATTCCTGTAGATTTAGTTAAGGGTATCTATTAAATGCAGCCCATTTGGTAAAAACGGGAAGCATGGCCGTGGGCTGAATGACTTGTCCAGAGTCATAGATATATGGTTATAAGGGTGAAATGATATGATACATGGCAAGAGTTTAACAACCATAAAAATTTAAAATGAGTGCAAGGTATGATCAGAGATGTGAACAGTTACATAATTAGTTCTTACAGTTATTGACTGCTATTCTCAATACTCTTTTTCCTTGATTTTCTAGCCAAAACTAAAATAATACTTGCCACCAAAAAACCTCTAAAACAGTAAGGAATAAGGAGAAATGGGACGTATACAGAACTCTTTGGGAATATGGTGCCATGTTATTTTTATGGATATTAATAGTGACCCTGCTATTGAAATAACCTTCATGATTCATTATCCCCTGGTGGCTCAGATGGTAAAGTATCTGCCTACAATGTGGGAGACCCAGGTTCGATCCCTGGTGGGGGAAGATCCTCTGGAGAAGGAAACGGCAAACCCACTCCAGTACTCTTGCCTGGAAAATCCCATGGGAGGAGCCTGGTCCACGGGGTCTCAAAGAGTCAGATACGACTGAGTGACTTCACTTCAATTTCATTGAAATAGCCTCCATGATTCACGTGCTTATTTATTTTTTAAGACTAAAACAATTCATATACTTCAACTTTTAAAAAAGAATAAAACAATTAAGTTTGGAATTCTGACCAAACTCTAACTTGGGACTTGACTTTCGGTACTTATCCTGAATGTCTCTTGCTGCATCTACTCCATTTCCTACTTGACTAGAGAGTTACTGAGAAATCTCATAGTGTATTTTCAGTATTTGCTATGTGATGCCCTCTACACAGCTACAGAGTATCATCAAAACTTGTGGATTATTCTCTCTTATTCTCTGAACTGTTTCAGAGTGTAATGAACTGCTTCAAAGAGGTCTGAAGGCCTCTAATGAAAGGTGTTTAGGACATGCCAAATACCATGGTTGCTATGAAAATTATCAGCCAACTAGAAACATTAGCTATTTTATGCCCCAAACAGTGTTTTAACAATGATTCATTTTTGGTCATTAGATGATTATTCTGAGTTCTCATTATGTTAAAACTATATTGGCACCGAGAAAAAATGTTTTCAAATTTGGCTTCTTTTATGTGACGGTTCCATCTCTCATGTACCAACCATAAATTCTTTGCCTCTGGGACTGCAAATGCTTCAGGATGTAATGGAAAGTTGGTATCACGTGGCAAGACATTTGTTCCCACTGCAGAGTGAGGTCAGCTCTGAAATTGAAACCCTAATGAGAACAAGTATGTAAATGAGGGCAGCCAAACCAAACATGAAGAAAACAAAGCCCAAGGAGTCTATAAAAAAGACATTTTTTTAAGTCTAGGTATTCATTAATCCATAACATTTAGACTTTATGAATTCAAAATAGACTCGTTTTTCCAATGTTTGTTACTATAGTGACATATCTATAAGACCTATATTTTAAAAACTAAATAAGGACTTTAACCCCTAGAATGATTTTATTTATTACATTTTCCTATGTAAATGAAATGCTATTTAAACTAAACTATTATACCAAATGTCACGAACCTCCATCCGTAGTTCATCAGGCACTCTATCTATCAGATCTAGTCCCTTAAATCTATTTCTCTCTTCCACTGTATAATCATAAGGGATTTGATTTAGGTCATACCTGAATGGTCTAGTGGTTTTCCCTACTTTCTTCAATTTCAGTCTGAATTTAGCAATAAGGAGTTTATGATCTGAGCCACAGTCAGCTCCTGGTCTTGTTTTTCTTGACTGTATAGAGCTTCTCCATCTTTGGCTGCAAATAATATACTCTATCTGATTTCGGTGTTGACCATCTGGTGATGTCCATGTGTAGAGTCTTCTCTTGTGTTGTTGGAAGAGGGTGTTTGCTACGACCAATGCATTTTCTTGGCAAAACTCTATTAGTCTTTGCCCTGCTTCATTCCGCATTCCAAGGCCAAATTTGCCTGTTACTCCAGGTGTTCAAGACAGGAATCAAGACAATCCCCATGGAAAAGAAATGCAAAAAAGCAAAATGGCTGTCTGAGGAGGCTTTACAAATAGCTGTGAAAAGAAGAGAACTGAAAAGCAAAGGAGAAAAAGAAAGATGTAACCATCTGAATGCAGAGTTCCAGAGAATAGCAAGAAGAGATAAAAAAGCCTTCCTCAGTGATCAATGCAAAGAAATAGAGGAAAACAACAGAATGGGAAAGACTAGAGATCTCTTAAAGAAAATTAGAGATACCAAGGGAACATTTCATGCAAAGATGGGCTCGATAAAGGACAGAAGTGGTATGGACCTAACAGAAGCAGAAGATATTAAGAAGAGGAGGCAAGAATACACAGAAGAACTATACAAAAAAGATCTTCACAACCAAGATAATCACAATGGTGTGATCACTCACCTAGAGCCAGACATCCTGGAATGTAAAGTCAAGTGGGCCTTAGAAAACATCACTATGAACAAAGCTAGTGGAGGTGATGGAATTCCAGTTGAGCTATTTCAAACCCTGAAAGATGATGCTGTGAAAGTGCTGCACTCAATATGCCAGCAAATTTGGAAAACTCAACAGTGGCCACAGGACTGGAAAAGGTCAGTTTTCATCCCAATCCCAAAGAAAGGCAATGCCAAAGAATGCTCAAACTACTGCACAATTGCACTCATCTCACACACTAGTAATGTAATGCTCAAAATTCTCCAGGCCAGCCTTCAGCAATACATGAACCGTGAACTTCCAGATGTTCAAGCTGGTTTTAGAAAAGGCAGAGGAACCAGAGATCAAATTGCCAACATCCTCTGGATCATTGAAACAGCAAGAGAGTTCCAGAAAAACATCTATTTCTGCTTTATTGACTATGCCAAAGCCTTTGACTGTGTGGATCACAATAAACCATGGAAAATTCTTCAAGAGATGTGAATACCAGAGCACCTGACCTGCCTCTTGAGAAATCTGTATGCAGGTCAGGAAGCAACAGTTAGAACTGGACATGGAGCAACAGACTGGTTCCAAATAGGAAAAGGAGTACGTCAAGGCTGTATATTGTCATCCTGCTTATTTAACTTCTATGCAGAGTACATCATGAGAAACGCTGGGCTGGAAGAAGCACAAGCTGGAATCAAGACTGCTGGGAGAAATATCAATAACCTCAGATATGCAGATGACACCACCCTTATGGCAGAAAGTGAAGAGGAACTAAAAAAGCCTCTTGATAAAAGTGAAAGAGGAGAGTGAAAAAGTTGGCTTAAAGCTCAACATTCAGAAAACAAAGATCATGGCATCCGTTCCCATCACTTCATGGGAAATAGATGGGGAAACTGTGGAAAGTGTCAGACTTTATTTTTCTGAGCTCCAAAATCACTGCAGATGGTGACTGCAGCCATGAAATTAAAAGACGCTTACTCCTTGGAAGAAAAGTTATTACCAACCTAGATAAGATTTTGAAAAGCAGAGACATTACTTTGCCAACAAATGTCCGTCTAGTCAAGGCTATGGTTTTTCCAGCGGTCATGCATGGATGTGAGAGTTGGTCTTGAAGAAAGCTGAGCGCCAAAGAATTGATGCTTTTGAACTGTGGTGTTGGAGAAGACTCTTGAGAGTCCCTTGGACTGCAAAGAGATCCAACCAGTCCATTCTAGAGGAGATCAGCCCTGGGATTTCTTTGGAAGGAATGATGCTAAAGCTGAAACTCCAGTTCTTTGGCCACCTCATGTAAAGAGTTGACTCATTGGAAGAGACTTTGATGCTGGGAGGGATTGGGGGCAGGAGGAGAAGGGGACGACAGAGGATGAGATGGCTCGATGGCATCACTGACTTGATGGATGTGAGTCTGAGTGAACTCTGGGAGTTAGTGCTGGACAGGGAGGCCCGGCGTGCTGTGATTCATGGGGTCGCAAAGAGTCGGACAAGACTGAGTGACTGAACTGAACTGAACTGATTATACCAAATATTAAAATATTTCAATATGCCCTGAGTTAAATACGATTAAGAATGGCTAGCGTCAAAGGAATGTGTATTCTTGATCAAAATTTCAACCTTCTGTTTTCTACAGAATACTAAAGATGCTGTATTCTCAAGGACTTCTACATATGATCCAATATATATAGCTTGCATGTCTTCTGATATTTCTGCAAAAATTAAAATCGCTTCAATAAAAATCTTTATCTAATTTAAATATTTTTTCTTTTAAAAATACATGTTACTGCAGTGAATTTCCCACTGTTCCATGATTTTAGGCATATTGTTTTATTTTCATAATACTGAATGAAAATGTAGGATGTTAGAAAAATGGAAAATTCATTTTTTTATACACTATCTATTGAGAATCTAATATGTGTCAGGCTCTATTATAGATCTTGGGAATATAAGAATGAACAAGACAGGTTAAAAAGACTTTGCCCTCTCCTTTTTTCATTTTAGTGTGGGAAGATAGACAATAAATAAAAGAAGTAAATAACATAATCTATTAGAAGGTAATAAGTACAATAGAGAAAAACAAAGCAGGAAATAGGGATGGATGTGGGAGGAGCTTATGGTTTTAAATAGTCAGGTTAGTCACACTGAAAAGGTGACATTTGAGCAAAGATTTGAAGAAGGTGAAGGAATTAGTCATGCAAATATCTCAGAGAAGGAGCAAAGGTACAGTAAGTGTAAAAGTCCTGATTCAGGAGGGCACCTTGAGGGAATTAGCCAATAACTAGCATATTTGAGTGTTCCCACAGCTAAAGCACCCTTTCATGGATCAGAGCCTTGTCTCAGCAAAATGGCTCATGGAATTCAATGAAGTTATGAGCCATGCCATGCAGGGCCACCCAGGACAGACAGGTCATAGTGAAGAGTTCTGACAAAATGTGGTCCACTGGAGGAGGGAATGGCAATCCACTCCAGTATTCTTGCCTGGAGAACACCATGAACAGTATGAAGAGGCAAAACATATGACATTGGAAGATAAGTCCCCCAGGTCAGAAGGTGTCCAATATGCTACTGGGGAACAGCAGAGGGCAGTTACTGATAGCTCCAGAAAGAATGAATCAGATGGGCCAAAGTAGAAATGATGCTCGGTTGTGGATGTATCTGGTGGTAAAAAAAAAAAGCAGAGAGATAGTGGAGGACAAAGGAACCTGGTGTGCTGCAGTCAGTGGGATTGCAATGAGTCAGATACGACTTAGCAACTGAACAACAACACAAAAGCTAAAACAAAAATGTTTTGTGGATCCATGTATATGTTGGCTGTTGCACACAAAACCAGGCTCCAATCTTGGTTTTTTGCAGTCTAGATTTATAAAATCTTAAAACCAAAAAGTCATCAAAAGCAAAAATATTCCTCTCATTCAACTTGATTATTTTACAGATAAAGAATATGAGACCCAAAGAGGTTATGACTTGTGCAAGGACACATAGCTAGACAGAAAGATAGCTGCAGTGCATACAGTAACAAAGGTGTCCTGACACACCCGTTGTATTTAGCTTTACCTCTCGTATTTTAAATATTTTTCCATTCATGTCCTTTCAATTCCTTTATCTCGTAAGTTTGTTCTTTAAAATGTTTCTGCATTAATTTAATTCATCTGAAAAAGCACTAATCATTCCAACTATTATCTTCTGATGGCATTCAAATATATAGTGCTTATGAGGGGCAATTTGTCTTTGGACAGCAGTTATGAAGTGCCATCTAACACAAAAGTAAAATTGTAGTTTCATATCTTCTTCTTTATGAAGTTTCTTTTGGTTTAGGTAGTGTGTGCGAATACATTTTAAATATACAATAGTAATACATTCAGATGAAAATTTTATGTGATCATTGCAGAAAATTTGGAAACAATTTTAAAAAACTAAACAAAAAAGCCTATAATCTCATCACCCAGAGACAGTCACCAAGTGCAGATATATTTTCCCCAAAATTCTTATCCTATGTGTACATGTAATTTTATCCCAAAGATGAGATACAATTTTGTTTAATGTTTTTTAACTTGATTATTTTACCATCATTTTTAAAATATCAAATAATGACAAATGTTAATCTTTAAATGTCCTTACATCTCCTGCATTGGTAGGCAGGTTATTTATCACCAGCTCCAGAAAACAACAAAATTCTGTAAAGCAATTATCCATCAATTAGAAAAATAAATAAATTTTTAAAAAATGGTTTTGATTTTTGGAAATAAAAGTAAACCAAACATAAAATTCATTACTAGGGTAGGCTAAAGAGTCTGGGTGACTTTTTGCCACTAATAACAAAGTGTTATTGTAGAGTAATTTGATCAATATGCAAGCTGGTTTTCGAAAAGGCAGAGGAACCAGAGATCAAATTGCCAGCATCCACTGGATCACTGGAAAAGCAAAAGAGTTCCAGAAAAAAACATTTATTTCTGGTTTATTGACTATGCCAAAGCCTTTGACTGTGTGGATCACAAGAAACTATGGAAAATTCTGAAAGAGATGGGAATACCAGACCACCTGACCTGCCTCTTGAGAAACCTGTATGCAGGTCAGGAAACAACAATTAGAACTGGACATGGAACAGACTGGTTCCAAATAGGAAAAGGAGTACGTCAAGGCTGTATATTGTCACCCTGCTTATTTAACTTATATGCAGAGTAAGTCATGAGAAACACTGGGCTGGGAGAAGCACAAGCTGGAATCAAGATTGCCTGGAGAAATATCAATAACCTCAGATATGCAGATGACACCACCCTTATGGCAGAAAGTGAAGAGGAACTAAAGAGCCTCCTGACGAAAGTGAAAGAGGAGAGTGAAAAAGTTGGCTTAAAATTCAACATTCAGAAAACTAAGATCATGGCATCTGGTCCCATCACTTCACAGCAAATAGATGGAGAAATAGTGGAAACAGTAGCTGACTTTATTTTTCTGGGCTCCAAAATCACTGCAGATGGTGACTGCAGCCATAAAATTAAAAGACGCTTACTCCTTGGAAGGAAAGTTATGACCTTTTAATATTAAATATTAAAACTTTAAAGTTTTAATATGCTAGAGAGCATATTAAAAAGCAGAGACATTACTTTGTCAACAAAGGTCTGTCTAGTCAAGGCTATGGTTTTTCCAGTGGTCATGTATGGATGTGAGAGTTGGACTATAAAGAAAGCTGAGCGCTAAAGAATTGATGCTTTTGAACTGTGATGTTGGAGAAGACTCTTGAGAGTCCCTTGGACTGCAAGGAGATCCAACCAATCCATCCTAAAGCAGATCAGTCCTGGGTGTTCATTGGTAGGACTGATGTTGAAGCTGAAACTCCAATACTTTGGCCACTTGATGTGAAGAGCTGACTTGTTGGCCAAGACCCTGATGCTGGGAAAGATTGAAGGCAGGAGGAGAAGGGGACGACAGAGGATGAGATGATTGGATGGCATCACCGACTCAATGGACATGGGTTTGGGTAGACTCTGGGAGTCGGTGATGGATAGGGAGGCCTGGCTGGCTTGCTGCGGTTCATGGGGTAGCAAAGAGTTGGGCAAGACTGAATGACTAACTAAACTTGACCAATATTCATAAGCTTCATAATTAAATTGTGAAAACATTTAAGAGTTTCAGAATATTTAACAAAAATGCAACACTGAAACATATGAAATCCTGTTAGAGAATCTGCATGATAACCTTGGCATACTATACTTTTTCTCTTTTTAGTCTTGTTTTTTCTGCTCTTAAACATTTTTTTTTTCAGATTCTTTTCCCTTACAGGTTATTACAAAATTTTGACTATAGTTCCCTCTTTTTAGTCTTAATTCCTTATAATCATACTTTCTAAAACACCAAATTCTATGAGAGATGATGGAGGATCACAAAACTTACTGTGGTAAACATTTCATGATGCAAGTCAAATGATTATGATCTACATCTTAAATTCAATAAACAAAAAGTGTTAGTTGCTCAGTCGTGTCGAACTCTTTGTGACTCCATGAACTATAGCCCACCTGACTCTTCCATCTGTGGGATTTTCCAGGCAAGAACATTGGAGTGGATTGCCATTTTTTTCTTCAATAAATAAAAAAACTGCCTTCAAATAACAAATAGTATGTTTCAAAAGTATTGGATAAGGTAAGCAAACTTTCTTTTTCCTTTTTGTTTGGAATTTATACCAGTGTGTTCACGTTTACACAGGGGCCTATTACTGCAAAACATCAAGTTGTTTCTTCTCCCATGTTCAGTTAGGAAGACAGATGAACTTTGTGTGTTCCATAGGCCTATGCATCTATCCCTGTGGAAGCACTCTAATATGATGGCCCTGTTTTGGAGACTAAGCTGTAATCAAGATTGCCAGGAGAAATATCAATAACCTCAGATATGCAGATGACACCACCCTTATGGCAGAAAGTGAAGAACTAAAGAGCCTCTTGATGAAAATGAAAGAGGAGAGTGAAAAAGTTGGCTTATAGCTCAACATTCAGAAAACGAAGATCATGGCATCTGGTCCTATCACTTCATGGGAAATAGATGGGGAAACAGTAGAAATAGTGGCTGACTTTATTTTTGGGGGCTCCAAAATCACAGCAGATGGTGATTGCAGCCATGAAATTAAAAGACACTTACTCCTTGGAAGGAAAGTTATGACCAGCCTAGATAGCATATTAAAAAGCAGACATTACTTTGCCAAGAAAGATCCATCTAGTCAAGGCTATGGTTTTTCCAGTGGTCATGTATGGATGTGAGAGTTGGACTGTGAAGAAAGCTGAGCACCAAAGAATTGATGCTTTTGAACTGTGGTGCTAGAGAAGACTCTTGCAGGTCCCTTGGACTGCAAGGAGATCCAACCAGTCTACTCTAAAGGAGATCAGTCCTGGATATTCATTGGAAGGACTGATGTTGAAGCTGAAACTCCAATACTTTGGCCATCTCACGTGAAGAGTTGACTCATTGGAAAAGACTCTGATGCTGGGAGGGATTGGGGGCAGGAGGAGAAGGGGACGACAGAGGATGAGATGGCTGGATGGCATCACCGACTCAATGGACATGAGTTTGAGTGAACTCTGGGAGTTGGTGATGGACAGGGAGGCCTGGCGTGCAGTGATTCATGGGGTCGCAAAGAGTCAGACACAACTGAGCGACTGAACTGAACTGATGGTAAGAACTAGAGCGTCACAGGTGGCGCTAGTGGTAGAGAACCCCACTGCCAACAACATAGGAGATATAAGAGATGGGGGTGGGGGTGGGGGTGGGGGCAGGTTGGATCCCTGGACTGGAAGATCCCCTGGAAGAGGGCATGGCAACCCACTCCAGTATTCTTGCCTGGAGAATCCCATGGACAGAGAAGAGCCTGGAGGGCTACAGTTCATAGGGTTGCCAAGAGTCAGACAAAACTGAAGCGATTTAGCACGCATGCATGCATAGTAAGGGGCTTCTCTTTGTGGGTCAGCTGGTAAAGAATCAGCCTACAATGAGGGAGACCTGGGTTGGGAAGATCCCCTGGAGAAGGGAAAGTCTTACCCACTCCAGTATTCTGGCCTGGAGTATTCCATGGACTGTATAGTCCATGAGGTCGCAAAGGGTCGACACGACTGTGTGACTTTCACATGCATGGTAAGAATTAATTTAACCTTCTTAACACAAAGGACTGGAATTGGGAGAAGACAAAGGAAGAGGTGAAGAAAGTGGCCAGGCCAGTTGGGGCCACTAATACACCAGAGTGAAACCTCTTTAAAGAATGCTATCTTAGTGTTTTCTTGCTAACAAAGAAATAGCCCATGAAACCAAGAAAAACTCCCGAAAGGGAAATTAGGTAGTAATCTCTTAAAGAAAGTAAACCCAGCAATACCAAAATGTATATGGCCTTGCCTCCTACCTCTTCCAGAAGGATTCCTCCCCTGTGGCTCTTTTACGACTCACTGAATGCTTCAAAGTGTCCCTACATTTATCTATGGATATTTTTATCTCATTGGAAAAATGAGGCTCACTTCTGAGCCTCCCTAAAATTAGCTCTACTTGTTAGAAGTTCTTCTTGTCAGGGGGTTCTGTCAGTTATCTAATGTTGCATTTAAGCAAAACGCAACTTTTTTCACCAGTGTTTAGGGGTTTCTTTTTCTTTATATGGGGCATTTCACATTCTTCTTGAGTAATCAAAATCACTGCAATTAAGTTAGTTAGGGTCTCATTGAGAAAAAGATTTCTTATGAGTATTAACCTTTCATTTTGATATAAAGTTATTAAATCTCTATATAAGAACTGTCACATAGATTGTTAGATATTTCTACCACTTTGGTATGATACAATATGATAGCCCTATAAACTTGTCTTTGACTATATAGTGAGAAGCTTAGCTTTGTCTAAACATAATACATAACATATTCTAAACTATGAGAGATTAAGAAAACAAAAGGTTTCTTTTTAAATGTAAATCAGGTTACGTTAATCCTCTGCTTATAACCCTCCCGTGGCTTTCCATTATATTTAAAATAAAATAAAAGTTTTTTTGCTTGGCCCCTGCTCCCTGCAGATGGTTCCAGCTCCCTCTCCACCACACACTGGTTTCCACCTCAGGGTCATTGTCTGCACCTGTCTCTCCTCCTTAAATGCTGGCTATTGACATTAAGCTTGCCCTTGACTCAAAAAAGTCTTTCCATAGGCCCACCTGCCACACACCTAAGGTGCCCTGGCTTCCATCTTCCATGATTGTTTTCTGTCTTCTTAACTCTTGTAAATATTTGAAATTACAACTTTTTTTTTTTTTTTTTTGCTTTTCAGTGTTTGTTTCCCTATTAAAACATAAGACCTTTAGAACAAAGGGACTTTCCTTTTCTAGTCTAATTCATAAGTGTTTTCCCAAGTCTAGAGAAGAGGCCAGCATATAGTGGGCTTCTAAATATTTTTTGAATGAAGAAACAAATAGATATTTAAAGCTGTTTATTCAGGGACTTCCCTGGTGGTCCAAGGGTTAAGACTTTGCCTTCCAGTGCAGGGGGTGCAAGTTTCATCCCTGCTCGGGGAACTAAGATCCTACATGCCTAACAGCCATAAAAACCAAGACAGAAGCAATGTAACAAATTCACTGAAGGCTTTAAAAAATGGTCCAGGTTAAAAAAAAAAAATCTTTAAAGCTGTTTGTTCAAAATATAAGGCTAATGTTACCAGAAGATTTTCTTTCTTTCATCAAAATATAATATTTCAGATGAAATATTAAAAAGCACAACTATTTAAGCATAGTAATTAAGCTGAAAGAAATTCAGTGGAGAATACTTGGATAATGCGAATGAATCATTACCACACAATTTCTCTTTCTTGGAAATATGCATTTTTGTGGAAAAGGTTGATTATCTTTTCCTTCAAGGGTAGAACCGCTGTATTGACAGAGTACCTATACAGCAAGTAAGAATGAAATTTTTATAAACAAAAAAATCTAGAATTAGATCAGTCGGTGAATGAATATATGCAATATGCAAAAAAAGAAAAATTAGTATCAAAATCCAAAAAAAGACAGGGTGAAGATGGAGAAAATATCCTAAATATTTGAAGATGAAAATATATTTGTATCTGGTCAACTTAGTTTAAAAATAGGTAAGTACCACAAAGTGGATGCCACAATAATCACAATATGATTATTCATTAGGATTTGATGGCCATAACTGGAATGACCTTTCGGTTAGCGTTTCACCTTGATTTTGCACTTTTCCCCTAGTTCCCTTCTTTTCCAAAGATCCTAGGCAACAGATGGAAAGAGAAGTATTAATTTGCAGAGAAGCAGCTTGTTACATGGACATTTTAAGTAACACACAAATCCTTGTACAAACATGGATCATGAGTTGTGCTTTTAATGAGAATGAATGCTGTCAAATTTGGATTTCAAGTATTTTAAAATTAAATGCTAAAAGTGTTTTGTTCCCAGTGACTAAAGAACTAGTTAGTTTTTAATTAAAACATAACTTCAAATACAAAGTAGTCAAGATTCCAGCTGTGCCTTTCAACCTTTTGTTCCTTTAAATTAAAAGTAGTCCCATCAGCCAGGTTAGAGTGACCATCAGATTATTAGCCAACAACACTTCAGGTCAGTTCAGTCGCTCAGTCGTGTCTCTTTGCGACCGCATGAACTGCAGCACGCCAGTCCTTCCTGTCCATCACCAACTGCTGGAGTCTACCCAAAACCATGTCCATTGAGTCAGTGATGCCATCTAACCATCTCATCCTCTATCGTCCCCTTCTCTTCCTGCTCTCAATCTTTCCCAGCATCAGGGTCTTTTCAAGTGAGTCAGCTCTTCACATCAGTTGGCCAAAGTACTGGAGTTTCAGTTTCAACATCAGTCCTACCAATGAACACCCAGGACTGATCTGCTTTAGGATGGACTAGTTGGATATCCTTGCAGTCCAAGGGGCTCTCAATGGTCTTCTCTAACACTATAGTTCAAAAGCATCAATTCTTTGGCACTCAGCTTTCTTTATAGTCCAACTCTCACATCCATAAATGACTACTGGAAACACTTAGACCATCCTTTACGTCCAAATAACATGTATATAAGTTTCTATTCAAACATTTTTAAAAAAACTTTGTAAGATGATAATATTAACATACAGAGGGAACTATAATCCAGAAGTCTAGAAATTGGCCATGTCTTTCAATGTTCTTTTGTGAGTGTTAAAGTCATAACTTAAAATTATAGGTATATCATCACTCGAAATGATACATAATCACAACTGTGCATATGCCAACTTCATATACACAAGGACAGAATAGACAGTGATGATTCACATACCAAAGGATATACTATTAAATGTTTGTAAATAAATAGCTCATCTATGACAGGATACGTCTTCTTCCTAAAATCATGTACACCTCATAAGTTTGTTTTTAATTAACAAATTGCATTGAAAATATTATTGCCAATAGCATCACATTCCCAAAGACGCCAAAGATACTATCTTCCCAAAGACGCCAAAACAGTGCTACATGTATTATCTTTTTCCATCCATTCTTTCTCTGGGGTTGGAAGTTTAACACCCCTTTACTACAGTGTTGCTTCTTTTTAGTAACGGAAACTGAGGGATTAATAAAGACTTCTCAGTGATCACAAAACAAAGTGATAGCAAAACTGGAGATTACTCTTGATCTCAAGTTCTCTCCAATTAGGCAATGTAGATTAATTTTATTCCAAGTGGTAACATAATGTTTAAAAAAAAAACGGTGGGGGGGGATATAGTCATTAATAGATTTTATTTAAGCTAGATTTCAAAACCACAGAGTTAATGTGTTGGCTTCTAAATTAAGTTCCATAATAAAAGAAAGTAGGCTTTAATAGGATGTTATTATTTAGTTCAAGATGCACCCTTTTCTTTCATCAAATTGCTATATTTTGCCTGAACGTCAAAGATCTTTGGGACTCAAGGAAATCTTCAATATTAAAAAAGGACATCATTGTTTGCTAGTATATCAAACTTTACAAGAATATCCAATAGAACTTTTCTTAAATGTGAAAATTTTACATACTTTGTTCTCAAAGTTTGTACATCTCAATCAGATTATCAGATTATATTTTTCTTTATAAAAGTATTCATGGGATTTCACTAGCCTTAGGCCTCTTCTGTTACATTTTTTTTTCCTTTTTGGAAAATAGTATAAAATGGCTTCACTGTAAGGGGTTATTAATAAGATATTATTCCAGGAATGAGACCCAAGGTAAATCAGAATAATAAATGAAGTACTTATTATTTAGACAATCGATATTTATTTCTAACAAATGCTCTTGGAACCTGAAAATTAGTCCTCCACTTTGTGTTTTTCTAACAATTTAGTGATTAAAATTATAGAAAATAGGGACTTCCCTGGCAGTGCAATAGTTAAGACTCTGTGCTTCCACTGTAGGAGGTGCAGGTTTGATTCCTGGTCAGGGAACTAAGGTATCACATGCTGCATGGTGCAGTCAAAAAAAAAAAAAATTTTTTTTAGTATAGAAAATAAATACAAGTTATTTCTAAATTCCAGAAAAATTTCTTTGCTGGAATAAAAACCATCCAATTCCTAATTCACACAAGATAATGCTCAATAAATGTCACTATCTGACTGGTAGTATTAACTCTAAAGAGTTACTTCTCTTTACCTAGGCAATTGCTTCATTTTTACTGAAAGTATAGCTTTCTTTTCTCTATCCCAGAGTGTTTAGATTATATACTATTACTATTTTAAATATAATATTCATTCATTGAGAAAAAAAAAAGTCAAGTTTTCTTGAGTATCTCTGGTTTACATCCCAGGATCTTGTGACTATAAAATAGTTTTCCATCTGGGAATCAATGCTTTCAAACTGTAGTGCTGGAGAAGACCCTTGAGAGTCCCTTGGACTGCAAGGAGATAAAATCAGTCAAACCTAAAGGAAATCAACTCTGAATATTCATTGGAACCATTCATGCTGAAGCTGAAACTCTAATACTTTGGCCACCTGATGTGAAGAGCCAACTCATTGGAAAAGACCCTGATGCTAGGAAAGACTGAAGGCAGGAGAAGAAGGGGATGACAGAAGATGAGATGGTTGGATGGCATCACTGATTCAATGGACATGAGTTTGAGCAAACTTGGGGAAAAAGTGAAGGACAGGGAAGCTTGGCATGCTGCAGTCCATGGGATCCCAAGGAGTCAGACATGACTTAGTGACTGAACAACAAATTCATAAGGGTAGATGATAACCTAGTAAAATTCGGGGGTATGATGCTCTCACATGATGAAAAGATCTTTCTGCCATAATTGTTTCGTGTTTTGTTTTTTTCCCAATCAGTGGAAATACTCCTTAGTTTCTAAGTCATTTTTCCCTCTGCATTGTTCTTCCTAAATGTACTTCTCATACATTGCTTCAAATTAAGTCTTTGAGGGAAGAATCAAGCACAGAACAGTCAAGCTGGAAGTGCTAGAGCAGTAACCAAGGATTCCCACAGTTTCCAACTGCAGTTTCTGGATCAGGCAAGAAACAGGATAGTTGCCTTAATACAGCTAGCCTTGAGTTTTGGTACTCCAGGGAGCTTCCCAGTTCCAGTGAGTTATACTACCAAGTTACCTATTATGAACCTTACACACACATACCCACACACATTTGTTGTTGTTTAATCACTAAGTTGTGTCTGACTCTTTTGCAACCTGATGCACTGTAGCCCACCAGGCTCCTCTGTCCATGGGATTTCCCAAGCAAGAATACCAGATTGGTTTGCCATTTTCTTCTCCAGGGGACCTTCCCAAGCCAGGGATTGAACCCATGTGTCCTGCATTGGCAGGAAGATTCACCACTGAGCCACTCAGGAAGTGCCCCCCCTCCAGCATACACATACATACTTGCATGTATATCCTGCTTTTAGTTACATGTTGGCTTTTAATTTTTTGTGGGCCAACCAGAAATTACATAGCTTTTTGTAGTTTCATCAGAGTTATATGATTTTTTGTTCTATATAAAATTTCAAACTTATGTACATAAAGCAAAATTCTTTTCATTTCTTAATAGAAATTTTATGCAGTGAATTCCTTACATTTTTAAATAGGAAATGTATAAAAGAAGCTAGGGCCTTAAAAGCTTTTGAAAACTTACTTTCAAGAGAACTATTAGTTTAAACCCACAAAAATCCTTCAACAGATAAATAAAAATTTTAACTTTATAGATATCATTTTTTGCTAAGGTGCCTTTAACATCTTTAACTCTATCCTTACTAGAAATATAGCCCATTACTGATGTCTTCTAAGTTACCTTTGTCATCACTTTCATTTCATAATATATCCTTTAAGGAGAAATAGTCTTATGGATTACTTAACATCTTAAATGTTTCCTTTAAATGTAAGAGTAGCATAACAAGCAATCGAGAAATTGATGTGGGGATTCCCCTGATGTGGTTAAGAATCCACCTTCCAATGCAGGGGACATGGGTTCAATCCCTGGTCCAGGAACTAAGAGTCTACATACCATGGGGCAATCAAGTCCAAGCACCACAACTAAGGCCTGACACAGCCAAATAAATAAATTGTGGATCACAATAAACTGTGGAAAATTCTGAAGGAGATGGGAATTCCAGACCACCTGACCTGCCTCCTGAGAAATCTATATGCAGGTCAGGAAGCAACAGTTAGAACTGGACATGGAACAACAGACTAGGTCCAAATAGGAAAAGGAGTACGTCAAGGCTGTTAATTGTCACCCTGCTTATTTAACTTATATGCAGAGTACATCATGAGAATCACTGGGCTGGATGAAGCACAAGCTGGAATCAAGATTGCCAGGAGAAATATCAATAACCTCAGATATGCAGATGACACCACCATTATGGCAGAAAGTGAAGAAGAACTAAAGAGCCTCTTGATGAAAGTGAAAGAGGAGAGTGAAAAAGTTGGCTTATAGCTCAACATTCAGAAAACGAAGATCATGGCATTTGGTCCCATCACTTCATGGCAAATAGATGGAGAAACAGTGGAAACAGTGGCACACCTTACTTCTTAGGGCTCCAAAATCACTGTAGATGGTGACTGAAGCCATGAAATTAAAAGACGCTTACTCCTTGGAAGGAAAGTTATCACCAACCTAGACAGCATATTCAAAAGCAGAGACATTACTCTGCCAACAAAGGTCTGTCTAGTCAAGGCTATGGTTTTTCCAGTAGTCATGTATGGATGTGAGAGTTGGACTATAAAGAAACCTGAGCGCCGAAGAATTGATGCTTTTGAACGGTGGTGTTGGAGAAGACTCTTGAGAGTCCCTTGGACTATAAGGAGATCCAACCAGTCCATCCTAAAGGAGATCAGTTCTGAGTGTTCATTGGAAGGACCGATGTTGAAGCTGAAAATCCAATACTTTGGCCACCTGATGTGAAGAGCTGACTCACTTGAAAAAACCCTGACGCTGGGAAAGATTGAAGGCGACAAAGGATGAGATGGTGGGATGGCATCACCGACTCAATGGCCATGAGTCTGAGTAAGCTCTGGGAGTTGGTGATGGACAGGGAGGCCTGGCGTGCTGCAGTCCATGGGGTCGCAAAGGGTCGGACACGAATGAGCAACTGAACTGAAGTGATAGACATATATGTATATATGAAGTTGTAATAATATAATGTAATTGGACAAGCAGGCATACAATATTTACTTTTCCAAAAGCTGCACACATAATATCACCCATTGATCACCACTTTTAACAATCTAGAAAATCAATCCAAAATGAAGTTTTTATAAACTCATATTTGATGTAACCAGTTGATCTAACTTATTTATGGAAAACTGTCTCTAACAATTACTGAAATTACAGGTTGAGTAATGAAACATTCCATTAGCTATTTTTGCCACAATAGCAGCATTATGTTACCCCTTGGTTCCTTTACTCTCTCCCACCCCCTTAAGAAGCAGGAATTTTATTATGTCGTCTTATTTCACATCCTGACCTCAGTCATTTGGTTTGAAATACATGTCTCCTAAAGTTTAATGACATAGACATATCCTTGTATATTATTTTCACCTAATGACCTAAAAAAGTTCTCTGAAATTTTAAATTATCAAAAATCCTTTGGGATAAAAAATATTTCTATTCTTCAAAGATTAGAGAACTGAATACAATAATTACCTTGATTTATGTCAGTCATGATATGATTGCTAAAGCTGTAATAGATATTAAACTTTGAATTCCATCAAGACACTTTAGATTTTACCTAAACAATGTGTCAAAGAGCCACCTTCCTCTTTTTTTTTTAACTATTTAAAAGAATGACGTTACCATTTTCTTTTGCCAGAGAGTAACTAAGTGGTGGTAAATTCTCCAGTACTTGCATAGCTGCTTTTTGGACAGGAAAGAGTGCTTTCTAACTTGCTCCGATTGTTCACGGCCCAATCCAAACCATCTAACACTCTGGCTCTAACTAAGAGTTTCAGAATAAACAAAAGAAAGAACTACAACTATTTAACGCAGTAGGTTCTACATTTATGGAGCCCATAAGCTGATTTCATGCTGAAAGTAAAAACAGTCTCAAGATGTTTAAACGAACTCTTCGATGCTGGAATCACAACAAACTCAAGAAAATTAGGAATATGTTGGTAACCTCTAATCTTTTTTTAAACTGACCTCATCCTGGGCAAGTAACCATCTCCTGATGCCATTGTTGGAGACTAAAATTTCTGGCTGAAAGATCCTTTTTCTGACTCAATCTGGCTTGCTATTCTTGGTTAATCGTCCCCATTTCTCTCAACATTTCACTCTTCTGACTATAGTGGATAACATTCATTTTCAGGAAAGGCTTTTTATAAGTGATTCGGTTCCTCCAGCCGTCTCCCTCTTTATCCTAGCTAAATCCCCCAACCTCCATTCCTATCGCCTTCTTTCACTAAGATTTTGCTAAACATTAGACACAGCAAGCACATGACCTCCAGTTTCCAATGTCTCCGAATAAACCGATATAAAAACCTTCAATTGGCGCGGCTGTAAGTTTTCCTAGAGTTGGAATTTTAGAGTTTTTCGTTCTTCAACTCTTAAAGACCTACAGGGCAAATTTAAATTAAAAAAATTTTTTTAAATTAAAAAAAAAAACCGCTCCCCGTTTTTAACCTTTAGCCCCGCCCACTACCCCCCAGCCTCCACGCGAAACTCTGCAGGAAACCGGAGGGGGCGGGGCGGTGACGTCACGACGCCGGTGCGTCACGGAACGGCGGCGGCTGCGGCGCTGGCGGTGGCTGCGGCAGCGGCGGCATTTTAGTCGGCAGCGGCGGCGGCAGCGGGGCTGCTGCTCCTCCCAGCATCCCTGGCGCGGCCATTTCAGCCCCATCTTGGCCGAGGGGAGGGAGCTGCAGCCGCCGCTTCAGCAGTTTGAATTTCAGTTTCTACAGGGCCTGCGAACCGGGCGCACCGTGGAAGAGTCGAAGAAGCTACCGCAGCTACCTCAGACAGCCGGCGCGCCGTCGCTTGCCGGCCTGCCGGCCGCCGCCCCTCACTCTCTCAGGAGCCGCGAGGGGAAGGCCGAGACCGCCGCCACCGCCCGCTCGCGGGGGTGGCTCCCCCTGTATAGGGGAGGACCGAGCCGGCTTTCCCCTCCCCCGGAGCAGGTTTCCGCCTGAGACAGTCGACATGGCCCTGGGACTGAGCTCCGGCTAGAGCCGGGGAGGGAGGGCCGCCCGCCCGCGCCGAAGCTCCGCCACCCGCCCGCGGCTCCTGGCTGAATCAGGGATCCCTGGCTCCGGACTCGCCACTCCTACTCCTTCCCTCGGCGTCCGAGAGCCCGGAGCTGACGCCGGCACTGGTTCGAAGAGCCGGAGCGGGGCAGCACCGCCCCTCACGCCGCCGCCGCCTCCCCTTCGCCCTCCCACTCCCACCCCCAGCCTAGGCCTGTTGACCGCGCGGAGCTGGATTGACCACGGCGGCCCGAAGACGCGAGGAGGAAGCAGCCGACCCGCCCCTGGGATAGTGGTCTCGCCGCCACTGGGGGGATTGAATTGAGGCGCCGCGACTGCGGGAGACTAGAAGGAAGGAGGAGCCGCCGCACGAGTGAGACGTGGGCAGAGCCGTAGAGACCGACTCGGATAAGGAAACGGGAGGAGGATGTCTCACGGAGCGACCGGCGCCCGGATCAGCCCGTGACTCTTACAGCGGCGGGCCTCAGACCCCAGCACGGACGCGGACTTTGTCTTTGGGGGCCAGTGTTCTGCCCTTCCTGGTTTCCGGCAAGATCGCGGAGGAGCCGGGTGCCTCTGCCCTTCCAGCCTTTCTCACCATGTCCAAGA
Source organism: Oryx dammah (assembly GCF_014754425.2). NCBI lineage: Eukaryota > Metazoa > Chordata > Mammalia > Artiodactyla > Bovidae > Oryx > Oryx dammah. The sequence continues at coordinate 39,579,766 of NW_024070186.1, forward strand.
TGCCGGCCAAGAAGAAGAGCTGCTTCCAGATCACCAGTGTCACCACGGCCCAGGTGGCTACTAGCATCACCGAGGACACCGAGAGCCTGGACGACCCGGATGAGTCACGCACGGAGGACGTTTCTTCCGAGATATTCGACGTTTCTCGGGCCACGGATTACGGCCCCGAGGAGGTCTGCGAGCGCAGCTCCTCCGAAGAGACGCTCAACAATGTTGGGGATGCGGAGACTCCCGGAACCGTCTCCCCCAACCTTCTCCTGGACGGACAACTGGCGGCCGCGACAGCCGCTCCGGCCAACGGAGGAGGAGCCGTTTCGGCCCGGAGCGTGGCCGGCGTGCTGGCCAGCACCCTGTCGCCGGCCGCCACCTCAGTCCCCTCCTCGGGGGCCCCCGGCGTCCCCCCGGTCACAGGCCCGTCCGCCACGCCGGGAACTGCCGCCTCATCACAACCCCCCACCACTTGTAGTTCGCGTTTTCGCGTGATCAAGCTGGACCACGGCAGCGGGGAGCCTTATAGACGCGGCCGATGGACGTGTATGGAATACTATGAGCGGGATTCCGATAGCAGCGTCCTGACCCGGTCCGGGGATTGCATTAGGCACAGCAATACTTTTGACCAGACTGCGGAGCGGGACAGCGGCCTGGGCGCCACCGGAGGATCGGTGGTGGTGGTGGTGGCCTCCATGCCAGGCGCGCACGGGCCCGACTCGGGAACTGACAGCTCCTTGACTGCTGTGTCACAGCTACCCCAGTCGGAGAAAATGAGCCAACCCGCCCCGGCCCCGCCGCAGAGTTTTGGCGTTGGGCAGCCGCAGCCGCCGCCGCCGCCCGTAGGTGGGGCTGTGGCTCCAAGCTCTGCTTCGTTGCCGCTGTTCCCGGGAGCCGCGGCCGGGCCGCCGCAGAGGTTGGCAGCCCCGCCGCCCAGCCAGGCCCAGGGCGCCGGGCCCCCGGGGCCCAACGGACAGGGCCTGCCACTGACGAATGTAACCCTGGCGCAGCCCGGCCTGGCCGTGGGCGCTGCCACCGCGCCCCCGCCCCAGCAGTTCGCGTATTCTCAGCCTCAGATGCCGCCGGGCCATCTGCTGCCCGTCCCGCCCGCCGGCCAGAGTGAGTACCTGCAGCCGCCCAGCCCGGCGCAGCCCTCTTCCGCGGGCGCGGCCGCCGGTCTCCCCGCGGGCACCGGCCAGAATGTCGCCTCCACTGGCGCGCAGATGATGGCTGCGCCCTCCTTGCCCGGAGAAGCGGTGGCCCCTGGGCCGGGCCCCGCGCCTGGAGGACCGGCCGCGCCGGGTCAGCCGGCCGGAGTGCCCCCGGCTGCTTTGGGAGGCACGGCGCCGTCGGGCCTGGTTCCCGCCGGGGTCGGGCAGCCGCAGGCCGCGCCTCCGCCGCAGATGGGTGGCAGCGGCGCGCCGTCGGTCGTGCCCGGCGGCCCTCTCGCCGTGGTGCCCGGAGTTGCCAACGTGCCTGCAGCCGCGCCCGCTCCCAGCGTGCCTAGTGTGTCGACCACTTCTGTTACTATGCCAAATGTTCCCGCGCCCCTGGGCCAGGCGCCGCAGCTTTGCAGCCAGCCTCCGGTCAGCAGGAGCGGCAGCAGCATCCAGCACGTGGGGCTGCCCTTGGCGCCTGGCACAGCCAGTGCCCCGACGAGTCTACCGCAGTCTGACCTGAGCCAGTTTCAGACTCAGACCCAGCCTTTAGTCGGGCAAGTTGACGATACTAGAAGAAAATCAGAACCCCTACCTCAACCACCACTTTCTCTCATTGCTGAAAATAAGCCTGTTGTGAAGCCTCCTGTTGCAGATGCCCTGGCAAACCCCCTTCAATTAACACCCATGAACAGTCTCGCCACCTCTGTATTCAGCATAGCTATTCCTGTTGATGGTGATGAAGACAGGTATGGAAATCTTATTTGAAATATTTGATGGGAATGCTTGACCAAACGTTGTAGTTTAGGATGCAGCTGTGGGAGATTCTTTTGTTTCTTTTTTCCAATTTGAGGACCTTAACATTTATAAATATAAAAGATAGTTTGTATTTAATAAAATTGATTTATCGGTTCTTGAAAAGACATTCGTTTTAGATTACTGATGTAAAAATGATAGAATTGATGTCATAGCTGTTTATAAGCACCAAAGTGGATAGGGATGCAACATTGTTGATTCGAAAGGGTGGATATTAGTTTAATCTTCTCGATTTGTAAGTGGTAGCTAGTAGGTTATGCCCCGTACGATTGTCCCTTTATTAGATGTCGATCACACTTGAACACTTAATGGGAGAGTGTTTTGTCAGTGTGAGTTCTGAGACTGAGACATAAAATGAGTTAAGACTTTCCCATTCTGGAAAACCAGGAGGCCCTGTAATAGAGAAAGAACCATGTAAGGTATCTCTAGTGTATCTGGAAAGGGTGGAGAGATAATGATGAAATGTCAAATTCGGCTTTGAAGATCCTGTCTTCAGCCCCTTAATAAAAGAGGATAGGTCAGGAGGCTTCCTAATGACTTCTTTTAAGATGCCTTTTTTTTTTTTTTTTTAAGGCAGAAAGTGTATTGGAAAGATGTTCTTATTTTCCATCAATCTTTTTACTGTAGAAAGGGGAGATGTGAGACTCTGACAGAAGGGAAAGCTGTAGTTCTTAAAAATTAGAGTGATTTTATAGTAAAAATATGAACGTTAACAACTGGTTCCCTCTGTTTAGGGGGGATGCTTTTTAAACAGTTCAAGGGCAGATTGGTGTATTGCCATACCAAGTCCACTACAGTTGATGTTTGGTTATGATTTAATAAGGATTTTAAGTGGTTTTGAGGAAATGTCACATGAAATTTTGACGTAGTATGTATAATGCAAATTTTAAAAAACTAGCTTATTACCAAAAATTACATTTAAAAATCACAGAGAAAGTTTCAGGTACTTCACAGTTAGAAATTTATTTTCTTGGGGTTTTGTTTTGAGAAAGGTTTTATTTTACCTGTGGTAAAGGATCAGAAGTACCTTTATAGATTTCTGAAGTAACTGGTATCTAGAATACGTGAGACCTGTTAAAACTTTTTCTTATTTTCTTCTGAGTTTCTTCACATTCTTTTCATTTTGAATTATCCTTGTATTTTTGTTACATACTTCCGTGGGTTTGAAATGCTCACTGAAATTCATCCTCTCTTCAAAGTTCATCTTTTTTTATAGGAGATTTGCTTGTGGGGTGTCTGTGTTTTGAGAACCCTTACAGAATACCACATGTCCATAAGTGAGCTCAACTAGTTACTGAGAAATTTTATGTGGATGGGACTAGCAATTAAAGACCGATTCCACAAGCCACTCAGAAAAATCCTTCTCTACATTTTCTGCCATATTTCACTTTTCACACATTGGTGCACACCTGAAATGCCACTTGAGTTTATTTGTTCACCTTTGGTAATAATCAGCAGGCATCTTCCCTTTTCTAGCTGCCAGAAGCCAATTTTTTTGATGGGTTGGTAAATAATAATTTGCTTACCTCTCTGTTCCTGTTGTACATCCCTCCACCTCATATCTCTTCAAGAAATAATGACTGGTTTCTCAGCCCCTCAGCACCCCAAAAACACATGCACACCTGTGAATTGAATGTATTTTTCTCTCCTTCATACCTCTCAGTTTTTTTTCAGTTACATTTGTCAGAACTTTAATGTGATGATATGGTATGAAGCAGAGAGATCTGTTGATAAATGGGAACTCTGGGTTATATCCTTTAGGATATGACCTCAAAGATGCATTTATTTCTTCTCTTTATTAAAAGAGTTGGTAATTTCAAGAATCTTATTTCCAAACATATGACTATCTGAATTACAGATACTACTCTATCAGTGTTCTTATCAATTTTAACAGTTAACCAGTGCTGGGGTTTTCCTGTGTATATCCTCCTATTTTAAATGTGGCACTTCCCTCCCCGACCCTGTCTTTAAAATCTTCATTGCTTATCAAATGTGCATTTCTAATTTTTGCTATAGTCTTCCATTGGTTTCTAATTTAACATGCCAATTTCCAAGATGTAATCTTACACATTTGACTGTTTTGTCACTAGACCAACACACCTGGTGAAGGAATAAATCCATTAAGTAGAAATAATTTTGGGGTCTTTTTAAATTTGTTTTTTAATGGAAAGCCTTTGTAAAAGAGAGCACATTTTAAAGGTGTATGCTTGAAATTAAGTAACAGTTTTTCCAGTGGTATGTTTAAATTACTGAGATGAGTACTGTTGAGGAGATTGTACTAAAAAAAATCCCATTAAATATCTTTAATATGATTTTAAGTTGCCTTTAATTAAAATCTTCATACAGTTTTATTTGCAGTCATTCAGATGTAAACAAAATACTGGTGTGAGAGGTCTTGAGTAGTCATTAATAGGTTGACAAATTTCAGATCCTTAAATATATTTTTTTTAAAAGATGTTTGCCTTTTAAAAAGCCATTAAGATGTTAGTAAACACAATCTTATTTCTCTGAGAAAAGGAAGGAAAATGGAAGATAAAAAGATTCAGGTGGTTTAAGTTGATATATTAAACACTCTAGTAGATATTGGTTCTGTTACTTAATACAAGGATCTGTATTGTCTCATTTTGAGACCATTTAATTTAAAGAATCAGACCTTATATACTATTCATATCTTTAAAGGGGCTGATGGTTTTGTATGCCAAGTAAGAAAAGTCTTGAAGTTCTCAGTTAACATTGCCTATTGAGCTTATATTGTTAATTAGCATAACATTTTATATCATTCTAGCTTAATGGTCAGTTGTTGAGATTATTTAAGTTGATTTTGCATAAACTGGAGGATATATATATAATAGTGGTTGAAAACATGATTCGTAAAAAATGCATAGACATATCTACAGTAAATGTTACAAAAAATTTTTAAACTACCTATAGACTTAACAGACTCCTATTTGGTAAAAGGGGGAGGTGCAAAATATTACTGGCCCTTTTGGAAAAGGAATACAGCACAGATCGTTTTCCATAGATAACTGCCCAATGTGAACTCTGTAGGCCACATTCCAGGAACTCATGAATGGCTGCAATTGTGACCTGTCAACTGCAACCAAAAGACTGTTGAAAACCTGATTGTAAGGATCCTCTAGTGGCAGATATCTTTATATCTTAATAGTTTTATTTGTGTAGTTTGCTAATGACTGCTGATAAAAGAGTATAAATTGTGAGTGTTAAGTGGTGTGTCTTGGTATGTGCTATAAACACAGATTTTGTTTGTATAGTTGTATATATAGATATGTGTATGAGATATACATATAATTTTTTAATGAAGTTTTTTTTTTTTTTTTTACTTGACATTTAAGAGAATTAGTAAATGTGTATTGGGAGGCAAAACTGTCACTCTTATCTGTGTTTTAAAAACCTGTAAGTAACTTCCCAGAGCTCTGAAAAAACTTAACTGCATTTAGTCTTTAAAAGTGAAAGCTCCTTACTTGAATCTGTATTTCTTTGGGAGCTTATGGTTCCTTATCAATATTGAATTTTGCCTTGTGGCTTTGTAGTTGATGTTTAAATCACATACTAGATACCATCTTATGCCTAAGTACTCTTACTAAGGATTTTGTAATCAAAGTTTGATTGACATCATATGAGTGACATGTTATTTAGTATAAAAACTGATACTGATGCATTCATCAGAGTGCCTCACTGGTATGCTTTAGTCATAAAACCTGGCTCTAAGTCAAGGAAATTATGATACATTTCCAGAAAGGCCAGTGATCAAAAAGTGCCTGAAATTCTTAAAACCAGGAATTGTATCAGCAGGCATATGGCCTTTTTTATTCACAGTGACACAGTTGTTTAAAAGTTTCTGTGAACTAAATTGTATGGACTGAACATGGGTTAACTTTTTTAGAAAATACAAGGGCTTTTATGTGTGTGGATAAGATACATTGCCAAGTAACTAATTTATTAAGTCTTTTTCTTGGAAGCGATGGAGGGTATTTTGAATTATAGTGAGAAGTTTTTCTTTTTTTTTCAGTACTGGTGGTGGGGTATATGTTTTCTCCCTTATGAGAATAAATGTAAGACCAGTCTGTTCTTTGGGAATTTTGATAGCACTAATTTGGAAATAATAAAACATGATACTAGATTTATGGCCTGGTACTTGGTAATTCAGTCGGTAAAGAATCTGCCTGCAGTGCAGGAGACCCAGGTTCGATCCCTGGGTTGGGAAGATCCCCTGGAGAAGGAAATGGCAACCCACTCCAGTATCCTTGCCTGGAAAATCTCAAGACAGAGGAGCCTGGTGGGCTGCAGTCCATGGGGTCGCAAAGAGTCGGGCACGACTGAGTGACTAACACACTTAGTCTTTCTCAGCACCAGAAGAAGTTGGAGGGTGCTCTGGAGTCCTCTCTAGAGTCCTCTTGTAACAAAGAGCTGCCCCACCGATCAGATGGTAAAGAAACCAAAATGAATCTCTTCCCTGAGGAATGGTTTGATAGGGGAGTATAAAAGAATCTTGACTTTTTTTTCCCTAAAATGGTAGAAGCTGAGGGATTTAGGGAGTAGGAAGTAATAGCAGATAACCAAGACAGAAGTAAATATAGTGAAATAATATGAAATATGGTCTCGAAAGGAATAGGAACCATACCATGTTACTAGTAAGGAACAGTGGTCTAATTTCTTCTTTTAATAATTCTTTTAGACCAGTATGTATTTCCTTTTCCAAAAAGATACTGTTTATTTCTTAATTGAATTACTCTCTAAATGGAAGAGAGGCTTTACAAAAACAGGTATAACTGGTTAAATGTAGCCTGAATAATAATGTTCTAAGGAATCTTTTTATTAGTGGGAAGAGCAGATTTTTAATAAGAAGTCTTAATTGTTGACAGTGTTGAAGGGATATGTGTAGCAAAATTTCTGAATTGTAATAAATCCCTTTTTTCTTTATACTAAATCAGTAGTCTTGTGATTTGAAGCTGTTATTTTAAATCATGTAATACAAATTACTGCCTCCACAGAGAATATGCGTTCCTGAATCATTTGTATAATTAATTAGGTCTTTACCAGAATAATTCTTGAACACACCAGATTATTCAATATTTGTTATATTCTTAATCTGGTTTTGCTTAGGGTAAAAATTGGGACTCCTGTGTAAAGATTTAGGAACAGTAATTTGTATCATTCTTATACATCATTTCGTGATTTTTCATAATATTTTAATGTATACTCTTCAGATTTGACTGGTAACATTAAGGTATATTGATTATCTGCTCTACCTCTAAAAAGTATGTGATTGGTTCTATTTTTAAATCAGGTGAATTAAATTTCATCTATGCTACTTTGGACTGCTTACCACTCAAAGCCTCAAGTCAGGTTAAAGTTTTTAGTTTTATGTCTTTGTACTCAAGCTACCTTTTGTTAAAAAAGAATGAACTCATATTCTTTAAGTTGTACATTTATATATGATGGTTATGTGAAAATTTTGTAGATCATTGAGTTAATAATGTTCACCATGGACATAGACAATTAGTAAAAGTCCTGATAATTTATACTCATCATAGTAGGCAAGACAAATAAGTGAAGTCTAAATGTTAAGTTACTTAAAGCCTCCTTTCCCATAAACTCTTACTAAAATCTGATTAAAGAATATAGATATCTAGAAGAGAAACAATGATTAATTTGTCAATATTATAAATAATGCTAGTGTGTTTTAAATGTTATCGGTAAAGATTTAGGCTATCCATCTTCATTGTTACACAAGTAAATTGTTTAATATGTGTATGAAGGATACTCAAAGTTTAAGGCTGACTGGTTTCTAAAATAGAATTAGAATTCAGTTTTAATAATTGGTATTATAAGTAAACCAAAACAAATCCATGTAATATGGTCTACCTAGCTTTTGAAAACAAAGGAGAGGGGGCTCTTGATCAAATAATCTATAGTGTGTTTAGTTATGTACCATATGGCATATCATGAGTGACCATTAAAGATGATGGAATCAAGAGTCTTCGGTTTTGATCCAAAAATGTAATTGCATGACATGGATATAATTAGAGAAAAGGAGACATTGGTTCAGGCCAGAAAAATTCATGATATAATAAGTGGTTCAGAAACTTGTGTTCTAATCCTGGCTTTTCCACCGTTTAGCTGATTTATTTGATCAAGTCATTTAATTTTCTTGGTTTTCCTCATTGGTAAAATTAAAGTTTGAGCCTTTGGTCAGACTTTAAGATTACCTAAGTCCATACATGAGAGAGCTGCCAACTTAAACCTTCCTCTTGGTAAAACCCCTTTCCTGCCCTTAGACTAATGTGTGACCCAAAAAATGAAGTTTACAAATACTCTGTAAGCAAGTTGAATGCCCAGGAAAAACATTTGTAATATGTCAGTCATTCAGCTTTCTCTGCGTTCTCTGAGTAGTACAAACTGAGATACAGAAATAAGACTTATCTTCTCCTTTAAGATCTCGGGATTTATGGAAACAGTTACCAATTGTATACTTCATTGTAGGCTGTGATGGAATATTTAAGTTATTAATGTGAACAATTTAGGACATCAAGTCAGATTTGTGTAGGGAGGGAATAGTTAGACTGATTTCTCTTTAAATTATTTTCTGCATAGGTAATATATTTATACAGGTTAAAATTCAAAATATGCAAGTATAAGTTGAAAGCCTTTCTGCCACCTCTGTTCTTCTACCCAATTTCTGTCCTCAGAAGCAACCCATTATTACTTTTGCATTCTATGGAAGCTAACTCTTTGAACTGAATCTTAAGAGTCACTCAGATTGGGTCACTGATGAAAGAAGCAGATGATTTTCTAAGTAGGAGGGCAGTTTTGTGTTACAGTGTGGAAGAGTAAGACTGTCAGATGTGGAACATGATGTGATTAATTTGACAGTAACCAGAGTGTTTAAAGGCTTAAATGTCACAGAAAGAAATTGAGATTTTTACCATTTAAGTTTGTGATTGCTGTTCTTGAAGTTTCTTGAAGCTTTTATTGTTTAAGTAGTATGTATCTTGGAACCATTTCAATACCCTTTTATAGTGATTATTGTATTTTTAATTAAAATCTTGTGATAAAGTTGTATATAAGGAAATCCTGGGGGAGATCTGAATCCCAGAGCTACTCCAATAGAATGGACTAAATAACTTGGTATATACCTGGCTCCAGGTTCATGCATTCTGCTTGCCTTAAGTATTCTGTTTGCCCCAGTAGTACCTTAATAATGGTAAACTATTTGGTATATGTTAATATACTCTACCAAAAGTTGATTTTTATATAACATATTTAGAAATCATAACCCTGTATTAAACACAGACCAGGCTAAATTGTTTTAGAGCCTATGTATACATAATCTCATTTCATCTTTTCAGCGATTGTAGTGACTGTTTTTCTCCCTGTGTTTATGGATTAAGGAAACTGAGGATTTGAGTCACATAGCTGTTAAGTCAAACAAGGCATAGGGTCAGATTCAGGCTTTCTGACTCCATAGCCAGCTCTTCGATATTCCCAGGGTTAATTTGATTACTTTCCTGGCTATGAGATAGGATAAAGGAAAAGCATCTGGAGACACTGATCTATTGTGTTGTAACCTTTTACCTAAAGAATGTTTTTTAAATCATTTAAAGTTTGTAGATGATAATGTTGGAGAGATGGCCCTTGTTCCTTTGCTTACTGTGTTTCCCTGGTTTCTATTTAGAGATTTCTAAAGTTGAGGTACATATGTTTTTTCTTGCTATTATAGTTGGCAACCCTACAGAGATAGTATCTTAGTTTAGCAGGTAGACATATGTCACATTTAACTTACTTTCTCAGGTATTACATTCATGTACTTGATAATTATCATGACAGACTACTCAGTATATAAACTCAGAGAATGTTTATTGTCTGTTGGTTTTGAAATTTTTTTTACAAATAGGAAAACAATGTTTTCCTGTAGCAGGCTGAAATAAATTGAGAGTAAGCCACACCTCAGTCTTTGAAGAAGTGCTTCTTTAGCTTTATATTTAAATTAGTATCTTATATTTATATATAAATACTTTATATTTAGTTTACATTGACATCAAATATGTTAGAAAAGTGGTTTCAATTTCTTGAGCAGAAGAGCATTTGTGTCCAAATCTCCAAAAAATTCAGTATTTCTAAAAAATTTTTAGTATCAGTTGCTTCTTGATGCCTTCAAATATCATAGACTATAAACTTGAAATGCTCCCCACTAACAGTGTTTTTCTTGGACTCTTGATTTCCTCAATTTTACGCCATTCCAAAACAAAAGTCTTTGATCTGACCCTTCAGTATTACAAATGGCCCTTTTGAAATTCGCCATCAACTAGGTTTCGTAGACTTGACTCCTTTAATCTGTGCCTGCTAATCAGTGTTTTGAGATTAATTGTTGCTGTTCGCTAAAAACCTCTCCATGTTTGGATAACATCCCAGCTTAAGTATTCCAGAAACCAAAAATTTCATATTTTTAAGACTATCTAAATGTTTATCCCTGGAATCTCAACTATTTAAAAAATTTTATACTGCTTAGATTGTATAACTCCATATGGCTTATTTATTTTGAATATATATGTAAAAAGGAATTGTTAACTGCCAGCTCTTGCAACCTAAATGTTTTTGTTGACATGTTTTAAAGACTTCTAAGTACATTTATAGTATTGCATTTCACAGATTTTTTTTCTTTCTTGCCCCCAGGATACACATCTAACTGCAGATACATTCTTTTACACTTCTGCCTTTGACTTATGAGAAACATTTCATTATTAGTATCTGTGCTAAAATGCTGGAATTTCATAACTAAAGTCTTGTGACTTTATTTAAAACTAATTTATTTGCATTTGGATTTAATTTAAATTAAATGTATACGTTTATATTTTTCCAAAATTGGGATCTAATGATCTTTTAAAGTACATCACCCTTAAAAATATATTGTAAATGTTCTTTAATGAATTTTTAATTCCAGACTTACAAGGTAACTTTTAACTTTATTCTTTGTTATTTTCTTGTATTCACTACCTTCCTCTTTGTGTCACTTTGTTTATTAAACCCAAGGTCTCCAAACAGACCTGTGTGAATAGCAAATTTGTTCCCATATGATCTTGGGTGAGACTACTAAAGAAAGCCAAATTGAGTTTTCAGTTGGTTTAGTTGGCTTTCATTTAATTTGGCAGACAGATTTTCTAAATACAATGGAAAAAAAAAAAGAGCCATGGTAAATACATCTAGAGAGGGTACAAGTTATTAAACAATAGCAACCTCTTAATTCTTTCTTGATATTAGTCAGTCTAGTCAGTGCCTTCAATTGCCTTGGACTTAGTCAAGAGAAAAGTGCAGAAATAGTATAAAGAATAGAAAGGAGTTAAAGTAGGGAAAGCGAAAAGAACACATACTGAAGACTCCTAATTAATCATGCTGGCATCTAGTGTCTATCTGCCTTTCTTAGTTTGGGATCATCTAAAAGGTTCCTTCTGGTTAAAATTTAAAATGCTCTTTTTTTTTTTAATTCAGTAGATAATGTATCTTAACTTGAATTTTGTAATCATGGAATTCTATTGAATGTTTTATTTGATGATCAACGATACTTAATACTTGGTTGTTATTCCAGTAGAACTTGGAAATAGTTTTTCTTATTGTACTAATAATACTTCAGACTCTCTTAAGGCACTAGTTAGGATCTCAGAATTTCCCTGTTGTATCTGAAGTTCATTTTGATGATAAAGATAATAGCTGTCACTTACTGAGCATTGACAGAATGCCAGGAACTTTATATATAGTCTCAGATCTTGAACCACCCTGCAAGGCTAACTGGTAATATCACCATTTAACTGATAAAGAGACAGACCTAGAAAGGTTAAAAATTAACTCTGCTGTATGCTTAGCATAGCAGTTTGAGTATAAATTCTGGGACCAGATTGCCACTTAACTAGCTTTGTGACATTCGGCAGGTTCTCTCTGATCCAGTTCCGATGTCCATGAAATGGGAATAAAAATAGCACCTACCTCTTAAGACTATTGTAGTATTGAGCTAATAAATGTAAAGCACTTAGAGTCTGGTATGCAATCAGCACTTAGCTTGCTGCTATGACTTTGCTACAGCACGCATCAGGAATTATGGAAGTGGCATGGCAGGTGTGCAGGTTGGAAGCTGGGGGGCTGGAAATACGCTGGGGGGGTGGGGGGCAGAGAGACTGGCAGTCGCCTGAGAACAACTTCTGAGATGTGAAGTGAAACAAGCATGCTGGGAGCTTGTCCTGTCAAGATTCTGTAGGATAGCCCTAGGGAATATTTCTCCAGGGAATCAGTAGAACTGGATGGTGATAAAGGCGTATAAGCTCTTACCCGTTAAGGGGACACTGTACAAATGCAAGAAATTAGAAAGCTCCCCTCTAGTTGCAGCACCATTTTTTGTCTTAACCCAGGGAAACCATACATAAATGGACTCTGAAGGTGGAAGTTATGCAGAGTTCAACCAAGAAAAGGACTCGGTCACCATCAAATCCTATCAAGTCGGTCCTGTGAAAAATTTTTATATTATGAAGGTTTAATTTATCTTATGTGAACACTATACCTGAGAACAGCTTTGTTAAACTGTTGACATGTGTAGGGATTTATAAAGGCATCTGATAAAAAATAGTTGCTGACTAAGCTATGACTTGATCATGCTCATAGGCATATAAACACACACACAACTGGATGCTAGTTAGTATTTAATTTTATCTGTATTGCCCCATTCTTTTCCTGCATTGTTGTTGGGGTCTGCTGGATTTTTGTCCAGCTTTTAAATTTCTTTTGAAATGTTTTTAATCAAGCTAATGTGGGTTTTTTTTTTTTTTAATTAAAGTGGTTGCACTGTGCTAGAAATCTAAAATATTCCTTCTTTTTTTGAAAAGTAGTGATTTTACTGTTCTTTCTCAACTTCATTTCCATTTGATTCTTGGGTCTCACAGGAATCCTTCAACTGCTTTCTACCAAGCGTTCCATTTGAACACGGTTCAGGAATCAAAGAACCTCTGGGATAGGTATGAATACTTGCATATGAAATGCATACATGCAACAGTGTATGCATGAATTGCTTTGCACAGTTTCTCTTTGTTAAAACTGATCTTTATTATGTTGGGTGGGAAATCACATGGTATCTAGCATGAGATAAAGCAGCAAAATAAACCAAAAGGACAATATGTATTTTAAATAGAATATAAACATACTTTCTTTGCACTTTAAAGTAAATTTTTGAAGGGCTTACTCTATTGGATTTTATTACATGAAATATCCCCTTACCCATGTGTGTTTAATATAAAAATATGTTCTATTAAAAAAAACCTACAGTTAACTTTATGCTGTTTTATATCATTTCTCTCTAAAAAGCCTCAGTGACTCAAAGCAGAATGTTATTTCGTGCTAAGAAATTGGGGAAGGGAAAAGACTAAGGTATCAAAGTAGCAATCGTTTAATTCTTGGCAAGAAAGTTTAACCTTAAGCTTATTTGCTAGAATTCACTATATCTGATTACAGTTTTATAAACCCCTAAAATAGTTTTTCTCACAGAAATGATGTATAAATTTTTTTTGTAACTTTTTAAAGTGTAGACTGAAGTCTTGGATTTCACATATGGCAAAAGATACTTTGGTTTATCTTTCTGCTTAATACACATTTTAGATAGTATATGCTCTGTTCACTTATTTTGCTGAATATTTGTTAGCACTCCATCAATCTGTGTCTTAATTAACAGAAGTTGAGTGCAAACAATGTTTTTAAAATTCACACAAAGCTTTGTTAGATTCTTTTAACTCTGCCTGGCAGCGCATTTGTGTCCTTTGGCATAGTTTGGATAACACTCATGGACTGAACTCCCATCTCTCATTAGAATAAAGTATTGCTGCGTGCATGTACATGTCATGCTAAGACATGATCTGTAGCAGTCTTTTAATTCTTAGGCTTGATTTACTGTATCTCAGGATATTTTCTAACAAACTATCTTTTTGATAATGTGTTCCTTACTTAACTGGAAATGTTTTAAAATGGTTGCTTATAGAACAAGAAGTTTATAGTGTATAGTGCTGTATTTATAGATTCAATTTTAGATTGTACAGCTATAGCAATATCAAGACATAAATGTAAATTGTGGCATGAAACAGCATGAAGTTTTAATCATTCAGATGGCTTACCAGTGTAGCCAGGGTGAGTACTTTAGAAAGGAAAAATCACACTGTTCTTAGAAATGTTATAAAATGTTTTTTAGATATATGATAATTTATTTGAAATAGCTAACTTTCATGAGCTACCATGATAGCAATATGAATAATACCTATCATTTTCATCAAAATAATGTAGAAAGGTTTGAACTTTACTTTTTATAATTTGGATCTAATTAAAAGATTTCTTTTCATTATAAAGCAGCCATACAAGTTGCCTCCTCATCATCTGTTACCACTAAATACATCTGTTTTCTTTTTTAGATCCTAGAAATATTTAAGGTATCAGAAGTGAGGCAAGTTGCTATATCTATAGTTTCTCATGGGTTGAAAATATTTTCTCTTCTCCTTGGAGCCTCTTTTGTCCAGAGCCAAAGAGGTGTAATGGATACTTGGATAGTTGTCTATAGTGTATTAGTGCCAAAATATAATCAGAACTTTTATTCTAGATCAGCCATTCTTCACTGTAAATTGACATGTTGTTACTAAGATGATAAACTCAACCCCGTGGAAACTGACTAGTTGTTTCCTTTTAGCTTTTCATCTAGTTTAATTTTCAGTTGAGAAGAGGAGTAGTGGCTGGCTTTGTTAGTTCTAAGCATCTACAGCTTCAATTGGCAGATATCTATAAACTTTTTAGTAGTTTAATACCTGGTAAAGTATTGTGGGACTGTTTATTCTTTTTCTTTTTTTTCTTTTTTTTTTTGATAGAAAAATGGATTTTTTTTTTTCTGACAGAAAGAGAAAGTTATGGTCGCTTAGTCTTGTTAGACTCTTTGCAGCCCCATGGTTTTTACAGTCCATGGAGTTATCTAGGGCAGGATACTGGAGGGGGTAACTTTTCCATTCTCCAGGGGATTTTTCTGACTCTCCTGTTTATTCTTTTTCATTGCAGACAGAGGTTGAAGATTAATGTGTGTTAAGCTTTGAAAAATATCTCACCTTATTGCCTTGTTCATTTTTGACTATTATAAATTTAAGCTTTTTAAAGTATTACTAATTTGGCGAGTCAGTATTTTTTAAGGATGATATTATTAAATAGAATCCATTAAAGGATTTAAGGGGCTATAAATTCCTTACAACATTTACTCACTAAGAGGTATAAATTTGTCTATCAGTGTGGATATATATGGTATTTCAGGCTCCCGTTTATGAAATCTTGGAAATCATTTTCGGCAGGGGCAGCTTTTAAGCCCTGTGCCAATTTTTATTAAACCTGCCCTAGATATCTGAAGATCCTTGGGTTTGGAAGACTGGGATCTTTTTTTCCTAGAATTCTTTTAGCAGACTATCTTTCATCAAAATATAGGTAACTGATATATCTTTCTCACATTGATTTAGAGCTATCTAATGGCCTTTTTGTTTTCTCTACTATTTAAATTAGAATTAGCAAGCTGAGAGACTTTGTGTCAGTCTGCCTCTGCCTATATTTAGATAGTTCCTCTTTCTGTTGATATCCAGTGCTTTATTCAGTTATACTAAAGTCAAAGCTCCTGTCAAGCCTTCCTTTCCCTTTTCCTGTTGGTGCCATCATTTTCTGTCTTCCCCATTTGTCATTTGCAGAGTCCTCAGGGAATCAGTCAGCTGAAACCATCACCAAATAAAGAGCAGTAGATTCTAGTAGCTAAAATAATACAACTTTTTCTGAGGAAACCCAAATTAATTGCATTGACTGTTTTATTAAAATGAATAATGTAGCTTCCAGGTTTCACTTTTTAAGCCCTGTGCCAGTGTTTAGTGATAGCCTAGCCCTTTGGCATTTCAGAAGAGTAACTTGAGAATTTGACTTCCTATTTTTCTTCTTTAAAAAACCAACTTTCCAAACTTAATTATTGGCATTGCTTTGTTGCATCACAGAATTAGTTTAGAAAGTTATCCTGATAAATCACTAAGGGATAGGCTCTCATTGGGAGTTCTTTGTGTTCATAAGCTAAGGGTAAGAATTTATAGCAAACAACTTTTACCCTGTTGTAAATATCGGGTCAGGAAGATAGAGTACTAAAGGGAAGAGATTTTACCTCAGGTAGACTAAAGAAAAAAATCAGGTAGCTTGTAAGGATTTATCCTTATTGATAAACACTTAGAAATGTTTCTGCCTTAATGAAGAAAATACTTAAAATGTAGTTAAACAATTAGAGTAACAGTGGCTAGATACACCATCCGCTTGCGTCTTTTTGTCCTTCCTTATGACAGCACCAAAATTTAAAAGAGAAATGAATAAAGAAAGTAGTACATATGAATTATTAGCTGAAAGTGAGTAAGTCTTTGGGTCTTTTACTCGGTTACTTGACTTCATTAAGTCTTTATAGTGATGATTTACTTTTCTCTATTTATATCTGGTTTCTAAATTGTTGCATTAAAATGTTCTTATTAAGTAACATCAAGTATTTTGTGTTAGGAGTATCCCAAGTGGCTCAGTGGTAAAGAATCTGCCTGCCGAAGTAGGAGATACAGGTTTGATCGCTGGGTTGGAAGATTCCCTGGAGAAGGAAATGGCAACCACTCCAGTATTCTTGCCTGGGAAATCCCATGGACAGAAGGGCCTGGCGGGCTGCAGTTCATGGGTTGGCAAAAGAGTCTAATATAACTTAGCAACGAAACAACAACAACAAAAAATTTTGTGTTAGAAAAGGTGTCCAACATTTCCTATGGTTATGAGATTCCACTTTTGAAGTTAAGAGTAAATCAGAACTAAACCATGAGACAATTTGTTCTGTCCTCCTCCAGGAAGCTTGGATACATCATTAACACCCACTTATTAACGCAAATGGAAAAAAATCAAGTTTCAAAGAATTAACCATGGTGGGCTACTTGTTAGAGATTGTAACTGGTTAGTGTGCTCTCTTGATAATTACACTGTAAGTACTTTGAGGATATGAACCCAAACTGTTGTGTAACCATATCCGATACATTTCTTAATAATTTGTACCTTAAGTACTTACATAATTTATTATCTGATTGTATTTTGACCAATTCCAATTAAGGGTATCTAGTAGAGGATAATCAAGAGATGCTAAAAATTAGAGAAAGTTTTTAATAGCCTGTCATCTTTTTCCCATGTGGCACTAGTGGTAAAGAACACACCTGCCAGTGCAGGAGACATAAGAGACGTAAGAGTTCAGTCCTTGGGTCGAGAAGATCGTGGAGGAGGGAATGGCAGCCCACTCCAGTATTGCCTGGAGTATCCCATGGACAGAGGAACGTGGCAGGCTGTAGTCCATGGGGTCACAAAGAGTTGGACATGACCTAAAGTGACTTAGCACGTCACCTTTTTTAGGACTGGATCTCAGAGTTAGATGAAAACCTAAGAACATGCTTATAAAATGTTCAAATGACATTAAAGCAGGAAGTCATAGCTATTATTGGATGATAGCATTTGTGAATTTAACTGTCTAAAGTATGTGCAGAAATTCAGAAAGTAAAAGAACATGTATGTAAATTCAGGAAGGTTGAAACTTAGCTGAATAGGTAGAGTAAAAAGTATCTAGATACACTAGTTGGCTGCGTTTTATAGTTACTGCTTAGCAGATCACAGGCCTGCCACAAAAGCTAATGTAATGTGAGGCAATATTTATATAACTAGAATAAATAGGAAAAGATGGTGACAGTCCTCCTGTACTTCATTTCTGTAGGCTGGTTCCTCTAAATACAAAGCTAACTAGAAAATCTAATTTATATTCCACCTGGACAGCCAGGTGGGTATTTCAGTAGGAAGACTTGAGCTTATTTTCTGAAAGAAAATGGGTCCTCTGGGAAATAGCCCTGCCATCACTAGAAATAATAAAGCAGTCTTCCTGGCTGTTAGGAATGTTTGAGGTTAAGAGCCAGTTACTTTTAAAATCCCTACTGTGCAGAGTATTATTGCGCCGCTTAGTTCTAAAGAAAGAAAAGAGGTAAGAAAAGTTTTGAAGTTGATCTGCTTCGTTCTGTTTTGTCTTTGTTGCCCATTAGTTTTAGAAAACCTCACAGAGCTGTGTATTTATTTAAGGAATGGAGGCTTAACAGACCTTTGGAAGGTTAATGGAAGGTTAATAAAATTCTTTCCCTATTAGGACAGATTTCCCATGTCAGAGGCAATTAAGTTGTGGCCACAAATTGGGAAACCAGTGATTGGGTAGAATTCAGTTGTGCGGGCATGCTCAGTTGCTTCCTTCAGTCGTGTCTGGCTCTTTGTGACCCTATGGACTATACAGCCTGCCAGGCTCCTCCAGGCAAGAATACTGGGGCAAGTTGCCATTTCCTTCTCAAGGGGATCTTCCTGACCTAGGGATCAAACCCTGGGTAGATCCTGCATTGAAGGGAAATCCGTTACCATTGAGTTACCTGGGAAGCCCCAGGTTTTGGTCATGCAGAGTTAAAGGACTGAGAAGGTACATTGTGGTTAGAGGAAATACTGTGAACCACTGTGGAAGTATATGGTAAGGATGGTTAAATTTGATTGGTGCGTAAAACATTTGAAGATGACAGAGAAAAGATGGTAGATTCGTTAGAGATCAAAGATATTAGGAAGGTGATGAAGGTCTGAATTAGGCAATAGAGATGAACAAAGGGGTTTCCTAGGTGGCGCTAGCAATAAAGAGCCTGCCTGCCAATGCCAGAGATATTAGAAACATAGATTTGATCCCTGGGTTGGGAAGATTCCCTGGAGAAGGTAATGGTAATCCACTCCAGTATTTTTGCCTGGAGAATCCCATGGACAGAGGAGCCTGGTGGGCTACAGTCCATAGGGCTGCAAAGAGACAAGGCTGAAGTAACTTGGTGCGCTCGCACTTACGCAAGGAAAGGCTGATGAGAGAATGTATATCAGAAGGTTAGGATTAAAGAATTCTGCTGCTGATTAGGTATGACAGGGAAACAGTCAAATTTGACTTTGCCAGACCTAACTGAAGGAGTAGTGGTACCATTACTAGTAATAGTGAAATTATTGGTTTGGGAAGAGGAAAATAGTAATGAGATTTTGCTTTGAGTTGAAGAGCCAGTGGAAGGTCAAGGTGGAAATATTCAGGGTGCAGCTCTAGCTGCAAACCTGCAGATTGGTGGAGAAGTTAAGGCTAGAAGAGATTGAAGGATCTTTTATTTATTTGTTTCTTAGTGTATATTATTATTTTATTCTAGAATTCAGGCTTTAGGAAAGGCTCATGTTTTCTAGGAGCAGAGTAGTGGAAAAGGGAGCAGGCCAGGAGGACAGGCCTTGGGCAACACTATCTACATTTAGAGAATGAGGGAAACTTTGAAGAAGATAAGTGGTCTTAGAGACTAAAAGATTCTAAGAATATTAATTTTTACCCAAAAAGAAGGGAAAATGTTTGAATCTCTATTTTGAAAAAATTTCAAGTTTACAGGAAAATTACAAGAATAATACTATTGACCCTTAATGCAGGGATAAGGGGGTAACCAACCTTCTATGCATGAAAATTCCTGTGTAACATAGTCAGCTCTCCATAGCCACAGAGTTCCTCCATATTTGTGGTTTTGTATACATGGATTCAGCCAACCTTAGACTGTAGTGCTGTAGTATGACTATTGGAAAAATCCACATATTAAGTGAACCCACACAGTTCAAATCCATATTGTTCAAGAGTCAGCTGTACAAAAGCATTTCAGTAATCTTAACAGATTTGACATTTGTTAGCATTTAGTCACACTTGCTTTATCACCCTAACATACTGTTTAGGAACCATTTAAGAGTAACTTGCAGATATCATGTTCATTAATCCCCAGATACTTTAGCATATATTTCCTACTATGTAAAAATAGTACAGCTACCAAATTCAGATTTGTTAGACTTACCTAATATGTAACATACAGTTCATGTACACATTCTGTTGGTTGTCCCAGTAATGTCCTTCATGACCATTTTTTACCTGATCAAAGAGCCTAAAAAGATCACAGATTACATTTAATTATGAAACATTTGTCTTATTCCTGCTGTCTTATATAAATGAATATTGTATCCGTCTTTAAGATCGTTTAAATAGTCACTAAAAAAGGAAGTGCCAGAGTTCTGCTTGAATAACAGGGAAAAATGCATCTGCCTTTTTACAGATGCATGTCTTTTTACAGTCTATGTTACAGGGGTTGGGAAGGAGAGAGATGAAAGGGTGTGCTGACTAGAATCCAGCTAAAACAACTGCTGGGAGTGGAGAAGTTTTTAAGAAGAATCATATTTCTTAAAGTTTAGTAAGGAGCAACAAAGGAAGGAGAACATGCAGATATTAATGAGGGTGTATCCCTTACAAGAGAAATTGAGGTATATTCATATACCAGTTTTTCTGTACTATGGTTTTTATACATTAAGCTGGGATTTTAATTATCTTAAGTAGAGAAAAATAGTATAATTTGAAGACATTCTTATTCACCACTTAGGTTTACAAAATATGTGATTGCTGTCCTTTATAGTCTGTTTTATCCTCCTAGTTTTATTGTGATAGTTGCTTAAGGTGGATTGTTTGCTGCTAGATTTTTAACCATAGATCTGTGTATCTCATTGTCTGAAGTCATGTTTCAGTGGATCCTAAGCATTTGTTCTCCTGTCAGCTTTTCTGTGACTAACAGAAATGGGGACACCTGACATGCTGATACTATTTTCAGCACGTGACTGGACTTCAGAATTGGTGATGAGAAATTATTAACTGCTCATCGATTATGATATGCTTCTTTGTGCATGTGCTTACTGCCTTCCTCTTTAGTTAATAAATTTTCTCCATATACATCACCACAACCTACCTACTCTGAAAGATTATGATAGTTATTTTTAGGATGAAACTTGAAAAGCAGTTTTAAAACGTGGAAATAGTTGGTAAGGTCTCTTTATTTATTGTTGATATTAATTGTTTAACTTTTCACTGAATAGATTTTAAGTAAATCAAACTCTTGAACAGAACAATGTGTGTGTAATTTGCTAAACCCATCTCTTTTTTTTTCCTACAGAATCTAGAACTCTGTAGCAAAGCTTTTTAAGAAAAGACTCTTACTGAGTTTGTTCAGATGACAAGGAAATTCAAATATAGCCTGAAATTGTTGAACCAGATCAAACATACAACATCTGTTTGGAGGTTTTTTTCCATTCTAGTTCCTAACAGTTTAAAAATATGAATTCATACCTCTTCTATGTACTGAAACCTGCAGATAGTTCTGGCAACCTATTGAGAAGAAAGAAATATTAAGTGGAATTACTTTAATATTTTTATTTTCAGCAAGATTTGGGTTGGTAGGTAGTTAGACAAAAGAAATGACTGATTCCATTGCAACTGACATTCTTTGTGTGTGTGCATGTAATTGACTAATATTCTGAATCATGCAGATCAGGAAATGTGTTAGATTTTTGTGATTGCCATAGATCATTTATATGCATTTGCTTACTAGAAATTAGCTTCTATGTTTAGGTTTCACTTGACGACTTCTAAAATATTTTCCACATTTGACAAGTAAATTTAGATAGACGGTAATAATTTAGAATATGTATTCATTGATAAATACCCTCAAATAGCATTTTTATGCTGTTTCCTGGTTATTGTCAAAGTGTAAAGATTTTGGTTATAAATAGAAAAAGATATGGAGGGTCCGCATGGTATTTTTTTCAGTTTTTAATTTAATGGTGATATTTGGCATGGAAAAGTGGTGGTGTAACCTATATCCTGGAAGCCAAAAACATCTTTCTACATGTCTACTTGGTGGTAATATCAAGATAAAGAAGTATTCTCCTTCTAGCCCTGTGCACTATTAGGAGGAGAACAAGAAGGGAAAAACAGTTGTTGTGTCTGACTAATCCCACTCCTGTTCACAGTGTCTATTAACCATTAATCTTCAGAAAATTTCTGTATTTACAGCAACTGTTTCTTAGATATTACTAACCTGGTCCAGAAAATGTTGCTAAATACATATTTGGAATGGTCATAACATAGTTTGTTTCACAACATTAGATGTTAACTCTTAAACATAACATGATGATACTTAAAATTTTAAGAACAGTTCTGTTTGCTTTATGTTAACTGTTCTTGGGCTTCCCTGGTGGCTCAGAGGTTAAAGCGTTTGCCTGCAAGGTGGGAGACCTGGGTTCAGTCCCTGGGTCGGGAAGATCCCCTGGAGAAGGAAATGGCAACCCACTCCAGTATTCTTGCCTGGAGAATCCCATGGATGGAGGAGCCTGGTAGGTTACAGTCCACGGGGTTGCAAAGAGTCGGACACAACTGAGCGACTTCACTTTCACTTTAACTGTTCTTAACAAAGCTCAAAGTCAAATATGCAGCTTTCTGTTAACAAAGCCTGCAGCATGTTACTGCGTATATTTGCGTAATACAATGCTGGCTTCCTCTTACTTTGTTTTTCCATTTTTATCTTCTCCCACCCCCAATTTCAATTTTTTGGGTTTTTTTTTTTTTCGGTATCCCGTATAAACTTTTTTTTGAAAGAGAAGTATAAATCATTGTGAGTAAACATGATCGATCTATCTATAACTATCTTGTTAAAGCTCTTTTTCCAAAGCTATATTGTGAGTAAACATGATCGATCTATCTATAACTATCTTGTTAAAGCTCTTTTTCCAAAGCTATATTATTTTATATGTTAATGTCTTGAAACACTGTCTTTCCAGTATTCTTATTCTACTAGGTACATTTGGACTGATTTTTTTTCCATAAGTTTATCTTTGATATTTCTAGCCTGGTTTCTCTTAGACATATGAAAGTCCTTATGTAATTATCAGGGGCATGAGAGGTTGGTCCATATCCCCCCTTTCTCCATTAAAAAATAAGCATTTCTGACCTTTTATAGAGAAGCAAGCATTGATTTTTATAATGTGTAGGAAATCTCAGAACAGTGTAGTGAACTTTTTAAAGAATTGTTGTTTATACTTTGAAAGTGAAATTTTGTACCAAAAGAAGCTAAGCACATGCATTCAAATAGCAAGTTCCTTTAGGAACTCATTAGGTTTGTCTGATTTCACTTACAAGTTTTCAGATGACGACTTGGAAATTGCAAATGGTCTACCTCTTTGCCCCATGCCACTCTTTTATTTTGTTAATAGAAGTTTGCCATAAAGTTAGCTAAATGATGGTAAACTTTAGCCTGGTTCTTGCTGGGCTAAAAGAACATTTAATAGCTCATTCTCAGTTCAGTAGAAATTTTTTCCTCAAAAATTAAAGAATGAAATGATAACTATAGGAAATACTCAAGATTTGTTTTTTATAGCAGTCTTGCCAGAGATTCAAGATTATGAATAACTTCTAAATAACATTCATTTTTAGGAGAATTCTAAGTTAAATTTTAAAGGATATCTAAATTAATCTTAACTTTTAATGTACAAGCACTTCATTTACTCAATTTTATTTCAAATTTTTAATAAGAATTTCCTACATGTTAGAATTTAGTGATTGAAACTCTTCAGTTGTGAGCCTTGTTCTTGGTAGGAACTAATTTTGAGAATACATGCTTAAGTGTCACAGTACAAATAATTAAATCTGCTTTATATGGCTGGTTTAATTCTATCTTTCAGAGATTTTTTTTCCAGGCATTTATTATGACAGTGCTTTTTGTTGGTAGGTCCTTTACTAAAAGACCGAGTAGTCTGCCATTTAAATGACCAGTTCATCAAAGTCTTACAGACAAGCAGCTTACCAGCATTACTGATTATATAGTTCAAGAAGCATTTACTTATGGCTGTGTATTGTATCTTCTCATGGGACTTGTCCCTCAAAAAAGTAAATCATTAAAATAACTTCTTATGGTAGTATTTTGGTTGATAGGAGATGAGAGTTGTGTAAAAACATTCTAAAAGCATTTCGATAGTAATGTTGATGAAATGACCACAACCTTCAACTATTGTTTATCCTAATAAATAAGGATTTTTGCCTTCACCAGGTGATTACATTGTAAGGCTGTCCTTTGAAAATAAAATCTTTGATTTTGTTGAAGTCAAATGTGTTGTCAGGTTACATTTGGAAAGATTTTATTTGTAAATTGAAAAAATTCAAGTAGACCTTCAGATTACATAGAAGACTTTTAAATGACCATGTGTATTTATAACAGCATAATTCCAGCCCCCTATATTTGGGTCAAAATCTCTGGAGATGGCTGCAGAGTTTCCTTTACAATGCTGTCTTTGAGTCTTTTATAACTTTGCACATCTGATCTTCCTCAATAAGGGCTTTCCTCTTTCCCCCTCCCCTTTACCCAATTATGCCATCTTATTTAGGGGTTTAATGTAGGCAGAAATGTGCCCATAAATGTGTGGGTTGCCTTTCTATGGTTTACTGCCAACTATAAATATATATCAGCATTCTTATCAAACAGAAAATTCAAGCAGAAAACGATAATACTACCTTCCAATGATTAAAACAGGTGCCCAATTGAAAGTTTTTTTAGAAAAAATTTAATAAATTTAAGATTATATTCTCAATGAAGTAATTTTTACAATTATTCAATCTTTCTATCCCCGTATTTTCTCCCATGCCTATAGCGACTTAGCAGCAGCAGCATACAGAGATGAGCAGTAGGATTACTTTTGAATAGGATACATTTGTTATATCTATTACATAAAACATGTACTAAAATTTTATTCTTTCCATCATGTTGTCTAATTTTAAAACTGAGGATGATAAAGATAGACTTGGATTTAGGTATTAAGTTAAATGCTGTCTTGAGCATTTAATGATTGATATAGATTATTACTGATCCAGCCACCTGTGCTGTGTAAGTCTAGAAACTGGTATGGTTGTGGACCAAACAGTATAACTCAAGTGCCATTCTGCAGGACTACAAAGCTATCTATACCAGGTTATGGTGTTAAATCATAATTTCTGGATCATGATCTTAAACCTTCGATGGGTTACATTTCTACTTGACTCTTTACTGACAAGTATTCCTGATGGCCTGAAAGTCCATGTTATTTAAAGCTTGAAGTATCCAGATCAAATATGAAATTATTTTACATTTTAAAAAAAGTACAAAAAATATCAGTTGTGTAATCATGGTAGAACATAAACCTTTGCTATAAAAGATTTTTAAAGGCTATTTGATTAAAACACTTATTTACTTAAACTCTTTGCTAGAATTTTTTTTAGAATTCAGCATCGGAGGAGGAATGTGACATAATAATGATCGAAAGCCGAAAGTTTAAAAGTTGTGATGCCCTCACATGGTTGAAGGGTTATTCTAGCTTCTAAGGACTGAATGTTGTCCACAAGAGTGTCTCATCAGGTCATAAATTGGTAAGACTTAATGGATTAGATTTTATGTATTATACCTGATGTTATTGTATTGAGATGAATATTTATGAACAAACTGAGCACATTGTATAACATAAGAGTATAGTATTAAATATATACGTTAAAACTTGGAATTTTAAATACTTGGAGTATGTAATCCTTTCAGGCTGTATCTTTGCAATGGTGTTTAATAAACAGTTTAAAAAATAAAGTGACATCCTATATCATAGTATGATTATTTAAATGTTGTTATCGCATCTGCTGTAGATGCTTACAATATACTTAGGGACCCCATATACCTTCTAGTTAATATCCCAAGAAATATTTGAGAAATACATTTTACATCCATTTTTTTCATAAAATATAATTTAAATTAATTACTTACAGGATTTTATTTTTCATAAAAAAAGCCATTTTTCATGCTGTCTCTAAAAATAAAAGCTGAAGAAACTCTCAGTTCTTAATTGAGAATACCTAAGATGATAATATCAAATGAAAATAATATATCAGAAGTCATTATACATTATTTGTATACCCTGAAAAAACATTTCCTTTCAGAATTGTGTTCTGCTTAGAAAGCAGAAATTTGTAAACTTGTGTTATAATATGTCTTCTAATTTTGCTATGTTTTACATAGCTGTATTTTGTAGGGGAACTCTTAATATGGTTTAGATTAGGATAATACAGTTTAGATTTAGGATATCTTAATCCTCAATCAGATCATCATATTTGCATATGAATAAAAAGAATCTGTTAAGATATATTTCCACAGTTATACAGAAAATATTAGAATTAATATTTTTCATTAAAATACGGTACACACATTCTGCAAGTCTGTCAGGTATTTGAAAAAGCATCATCTAAATAGACTATGGTATCTATTTCTAACCTTAATCAGAGGTATGTTATTCTTTTGTACACATTCATACTAATTCTTTTTAATTCTAAATTGCTTCAGATAATAGTATTCCATGACTTCATTTTGATCATATTTTTGTATATAAACTTAAAAGTTTCTTAAACCAGTAATAGCAATCAGTGGTAGTCTGGAAGGAAATACAAGAAACTAATATCAGTTGTCCCTTATTCTATATATGTTTTTCGTTTTTATTTTTTAATAAGTTCTAATTTCTTTAGTAAGATATCTATATTTAGTAGTCAATGGGTAGGCTTCAGAGGGTCATGAAGCCTGTGGAATTTTGGATAGAACATTATGTATGTTTTCAGTGAAAGGTTCAGAGCATTTGCCAGGTTTTCAAAAACAGTTGGGTAACATTGCTAGTGAATGTTTGTGTCTAAGGGACAGGCCTTGTTAGACGCCCAAATACGTGACTTATGAAAGAAATTTTTAATGAGTACACTAATCTGTAACTCTTACTGATATTTATCCAAGGCTAGTTTATTATGAGTGATCATTAGACTGATGGAACAAATCAGAGCCTAATTGCTTTTAGTTTAGAATAAATCCTTTCAGTCTCTGTGATCAAGTGCTAATTGAATTTCTCCACAGAGTAGTTGTCTTTTTTTTTTGCTACTTAGGGATTACTATATGTCAGGGACTGCTAAGTAAAAATACACAACATGATAACATGCCAAGTATTTTTGACCTGTTATTTCATTTAATTTTCACAGCAGATGTATAGATACTATCAATAGACTCAGTTTATAGAGTAGGAAAGTGAAAACTTAGATTAAGGAACTTTCTCAGGTCACATAGCCATTAAGTGGTGAAACTAGGGTTCAGATCTAGCTTTCTAAGTGGAACCTGGGCTCTCAGTTGTATGCAGATCTAGAGAGTAACCCTGGAAAACTTGAAGGATAAGATAAGGGAGAATATCATATTGTATGAAGATATGAATACATAAATTTGATTTCCTTTGAATTTTAGTAGCAGGGGGTCATCCTCATTATAAAACCATTTTTTAAAGCACTTGCCAAAAAATAAATTTGATAGGTTGCTTACTATCTAAAGTTGTTTATTGCATTGTAAAATAACCTCCATTTAAATTTAATGCTTGTAATTATAAACAAGTATATATGTATTAGAAAGTTTTAGTACTTACTGGAATAGTAGTATACTAAGTGTAACCATTAAGGAGTTCACCCTTTAGTATTAGGATCTATAAATAGGAAACACCATCAGCAGTTTAAAAAGCTACTTCAGACTGCAAATTTTGGGATAGGGAGATGAGTCAAATGTAAAAACCTCTGCTAACCTACATCATATTTGCCCTTAGTTGTGAATAACCATTAAGAAACCTATTTTATATTTACTTCTTAAATATTTATGTAACATTTATTTTTTGGGGGTCTTAAAAACGGGATTTTTTTTGTTGAGCAACTACTTGGTGCAAGTCCTTTTCATTGGTTTAATTTTATCTTCAGATGAACTCCAAACTTTATAACCTTTAGCCTGTTTTTAAGTGTTTGTAACAGAGACACATACCTGTGTCTAAATATGGCTTAGTAAATCTATGATAATATTACTGCTTAAAGCAAAAACAAATGAAACTATACCTTACTAATACAAATTGTGTAGTTAACATGTTAAGTATTTAGCATGTGCCAGACACAAATGCATTATCTCACTGAATCCTAGCATCTGGTACTATTTATTATCCTTTGAGTTAGAAGGGAATGTAGTGGTCACTTACTCAAACCACTTGTCTTATACTTAAATTATGTCTACCACATACCTTCCAAGTTGTCATCTAGTCTTTGAACACCTCCGGTGATGTTTATCTTAGCTTCCTGGTCTTCTTTCTTTTTCCATTTCATGTTTCAACCTTTTATAAACCCTTCTTGTATAGCAGAGACTCTAAAATGTGAAGCAGAAAAATACCTTGCCATCATTTAAAGAGTTAGTAGAGAGGTTAGGTTCATGTAAAAATGTAAGCTGTACTACAAATTCTATGAAAACATTGAACTGAGAATATTCTGTAGTTACTTCTGTTAGTTTTCATAGCAGTTGTAGTCAAGAATATGGGTTCCAGTTCATGGCCATAAGTCATGGTTTTTAGTTCTGAAGTTCTTTTTCAGTGGATAAGGAGACATTGCTTAACATCTTAGATATCGCAAGATGTTTCCTCTCTTCCTAATTGTTGATTCTAGAGGTGATACAAGGGTTTCATGGGACTGCTTTATATGTGCATTGATCACCAGTATAAAAAGAGTGAAGTATATCTGAATGTCTTCAGAATCCTGGATCCACTTAGAACTTTTACTTGTTCATGATACACACTTAAAGATATGACAGTTTGAGTTGTCCGCTTTCTCTGACCTGACCAAACCAGCAAACCTTTGAACTCCTCTTTCCACTTTCAGGATAGCCTTTGGTTTCATTTTCTTCTTCCCTATGACTGAATTTTAAAGTCCAGCTTTATTTTCCACAAAGTCTACTATGACTTTGTCATCCCCATAGAACTGCTAAGTTTCACTGGCATAATGTCAGAAGTAACCTGAAAATGCATAGTGCACTGACTTTTCTTTTCCTCATACTTAGAGTTTCTCTACTTCGGTTGCCTATGTTATATAGAAACTGTTATACTTTCTTCCTTTTCAGTGAACAACAACCAGATGAAAAGAATATCAGAAAAAAGTTTATTGGCTTTTTATTTAAGCTGACTTTGTCAGGGAGGAAAAAAAATTCTAATGAAGTCTTCTCTTTTTTATTATGTTCCTGTGATATCCTTAGTTTCTAACAGTTTAAGTATCTCGTTGATTTCTTAACTCTTTTCCCAGCACAGTAAGCTCAACTTGCCATAAGTTCATGTTGAACTTACAAAATATAATTAGATAATATATTAAATACTATATGTTTTATTCCATCCTTTTTTCAGTTAAATGTTCAATATCAATTATATGCAGAGTGTTATAATAAGTAGACCCTCGAGATAGACACAGTTCCTACCTTTAAGGTTTAATTCAAGGAAGAAGAGCATTCAGTGAAGACAACAAAAACAATTATTTATGGAAGAGTCAGAGGGATAGGGCCTATTGGCCAGAAAGGAAGAGGGCAAAGATTATGTTGGTAAAGCATCCCATTTCATTTTATTATCTCTAGAATTTAAATTGATTTAACAAATTTCAGGTCATGATGTAAGTCTAGAAACCATCATAAAAATTTTACATAAATTGATGTGTACAAACTATTGTAAAGTTCTGACACTAGTCATGTCTATTTTATAGAATTGTTATTGCCTATAATAATTCAGGATATGGATCTAGGTTGAAATGAGAAAAAGCAGGGAGTCCCTGGTTGGTCCAGTGGTTAGGACATGACAGTTTCACTGCCACGGGCCCAGATTAAAAAGAAGAAATGAGAAAAAGTAATTAGCTGTTAAAACTTTTTGCCGCTGAAGATGTGCATTTTTTAGCACATTTCTCCATGAGTGAGAAAACCTTGTAACTCTTTAAATTTTATAATACTGCTACTTTATACTTTATTGTCCAAGAATCCCTTTTTGAGTTAAGTAATTCTAAAGCAGTGATACTCAACTAAGGGAAATGTAGTTTAGAAGCAAAACAACACTTTATCCCACTCTTTTGAGTTGTTAGTAATATTTATTGTTGAAATGTCATGTAACACTACAAGAAGGGTGTGAAATATTTTTGGTTAAACTGGTTTTTGGAAATTTTTATGTTGGATTAAACTGATTAAGTTATATTTTAGTGACCTTTGGAAAAGTTTTTTACAGTAAGTTGAGATTATTTGTATCTAAACGATGAAATTTTAAGATCCTATCAAAGAATTTTATGAATGTTCAATTCACAGGAATGCTGTGCTTCATAAACATTGATGTAAGTTTAAATCTCAAGTCACACAATTTTTATTAGCATATATTTTGTGACTGCATTGAATCTTTAACAAAGAGTACAAAGTAATCAAAGAAATCAAGTAGATTTAAAGCATAACTAGCATTATTTTTCTTTGGGAAAGACCATAAAGACTGTTTCTTAATATTAATCATAATTTTTGTTTATACCTTACTGCTTCATTTTTAATCCAAGATACACTGGGATAGTAAACCTTAAACACTGTCAAAATCCAAATTGATCCAAACAATAGAAGGAACAAAATATTTTTAAGTACTACTATTGTAAAAAGTCTCATGTAATCCTTACAGCAATCCTTTATAGTAGGTACAAACCATGACCCATTTTACAGATGAGGAAACTGGTTTCAGTATGCTAACTTACTAAGTGCACCTCATTAGTGAGTAGGGGAGTTGGGATTTTAAAACAAGCTTGTCTAATTGTAAAGCCTGTGTTCTTAAACCCTTTTATTACTCTTGGAGAAT
This sequence comes from Oryx dammah, assembly GCF_014754425.2. Taxonomy (NCBI): domain Eukaryota; kingdom Metazoa; phylum Chordata; class Mammalia; order Artiodactyla; family Bovidae; genus Oryx; species Oryx dammah. The sequence continues at coordinate 39,610,422 of NW_024070186.1, forward strand.
TCAGCGTTTTGCTTAGGCAGCTGCTAAGAAGTCAACTGTCTTACCCCCAGAGTGAAGCAGAGAGCAAAAGACAGTTAAACCAAACGGTAGTGAAGTGACAACCTAAACAGTTTTAAATCTTCAGGGCATGCCTTCACAGTACTCTTCTTAGATTTGTTGAAGATGAGCAACTTAATTCTTTGCTCAAACCCAGGCCAACCTATATTTTTGAAACATCCCAAATGCAAAACATTAATTGATTTATTAAAAGTAAAATAGACCAGATTCTTTTTTCCCTGGTACAGTATTCTCTTCACTTTATTGAAAGGTAATGACCGTGCTTGGAGCTGTCCCTTTAGTCTAATTCATAATGAAGCAACTATATCTTTAAAAACCTCATGATACTTTTACTTTTATTCTTCTGGGTTTATCCCTATTTTGAAACAGTTCCTTGATAACCTCCATTCTTATTTATTACTATTCTTGGACTTTGGGGACAGATTAGGAAGGGATATAATATGGTAAAGAAAGGTTAATTATTAACCTGGGAACAAAAGCTGAGTTTTAGTCAGATAACCCTAATGGTTAACCTGATACAGTTTTACTTTGTCAAATATATTGTCCATAGAATTATGCTTTTTCTATAAAAGCTTTTTTAAATAACATCTCTGCAGGCATAAATGAAGAGATTAGCTGTAAGACAAACAGAAATTATGATCTCTTCACTGATATTTGGCATTTGATATTCAAGGGGATAGTCTCATTTTGACTCATTTGGTTAGGCCTCATTGCAGAAATGGGATTGAGAGGATTTTTTCAAGAATAGCTGCTTAGTTTAAAAAATTAATATGTGGAATGCTTGAGAAAGAAGAGACAATTACGAGGATATTCAGTGAAAGAAATAATTAGCTTTCTCAAGAAAGGGTAGTTTTTGCCCAGCCCTTCTTCTGTAGCTTTTTACCTGCTGATCTTCTCCAGTGTCCTGGCCCTGTTTGTCTTCACTCTTTAACTAGGCTCATCTCTCACAGTTCGAGCTACCTACCACATTCTGACAACTCTCAAATCTAGACTCCTTGCCAAAGATTACTCTATAGAGTTCTACATACCTATTTCTAGTAACCTTATTTCTCAACTTGTGTTTCTCCATCGTGATCTATATCTCAGAGTCAGCAGTCCCAAATGTAGCTTAAAATGTCTCATTTCCATCTGCAAGTTTCTTTGCCACTCAGTACCCACCCCTCAAAAAATCTTAACAATCTTTCTTATGACACATTAATGATCTCCCCACTCCTGAGTTGCTCCATACTAAAAACTGCAGTCATTCTTGGTGTTTTCTATGTTATAGGTGACTCTCATTTTTATCATCCCTCTGATTTCTCAAAGATTCTCTGTGCTTGAGTTATAAAACTTTCATTTTGCATTTTGCAGTGTCTAGCTATTCCCTTTACTCCTTTACTTGCTTGGGTAACTTTTTTAAGACTTGTCTTGAATGTTACTATCCTTTCTTCTCACTGAATCTGCACCCCTCTTCCCTTCCCTTCCCTCCCCTCCCCTACCCACCCAAACACACACACCACCACATTGAAGTAGTTAGGGTTTCAAAAGTCTCTAAAACTAAATAATGAAGGAAAAAAGCCCAATAAGAGTAACTTGCCTCTGGACATAGTAAACCTGAGGTGAGGCTAAGTTGCAATGTGTATTTGCTAATTCCACATGTAGTGGTCTTCTCTGTGATGAACACTGTCTGACTTCATGTTCTTTCACCCAATATTTGTTGAGCATTGTGTGTGTGCAGAGGAGACAGATTCGATTTTTATTTTATTTTTTTACAAAAGTGCCATCTAGAAAGGTAAATGTTACTGAGATTTGGCTATTAGGAAATAAGAGGCAGATGTTTGTTCAGAATTTATCACCTGTTACCACCAAAGGTATTTGAATTACCTAGGTATACAGATTATTTCATTAATATTAGCAAAAACATACAGCAAGTTTAGTTTCAAATTGAAAATGAGAAATGAGAGTAAGGAATGTTTCCTCAATTATTTGTTTTGTGTTTGGTTAAAATAGTACCATTACTCAAGTTTATTAAATACCAAGGAATGTTGGAAAAGTTTTGCTATTAAGTGTAGGAAATGATTTAGAGGTGATCCAGTACAGCTATTTCGTGTTACAACTTTACAGGAAAAAAGGCCCGACAGTCAGCATAGCAGGTAATGTATTCAGGACTCAAAATTCCAAGTATACAGTTTTTGAGTCTTTAAGTTCTGTAGCATTGTTTATCAAATGTCTGCCAGCCTCATGGTAGGTTGTTAGCGCTTTTGTGTGGTAGGAGATTGATGAAACTGTTAGAACACACCGTATATATGGAGTGCTGCAAGTGTAGCGTGAAGTATGACTTACTGTATTACTTCTGGAAGAGTTACAGAAGGCTTTCCAGAAGAGAAAATATTTGAGCTGAAAGCTCTAAAAGAATGGTAGAGTATTTAGAGAGTGAGAAGCAGTATCAACAAAGAGAATAAAAGTAAACCACGGAGCATCTTAAGGAGTTTAGACTTTTCAGTTCAAAAGTTGCAGGCATTTGGAGTTGGGAGGAGGTGAGGTGGGATAACGTAAAAGTTAGCATTAGAGATACATATAGTAAGCTAGTTCCTGATTCTTCCCCCACTTTTCCTGCCACACACACTTTGGCCCATTTGTATGTGATTGCTGAAGAATTCGAAGTTACTTTAAAAATTATAGATGAATTTAGCTACATAAAAAGGTTGTTTTATAATAGGCCCGCTGCTAGGTAAAAATTTATTCAATGCTTCTTGGCCTCTGAAATGAAATGCAAATCTTAAGAGCTTTACATTTTTGTTTTTATTGCCCTTGACATTCTTTTTTATTATGTTCTTTCTCCAGTTTTGTTCATTTTCATATACTTCCATCATGAAAATTTCTTTAGTTTGTAACAGTGTTATTTCCTCATAGTCAAAAGGAAGGAATGCCATCTTGTTAACCATTTAAAGGAGAATTGATATTATAGTCCTTTCCCTGAAAGTCTTTTTCTTAATCTTTATCCTTTTCCTAACACAGCTGGAAAAATTCGAGCTTTTATGTGTTTGTAATGTCTTCATTCATATTAAGAATTTTTATTGATCTTTTCTCTTCTACTGATGTTTTGTTTTTTGTAGGAAAGATAGGTCTTAAAGTATCAGAAACCATAGAACTTTTACTAGGTTAACCTATATGGTACTTTAATCACCAAATTCTGATATTTTTAGATGTTGATTAACTATCAGCTTCTGTCCCGGCAAACTAAAGGGAATGGCTTTAGAATATCTAAAATGAATATGTGGAACTATATCCACTATGTTATTTTTCAGTATAACTATGTTAAATAGGTTTTTGTTAGTTATTCTGAACATGAGTTGGGAAAAATACCTTCCTAATCTCTCTCATTCTTTTTTTACTCTCAGATACCAGTGTACATCTCAGTCTAGATAATTGTCAGTCGTATACTGTTTTCCCAGTCTCCAGGAAGTAAAGTTAGCCAGGACTATAGTGTCAAATTTTAAATTTAGGCTTAAACACCTCCGTTATGTGTCCTTCACTCCCCTGTAATTTCGCTATCACCAAATTACCAGTTGCTGCTTTGTAAACAGTAAAATGAAATCTCTTTCAAGAGAGTCTCCTTTAAATGTAAGCACTCCAACATTGGTGAACATGCTACCCTCCTCCTACCCCTTTCTCACACCCTTTCTTTTTTCAATCTGACTCAGGAAGGAAGTAACTTTTTCATTGTGTCAAACCTTGCCTAATGCTAGTCTAATAAGAAATAACAGTTAGTGCATAAGCTCATTTATCTTATATAATTTATCTTATGTAGATATGATTTTTCATGTACTTATTACAGTTAAGTATTTAACTTGAGCTCCCACGGTAAAACGTCTGCCTGCAATGCGGGAGACCCGGGTTCAAATAGAATGTTAAACTTTCTTAGTCTATTAGAATGTTTGGACTATAATGGTAAAATTGCTATGCTGTTTTCCTTTTATATAAGTCTCCTGATTAAATTCTTATATCTTCCATCTTGACTGTTGTAAGAGAAAAATATTTTTAGTTTGGCTAGTTTTTAAGTTGTTTCCTTAGAGTAGCTCAAGAAAAATATGTATATAATTATATCAGAATTTTACTATCAAATAATAATTCCTCCAAAATATCATAACATTGAAGTGTAAAGAAATCTGGGAAAAAATAAAAAAGATCTTACTAATACTTTATTTGAAATTCATTTTTTAATGCAACACTGTGTAAGCTTATGTAGCCTGTTGTATCTTAGATACTTATCTGAGAGACTTTTACTATTTAGTTACCAGCATCACTTTAAACAGAAATAACTATACTGCGAGTTATGTTTTTAAGTGATTTTAATTCACCCTAAGCCAAGGAAATAAATTTTACAAATCACAAGTATCATGTATATTAATAGTTTCCTGTGTTAAACATAGTACCTAATCTTTCAGAAAGAAAAAGTTCCAAAAGCAAGTGTTGTTGGTCCTCTTCCCTCCTTTCTTCCTTTCCTGTTTCCTGTCTGCCATTTGGTCATGTCTTAGGTTCACACTGTAATAACTCCTTGATGAATCATTTTCATTTTGGAAAATGTTTTTCAGTATTCTTCAAAGTGCGTGAAAGTAGTCTTCAATCCCTGTTCCCCTTGTGCCTTGCCTTCGCAAACAGATAACTTTCTTTGTGTCTGTTTCCAGTCTGTCTGCATATACAAGCAAATACATAATCTCCCTCTTCACATAAATGATAATGTATACACATCATACAGTTTCCATCTCAGTACACAGAACAGCATCTTTGTGGGTTTTTTTTTCCCCTTACTAAATGGCTAGTATTAAATGAATGGCTATACCATGATTTATTTAAACCCCTTCCTTATTGCTAGTCAGAAACCTTGCTGTTACGAACAACGTTGTAATGAGTAGTTTCGTCAGTACATTTTTCCTTTGTATGTAAAAATATCTGTTGAATAAATACCTACTTGTAGTATTGCTGACTTGAAGAGTGAGGGTGTGTATGTACGTGCAAAATTTATTAGATGTAACCAAATTGCTCTCTATAAGGATTATACCATTATACCATTTTTCATCAGCACAGTAAGAGAAGGCCCATTTTCCCACAGCCTCACTAATTTTGCATTAAATTTTAATATGTTTGCCAGTGTGTTTAGGGAAATAATATCACATATTATAGTTTTAGTCTATATTTTTATTATGAGATAAGAGTATTTTTTAATGTCTTGTGAATGTTCATGTGTATTGTACCCATTTTTCTACTGGGGCTTCTTGTCTTACAGATTTATAGAAGTACTTCATATATTTTGAGGCATATAGTTAGAAAGGCCTCTCCCACTCCAAAACAGGAAAGAATTCCTTCCTAAATGGACATTTTTAAGGTCACTGATACAGATATGTGGTTGACTTGGACAAAGGGAATCTGAGGTAGGAGAGGGACTTTATATTGATGGTATACCTTTTTGTGTGTACCCGCTGAATTTATTTGACTTCACTGGTGTCTCAGATTGTAAAGCATCTTCCTACAATGTGGGAGACCTGGGTTCAATGCTTGGGTTGGGAGGATCCCCTGGAAAGGAAGTGGCAACCCATTCCAGTACTGTTGCCTGTAGAATCCCATGGATGGAGGAGCCTGGTGGGCTATAGGCCATGGTGTTGCAGAGAGTCGGACATGACTGAGTGACTTCACTTTCACTTTCTTTTCACTGAATTTATTCTTTACCATGTACTTGTATCTCCTTTTAAGTTTTATGTGGAATACTTATAGATAAGTTGCCCCCCAAAAAAAGAAGTGCAGGGAGGTCTTATTTACCCCTTCACCCAGTTCTTCCCCCAATGGTAAAATTTTGCATGACTATAATATAACACCTGAAGTCCAGAAACTGACATTGGTATAATCCACAGTGTGTATCCTTTTTTCCTCTTTTTAAATATTCTTTTCTGAAACAAAATTTCAGGATTTTGACCTGAAATTAATTAGATGAATGTAAAATATGCTAAGGGCATTGGTGAGCAAGGTTTTTATAGATGCTGAAAACAAATATCAATCTTTGTATTTTTAGCTGGGTTTTTAATATTTCCTTGGTAAAAAGCTTTTTTCACGGTAAGATTGAGTACTTGATAACATTTAGTTTTGTGAATAGCCGTTTTACCTGCTTGCTTAGCATGATAATAGCTTTTATGGTCCACAGAAATCACTTATTTTGTGTTACTGAGAACACAGTGGGACTTTTGCCTATGTTTTTTAAACCATGAAATTAAACAGATTGTTTTTACATTGGTAGAACTTATGGTTAATAATTAGGGTACATACAATTTGAGTTCTTAGTTTAATTTTCTGTTAATTTTGTCTAACAGTTTTATTCTTAACCACAGAGGTTTGCATTTAGCCAGAGACGGTATGAATTTTTATCTACATAGGCTCTTTTTTGGAAGGAGGATTGTTACTTGCTCTTAATTGTGAGAAAATGTAAATATTTTTTAAAATTCCTTTTACAGAAAGGGTAGTAGTTTTTTTTGTTGTTTTTTAACCTTGATAAGCTTGCTGAGCTGTAGATTCATTGGATTTCTTCTTTTGCAATCAGCTACTTAACAATTACTTTCTAAAAATAAAACACACATTTCTTTGAGAGGAGGCAAAGTGTAATCCAGATTAAAATTAAACCATTTCTAGCACTAATGATATAGAGCTTATTATGGGGGGTGGGCAAGGGGATGAAGATTGTAAATGATGTATTGGAAACAGTATGTGATTCTTGAGGACTGGCCTCCAAGAAAGACTATAGCTTCTACTTTTAAGTTTAAAAAGAATTGATTTTACCTGGTTTGGGTAAAGGTGCTTGAACCTTAGTGTATGAGATTGCCAATTCAGTCAAATAAGTTCTTATCACACAACATTTTATTTTGTGATTTGTGGAATTCCTGTTTTAATTGTATTGTGATTCAACAGAGAAGATTAGGAAGGTCTTTGAGTAAAGCAAGGTAATTTTTAAAATAATATTCTGCATATGGATCTGTGTAGTCTTAAGGTACCCTCAACTTTCTAACAAAAGAACATTTTAGCCCTTAGCAGAGAATCAAACTATGCTGGTTGTCTAAAGATCACTGAGCAAGTGCCTTTTCCTAGAAGCTACCTACCTTGTTTTCAGACCTGAACCTCTTCTAGGAATATGCTAGATAAGATAAATGGCATGTCATGAACATAGGATCCATGCTTGTGGTTTCACTACTAAGTTTAAGCACTTTTCACAATGCACACAACTCTTATTTCTTTTAGGTCATTATAGATAGTTGCTTTCTTCCTTTCACAGTCTTAATGTTGTGATAGGAAAAGCATGTGTTTTGACGTTAATTAGGTTAGGTGGGCTTCCCTGGTGGTGCAGAGGTTAAAGCGTCTGCCTGCAATGTGGGAGACCTGGGTTCGATCTCTGGGTCGGGAAGATCCCCTGGAGAAGGAAATGGGAACCCACTCCAGTATTCTTGCCTGGAGAATCCCATGGACAGAGGAGCTTGGTGGGCTACCGTCCACGGGTCGCATAGAGTCGGACACAACTGAGCGACTTCACTTTCACCTTCACTTTCTAGGGTTGTCTCTGAGTAAGTTGCTAGGCTTCAGTTTCCTCAACTGTAAAATGAGAGTATTACTCAGGCTTGGAGTAAGAACTCACTAACGTGTGTGTGCTGCCATGAAGTGAGAAGTCATTTGTGTTCCTTTCCTCTACCTTGTCGCTTTGTTAATAAGCATTTGTGGGACTTCCCTGGCAGACCAGTGGTTTCCACTATGCTCTTCCACTGCAGGGGTTGCGGGTTCAGTTCCTAGTGGGGAGCTAAGGTCCCGCATGCTGCACAGTGTGGCCAGAAAATGATTGAGTTTTTAAGTGGCATTTCTATTGAGAAGAAAGACAACAGTAGTCAAAGTGTAATAGTGAAGAAATTTGCACTATTTTTATCTTAAACAGTAGTCATGATGTCTCTCTCCACATTAATAAAGAAAAGTTTTGATTTCTCATAAGGTATTTTTCTTCAATATGAGATCAAGTTAAGCCTAACTTTGCCTTCACTGGTTTTAATTTTTAGAGAGGAAAGACGGGATGATTTGCAGTCACTGAGCTGAGAGCATGGATGAAAGAGTTAGCCTATTAAGAAGGATGCAAATGTAAGACACTTGTGAAGACGGAGCGAAGTCTCCTATCTGGCCCCTTGTCTTCTCAGTGAGGTTGCAAGTAATCTAATGTGATAAGAGTAAGCAGGCCTGGGGAGAAAAACTGTGGTGGGGAACCAATTGTGGTAAATTAAAAGAGGAACAGCATGAAAGTCCATCCAACACTGATACTTAAGTTTTAATTTTCTCTTAAGTTTTACTTTTCTTACAAATGTGATTGTAATTTATTTAGAGCACTATCAAGCTCCTTTCAGGTCCTTTGGGAGCCACAATTCCAAGAAACGAACATTCATTATATAAAAAAGTAATAGTCATTCTTGTGTTTTTTCTCACAGTTCTATATTTCTGTCCATTCCCTCAGTACCCACAATTTTTAATTCATCTAATAAATGCTAATCCACCTATGAATTTATTCTAAGAGTGACCCATAGTAAACGGAAAGTTTCTTTATGAAAATTATCCCCTTTTGTAGCACTGTATAGTTTATCAGAATAGTTACAAAGTGTTAGGAAGCCTTCTCTTAAGGAACTTAAGTTCGGAAACTGGTTATTAATCACCCAGTTATAGTGTAGTGAATGCAATAAGAAAGAAAACAAGGCCTAATACTGTAATATTAGGTCAGGGAAGCAAATAAAAGAAAATTATTCATTCTGCTGCAGCTAATCATTCTCATTTTAAAAGATCGTAAACCCCAAACCACTATGTTGACTTTGAACACAATAGAAAACACCTTATTACCCTCATTGATCCCATGTTCTGGGATCATCAAATAGAATACCCTCCTATTTGTTTTTATTTAAAACTACCATATTGGTGCTTACTTGCTTAGTCGCTGTGTCCAACTCTTTTGAGCCACCACGCTCCTCTGTCTACAAGATTTCCCAGGCAGGAATACTGGAGTGAGTTGCCATTTTCATGTCCAGGGGATTGAACCCAAGTCTCCTATATTGCAGGCAGACTCTACCACTGAGCCACTTGGGAAGCCCATTTTGTATCTTTATTTTTAAAGCAGGTTTTTAAAGCAGTAGTTCTCAAACTTTAGTTTCTTTCATATCAGCTGGAGGAGTTATTAAAATAGATTTTTTAAATCCCACCTCAAAAGTAGGTCTGAGTGGACCAGAATATTTGCATTTCTAACAAGTTCCCAGATTATGCTGATGATGCTCCTGGTCCAGGGACCACACGGAGAACTACTGATTTATTTAAACTCAAAAAAATATAATAGCTTCCTAATATGAACCAGTGATTGTTTCTAATATATTCAGTAACTGTTGTCATATTGACTCTTTCTGTACACACCTGAGCTCCTGTGTGCCAAGCACTGTTCTCTTCACAGAGGTGAAGATGATAATGAACCTCACTCAAAGAGCTCAGTCTGATAGAGCTAACAGTGGTAGTATTATTTAAAGTCACTTAATCCTCACAGGAGTTTTGTGAATTGGGGTTTATAATCCTTCCTCCTTGCTCAGTCACCTCCGACTCTACAACCCTGTGCACAGTAGCCCACCAGGCTCCTCTGTCCATGGGATTTCCCAGGCAAGAATCCTGAAGATACCATCCTTATTTTAGATTTAAAAGAAAAAAAAAGCTGAGATCTAGGAAGGTTAAACAATTTCCTAGAATTCACAGTGAGTATATAGAGGGGCCAGAATTTCATGGTTATGCACTGTAAAAAGTTTGTGTTTATTTTAGTGAAACCACAAAAGGGATGGAATATTGGTTCACCTTAGGAAACTAGAAGGCATTCCAGAAGAGATGGCAGTGAACATCTTAAAAAACAAGTAGAAGAAAGCCAGGTGAATTGGAACTATGCGAAGATGTATACGTCAGGACTGGGGTTAAAATAACTTGAGGTTATTTTATCAACAAAGAGTAGGATGCTAATTATTGTTCCTTAGCTGAGGAAATGGTTTGAAAATTGATTAGGTTTTATTTTAGTTATCAGAAAAGAAATCTTTTAAGAGTTTGGGATTTATTTAGATTTTTTGTTTGTCTGCTCATTAGTATGTAAAACTGGTATTAAAGTTAGCATTTACAATAGCCTATTTTAAACTGACATATTAAAAGAATTTATTGTATTTGTCATGAAATGATTTCAGTTATCCCTTGATACAGAATAAAAAAGTATAATCTAGGATTCTTAGGCAAATTCTCATCTAAATGCCTGTTACCATCTTTTTTGCCAAATTATGGCCAGTATTGGTAACTTTATCCATATGGTGTCTGAACTGAACTTTACACTAAAGTTTTATATAGTTCTGTAGTTTATAGTTACATGAAGCCATATTTAGTCTCTACAAGCATTTAAAGTCTAACATATATAAGTATTAATGATCTATATATCCTTTCCAGTTATTAGGTATACAGAAGCTCCTTTTCATCTTAGCAAGAGCCGGAAGTGAAGTAGTATGCTATTATTAATATTGTAAATGCTCAGATAAACAAGCTTAGTGTTTTCCATGCATTGACTCAGAGTTTAGAGGATTAAAAAGTTCAAAGGCCACTGAGGCATAGATACCAACCCCTTCATTTTACAGATGAGGAAACTGAGGCCCGAGGAAGCTAAATAGATGATTTACTGATGTAGGGTAGTGAGTAACAAAACCAGGATTGTAACCATATCTACTTAGATTACAATATAAAACACACCACTACATCAGATAGGATATTTCTGAGCCTCAATCTGATATAACATTGAGTGTCCCCATCATTTAAAGTAAAATAGTCTTCAGATATATTAGCACCTAAATTTATCACTAAATACTAAATGAAGAATGTATAGTAAAGTTTTATATAAAAATAAAGACCTTTTCCTGTATTGAAATAGTAGATTAATATGTCAGATTTATATTTATAAGAAAAATCTAATAACTGTTCTTTAAAATTTACAAAAACACCAAGAAAAGGATATAGGTCCTTGCTGTATACATAGGAAAATATAAACTGCCAAAGAGGATAATTATTCAGCCTTCTGTGTCATTATCATATACACCTAAAATGATATTTGAACTTGAGATGTACTTACCAGCTAAACTTTCCAATTGTTTCTAGGAAAAATTGGTCTAAACCACATACCTTAGTTGGTGATTTTTGCCAGGTAGCAAGCTACAGTCAAAGCATGCGGGTCTGCCAGACAGTTGAGTTCCTTGTTAACCAACCTTCCAAGTACTGTTTGCCCAAAAGCCCTCTGAATCATTTTTACAAGCCAGTTTTTAAAATTTAAAAATGAGATATTAAAAATATAAAAATCTATAGGAGTAATCATCTGAATTTACTGCAATAAGTAACCACTGAAATTTTTGCATGAAAGCTAATTAGAATATATAGTTAGTAAATGAAGAGATGTGGAGCAGATACTGCTCATTTGAAATATATCTTAAGGTCACTGAATTGAGAACTCCTGGATAGAACTGGGAGTTAATTTTTAAAGTAGCATATATATTTCATAGGCAAGTTGGAAATGTTGAAACTACAAAGGATTTTTAGAAATCACCTATTTGCTGAGATCCTCATTTTCAAAGTGAGAGCTTGGAGTATGAAATTCTGAAAATAGACTAATAGTCTATTTTAAATTACTATTTTGGTTTTAAGTAAAACACAAATGTTTTTATTTACTTTAAGAGTTGGAAGGGAGCTTACATTTTTTTAGAATAATTTAATGAAATATTCTAATTTTTTCCAGTGCATCTGGGGGAGGTGGTGTAGCCATTGACAACAAAATAGAACAAGCAATGGTAAGTAAAAATTTATAGTCTTCTCATTTCATACACTCTTGGGTTTTATCAGTCCTAAAAAACAAGTATCTAATTTCTTTAAACCAAGATGACCAAAGTATATTTTTCAATAATAATTTTTAGTTGAAAATGCTAAAACATTGAGAATTTTTAGTCTAAAAATACCACTGGAGTAAGTACTTTTCCTACTTGAACATCTTACATTTCATGTTACGCTATTGATAAGGACCATTTGGGGGGATATATATAATCAACATGCATTTGATCTCCTAAATATCTCAGCATCAAGAATAACTTAAAGACCTGGACTTCTCTGATGGTCCAGTGGACAGAGAATGTATTACTCAGCTTTAATAAATAGACTTGTTTCTGTTGACTCTGGTTCTGATTCCTGCTGTTACTTTCAGTTTTTCTTAAAGATTTATACTCAACATTATTAAAAGTATTTTGATTCAAGTTATTAAAACCATAAATAGGTTGTAAATAAAGGCCATTAGTCTGCTTTTTTTTTAATCCTAAGATTTTGAAGTTGGAAATTACAGGTCACTTTATTTTTTAAAGCATTACTATAACTAGTTTAATAGCAGTTTAGTTTCCTTTGTTCTCTTCATCTGACATCTAAGTATATGATTTTAAACTTTTTTTTAATTCTAAGCTTTATTAAATGACAATTTAAGGAGCTGGTATTTTTTATTTTAATCACTCCAGACTTTGAAAAGAAAATTCTGGACTTGCTGCCCCAGTTGGGAACTAGATTTTTTTCCACTCCATCTTCCTCAGGGTTGGTCAGGAAACAGTAGAAACATAAAAAGCAAGAGCAGGAAAATTAACATAAAATCATCTTGTGTTTATAAGGCACAACACAATCGTCTTATGTTTATAAGGAGAACCAGATAGCAACTCCTTCCCCTTTCAGCCTTTTTGACATTCCTAATTTTGTTTTTCACAGGATCTGGTGAAAAGCCATTTGATGTATGCAGTAAGAGAAGAAGTGGAAGTTCTAAAGGAACAAATAAAAGAATTAGTTGAAAGAAACTCTTTACTTGAACGAGAAAATGCACTGTTAAAATCTCTTTCAAACAATGATCAATTATCCCAACTCCCAGCCCAACAGGCCAATCTTGGTAGCACTTCTCAACAGCAAGCAGTGATAGCACAGCCTCCGCAGCCAACGCAACCTCCACAGCAGCCGAATGTCTCCTCAGCATAAAGCTTTCTTGCCTCATTAAGAAAAAAACTGAAAGCAGTCTATCCTTGTGTGCCACTGGTGTTCTTTCCACTTTATACGAAAGCAAGTAGCCATGCTTCAGTTGTGTGTTTGGCCCTTTCAGTATTAGACAATCATTCTACAAGAGCTTTTCCTCTCTTTGAGATGTCATGCAGCGCTGTTGGTGTCCAGTTTCTGTCATCAGTACACAAGGAGAGTAATAGATGAGGTGTATTAAAGTGAGCAGAGTTTGCATTTCACCTGGTGCACACGAGTAGGGTCTTTTAAGAGCTTTGGTGGCTCTCCCATGTTTCCTATTACCCATGGATTTACCCTGAGCCTTCCTATCATATTATAAATAACAGTTCATCTAAAGAGCCACTTTTCTTTCAATATCAGTAACATTTGCCTACATAAGTTTTCATTTATTTGTGTTTTATTTATTACAGGGCTGCTATTTTCATAATGTACATGAACAATGTCACAGAACTTTTTTAATTTTTTTGAATAATTATAAGTATCAGTAAAGGAATTGAAAGACAGGATTGCATTTAATAGATAAAACGTTTAGGCAATAATTGAACAAAAGAATCCTGGCATATTTCTAACACTAATGGCAATTTACCTTCGGTATTTATTTTCAGTAGTAAAGACCCAGCTTGAATGTAAATTTTGTATAGTGTAAGTATGAAGAACATAGTGCAACTGTACAGGTAGTCACCAGTTATTGTGATATAATAAATAATTGGGCTATTTTGATGAAGAAAACTGTTCATTTGTTTCTACTTTCTAATAGAAATTGCCACGATTCCTCTGCTTTTTGACATTTCGTATGACTTTTTTCGGGTGGGAATAAAAAGCTGTGAAATTGTTCAACCTACTTTGTAACCAAAGAAGCAAAGCTGTGTAATGGAGTTTTGTTTGTTTTCTTCTTTTTTTATAATGCACATTCTTTATGTATTTTTTATTTAGTGTTTTCTCGGTCACAATTTTCTTTGCTGTCTAGCATGACCTGCATGCCCTATAATCTTTGAACCACTTTCGTACCTCATGTTTTCATCCAGCACTCTTATTGTAATATGTACTAGTCTGTGAACAATGTCAAATAAAAAAGAACGAACAGGTAGTGTGGTGGAGCTGAGCTAGTGTATTATACACTAGTTGTAAAAATAAAAATGAAGTGAGCCATCTTTTGTTCATTTAAAATGGTGTTTTGAATTTCGTATGCAGAAAACGTTTTGTTACATTGCAGATTTTAATGTATTTAATAAATGCAACATGCAGATTAAGTGCAGTGTATACTGAGTATTTAAATTAAAATGTACATTTCATAAATACAGTTTCAAGAGAAAGCATCATTTTGTGTATACTAACACATTAAGTGTATGTCAGAAATTGATGTATAAATATATATTTTAACACATTTTCTGAAATTAAACTGCAGTTTTGTTGAAATATTTGCCTCTATATGTGTTCACAATTTAATTTGATTAGATTTGTATTTTCACAGTTCCAGATATTCCTTCAGTGAAAACCTGTTACTAATGACTTAAGGATGGTTCTTAAATCTTCAAGGTAAAATAACTTAAAGAATGCAAGAACAGTGAGCAATATTTGTACTCGATACTCATATTATGTCAATGACATTTAAGTAGGAAATCCTTGTCTACCAAAACTTTTACTTGAATTCAGAAAGGTGCCTGGAGAAATTAAGATGCTCTATATCTATAGCCAACTAGCTAATCAGGAGTTACTGAGAATCAATAATTAGCGCTCTGCATTAAAAGAAGACACGTTCTTTATTAAAAATAAAAAGCCACAAACTAAATGCATAAAATCAGAGTGTACATGGAACTTCCAATTATTTTATATTCTAGTTATGCTGCAGGATATAGTCACTAAAAACAGAACTTTAATGTTAATAGAAATAACTAAAGGAACTTAAGTCCTTAGGCTTGAAGAAGCAACCCGAAGATACGGAGTAAGATTGCTAAGTAGAGCTGTATCAGATGAGCTAGGAAGTGAAACTTCCGTGTTGGGATGTTTACCAAAAGGCTCTCTGGGTGTGCCCCTGAAGTTCGAACAGTATATTTAATACAGGTGGAGAAAAACTAGTATTAGAAAAAGTTGGGATTTTTGTGAAAATATCAATTTTGGTGTTGGGAGTAGAAAAACGCTATAATTCCTAAGTAATAGTCATAAAGGAAATGATTCATATGTTTAAAATGGTAATTAAAAGCAATTATTACTATTACATTTTTTAAAAATCATAGTAGAGTACATGAATAGTTCACAGAAATAAATGGCAGTTTCTAAGGGTTTAACCGCTAGTAATCTAAGAAATACAAATTAATATTTAACAAAATTATTTGTCTTTAAATAGCAGGACCTAATGTAGAAAGGCAAGCTTTCTGTGAATGTCTAAAAAGTAAGTTGGCAAAAATGTACTGAGCCTTAAATATTAACAAACTTCAATTTAATGACATGAGAGATAACTAATGGTGCCATGTTCAAAAAATGCAAAACTAGTAGTGCCTGTCGTTTGCTTCCCAACTCCCCTGCCTTCCCTTTGGACCTGTGAAAGGAAGCCTGTATATCCATACCTACTCTCATGAGTCCCCCACTCCAAAGTCAGGGACAACTTAGCGTGGGAAAGCTATATGCTTGTCTGCATCAGATAGACTATTTTAAAGCAACATCAAGCATTCCTCCAATTGATTAAATCTTTAAATTTCAGTTTTACCTCTGATATTTAGGGTCTCCAATTAACACATAGCTGGAATATCAATTTACTAAGATACCAGTTTAGGAGCACAGTCTTTGTATGAATGCCATCTGTAATTTTCTCAGTGAAATGCTCATAGGCCAGGGTACCACAGAGGTTTTCTGTTTATTTAGCCAACTGCAAAATCATAGGACATTTTGTTTCTGATATGGCAATGTGTACAAACTTTATTGCCACCCCCCAAAAAAGGGGTTGTGAGATGTACATGGTTATTTTAACTCATAATTTTTTGTCCAAAAATAGCTGGATATTGCCAATTCTATTTCCAATGTTCTGAACTAAGCATAACAAGTATAAAGACAGGAATGCTTTATTATCAAGCCCTCAATGATGGCCAATTAAAACTCATTCTGTCATGGGTCAGAGATGAGGGTATTTCTCCAAGTTCCAAAGACTAGTCATTTCTGGACCTTTAAAAAAAAATGGAAGGGGGAAAAGGGGTGCAGTGTACTTAAGATTATAGTAACCAAAATATCTCTTTATGAAAATTCTTTGTAGAACCAGAATTAAAATATCACTGGATTTTCTGGAAGCAAATTTTTAAGATGAAGTTTTTTTTTAAGGAAGTTATAGCTCAGTGGCAGGCACTTTGTGATGTGACTCAATTCTCTTTAATAATTGAATTCAATTGAAAAGGACAAAGCCCACCCTTCAACATTCAGAGTTTAAGGATTTAGACAAACCAAGAGATACAATGGCAATAATAAAGATCTGTTATGCACCATCAAGTATGGCTTTGTTAGGGAAGATTTCTCAAAGAGGTGACCTGAGTCTTGAAGGTCACAAAAGTAAAACAGTGCTCAAAGAGTATAAGCAAGGCTTGGGTAGCTACAGAAGTGTTTCCCAGGAGGCAGGCAGTCAACGACTGCCTGGGTAGTCTGGCATCGATTAGGAAAGCAGGAATGATTTAGTGAATTTAAGCAATTGGATTGTAATTAGAATTTCATTTCAGGAAAATCATTCCAGCAGTGCATAAGAGGTCGTTGAGGGGTAAAACTAAAAGCTGACAGATAATTTAAGGAGGACAGTAGTATTACGTGAAAGAAATGATGGATAGGCAAAATTACATAGGCAATCTTCTGACATTCATGAAGGAAGTTGGTCTTGAGTCTTTCTGTATCATCTTTGCCTCCATGATGAACATTCCATTCCCAGCATCAGGTGCCTCTTGCTCCAAGGAAAGATCAGAGAGAACTCTAAATCTTAGTTTGAGTAAGACTTTTGCATCCATTCTATATCTATGAAATGAAAGTCTTTGTTTCCTGTTTAAGGATTTCAAGAATTTAAATAAAGGGTAGGGGGGACTAGACAAGCCTTGGCTGTCTTTTAATGCCTTTGTGTAAATCCAGTCCTAAAGGTAAGCCAAATTTAGCCCTTTTATAGTGACTAAGGATTAGAGTGGCCCAGAAGGATGAATTCAAGGTCTGTGCCTCAGAGCTCTCTCTTCCTCCCCAGAAAGGATAATATGGGTTCTACCTCCATTGGAGACATGTGACAACCCAAATCAGAATGGGTTCTGCTAGGCTGTAGCCTTATTCTTTGACACAGTTCAGTTCAGGTTTCTTTCTGCCCTATGAGCCCCTGCCTAAGCAAAACTGGACATTTTCTTCCCCCTCCTGGCTAGTAATCCATGTTTCTATATTCTAGCAATACTAATAGTTTCTTATTTAGAGATGTATATTTGCATCCTGTTTTTTCCCTTTTTTGACTTTCCAGAATGCATTCCAGTTTCATTTATTTCTCTAGCAGGTTTCAGAATTTTTATGGTAAGATCAGCTCTTTATAAGCATGTATTCCTTTCATCAGTAGAGAGATTCTTGTAAAAGTGCTTCTTAATGATTTCCTTCAGTTCACTACAATTGGATTGACATGTGTTCACAAATAAAAATGCTAAGCGGGGCACTATACAAAGAAAGTTAAAGGTCTTAGATGGCTTTTTTGTTTTTAGCAGAATCATCAAAAAGTAAGACAGCCTTTCAGGATTGATAATGGTAAAGTAAGAAGCTGCTGTTTTGCACTGGCACAATCTACTTGGCTCATAGAACTTGTTCAACATTCTTGGACCATGTGAGTTAGATTTATTTTTCCTTCTCCTCATCAGGGAAACTGATAGATTAAATAGTTCGGGGAATTTTCCCAAGGTCTAATGTCTTATGTTGAGCTATTAAACAGAGCATTGAAGTTTATGAACTAAGGCATTACCCATGAGAGCCAAAGTCACTCCTCTGAAAGAAGGAAAAGGTGTGCTAACTTTAATCATAAAAATAACTGAATTTTAAAATATAGCAAATGTAACACTTGCTTTCCCATAAAAAGTTGAATTTACCTTTTTAATTCATTCTTTTGGATGCCTGATATATTTCTGTATAACAACCATAAAGTATGGTTGCCCACTTAAATTCAGAATGTTTTCCAGATCTCAGTTCTCGCTGTCATTTAGCAGGCAAGCAGTGTATCTATAGATAGATCATACCTGAGGCAGTCCATGAACAGCAAGGGAACATTTTTCTCACACACGGGTGTGAACTGTCAGGTCAGTGTCTAATTCTAGTGTTCCTACTTTAAGAAAACAATAAAAATTCACAAAATATATATAATTTAATCAGGTGGCAGATGGACAGAAAAAAATATACATAACTTCATTATGCCCCTAAATCTTTTTTTTAGAAACTTGAGTTTTGTTTTTTTATTTTATAGGAACACTCTTGAAATGCAGTTCAATTCTAGTTCAAGTCAGGCACTGCCTGCAGCCTGAATGGAACGTTTGGGAGTAGAAAAATGAGGCATGATTTAAACACTTCAGGAGTTCATGGTCCAATGTAAAAGTAAAAGCTAGAGCATCACATTGTTTTTCAAAGTATATCTCATGATTTGTGGACCTCATTTCATTTGTGGAATGAAACATTCTTATAAATGAACAGTAATATTGCCATGCCATGTGAAACCCTTTGACATTACCAGGAAACAATTTTAAATCACCAAAAAGCTTTAACATCAAATACTTCTAGAAAGAGGGGACCTGGCGAAAACACCTTCCATCTCTATATTTAGCCTGCAAGGTATCCCCTAAGAAAGGAACTAGTCTGAAAGAGAAGTTTACACATTTCTTAATACTCTAAGTTTGTAGATAACAGAATTGATTTAAATAAAAAGAATTCTTGTATCATGAATTATATCATCTATTGTCCAATAGACAACACATTCATTATCTTAGCTGACAAAATCAGCTACCATTCAGTGAACCAAGTTAATAATAACTCAGGTACCTAATACCAAAATTAAATCTGATAAAGCTGAGAATCCAGAAAGAAACACACATGTTGAGTAAATGATAAAAGTGACATTTCAAATCAATAAGGGAAGAATGGATTATTCAGCAAATAGTACTAAGACAACATAACCTTTTGGTAAAAAATTTTAGATCTCTAACTCACAAAAATTAATTCCAGTAGGACTCACGCCTTTTGGTCACATACACATATTTAGAAATATCCCTGTGAAAATGTACGTAAGCAAGAAGTTTTGCAAGTTGTTTGTGAAGAGATGCCCAACTTTAGACAAATGAGAATGCACATTAAAACACAAGAGACTATCTCAGATCCAATTGGCAAAATATTTAAAATATAAATCAAGAGTGTGAGGAAACAGGATTCCTACCTTACCAGGGAGCATATAAATTAGCACAGCCACTTCTAAAGACAACCAAATGGTATCCATTACAATTTTAAATTCACATGCCCTATGACCCAATATTTTTCAATTTTTAATGAAACACACTTTACACACTTTTATTCATAATGTAGCTTCTTCTACGGTGATGTCCGTTGTTCCTTTGGTTGTAACTATAAAACTGGAAAAACCAAAATATGCATCTAGGGAATGGAGCATGGTACGTGTTCTACATGGTACATGTTATAGATCATTAGGTGTCAGTGAAAAAGAATTGAGAGTCCTACATGCACTGACATGGAAAGATCTCTTAAGATACAATGTTAAGGTTTTTAAAAGTTTAGGGGAAAATAGAAGGATAATACATGAAATACACATGGTACCACTGATGTTAAAACACATACCACACCCATTCACACAAATACTGTATAGTGTACATCTTAAGTACCTAATTGTGTATTATAAAAATGTACAGAGACGGTCTGGAAGGGTACTAACCAAACTGTTCACAGTAGTTTGGTGGAGTGCATTAGCTTTACCTGTAACGTTTGATGTTTTTGAGTATGCATTCATGTATTGTTTGTGTAATGGACCAATTAATAAATTAGAAATAAAATAAAATAGAAGATGTTTTCTTCTTGTCTGTTGCTAAAGTCTCTCCTGGTGCTTTGGATCTTATCCTCAGCCTTGCTCCCCACAATTGCTTTCCCCTCAGTTCTCTCCCATTTCTTTTCCTTGGCTCTCTCGTCTGGCTTCATGGCATCAATATTTACACAGGCTCAAATTGGTAAACAAATGATAAGTAACCCCTCTTCCTCAACTAGGAATGTGCCTCCTCCGCTTGCCCTTACTGTTCCTTCTGCCTTTCTATTTCTTTGCCATCCACTGCATGTCACACACAATCTGACTGAGTCCCCACTGTGACCCCAAACCATTTTTGTCATGATCACCAGTGGTCACTTTGCTACTAATTCCTTTCAATGCATTTCATTCTTACCTTATTGAACTGTTTTACCTAATTTCAGCTTCTTATCATTTGTTTAGCCTAGTAGATAGTTTTCTATCTCTTCATTTTCCTCCTTTTCATTTTTTAAGGGTTTCTCTTGTAATATATATGTGTGTGTGTGTGTGTGTGTGTGTGTATACAAAGTTGAATTTTTTTAACCTAATCTATCTTTTGGGTGTGGGGGAAGGCAGCCGGCTTGGCTTACAGGATCTTAGTTCCCAACCAGGGATTGAATCCGGGCTCTCTGCAGTGGAAATGAGGAGTCCTAACCACTGAACCCCCAGGGAATTCCCCAATCTATATTTTAATAGATTAATTAGCTGTTTCCATCTATTATCATCACTGGCCCTTTTAGATATGTTTCTGCCATCTTGTTTTGTGTTTTCTCCTTGAAATGTTTTTTAGATTCCCGCCCTCCCCCACTTTTCCCCTTTTCTTGCCTTTTGTTTTCTTATTCATTTTTATCTCTTCTAAGGGTTGGGAAGTTATACATTCCATGTCCATTCTTCCAGGGATTTATCTTACAGTTTTTATCATTTTGTTGTGGAAATTTTCAATTATGTACAAAAGTAAACAGCATAATGAATTTCTATGTACCTATCATTCAGCTTAAACCATTACCTAATCTTCTATTATTTACACTTGTGCCCCATTTCCCCCATGGACCTCTGGATTATACAGAAAGAAATTCAAGATACCATAACACTTAATACATTTTTAAAATAAAACATCTTTAAAATATAAGGTTTCTTTTAAAAAATAATTGTACTATTATCCCACTACAGAAGTAACAATAATTCTTTAATATCATTAAAAATAGTCAATGTCTATGTTCCTCTGCTTATCTTAAATTTTTTTCATAGTGCATTTGTTTGAATTTGAATCAAAATAATGTCCATACTTTGCAATTGGTTGGCATTCTTGTTAAGTCTCTCTTAATCTACAGATTCCTCACTTCCCTCTTTTCCTCTTGAAATTAAAAATCAGAGTTGTTTGTCCAACAACTTTCCCAAGTTTTCCTGATTACATTCTTGTAGAGTCACTGATCCCTGCATTTCCTGTAAATTAGTTAGATCTAGAGGCTTAATCAGATTTGGGTTCATATCTTATCAAGATTAATTCATAAGCAGTGGTGTATACTTCCATCACATAAGGTCTGGCTATACCTATTTTGTGATTATGGCAGCACTGATAAGCATTACCTAGACCCATTAACCTATTAACTCTCTCGTTCCTTCTCACTCATTAGCAAGACAGTTTCTCTAGAGAGAAAATTACCCTTTTTAATTATTCAATGACCTTGAAAAAGTGAAAGTGAAGTCGCTCAGTCGTATCCGATTATTTGCAACCCCATGGACTGTAGCCTACCAGGTTCCTCCATCCATGGGGTTTTCCAGGCAAGAATACTGGAGTGGGTTGCCATTTCTTCCTCTAGGAGAGTCTCCCGAGCCAGGGATTGAACCCGTGTCCCCCGCATTGTAGGCAGACACTTTACCATCTGGGCCGCCAGGGAGGTCCTAGTGACCTTGAGGCACAGTTCATATAAGGAGGTCAGGGGCTTAATTCTTTCCTTTAATTTCTCAGTTTTCAAAATCATAAGTTGAGTATCTAGAAAGCAATAAAAAGTAAATGAGTGACTGAGGAAGACTTCCTTGATATTTTATTCTGAGAAGAAGAGAGAATAAAGTGAGTTGATCTTGGATGGTCTATTTCAGGGGCTGGTAGGGAGACACCAGGAAATAACTATTCCCAAAAAGCTGAGGTTGGGAAATGGCAACCTGAAAACTTGTCTTTACTGCTGAGTCTGGGAGTAACTTGTGAGTCAAGAGTACCTTGAGGGAATAGAGACAGGAAGCCCCTATCTGGGCAGCTTGGGGGCTGGGTCAGAGCAGCATACACTGCCAGAGAAAGCAGGTCAGGGTGCCCTGAGGACCCAGGGAGTGAAGAAGAGTTACACAAACGGAGTCCTGGATTATTGTGTGCTTAGTCTATGCCAAATGGAGACTGGAAATACTCTCCTTACAAGCTGACGACAAGCCAGGAAGTTTCCTAAGAAACACAGCATGGGATGGGTAACATTTAGCTTATGCCGCATTTTCTTCTAGCAAGGCTATAAAATCAACAACACTGGTGCCCATGTGTTCTGTTTATTGCCTTTGTTAACCATGTCTTAACTCTTTACAAGGATCAACTTATTATTCTGTGGTCTTCCCCTGGACACAAGAAGAGACTTCAGTATTGAGACATGAGCTTAAGTGCCTCCTAGTAACTACTCCTCTCCTCCTCCTGTCTTTCGCCATCCTCTGGCCCTTTCCTCTCCCCTCTCCCACCCCACTGTCCTCAGTAAACAAACGCTCTTTGGGAAAGATTGAGAAGGAACCTCTTCCCAGAAATACCATCATCTTTTTAAAGGGGACTCTTGAAGGCTACCCCATCCTGCTCTCCAGAGAGAATGAGCAAATAAAAATGGCACCAGCTACAGAAACACGCCCACCCCTGGCTTCCAGTGACCTTGAGTTCCAAACCTGTGAGTTTTGGCTTTTTCCCTGCCTTCAGCTTTCTGAACTCGTCCAGCTCAGCATTAGGTAATCTCTGTGATGATGGCTGACTCATCTGGGAATGCAGTTTTCCTGGAGGTTTGCTTTGCTCAGATAATCACACCTTGGGGGTGGGGAACAACAAAAACTGGTTAACAGAGGCTTCTACCCCTGGATATTCAAGAATGTTGCTGGCACAGGGTAGGGAATCTCAGGGGGAGAAAGAGAAAAGACATCCGTGTTCTGGAACCAACTTGTGGGATATAAAGTTGTTATTTAGTCGATAAGTCACGTCCAACTCTTTTGCAACCCCATGGACTGTATAGCCCACCAGGCTCCTCTGCCCAGTGAGAATCCTAGAGTGGGTTGTCATTTCCTTCTCCAGGGTATCCTCCCAACCCAGGGATGGAACCAGAGTCTTCTACATTGGCGGGCAGAGTCACCTGGGAAGCCCCGGACATAAGGTGAAGAATCCAGAATGGATGAGAGGCCACCTGCCAACGCAGAGGACGCAGGTTCAGCCCCTGGGCCAGGAAGTTTTCACCTGCTAGAGGGGCAGGGACACCCACTGAGTCCATGCTGCAGAGCCTTCCAGCTTCAGCTGCTGAGCCCACGTGCTGCAGCTACTTGAAGCCCGTGTGCTTAGAGCCCGTGCTCAGTAACAAGAGAAGCCACCACAATGGGAAGCCCACACAGCTAGGGAACAGCGCCCACTGGCCGCAACCAGAGAAAGCCCACACACAGCAAAGAAGATCCAGTGCAACCAAAAACAAAAATAGTAGTAAATAAATACTTTTTTTAAAAAAACAAAGAGAATCCCTCCTTTGCCATTCACAGCCGAGGACCTTCAAGCCAGATTGCCCTCAGAGGTAAGATCTGTGCGTGCAGGGACTTCGCCTAGTTGTACGTTTGGTACCTAATACGGTTACTAAATGGATAAATGAACAAGGGCTTGCACATAGGTTACACATTTCTTTGAGTGTTCTGATCTGTAAACATAGCCTGAGATAACAAGTCCTAGGCTTGTTGTGAGGATGAAACAAGGTGAAATACATGCATTGCTTAACTGGAACCCGGCGCATAGTGAGCACTTCACGACCTAAAGCCCTAGGAAAAGACTGGGTGATTTTTAGGACCTGAGAATAGCACCCATGATAATAGAGGTCACCTAGATAAGTTAAACCACCTTCTACAAAGTCATTTTCCCCCTTTATCTCATTAAGTCCTCACAACTATCCTAGTAAGTCTTGGGAAAGCAAATATTTTGCTCATTTGACAGATAGGGAAACAAGTGTAGAGAATCCAGAGAGAGATCTTGTAATCTGTGTAAGATCTCAGATCTGGTTAGCGGTGGAACTAGATTCCAGGCTATGGAAAAAAACCACATCCCATGTTTTTGTTCCCATTGTACTTAAGTGAGTTAGACACCATAGGAAGAAAAAGCTCCTTTTCTAGAACAAATTACATTGAAGCTATACACAAATTATTCCTATTCATTGATTCATCTATTTGATTTCATCGAGGCAGGTCTATGATTCAAAAGATGGCCATGTGGCAGCCTGAATGGAAGGGGAGTTTAAGGGAGAATGGATACATGTAAATGTATGGCTGAGTCCTTTTACTGTCCACCTGGAACTATCACAACATTGTTAACTGGCTATACTCGAATATAAAATCTAAATCTGACTCATCCTCAACCCTAGTCTGCAGAGTTAATCTCTGCTAACAGTTTTTTCTGCATACAATTAAGAAATACATGCATATACACATTTTGTGGGGTTTTTTTTAACATAAATGGGATCATACTAAACATACTCTTCTTCACCTTGCTTTCTACAATCTACAGTAATCATGGACATCCTTCCATAACAGTATAATCTAGACAATAAAATGCAACATAAACTATTTTAAATAAATAATTTGATGAGTTTTGACAAGTGTACATAGTCATATAACCACAACCACAGTCAAGATGAAGAGCAACTCTATCACCTTAAAAATTCCCTCCTGCCCCTTTGAAGTTGAGTCCTACCCATCTCCTGCCCTAGGCTGTTTTTTCTGTTGTTGTTCGGGAGGATTTTGTTTTCGGTCTTTTTGTTTGAAGTTTTAGATTTCCTTTATCTTAAAGTTCATATAAATGAAATTATGCAGAATTAATCTTTTGAACCTGGCTTCTTTTGCTCGTTGAAGTATTTTTGGAAATTCATATTTGTTGCTCTATCAGTAATTCATTTCTTTGTATCCCTGATTAGCATCATAGAGTTGCACCACAGTGCATCCATTCAGTGTCAGTGAATAACTGGGCTGCTTCCTGTTTAGAACTGTTATGAATAAAGCTGTAGGAACATTTGTGTACAGATCTTTGTATGGATACATTGGTTTCTTTTCTCTTGGATAAATACCCATGAATGACTCATATGGTAAGTATATAGTTCAGTTGATTTTTTAAATGGCCAAAATGTTTTCCAAAGTGTTTACATGTCTTACTTTCTCAATGAGAGTTCCAGTTGCTCCACATTCTTACCAGGACTTGGTATTGTCACTCTTTAATTTTAGACTTCAAAGAAGTATGTAGTGGTATTTCACTGTGACTTTTTTTTTTCTTTTTTTCTTTTGGCCACATGGCGGCATGTGTGATCTTAGTTCCCCAACCAGGTATCAAACCCATGTCCCCTGCAGTGGAAACATGAAGTCCTGACCACTGAACCACCAGGGATGTCCCTCACTGTGATTTTTAAAATTTGCATTTCCCTTGTAACTGATGATGCTGAGCATCGTTTCATGTGCTTATTGGCCATGACGATATCTTTTTTTGTGAAGTGTCTGCAAATCTTTTATTCATTTTTATTAGCTTATTTGGTCTCTTATTATTTAAGTTGTAAGATATCTTTATGTATTCTTTATACAATCTTTCATTAGAGATAGGTATTGCAAATATTTTCTCTCAGCCTGTTTTCATTTTGACTAGAACATTTTAATTTGATGAAATATAGTTTATCAAAATTTTCTTTTATAGTTTATGTTCTTTCAGTCTAATCTAAGCAATCTTTGCCTACTCCAAAGTCAAGATGATTTTCTCCTTTGTTCTCTCCCAGAGTTTTTATGTAGTTAGCTTTTATATTTAAGTCTGTGATCCATTTTGAGTTAACTTAATGGCAACCCACTCCAGTATTCTTGCCTGGAGAATCCCATGGACGGAGAAGCCTGGTAGGCTACAGTCCATGGGGTCGCAAAGAGTCGGACACGACTGAGCGACTTCACTTCACTTGTGTATGTAGTATGGAATAAGAGGGCTCCCCAGGTGGCGCTAGTCGTCAAGAATCCGCCTGCAATGCGGGAGATGTAAAAGACATAGGTCCAATCCCTGGGTTTGATCCCTGGGTTGGGAAGATCCCCTAGAGGAAGGGATGGCAACCTACTCCAGTATTCTTGCCTGGAGAATTCCATGGATTGAGGAGCCTGGAGGGCTATAGTCCATTGGGTCCCAAAGAGTCAGACACAACTGAAGCAAGTTAGCGTGCACACGAGATAAGAGCTTAAATTTACCCTTTTGCATATTGATTCCAATTGAAAATATTACCCTTTCCCTATTGAATCTTAGAATCTTAGTTTAAAAAAATGGTTGATTATAAATGTAAAACTCACACAATGTAAATATAACCCCTAATGTTGTCAATTCTGTTCCATTGATCTACATGTGTATCTTTGTGTAAATACTATATGCTCAATTTCTGTAGCTTTATAGCACATTTTATTATTTTTTTGAAAGGTCTTCCTTGTTTTTTTTATTGAAGTATAGTTAATTTACAATGTTCTGTTAATTATTGCTATACAGCAAAGTAATTCAGTTTGCATATATATATTTGAATATATATATGTATATATAAACCCTTTTCCATTATGGCTTATCATAGGATATGAATATAGTTCTCTGTGCTATTCAATAGGACCTTGTTTGCAAGTTTTAAAATAGGATAGTTTAAGTCTTCAAATTTCTTCTTTTTTTTTAAATTGTTTTGGCTATTTTCCCATCCAAGTACTAACCAAGCCAGACGCTACTTAGCTTCCTAGATCAGATGAGATAAGGTGCGTTAAGGGTGGTATGGACGTAGACTGTTTTGGTAAGTCTAAGTTCTCTACATTTCCATTTAAAATTCAGGATCAGTCCATCAATATCTACCCCCAAAAAAGGCTGATGATATTTTGATAGGGATTTATTGAAACTGTAGATCAATTTGGGGAGAAATACCATCTCAATATTGAGTCTTCTAATCCATGAACATAGAATTCCTCTCCATTTCTTTAAGTCTTTATCTTACCAATATTTTGTAATTCTCAGTGTATAGTTCTTTTTTTTTTAAATGAAATTGCCATTAGACCCATTTATTTTTTGATTGATTTTTAGCTGCACTGGGTCTTCTTTGCTGCATGTGGGCTTTTTCTAGTTGTGGCGAGCAGGGGCTACTCTTCACGGCAGTATGCAGGCTTCTCATTAGGGTGGTTTCTATGTTTTAGACCACCTGTTCCAGACCACGTGCTCTAGGTGCCCCAGCTTCTGTAGTTGCGGAACACAGACACAGGCTCAGTAGTTGCAGCTCGTGGCACCTAGAGCACTAGCTCAGTAGTTTTGGCACATGGGTGTAGTTGTCCCATGGCATGTGGAATTTTCCCGGACCAGGGATCAAACCCATGTCCTCTTTACCACTGAGCCACCAGGGAAACCCACCTTAGCTTGATCACCTCTTTCTCCATGTAAGATGATATTACATCTTTGTTATTGGCTTACAATAACATCCATCTCTGTTATTGTAAGCCACCAAGTTTGCGGCAATTTGTATGGGAGCCACAGGAAACTAATGCACAGGGTTTTCACTTTTTCTTCCCCCTTACTGAAGTATTTTACAGCAAGCGTTAGTCGCTTAGTCCTGTCTGACTCTTTGCAACCCTACAGACAGTAGCCCTCCAGATTCCTCTGTCCATGGGATTCTCCAGCCAAGAATACTGGAGTGGGTTGCCATGTGTTTCTCCAGGGGATCTTCCCGACCCAGGGATGGAACCCAGGTCTCCTGCATTGCAGGCAGAGTCTTTACAATCGAAGCCACCAGGGAAGCCCATTTTTATAGCAAATCTCAGCTCAAATGTTATCATTTAACCTTTTCTTCTTTCTCCTCCCCTCCCCATTTCCTATAAATAGGAGTGCACCTCTAGGGGCCTCCTTAGATTCAAGTGCACATTGTTGGCTAGAAGCTTCCTACCTGGTGCTCTGTGCCTCAAACTGCTTCACACTGGCAGACACAGTATCTGATTGTTCCTTAATGCATTTGTAATGAGGCCCCGAATCTAAAATAACTTAGGCAATCCCCTCTTAAAGACAATTTCCAAACTAATTTTAAACCTACATTTAAAATGTGTCTTCCAAGCCAGGCATAAAAACAGTGTTTCAAATAATATCTGATCTGAAAATATTTCACTATTCCCATTCACCCTTAATAAAATCATCCCCAACTTTCTGGCTTCTAATTCTAGACTAACTGCTGCTAAGCTTCTGTCTCCAGCTAGCACTGAATCACCCGTGCTGCAGTTCCCCTGAATGATCAAACAAAACAGGAAGAAAATAGACAACTGTCAAATAACTAGTTTTCCAAGGGGCATGCAATATGCAGTTTTCCAATAGGGATCTTCACTTTTCCTCCTCAGTTGCTCTGTAATGAGAATGTATCTATTTTTTCTGGTCGCTGTCTCTCTCTCTCCCCAGCTGCTCTCTGTCTCTGGAAGTTTCTCCCTGGAAACTCAATCATCCAAGGGTTTCTTCTTTCTCTGTCCTTCACCCTAGAATACTTCCCTACCAAAACCACCTATCTAACAGACGGCACCAGGTTCAGAGTTTATCCCCTGGTCCAGTAACTAAGGACCAGGTATTATTATCAAAATAAACATCTTTTGTGTTACAAGGGAAATGTGCTGGACTGAGTCAAAGGACACAGTTCAAGTCCTGGCTCTGGTTCTGTATGTCTTAAATCTTTTTTAGGGAAGTTCATATGATGTAGGGTTGAGTTCTCCACCCTGTGAGATGACCCTGTGTCGACACTTGGCAAGGGGATCAAACCAGTCAATCCTAAAGGAAGACATTCCTGAATATTCACTGGAAAGACTGATGCTGAAGCTGAAGCTCCAATATTTTGGCCACCTGATGTGAAGAACTGACTCATTGGAAAAGACCCTGATGCTAGGAAAGATTGAAGGCAGGAGAAGAAGGGAAAGACAGAGGATGAGATGGTTGGATGGCATCACCGACTTGATGAACATGAGTTTGAGCAAGCTCCAGGAGTTGATGATGGACAGGGAGGCCTGGTGTGCTGCAGTCCAGGGGTGGTAAAGAGTTGGACAGGACTGAGCAACTGAACTGAACTGAACTGAGACACTTATCTAGCAAAAAATTATATTCACTCACATAGAAAGTTATGCAAACTAATGTCCAGTTTGTGTGATTCAGTTCAGTTCAGTTCAGTTCAGTTGCTCAGTCGTGTCCGACTCTTTGCAACCCCATGAATCGCAGCACGCCAGGCCTCCCTGTCCATCACCAACTCCCGGAGTTCACTCAGACTCACGTCCATTGAGTCCGTGATGCCATCCAGCCATCTCATCCTCTGTCGTCCCCTTCTCCTCCTGCCTCCAATCCCTCCCAGCATCAGAGTCTTTTCCAATGAGTCAACTCTTTGCATGAGGTGGCCAAAGTACTGGAGTTTCAGCTTTAGCATCATTCCTTCCAAAGAAATCCCAGGACTGATCTCCTTTAGAATGGACTGGTGGTTTGTGTGATTAGGTCACCTCTATTGTGACCTAATCACCTCTATTGTGCCTTTAACACCTCTCTTTTAACATTGGCTATTCATTTTGTTCCTTCTAATTGTAGTAAAACACACATTATAAAGTTTTCCATTTTGTTTTTTAAATATTTATCTACTTACATATCTATTTAACTGCATTGGGTCTTAGTTGTGGCACTTTGTTTGTGGATCTTCGTTACGGCACAAGGATTCTAGCTGTGGTTCAAAGGCTTAGTTGCCCCGTGGCATGTGGGATCTCAGTTCCCAGACCAGGGAAGGAACCCACATCTCATGCATTGCAAGGCAGATTCTCAACCACTGGGCCACCAGGGAAGACCCTTAACTGTTTAAGCATACGGTTCAGTGGCATTAAGCTCATTCCCATTGTTGTGCAACTATCACCACCATTCATCCACAGAATGATTTTCATATTGAAAAATTGAAATTTCACATTCTCCCTGACCCCAGACCCCTCTGGCAACCACAATTCTACTGTCTGTCTCTATGAATTTGACTACTCTAAGTACATCATATAATTGAAATCATTCACAGTATTTGTCTTTCTGGCTCACTTCACTTAGCATAATATCCTCAAGATTCACCAGTGTTGTAGTTTAAGGTATGAATAATATTCCATTGTGTTTATACACCACATTCTGTTTTTTCACTCATTCATTGATGAACACTCGGGTTTCTCCCTTTTGTCTATTGCCAAAACTGCTGCTATGAACATGGGTGTCACGTTGCCTATTCTTCCTTTTCATAAAGAAATGGTGAGGCTCAAGCATCTCTTTTCTTGTGTGTAGAGGCGTAGTTCTAGAAGGTCTTGTCGGTCTTTACAGAATCGTTCAACTTCAGCTTCTTCAGTATTACTGGTTGGGTCATAGACTCGTATTACTGTGATATTGAATGGTTTGCCTTGGAAACGAACAGAGATCATTCTGTCATTTTTAAGACTGCATCCAAGTACTGCATTTCAGACTCTTTTGTTGACTATGATGGCTACTCCATTTTTTCCTAAGGGATTCTTGCCCGCGGTAGTAGATATAATGGTCACCTGACTTAAATTCACCCATTCCGATCCATTTTAGTTCGCTGATTCCTAAAATGTCCATATTCACTCTTGCCATCTCCTGTTTGACCACTTCCAATTTACCTTGATTCATGGAGGTAGGTTCCTATGCAATATCATTCTTTACAGCTTCGGACTTTACTTCCATCACCAGTCAACATCCACAACTGGGTGTTGTTTTTGCTTTGGCTCCGTCTCTTCATTTTTTCTGGAGTTATATGGGGCTGGGGGTCAGGGAGAATATAAAGTTTCCAGTAGCATATTGGGCACCTACTGACCTGGGGAGTTCATTTTCCAGTGTCCTATCTTTTTGCCTTTTCATACTGTTCATGGGGTTCTCAAGGCAAGAATACTGAAGTGGTTTGCCATTCCCTTCTCCAGAGGACCATGTTTTGTCAGTACTCTCCACCATGACCCATTCGTCTTGATTGGCCCTACACAGCATGGCTCATAGTGTCATTGAGTTAGACAAAGCCTGGTCCATGTGATCAGTTTGATTAGTTTTCTGTGATTGTGGTTTTCATTCTGTCTGCCCTCTGATGGATAAGGAAAAGAGGCTTATAGAAGCTTCCTGATGGGAGAGACAGGCACAGGAGGACCTAGAGGAGCTATCCCACGTTGAAGGTCAGGAATGGCGGTGGTAAGGAGATACCCCTCGTCCAAGGTAAGGAGCAGCGGCTGTGCTTTGCTGGAGCAGCCGTGAAGAGATACCCCACGCCCGGATCATGGAAAAAGCAAGAGAGCTCCAGAAAAACATCTATTTCTGCTTTATTGACTATGCCAAAGCCTTTGACTGTGTGGATCACAAGAAACTGTGGAAAATTCTGAAAGAGATGGGAATACCAGACCACCTGACCTGCCTCTTGAGAAATCTGTACGCAAGTCAGAAAGCAACAGTTAGAAGTGGACATGGAACAACAGACTGGTTCCAAATAGGAAAAGGAGTACGTCAAGGCTGTATATTGTCACCCAGCTTATTTAACTTCTATGCAGAGTACATCATGAGAAACGCTGGACTGGAAGAAACACAAGCTGGAATCAAGATTGCCAGGAGAAATATCAATAACCTCAGATATGCAGATGACACCACCCTTATGGCAGAAAGTGAAGAGGAACTAAAAACCCTCTTGATGAAAGTGAAAGAGAGCGAAAAAGTTGGCTTAAAGCTCAACATTCAGAAAACGAAGATCATGGCATCTGATCCCATCACTTCATTGGAAATAGATGGGGAAACAGTAGAAACAGTGTCAGACTTTATTTTTGGGCTCCAAAATCACTGCAGATGGTGACTGCAGCCATGAAATTAAAAGATGCTTACTCCTTGGAAGAAAAGTTATGACCAGCCTAGATAGTATATTCAAAAGCAGGGACATTACTTTGCTGACTAAGGTCTGTCTAGTCAAGGCTATGGTTTTTCCAGTGGTCATGTATGGATGTGAGAGTTGGACTGTGAAGAAGGCTGAGTGCCGAAGAATTGATGCTTTTGAACTGTGGTGTTGGAGAAGACTCTTGAGAGTCCCTTGGACTACAAGGAGATCCAACCAGTCCATTCTGAAGGAGATCAACCCTGGGATTTCTTTGGAAGGAATGATGCTAAAGCTGAAGCTCCAGTACTTTGGCCACCTCATGCAAAGAGTTGACTCATTGGAAAACTCTTGACCTGAGGCCAAACTATGCTGGAGGTAATGAAGATAATGGTGACCTCCTTCAAAAGGTCACACTGCGTGCACTCAGTGCCCCTGACCCTGCAGCAGGCCACTGCCGACCCACACCTCCGCTGGAGACTCCTGGACACTGACAAGCAAGCCTGGGTCAGTCTCTTGTGGGGTCACTGCTCCTTTCTCCTGGGTCCTGGTGCACACAAGGTTTTGTTTGTGCCCTCCAAGAGTCTATTTCCCCAGTCCTGTATAAATTCTGGCAGCTCTATGGTGGGGATAATGGTGACCTCCTCCAACAGGGCTTATGCCATACCCAGGCCTGCTGCACCCAGAGCCCCTGCACCTGCGGCAGGCCACTGCTGACCCGTACCTCCACAGGAGACACTCAAACACTCAAAGGCAGGTCTGGCTCAATCTCTGTGGGTTCTCCTGGTGTGCACAAGGTTTTGTTTGAGCCCTCTGAGTGTCTCTGTCAGTTATGGGGTTTGATTCTAAATGCACTTTTGTCCTTCTTATCATCTTGCTGGTGCTTCTCCTTTGCCCTTGGACATGGGATATCTCTTTTTGGTGGGATCCTACGTTTTCCTGTAGACAGGTGTTCAGGAGCGAGTTGTAATTTTGGAGTTCTCACAGAAGAAGATGAGTGCACATCCTTCTACTCTGCCATACCAAACCAGAGTGATTGATATTTCTTTCGGCAATCTTGATTCCAGCTTGTGTGTCATCCAGCCCAGCATTTCGCATAGTGTACTCTGCATATAAGTTAAATAAGCAGGGTGAAAATATACAGCCTTGATGTACTCCTTTCCCGATTTGGAACCAGTCTGTTGTAAGGTCCGTCTAGTCAAGGCTATGGTTTTTCCTGTGGTCATGTATGGATGTGAGAGTTGGACTGTGAAGAAGGCTGAGCGCTGAAGAATTGATGCTTTCAAACTGTGGTGTTGGAGAAGACTCTTGAGAGCCCCTTGGACTGCAAAGAGATCCAACCAGTCCATTCTGAAGGAGATCAGCCCTGGGATTTCTCTGGAAGGAATGATGCTAAAGCTGAAGCTCCAGTACTTTGGCCACCTCATGTGAAGAGTTGACTCCTTGGAAAAGACTCTGATGCTGGGAGGGATTGGGGGCAGGAGGAGAAGGGGACGACTGAGGATGAGATGGCTGGATGGCATCACGGACTCGATGGCCGTGAGTCTGAGTGAATTCCGGGAGATGGTGGTGGACAGGGAGGCCTGGCTTGCTGCGATTCATGGGGTCGCAAAGAGTCGGACACGATTGAGTGACTGAACTGAACTGAACTGAACTGTTGTTCCATGTCCAGTTCTAAGTGTTGCTTCCTGACCTGCATATAGGTTTCTCAAGAGGCAGGTCAAGTGGTCTGGTATTCCCATCTCTTGAAGAATTTTCCACACTTTTTTGTGATCCACACAGTCAATAAAGCAGAAGTAGATGTTTTTCTGGAACTCTCTTGTTTTTTCAATGATCCGATTCCTCTGCCTTTTCTAAATCCAGCTTGAACATCTGGAAGTTCATGGTTCACATACCATTGAAGCCTGGCTTGCAGAATTTTGAGCATTACTTTGCTAGTGTGTGAGATGAGTGCAATTGTGTGGTAGTTTGAGCATTCTTTGGCATTGCCTTTCTTTGGGATTGGAGTGAAAACTGACTTTTGCAGTCTTGTGGCCACTACTGAATTTTCCAAATTTGCTGGCATATTGAGTGCAGCACTTTCACAGCATCACCTTTTAGGATTTGAAATAACTCAACTGGAATTTTATCACCTCCACTAGCTTTGTTCATACTGATGCTTCCTAAGGCCCACTTGACTTCACATTCCAGGATGTCTGGCTCTAGGTGAGTGATCACACCATCGTGATTATCTGGGTCATGAAGATCTTTTTTTGTACAGTTCTTCTCTGTATTCTTGCTACCTCTTCTTAATATCTTCTGCTTTTAGGTCCATACCATTTTTGTCCTTTATTGTGCCCATCTTTGCATGAAATGCTCCCTTGGTACCTCTAATTTTCTTGAAGAGATCCCTAGTCTTTCCCATTCTATTGTTTTCCTCTATTTCTTTGCATTGATCACTGAGGAAGGCTTTCTTATCTCTCCTTGCTATTCTTTGGAATTCTGCATTCAAATGGGTATATCTTTCCTTTTCTCCTTTGCCTTTTGCTTCTCTTCTTTTCTTAGCTATTTGCAAGCCCTCCTCAGACAACCATTTTGCCTTTTGGCATTTCTTTTTCTTGGGGATGGTCTCGATCACTCCCTCCTTTACAATGTCATGAACCTCCATCCATAGTTCTTAAGGCACTCTGTTTATCAGATCTAATCCCTTGATTTATCTCTTCCACTGTATAATCATAAGGGATTTGATTTAGATCATACCTAAGTTGTCTAGTCGGTTTCCCTACTTTCTTCAATTTAAGTCTGAATTTGGCAATAAGGGGTTCATGACCTGAGCCACAGTCAGCTCCCAGTCTTGTTTTGCTGACTGTATAGAGCTTCTCCATCTTTGGCTGCAAAGAATATAATCAATCTGATTTCAGTATTGACCATCTGGTGATGTCCATGTGTAGAGTCTTCTGTTGTGTTGTTGGAAGAGGGTGTTTGCTATAACCAGCATGTTCTCTTGGCAAAACTCTGTTAGCCTTCGCCCTGCTTCATTTTGTACTCCAAGGCCAAATATGCTTATTACTCCAGGTATCTCTTGACTTAGGTCCTACTTTTGCATTCCAGATATGCAGATGATACCAACCTTATGGCAAAAAGCAAAGGGGAACTAAGTAACCTCTTGATGAAAGTGAAAGAGGAGAGTGAAAAAGTTGGCTTAAAACTCAACATTCAGAAAAGTAAGATCATGACATCTGGTCCCATCACTTTATGGCAGACAGATGAGGAAACCAGGGAAACAGTGAGAGACTTTATTTTTGAGGCCTCCAAAATCACTGCAGATGGTGACTGAAGCCATGAAATGAAAAGACACTTGCTCTTTGGAAGAAAAGCTATGACCAACTCAACATTAAAAAGGAGACATTGCTTTGCCAACAAAGGTTTGTCTAGTCAAAGCTATGATTTTTCCAGTAGTCATGTATGGATGTGAGAGTTGGACTATAAGGAAAGCTGAGCTCTGAAGAACTGATGCTTTTGAACTGTTGGAGAAGACTCTTGCGAGTCCCTTGGACTGCAAGGAGATCCAACCAGTCAATCCTAAAAGAAATCAGTCCTGAATATTCATTGGAAGGACTGATGCTGAAGCTGAAACTCCAATATTTTGGCCACCTGACGCAAAGAATTGACTCATTGGAAAAGACCCTGATGCTGGGAAAGATTGCAGGTGGGAGGCAAAGGGGATGACAGAGGATGAGATGGTTGGATGGCATCACCGATTCAATGGACATGAGTTTGAGTAAGCTCCAGGAGTTGGTGATGGACAGGGAAGCCTGGAGTGCTGCTGTCCATGGGGTTGCAAAGAGTCGGACATGACTGAGTGACTGAACTGAACTGAACTGTGGCTCAAGCCTATTTTTCGTGGATTTCTAAGCATCTAGCTGGAATTTAATAGTATTTAAGAGCATTGTCTTGTTTTATTGTATTTGTTTTTAATAGTTTTAGTTTTATGACAAATATACTAGTTTACAAGGGCTACCATAACAGAGGGTCACAAGCTGGATAACTTAAAAAAAAAATTACCATCTAGTTTTAGAGGCTTGAAGTCCAAAGCCAAGGTGCTGGGAAAGCCATGTCCCCTCTAGGACTCAGGATGGAATCCTTACTTGCCTCTTCCTAGCTTCCTGTGCTGTCTAGCAATCCTTAACAATCCCTGATTGGTAGCTGCATCAGTCCAATCTCTGCCTTCAGCATCACGTGGCCATCTCCACATTGTCTCCCTTTCGTGCATATCTCTGTTTCAGTCTAAATTCCCCTTTTTATAAGGACACCAGTCAGACTGGGTTAGGACCCACCCTACAACCTCGCTTTAACCTTATTATCTCTGTAATGACTCCATTTCCAAACAATGTCATATTTGGGTGTCATGGGAACTAGAATCTCAATATATTTTGGGGGGGAAGGGTGCAATTCAACCCAGAATATTAAAGAAAACTGGCTTTCCCTTTATATGGTGATACAGAGCAGTAGAATTGAAATCCCTTAGTGACTATACACATGTTATCAACTAAGAATGAACAGGTTCTTCTGTAATAAGCAGAAATTGCATGATTCCTTTTCTCCTTGAATTTCCGTTTTCTTTTTAACTCCTCACACAAATTATAGCCTAACACAGTGGTTCTCAACTTCAGGTGATTTTTCCCTACATGGGACTTTTGGAAATATCTAGATCATTTTTGGTTATCATAACTTGCCAGGGGCCAAGTAGGGCAAAGCAGGGGAGTGTGCTACTGGTATCTAGTTGGCAGAAGCCAGGAATGCTGCTAATTATTAAGAACACAGGCTATTTACAATAGCCAGGACATGGAAGCATCCTAAATGTCCATCAACAGATGAATAAAGAAGATGCTGTACATATATATGATGGAATATTACTCATCCATAAAAAGAAACAAAATTGGGTCATTTGTAATGATGTGGATGAACCTAGAGTCTGTCATACAGAGTGAGGTGCATCAGAAAGAGAAAAACAAATACTGTATATTAATGCACACATTTGGAATCTAGAAAAATGGTACCAGTGAACCTATTTGCAGGGCAGGAATAGAGACACAGATGTGGAGAATGACCTTGTGAACAAGTCACTTTACCACTCTGAGCCTCAGTTTCTTCATCTGTAAAGTGGCAATAATACCTGTTTCACAGTGTGTTTCTAAGGGCTAAATGAAATAGTCTATAGACAATACTTCTGTAGACTATAAAATAAAGTTATAAAGCCTTGATGAAAATGATGGAAGGATGTTTCCTTCCCTCCTCACCTGCTATAATTGAATTAATAAATTAATAATAAATTCAATAAATAATAAATTCTGTAAAGGAATACCCTCCCTTAGGCCTGAGTCCTGGGCTGAAGAATCCAGATTCAAGAGTTTTATTCTGATATTAGAAAAATTGACCCCCAAATTAAATCTATAGCACCTTACTAGCATTTATTTACTCCCTTACTATATATTACAGTTGGATCCTAAACCATAAACTTTCATCAAATACTAAAGTTGCTTCCTACCCCAGAATGGTAGGAAGTTGCAGGAGAAAGATGCCTAATATCTAAGTCTCTGAATGCCTCATCGCACATCCTCTTTGGGTGATAATGGCTCTGCTCCATGCTACGTGTCTTATCTCATATTGATACACACATTTGAAATTATTGTTTGATGCTTACGGTATTATTATCACATAATACACAAACTTTCTCCTCACAGACTAAAGGCTGAAAGGAAAAAGAGTTCCAACGAGACACAACCTTGTAGTTCAAAAGCTTTGTGCAGATTAAAAGGACAGAATTGTTGAGCAAGTCAACATGAAAATGAATGATCGTACTCACCATTCTAGTGAAGTCATTTCTAGAAAAGTCAGCAGAGAGCTATTCAACAGGACATAATTAAAGGTTTTTGGAAGATTTAAATCAAGAATACTTGGAGACCATAAAATGTTTGTATGACTTGTGTACTTTCTTTTGTTACAGTGTTCTCATATTAATAATGAGATTTCTTTAACATCATGCTATAAAATAACATATAGCAACTGATCTGATATCTTACCACATATACAAATTTTACCCCCATAACAGTGTTGCAGCTACTAATTTGGAATGAAATAACCCCAAAATGCTGTCTTTACTTTTAGTTTGTTTTTATGTCACATTTTATAACCAAAGAAAAACATTTTACTTAATCTCAGCATAATCTGTTCTTTGTAAAATATGATATTTAATTTTTCACTCATTATTCTTCCTGTTGTAAAGATTTTAAAATGTGATAAATTAAATTTATATCATTTCTTGCAGTATACACTGTTTAGGAGACATTGTTTTGCTATCCCCTTTCATCCAAGCATATATTGTCTGCCTTGAGCACTTGGGGATATTTGATCAAAATGCATTCTAATTTTAAGTATTCTGAGATCAAATAAGTTTCCCCAAAATTAAACATTTAGGTTATATGCCAGCCTGGATAGGAGGGGACTTTGGGGGAGAATGGATGCACGTGTATGTATGGCTGAGTCCCTTCACTGTTCACCTGAAACCATCACATCATTGTTAATCAGCTATACCCCAATACACAATAAAAAGTTTAAGTCTTGAAAAAACAAATTAGACATTTAAAATCTGCTGGTGTTCAAAGGAATTGGGCTAGATATAGAATGACACAGAAAAATATCCATGGTCTATTGTCTGCTGAAAAATTACATCAATAATACTTTTGACGTTTAATGGTTATGTGTATGTATGTCAAAAAACATTCATGTATATCAACAAGTCAGAAAATATCTTCCCAATTGTTAGCAATGATGATCTGGGGGATTGGTGCTGAGAATAGGAGGGGGATGTCGGAGGATTTTTACATTTTAATGCACATTTTTATTGAATATATTTATAATATGCAGACATTATGTTTCTACCCTATAAAGATTTTATTTTTAATTACAATCAACTGGGAATTGAGTTTTAGCAGTAACAAAACCAAGTCGAATTTGATAGTTACTTTTTGAACGTTGGGTCCCTATCATATCAAGGCACTTGAAACTTGTCTGGTTCAATCACAAAGGAATTTGAGGACACCCCTGCCACAACATTTGCCCCAAACTCCCTGAATCCAGAGCTGCCCTCCTCCCCCACCCCAGGACTGAATGTTGTAGGCCTGAAAGGTTTATACAATTAGCACCTCTTTTTAAAATATTTATGGGTGGTTTTTTTTTGAGGCGGGGGGCTGTGCTGGGAGTTAGTTGCAGCATGCACAATCTTTAGTTACAGCATGTGGGATCTAGTTCCTTGATCAGGACTCGAACCTGGGCCCCCTGCATTGGGAGCTCAGAGTCTTAGCCACTGGACCATGAGGCAAGTCCCTCAGTTAGCTCTTCTTGAACAGCTAGTGTGTGCTAGAGTTGAAATGCTGTGCAGAACTCCAGAGCAAGCTTTTCAGAGGAGAATCACAGTCTCAGCTGACTCAAAATGAAAGGTGGGTCATTTCATTCAGTTTAGGAATGTTGAAATAATTTTAGCTTTTTGGTTTCGGTTTGAATGGTTTATTTTCCCACCTTGGACTTTGTTTCTCTAGAACACGTTTCTGTTCACTATCTCCAGACTCTTTCTAATCTCCCTATCTCTTGGTAAAGTCGCTCTGAAACTTGTCTGATCACAAGAATCAGCAAAGATGTTTGCTAAAAATCAGATTCCAAGGCTCCAACCCAGAGCTGCTTGCTTAGGTTCTCTGAGATACTTTAAAATTACCAGGTGAATCTTATGACCGGGAAGTTCAAAAAGCGCTGCCTTAGATGAATATCTAACAGAGTCTTAAGGTTTTCTAACAGATGAGGCCTAGAAATGGTCTAAGTCAGTGGCTCTAAACTCTAGCATTCTGCAGAATCACGACTGCCTAGCTCCACCCCCGCTTTCTGATACAGTAGATCTGGAGTGAGATTGAAGAATCTGCCTTTCTAACACATTCTCCTATGATGCAGCTGCTGGTTCAAGTGTGACATTAGCGCCGTAGTCTAGTTGCTTTCAATTTTCTTTAAGTACAAGCCACACAGTAGGAGACACATTTTACACCAGAACCTAGCATTCATACATGTGTTCATCTGAGGAGTTCCACAAAACAATACTTAATTCTTACTACAAGCAATGCACTCTGACATTTTATACTTAATTTTACTTCTTTGTGTGTGTGCTAAGTTGCTTCAGGCATGTCTGACTCTCTGCAACACTATGGACCGTAGCCTGCCAGGCTACTCTGGCAGGAGGAATCCATGGGATTCTCCAGGCAAGAAAATGGGAGAGGGTTGCTCTCCTCCAGGGGATCTTTCCAACCTAAGGATCGAATCCACGTCTCTTACACCTCCTACACTGGCAGGCAGGTTCTTTTACCACTAGCGCCACCTGGGAAGCCTTTTTCTTTAAAAGTTCCCTAAATGGCCTGCACAATCCAACTACAGGTCACAACCAGCAATTTGAAAAAACCCTGAATGTAGCCTAATCTTGAAAATGTGGAGATCAGTCACGTCCACACTTTTTTTGATCATGTGCCATTCACAGAAACACTTTTGAGCATACAGTCCCGATTTCGTATATTTATAAATTATATACTTGTACTCACTCTCTTGGTCCATGTATCACTTATTAGTAAAGCTTCATATTTTTTCTTACATTTAAGATAGAAAAAA
Organism: Oryx dammah; assembly: GCF_014754425.2. Taxonomy (NCBI): domain Eukaryota; kingdom Metazoa; phylum Chordata; class Mammalia; order Artiodactyla; family Bovidae; genus Oryx; species Oryx dammah. The sequence continues at coordinate 39,651,447 of NW_024070186.1, forward strand.
AATGTAAATAAAACTTGTAACATTTCTTCCAGATCCCTAGTGAATCATCTTCACCCAGGCTCCAGGAGGGCGTGCACCTCCTTCAAGGCTCAGATGCCCAGAGAGATTCAATGAGTAGCCCAAGGTCACACAGCTGGCTTCCAGTAAGGCAGTTTTGGGGAGTTTGTTTTAAAGTTCTTAAAAAGTAGGTAGATGCTCATTAAATAACAGGACAGCATTAGCTTTCTTTTTGCCCAACTTTTTTTTTTTTGCCATACCACACAGCTTACACGCTGTTACTTACCAGAGCAGGAGTTGAACCTGGACCCTTGTCAGTGAACAGAGTCCTAACCACTGGACTGCCAGAGAATTCCCTTTACCACCATTTTATGGGAGATTCTATATCCGTGTCTACTAGATATTATAAAATGTTGGGCTGCCAGAGAAATCCCCTGCCCCACATTTTAAAGCCCCAAGTGGTACAGGAAGAAATATGAGCACTCACATTTTCATCAAAAGGCTGCCAACTTTCCTATGATGTAATGTTACAGAAGCCTCAAAATGTGGTCATTTTCAGTATCTATGAGATGGGCTTTTTTTGAACAATGCAACTGGTTTCAATACCCCCACGACTTTCTAGTCGCGATGACAACTCTGCCAGACCATCTGCACAAACAAGACCCTCAGGGAGAAGTTCTGCTGCTAATTCCACTGTGTCTAGTTCCTGGTAAATAAGGAGAAGTGAGCTGCAGACACAGGGCTATTTCCCCCTCTTTGTGGTAAGCTCTGGTGACTGAAATGGTTGGATCCCTGAAGAGGCAGGAAACAGGGTCTGTTGGTCCCCAGAGGGCAATTTTACCTCTGTTCCTACCACAGAACATCCTCTCAAGGCATAATCAGGCAGTGTGCCTATGACTTGCTATGGCTCTCACACACACATACACAGGAGGTTTGACTGGCAACAAGGTTCAGAACAGTGATATGGCCACTAGAATGATTATAACTTCCAAATATTATGGCATGAGAAGCCCCAACCTAAAAAATGAGAAAGGAAAGCCAGACATAAGGCTACTTGACTGCTTCTGAATAGTAAATATCTCACCCTCAAAGACAGCACTTATAAAATTACAAAGAGGGAACTTTAAAAACACAAGTGATAGCTTCACATGGGTTGGGGAAATTTTGTCAAGTTGGATAGAAAAAGAAATCTTCATTTTTTTTTTTTAATGACCCATACTTTTTATCGGTTCAGTTCAGTCACTCAGTCGTGTCCAACTCTTTGCGACCCCATGAACCGCGTATACGTTTTATAATTTTTGTGTATTTAGTTAGGTAGTTACTTATTTTGGGCTGGGCTGGGTCTTCGTTGCTGCGTGCCCTTTGCTCTAGTGGCAGCGAGCAGGGGCCAGGGGGCGGGAGGAGGCTCCTCCCTAGCTGCAGTGCACAGGCTTCTCACTGTGGCGGCTTCTCTTGTGGCCAAGTATGGGCTCTAGAGTGTCCTGGCTTCAAAAGTTGCAGCTCCCAGGCTCTAGAGCACAGGCTCAGTAGCTGTGGTGTATAGGCTCAGTTGCTCCACTGCGTGTAGGATCTTCCCAGATCAGGGATCAAACCCACATCCCCTGCATTGAGAGGTGAATGCCTTACCACTGAGCCATCAGGGAAGCCCAGAAATCTTCATTTTAACATTCAACTTGGAAGTTTGCAAAGAAAAACAGAGAATCACTTGTTCAGAAAGGGGGATGCTTGGAGGTTAATCAGGAAAGAGATTGCTGGCCCAGATGGCCGTGGTGCATAGGGACAAGAAGGAGGATCAAAACAATGCTGGCCCCAAGACAACCAGGCTTGGCTCCCTGTTCTTGCTTACCCTCTAGCCCAACTTTCAACCACTGGTGTTTCACTCTGTGTAGGCCTGTCTGTGCCTGCTTTTTCTTTCTTCCTCTTTTTTGGTGACTGAGGGGCTGCTATTTTTCTCTAGTTCATCTCACTCACCCTCTCACTGGACATAAGGTAACATGAAAATACATTTACTTTTGTTAAACTTATTTAAAATATACAGGTTTCAGGACTTCCCTGGTGGTCCAGCAGTTAGGACTCCAGGCTTACACTGCAAGAGGAGCAGTTTCGATCCCTGGTCAGGGCTCTAAGATCTCTCATGCCCCACAGTGTGGCCAAAAATAAAATATACAGGTTTCCCAATTTTTATTTTAAAAGTCATTGGTTTGATGGACTTCTCTGGTGGTGCAGTTGATGGGAATCCTCCTGTCAATGCAGGGAACACAGGTTCGATCCCTGGTCCAGGAAGATTGCACATGCCAGGGAGCAACTAAGCCTGCGCACCACAGCTTCAGAGCCCAGGAGCTGCAGCTACTGAGCCCACGTGCTGAAACTACCGAAGCCTGCGTGCCTCCAGCCCGTGCTCTGAAACTGGAGAAGCCACTGCAGTGAGAAGCCTGTGCACCACGACGAAAAGTAGCCCAAGACTGCCACAACAAAAGAAAGCCCTCACACAGCAATGAAGACCCAGCGCAACCAAAAATAAATACATAAAATCATTGATTTGAATTCAGTAGGTTCTCTTGGAAAAAATCGTGTTTGTTTTGAATTTGCATGATTTGATTTATAGTTTTATTCTCTAGGAGGTCTGTGGTCACTCTCAAGATAAAACAATTCTCTGTGCCCTTGACTGAGGTTAAGAAATTGAGCAAATTCAGTATAAAGCAGACTTAGCTGCTGCTGCTGTTGCTGCTGTCGCTTCAGTCGTGTCCGACTCTGTGCGACTCCATAAATGGCAGCCCACTAGGCTCTGCCGTCCCTGGGATTCTCCAGGCAAGAACACTGGAGTCGGTTGCCATTTCCTTCTCCAATGCATGAAAGTGAAAAGTGAAAGTGAAGTCGCTCAGTCGTGTCCGACTCTTTGCAACCCCATGGACTGCAGCCCACCAGGCTCCTCCGTCCATGGGATTTTCCAGGCAAGAGTACTGGAGTGGGGTGCCATTGCCTTCTCCGAGGAGACTTAGGGATTGCCTTAATTAGTTTTGTGTGGTCTCCACCTGGTGGTTGGAAAGTAGAACACAAGCCCTTCTTGGAATTGAAAGGGAAAAAACGGACTCCTTTTAACTCCTCCCTGCAAACACAGAATCCACAAACAATGGCCTCTGCCTGTGTTTCTTTAGCGTCAGCCTCCCTGCTGAATTGTAAGCTTCATGAAGGCAGAAACCGTGGTTCTGCTTGTTCACTGCTGTTTCCTCCGGGTACAGTACTGCAGCTATAGTAAATAAAAGAATAGATCAGGACCAAACCAATAAGTGAAAAGCACTTCATACAGTTTAATTTCCAAGGTCTTTACTTGCCTACCTATTGCTCTTGGTTTTCTATCGTTTTTCAGTCACTCAGTCATGTCTGACTCTTTTGGACTGTAGCCCACCAGGCTCCTCTGTCCATGGGATTTTCCAGGCAAGAATACTTGGAGTGGGTGGCCATTTCTTCCTCCAGGGGATCTTCCTCACCCAGGAATTGAACCCACATCTCCTGCATTGGAAGGCAGATTCTTTAGCATTAAGCCATCAAGGAAGCCCTGTTTTGCTTGTTTTTAATATACCATAATTATACTTTCCATATATTCTTTCTTCATATTTTAATATTGCAGAGAAATCCAAATAAGTCATGCACCCTGATGGTGTCCCGTGTTCACTGGCACCCAGGAGGCAGCTGTGACGTGGTTGTCATCACCCGTGCATTCGTGTACTTGCTCATGGCTATGCATGTGATCCTCTCCTCTGTCGAGCTGTGTGCAGTGTCCTATCGGATATGTCCAGCTTTATTGCCCTTTACAATGTCTTCAAAATGTTTACTCTATGATTCAATATTGAAACAGAAAGTCATTGCACACGAAGAAAGCCCTCAGAGCACAGGTGTGGTACTTAGGTTTGATATTTGTAAAGTAAATATATGTTGTTGAAGGAACTCTATGGGTTTTTGTTTCTTTCTGCAAAGCAGCAAACAAGTGCTTTATGAGACCTAAGAAGGCAAGATAGCCAAGAGTAGATGAGGAGGAATTACATTTTGTTAAGGAGATATATGTAAAAGATTGCCTACCACGTTGCTACTCAAGAAGTGGTATGCAACCAGTAGCGTCAGCAGTATCTGGAATTTTATTAGAAATGTAGACTGTTAACGCAGAGAACAGACTTGTGGACACAGTTGGGGAAGGAGAGGGTAGGAGGAATTGAGAGAGTAGCATTAAAAAAATATGTATTACCATATGTAAAACAGATCACAAACGAGAAGTTGCCATATAACACAGGAAGCCCAGCCTGGTGCTCTGGGACGACATAGAGGGGCGAGAAGGGGTGGGGAGTAGGAGGAAGGTTCAAAAGGGAGGGGGCATATGTATACTTATGGCTGATTCACTTTCTTGTATGGCAGAAACCATCGTAACATTTTAAACAATTAATCCTCCAATTAAAAATAAATTGGATGTATACACTGTTTTAAAAAGAAATGCAGACTGTTAGCCCATCCCAGACCCACCGAGTCAGAATCTACATTTTAACAAGACTGCCAGGTGATTCATATGACAGGTCGAGTTTGAAAAGCTCTGCCTGATATTTCCGGAGGAGGCGATGGCACCCCACTCCAGTACTCTTGCCTGGGAAAATCCCATGGATGGAGGGACCTGGTAGGCTGCAGTCCATGGGGTCGCCAAGAGTCAGACACGACTGAGCGACTTCCCTTTCACTTTTCACTTTCATGCATTGGAGAAGGAAATGGCAAGCCACTCCAGTGTTCTTGCCTGGAGAATCCCAGGGACGGGGGAGCCTAGTGGGCTGCCGTCTATGGGGTCGCACAGAGTCGGACACGACTGAAGCAACATAGCACCATAGCAGGACTTGAAATAACAGTCATATTGGTTCAAGACCTTTCTTTTGCTCTAAATTACTATGGTCATGGATGTGGAGACCCAAGAGGAGTGAATTTGTCACAATTTGTAGTCATTCAAGCAGTAAGCTCTCACATCAATAATGTTTTTCAGTTTCAGCTCTTGGGAAAGCCCAGATTAAAGCATCAGTGGAGCAGAGACAAAGTGCCCTTCTCTGGGAAGAAGGAAAGTAATAACCCATATCTCCACAGGTGATTGAAGTGCATGAAAAAAAAATACTACAATGGCTGAAAATTGGTTCAAAAGGAGGCGAGCTAAAAGAGAAATAATATGCAAGAGAACTCTTCATTTTGAGAGGTAAATCTTTTTACATTTTTTCAGTTAAACATTTTTTATATCCCTCATTCTTCATCATTCTGGTCCACAGTGGGGACAGTAAGTAAAAATGAATAGAACTGGGGAGAAATGCAACAACTGGCTCAATATTAACACCACCAATTGTTTTTCTTAAGCATCTCTGAGTTTTTAGAGGTTCACCCATAAGTAAATGCAAAATGTATGCCAATGTACTCATCGCAAACTGTTAAATATGTTACTTGATATCATAGAGGTTAATTTAAACCCTTGGGCTCTGGAACTATCAAGGTTCATAGCCCAGCACCAGCACTCACAGTGTGACTTCAGGGAAAAGTAGTTAATTTCTCAGTGACTCTTCATTTGAAAACAAGAAAAACAAAAGTTGCTTTAAACACAAAATACGTAAAGCGCTAAGAATAGTGTCTTGTTGGGTATCAGTTCAGTCGCTCAGTTGTATCCAACTCTTTGCGACCCCATGAATCGCTGCACGCCAGGCCTCCCTGTCCATCACCAACTCCCGGAGTTCACTCAGACTCACGTCCATCGAGTCCGTGATGCCATCCAGCCATCTCATCCTCGGTCGTCCCCTTCTCCTCCTGCCCCCAATCCCTCCCAGCATCAGAGTCTTTTTCAATGAGTCAACTCTTTGCATGAGGTGGCCAAAGTACTGGAGCTTCAGCTTTAGCATCACTCCTTCCAAAGAAATCCCAGGGTTGATCTCCTTCAGAATGGACTGGTTGGATCTCCTTGCATTCCAAGGGACTCTCAAGAGTCTTCTCCAACACTACAGTTCAAAAGCATCAATTCTTCGGCACTCAGCCTTCTTCACAGTCCAACTCTCGCATCCATACATGACCACAGGAAAAACCATAGCCTTGACTAGACGGACTTTAGTCAGCAAAGTAATGTCTCTGCTTTTGAATATACTATCTAGGTTGATCATAACTTTTCTTCCAAGGAGTAAGCATCTTTTATCTGCAGTGATTTTGGAGCCCAAAAAATAAAGTCTGACACTGTTTCTACTGTTTCCCCATCTATTTCCCATGAAGTGATAGGACCAGATGCCATGATCTTCGTTTTCTGAATGTTGAGCTTTAAGCCAACTTTTTCACTCTCCTCTTTCACTTTCATCAAGAGGCTTTTTAGCTCCTTTTCACTTTCTGCCATAAGGGTGGTGTCATCTGCATATCTGAGGTTATTGATATTTCTCCTGGCAATCTTGATTCCAGCTTGTGTTTCTTCCAGTCCAGCGTTTCTCATGATGTATTCTGCATATAAGTTAAATAAGCAGCGTGACAATATACAGCCTTGATGTACTCCTTTTCCTATTTGGAACCAGTCTGTTGTTCCATGTCCAGTTCTAACTGTTGCTTCCTGACCTGCATACAGATTTCTCAAGGGGCAGGTTAGGTGGTCTGGTATTCCCATCTCTTTCAGAATTCTTGTTGGGTATAATACATGGCAAATAACTGTGAGATGTGGTTCTGATATTAATATTATCATCATTGAGCTTTAATTCTAAAGTGTAGTCCCTAGACCAGAAGCACTGGCATCAGCTGAGAATCTGTTAGAAATACAAATTCTGAGCCCCACTCAGACCTACTCAACTGGGAGTCATGCCCACAATAGTTTGTTTCAATATGCCCTCCAGATGATCTGACACGGTCTACAGTTTGCAGACACCTGCCCTTTGGAAATGGTGATCTAAAGTTTAGGTTCCTGACTCTTTAGCTATTATGAAAAGAGCCAGTGGGAGTACCAAGTTAATGTATAATCTTGGGCAGACCCATTCTGAAGGCTTGTATCACTGTACTTAAATTGGAGCAAGCCATTGATTGAAGAGCAGGTCGTGGTAGGGATCAGACTACACAAAGAAGAGAAACCAAATGAATGGGAAAGCAAAGTCCCAGACAAGATACTCAAAGCACAGCTAGAGGAAGAGCTTGGATATAGGACATCTGCTGCAGTGAACAATCAGGACCGAGAAGGCAAAATAAGGCAAAGATGAAATGGCCAGAGATGGCAGGGTGGCCAAGGAACAAAATACCACACTTCATTTGGGTACAGTGAGACCCTGGGAGCCACTGTGAATTCTGCTTAGTTGTTCCTTGGAGACAGGTGCCTTTAAAAACCTGGATCACTGAGACTTCCCTGGTAGTCCAGTGGTTGAGCATCTGCCTGCCAATGCAGGGAACGCAGGTTCCATCCCTGGTCTGGGAAGATTCCATATGCTGAGGGGCAACTAAGCCTGTGAGCCACAACTACTGAGCCTGCGCTCTAGAGCCCCGTGCTCCTGGACAAGAGAGACTGCCACAATGCGAAGCCCATACACCGCAACAGAGTGGACACACCTCTCTGCAACTGGAGAAAGCCCATGCACAGCAACAGAGATCCAGCACAGCCAGAAAGAAAGTAAATCACTTAAGGAATTTAAAAACTCTAGGTTACTGACCGTCAGGATATTGACAAGGTCTGTGGCTAACTACCAAGTCTGCTATGTTTGTTACCTGACAAATTTCCCTCCTGGATATTTGGAGCTATTTTTCTTGGCCATTTGACCAGGGATCCCTTAGGCCTTGGCTGCTGCTATTCTTTTGATGCATCTGATTTTTATTTGCTTCTCTTACTGAACTTTAGACATAATTGAGGAATAGACTTGCCAGTGCAGGAGATGCAATTTCAATTCCTGGGTGGGGAAGATCCCCTGGAGAAGAAAATGTATTCTTGCCTGGGAAATCTCATGGACAGAGGAGCCTGGAGGGCTGCAGTCCATAGGGTCACAGAAGTGTCACATACGATTTAGCAACTGAAAACAACAAGTAGATTAGAAACTCAAAGTCACATGTCCAAATACTGCTTTTTCATTTTTTGTAGTCTTAGAGAAAATTTTGCTTTGTAGCATGTCAGTTTCACTAAAAGGAATTGAAAAGTTTCTCTCACCCTTTGCTGTCTTCCCCTCTCACTACCCCAAGCCAGGAATAACCCTCTTTCCTTATCTCCTGTTAGATCTGAAAATTTCATGGATTAAAACATAAATCACAGAAGACTATTAAAATGCCTATCTGATTAAACTGATCACACAGTATTTTGCAAATATGTAGTCTTTCATAAAGTCTCAACTAAAGAGAAATTTTATCTCTGATAAATGGCTATATTTGATGCTACCCCGTAACCCTTTATTCTGTTCTCAGCTGAATTATCCCACACTAGCCAAGTGATTCATATTGTGTTAGACATTAGGCACCAAAGAACTGGGGACCATACAAGTAGGGTAATGCAAGTGATTAGAGGGTCACAAAATCTAACACAATGTACTAAAGACTTCCTTCTAAAACAGTATAGTCACGTAGAATAAATACACAAATACCAAAAATGGTCCATTATCTGCTTTCTATTTACTTTTCCTCCAAAATATACATTGTCTTCAAGTCACAAATATATTTAATATTTCCTGGTGGCTCAGGTGGTAAAGAATTTGCCTGCAAGACAGGAGACCCAGGTATGATCCCTGGGTCAGGAAGAGACCACTCCAGAACTACCACTCCAGGCTACCCACTCCAGGACTCTTGCCTGGGAAATCCCATGGACAGAAGAGCCTGGTGGATTACGGTTCAGGGGATCACAAAGAATCAGACACGACTGAGCGAGTAACACACACACATATAACAAAAGTACTACAAAAGGTTAAAACGTAGAAGTGGATGAATGGATAAACAAAATATAGTATATGCATATAGTAAAATATATGCAATGGATATTCAGTTCAGTTCAGTTCATTTCAGTTCAGTCACTCAGTCGTGTCCGACTCTTTGTGAACCAATGGACCACAGCACACCAGGCCTCCCTGTTCATCACCAACTCCTGGAGTTTACCCTTGAGTTTATCCATTGAGTTGGTGATGCCATCCAACCATCTCATCCTCTGTCGTCCCCTTCTTCTCCTGCCTTCAACCTTTCCCAGAATCAGGGTCTTTTCAAATGAGTCAGCTCTTTGCATCAGGTGGCCAAAGTACTGGAGGTTCAGCTTCAACATCAGTCCTTCCAATGAACACCAGGACTGATCTCCTTTAGGGCGTACTGGTTGGATCTCCTTGTAGTCCAAGGGATTCTGAAGAGTCTTTGCCAACACCACAGTTCAAAAGCATCAATTCTTCAGTGCCCAGCTTTCTTTATAGTCCAACTCTCACATCCATACATGACTACTGGAAAAACCATAGCCTTGACTAGACGGACTTTTGTTGGCAAAGTAATGTCTCGGCTTTTTAATATGCTATTTAGGTAGGTCATAACTTTAGTGCCAAGGAGTAAGCATTTTTTAATTTCATGGCTGCAGTTACCATCTGCAGTGATTTTGGAGCCCTAAAAAATAAAATCTGCCGCTGTTTCCACGTGTTTCTCCATCAATTTGCCATGAAGTGATGGGACCAGATGCCATGATCTTCGTTTTCTGAATGTTGAGCTTTAAGCCAACTTTTTCACTCTCCTCTTTCACTTTCATCAAGAGGCTTTTTAGTTCTTTTTCACTTTCTGCCATAAGGGTGGTGTCATCTGTATATCTGAGGTTATTGATATTTCTCCTGGCAATCTTGATTTCAGCTTATGCTTCATCCAGGCCAGCATTTCTCTTGATTTACTCTGCATATAAGTTAAATAAGCAGGGTGACAATATACAGCCTTGATGTACTCCTTTCCCGATTTGGAACCAGTTTGTTGTCCCATGTCCACTTCTAACTGTTGCTTCCTGACCTGCATACAGGTTTCTCAAGAGGCAGGTCAGGTGGTCTGGTATTCCCATCTCTTTCAGAATTTTCCAGTTTATTGTGACACACACAGTCAAAGGCTTTGGCATAGTCAGTAAAGCAGCAATAGATGTTTTTCTGGAACTCTCCTGCTTTTTTGATGATCCAGCGGATGTCAGCAATTTGATCTCTGGTTTCTCTGCCTTTTTTAAATCCAGCTTGAACATCCAGAAGTTACAGTTCATGTACTGTTGAAGCCTGGCTTGGAGAATTTTGAGAATTACTTTGCTAGCGTATGAGACGAGTGCAATTGTTCAGTAGTTTGAACATTCATTGGCATTGTCTTTATTTTGGATTGGAATGAAAATCGACCTTTTGTAGACCTGTGGCCACTGCTGAGTTTTCCAAATTTGCTGGCATATTGAGTGCAGCACTTTCACAGCATCACCTTTTAGGATTTGAAATAGCTCAACTGGAATTTCATCACCTCCTCTAGCTTTGTTCACAGTGATGCTTCCTAAGGTCCACTTGACTTCACATTCTAGAAGTCCAGATGTCTGACTCTAGCTGAGTGATCACACCATTGTAATTATCTGGCTCATGAAGATGTTTTTTGTACAGTTCTTCTGTGTATTCTTGCCACCTCTTCTTAATATGTTCTGCTTCTGTTAGGTCCATACCATTTCTGTACTTTATTGAGCCCATCCTTGCATGAATGTTTCCTTGGTATCCCTAATTTTCTTGAAGCCAATCTCGTCTTTCCCATTCTATTGTTTTCCTCTATTTCTTTGCACTGATCACTGAGGAAGGCTTTCTTATCTCTCCTTGCTATTCTGGAGAATAGCATTCAAACTCTGCATTCAAAGGGGTATATCTTTCCTTTTCTCCTTTGCTTTTTGCTTCTCTTCTTTTCACAGCTATTTGTAAGGGCCTCCTCAGACAGCCATGTTGCTTTTTTGCATTTCTTTTTCTTGGGGATGGTCTTGATCCCTGCCTGCTGTACATAGTCTAGTCATGACCCTCTGTCCATAGTTCACCAAGCACTCTATCAGATCTAGTCCCTTAAATTTATTTCTCACTTCCACTGTATAATCATAAGGGATTTGATTTTAGGTCATACCTGAATGACTTAGTGGTTTCCCCATTTTCTTCAATTTAAGTCTGAATTTGGCAATAAGGAGTTCATGATCTGAGCCACAGTCAGCTCCTGGTCTTGTTTTGCTGACTGTATAGAGCTTCTCCATCTTTGGCTGCAAAGAATATAATCAGTCTGATTTCAGTGTTGGCCATCTGGTGATGTCCATGTGTCGAGTCCTCTCTTGTATTGTTTGAAGATGGTGTTTGCTATGACCAGTGCATTCTCTTGGCAAAACTCTATTAGCCTTTGCCCTGATTCATTCTGTACTCCTAGGCCAAATTTGCCTGTTACTCCAGGTGTTTCTTGACTTCCTACTTTTGCATTCCAGTCCCCTAAAATGAAATGGACATCTTTGGGTGCTAGTTCTAAAAGGCCTTGTAGGTCTTCATAGAACCATTCAACTTCAGCTTCTTCAGTGTCACTGGTCGGGGCATAGACTTGGATTACCATGATATTGAATGGTTTGTCTTGGAAACGAACAGAGATCATTCTGTCATTTTTGAGACTGCATCCAAGTACTGCATTTCGGACTCTTTTGTTGACTATGATGGCTACTCCATTTCTTCTAAGGGATTCCTGCCCACAGTAGTAGATAAAATGGTCATCTGAGTTAAATCTACCCATTCCAGTCCATTTTAGTTCACTGATTCCTAAAATGTCGACGTTCACTCTTGCCATCTCCTGTTTGACTACTTCCAATTTGCCTTGATTCGTGGACCTCATATTCCAGGTTCCTATGCAATATTGCTCTTTACAGCATCTGACCTTGCTTCTATCACCAGTCATCACATCCACAACTGGGTATTGTTTTCACTTTGGCTCCATCTCTTCATTTTTTCTGGAGTTATTTCTCCACTGATCTCCATTAGTATATTGGGCACCTACAGACCTAGGGAGTTCATCTTTCAGTGTCCTATCATTTTGCCTTTTCATACTGTTCATGGAGTTCTCAAGGTACGAATTTGAAGTGGTTTGCCATTCCCTTGTCCAGTGAACCACATTTTGTCATAACTCTCCACCATGACCTGCCCGTATTGGGTGACCTTACATGACCTGGCTTAGTTTCATTGAGTTTGACATGGCTGTGGTCCATGTGATCAGATTGGCTAGTTTTCTGTGATATCCGAGTAGTCACAGGTGATTAACATTTCAAACACCTGGCTTTAGCTCTCAAGCACTGGGCAGCAGGCTCCGGTTCTTAACTCTCCTTTTTCATTCTTTGCTGGGGTTATCTGCTTTGCAATATGAATCTCAAGCCACAGACTGGGGCTTATATTATTTTCTATCACCTTAATTTGAACACCCCATCCTCAAGTAGTGGAGGGAGACTCATCTCCATCCTGATGGGCTCTTTTCCCCTCATAAGCAATGCAGCCTTGCTGCTGCTGCTAAGTCGCTTCAGTCGTGTCCGACTCTGTGTGACCCCGTAGACAGCAGCCCATCAGGCTTCCCCGTCCCTGGGATTATCCAGGCAAGAACACTGGAGTGGGTTGCCATTTCCTTCTCTAGATGCAGCCTTAGAAGTAGATATAGACCAGGAATTAGAAGTAGGTATAGATCAGGAAAATGGGTCTCACTTCCAGTCCCCCAAGACCCCATTGACTCCCTTGGAGTCGTCACTGGCAGTGAGCCTGGTGGGCTTCCAGCCTCCACACCCTACGAGGGATTAGCCAATCTCCTCCAAAGTTCCCCTCCAGTGCCCATGGGAGTCACTTCCAGCCCCAAGGGACCCACTGTGCTTCTCTCCTTTCTCACCCTCCATGACCCCATCTTTATTCCTTCTCTGGGCTTTTACAAAAGGCGGAGAATGTTTGACTTCTGGTTGCCGCTGTGTTTAATCCTGCAAGAATCCCTGAAGGCTCAAAGGCCTAAGGACCTAAAATAGAGGGAGAGCAAACACACATTTTAAATTCCATAAGTTATCTTGCCATTGGTATTTTCCAATATCACCTTAGTAATCTGATGTGTATTATTCGTTCCTCTTTAAGGTTATGGTGGCTCAGAGGTTAAAGCGTCTGCCCGTAATGCGGGAGACCCGGGTTCGATCCCTGGGTTGAGCAGATCCCCTGGAGAAGGAAATGGCAACCCACTCCAGTATTCTTGCCTGGAGAATCCCATGGACAGAGGAGCCTGGTGGGCTACAGTCCACAGGGTCGCAAAGAGTCGGACATGACTGAGCGACTTCACTCCCTCACTCAACCTTATGTATGAGGGTAAAATGAAACGTTTGCAATTAAGTGGTAATAACAATAAGCAAATGCTTATTCCTTCTCTTGCATTACTGTGCTTTTTAAAATTGCCCAATAGGGACACAATGACAAAAATAAAAAATTTTTAAAAACACACATGACCCTTTAATGGTTAAAATAAAAAATCCACCAAGTTAATATTACCCATATTCCTTTCCCATTTTAGCATTGTTGTATCAGTACACCTGTTATTTTATATACTGCACTTCTTGCTCAGGGCTTCCCAGGTGTTACTAGTGTTAAAATAAAAAAAAAAAATCTGCCTGCCAGTGCAGGAGACACAAGAGACAAGAATTTTGATCACTGGGAAGATCCCTTGGAGTAGGACATGGCAACCTGTTCCACTATTCTTACCTGAAAAATTTCATGGACAGAAGAGCCTGGTGGACTATGGTCCATGGGGATGCAAAGAGTTGGACACAACCAAGCAACTGAGTGTGCTTCTTGCTTATTATTAAGGATTTCCATGTTACTACACAAGCTTTATTAAATTAATATTTAGGAACCACATAAATCTGATTAAAATATGCCTAAATTCTTCAGCCTAATAATTCCACTCCTCAAAATTTTACTTAACACAAATGACCAGAGCAAACCTAACAGGTTTTCTCCTTGTCAATTTTTTTCATTCCTCACCACATTTAAAACCATAGAATGCTTACACATTTTATTCCATCCCTTTAATCTCTCCTACATGAAACAGCAACTGGCTCAGTCAAGTGCCTGAAGGACACTGTTGTTGCCTCACAAAGACATAAAATCAGTGATAACAGAGCCAGCTGTTCCCCCATTGCTGGAGGAAGAGATTATCTTACCTGCATTTATCCCAACATAAGCAGGCTTTTGTCTCTATAACTCCCTTAGGGTTCCCAGGGATGGGCATGCAGGGCTGTCCCCAAAGTGCCTTCAGTCCTCTGATAATACCTGGGCAAAATCTGCTAATCTTCCTTCCCAAAAACAAAAGTAATAAGGTACAACCCTGAAATGTAAAGGAAAATCTTGAATGATCTTCACCTTTCAAACTCCTGTAGTGGTTTTAAAAATATGCTTCAAAAGCAGTGGTTTCAAGTAGTAGATGGATGGAGAATGGATTTTCTGTCCCAGGAATTGAAAGCATTTATGCCCTGTGCATCTTTCAGAAACCAGTGCCCTCTCCCCCACTAACCAATCACCTACTCTTCCATCAGATTAAACAAAGCATCTGATAGACTAAGATCCTGTGCAGGACGTGGACCAAATATGCATTTATGGTCCCTTATATTTTCTCAAAATTTAAGGAGGAAATGGGAGAAATGATACTAAAGATTCCTTTTCTTTCTTTACCCCCTGCTCACACCCTCAAATTAGGCTCCATCAACTGAGCAAAAGATAGAAGAGAAAATGATAGGTTTTTTCCATTATGAAGATAAAGAAATTAGTAGATCAAACTGCCAACATCCACTGGATCACCAAAAAAGCAAGAGAGTTCCAGAAAAACATTTACTTCTGCTTTATTGATTACGCTAAAGCCTTTGACTGTGTGAATCACAACAAACTGTGGAAAATTCTTCAAGAGAAGGGAATACCAGACTACCTGACTTGCCTCTTGAGAAATCTCTATGCAGGTCAGGAAGCAACAGTTAGAACTGGACATGGAAAAACAGACTGGCTCCAAATCAGGAAAGGAGTACATCAAGGCTGTATATTGTCACCCTGCTTATTTAACTTATATGCAGAATACATCATGTGAAATGACAGGTTGGATGAAGCACAAGCTGGAATCAAGATTGCCAGGAGAAACATCAATAACCTCAAATATGCAGATGACACCACCCTTATGGCAGAAAGTGAAGAAGAACTAAAGAGCCTCTTGATGAAAATGAAAGAGGAGAGTGAAAAAGTTGGCTTAAAACTGGCAAGTAGAGGGGGAAACAACGGAAACAGTGACAGACTTTATTTGGGGGGCTCCAAAATCACTGCAGATGGTGACTGCAGCCATGAAATTAAAAGACGCTTGCTTCTTGGAAGAAAAGTTATGACCAACCTAGACAGCATATTCAAAAGCAGAGACATTACTTTGTCAACAAATGTCCATCTTGTCAAAGCTACGGTTTTTCCAGTAGTCATGTATGAATGTGAGAGTTGGACCCTAAAGAAAGCTGAGCACTGAAGAATTGATGCTTTTGAACTGTGGTGTTGGAGAAGACTCTTGAGAGTCCCTTGGACTGCAAGGAGATCCAACCAGTCCATCCTAAAGGAGATCAGTCTTGGGTGTTCATTGGAAGGACTGATGCTGAAGCTGAAACTCCAGTACTTTGGCCACCTCATGCGAAGAGCTCTCTAGAAAAGACCCTGATGCTGGGAAAGACTGAAGGTGGAAGGAGAAGGGGAGGACAGAGGATGAGATAGATGGTGGATGGCATCACCGACTTGATGGTCATGAGTTTGAGTAAGCTCCAGGAGTTGGTGATACACTGGAAAGGCTGGCATGCTGCAGTCCATGGGGTTACAAAGTGTCGGACATGACTGAGCAACTGAACTGAACTGACTGATGAGAGTAGTCTTCTCTGAAAAAATACTAAGAAATCCAAGGTTGCGTTTTAAAAAAATTTTATTCATGACGCTAGTGAAAGAATGGTAAGGCAGACTTCAAAGCTATGTCTACATGTGTACGGAACTCTGCAATGGGGTTTTGCAGCAGGAGAGAGAGAGGGTTCAACTTCAAATGCAATAAGGAAAAGTGGAAATTTGAAGCCAAGGAACAGGGTGGGGATCAGTGAATAGAAAATAACTAAGAGGGAACATCAGCAGTAAGGGGGACTCTGGCTAAACTGCACTGGCAGGATTCTTGCGGAAGGCATGTCAGGGTGATCAGGTATCATCTGGATGGTGGAGGAAAAGGAACCTGATCAGCTATTGAGGATGAAGGCGTATGGCTAAAGCAACTTGGCAGGATTCCTGCTGAAATCCAACAATGAAAAGGCAAACACCGAAGCCCAAAAGTCAGGGCAGTTGATAAGTTTGAGCTGCTACAACAATATAGACTAGGTACTTAAACAAGACCTTTATTTCCCAAGGTTCTAAAACTGACAAATCCAAGATCAAGGTGCTGACAGATTTGACATCTGGTGAGGGCCCACTCACCACATCTGGTGAGGGCCACTTGTGAGAAGCTCCAGCAAGATGGTAGGTGCTGGAGTGGCGGCTGCATGGCACTGGAGCAGCAGCTGTGTGGCAATGGAGTGACTTTGAGAAGATACCCATGTCCAGCAAGATGGTAAGAGGGGTGAAATCACATTTAGAATCAAACCCCATAGCTGCCAGAGACGTCCAGAGGGCTCAAACAAACCTTGTGTGCACCAGGATCCAGAGACCCCACAGAGACTGAGACAGGACTGCGCTCGAGTGTCTCCTGTGGAGGCACGGGTCAGCAGTGGCCTGCTGCAGGGGCAGGGGCTCTGGGTGCAGTAGACCTGGTTGTAGCATAAGTCCTCTTGGAGGAGGTCACCATTAACCTCACCATAGAGCAACCAGAACTTACACAAGACTGGGGAAACAGACTCTTGGAAGGCACAAACAAAACCATGTGTGCACCAGGACCCGGGAGAAAGGAGCAGTGACCCCACAAAAGCTTACCCCAACTCACCCGTGAATGTCCAGAAGTCTCCGGCAGAGGCATGGGTTGGCAGTAGCCTGCTGCAGGGTCGGGGGCAGAGTGCAGCAGTGCATGCATGGGACCTTTTGAAGGAGGTCGCCATTATCTTCATTGCCTCCACCATAGTTTGGCCTCAGGTCAAATAACTGGGAGAGAACACAGTCTCACCCATTAACAGAAAATTGGATTAAAGATTTACTGAGCATAGCCCCAGCAAGCAGAACAAGACCCAGTTTCCCCCTCAGTCAGTCTCTCCCACCAGGAAGTTTCCATAAGCCTCTTATCCTTCTCCATCAGAGGGCAGACAGACTGAAAACCACAATCACAGAAAACTAACCAATCTGATCACATGGACCACAGCCTTGTCAAACTCAATGAAACTATGAGCCATGCCGTGTAGGGCCACCCAAGACGGATGGGTCATGGTGGAGAGTTATGACAAAATGTGGTCCACTGGAAAAGGGAATGGCAAACCACTTCACTATTCTTGCCTTGAGAATCCCATGAATAGTATGAAAAGGCAAAAAGATAGGACACTGAAAGATGAACTCCCCAGGTCTGTAGGTGCCCAATATGCTATTGGAGATCAGTGGAGAAATAACTCCAGAAAGAATGAAGACACAGAGCCAAAGCAAAAACAACACCCAGTTGTGGATGTGACTGGTGATAGAAGCAAGTTGTGGATGTGACTGGTGATTTGATGCTTTAAAGAGCAATAGTGCATAGGAACCTGGAATGTTAGGTCCATGAATCAAGGCAAATTGGAAATGGTCAAAAAGGAGATGGCAAGAGTGGACATCAACATTTTAGGAATCAGTGAACTAAAATGGATTGGAATGGGTGAATTTAACTCAGATGACCATTTTATCTACTACTGCGGGTAGGAATCCCTTAGAAGAAATGGAGTAGCCATCATAGTTAACAAAAGAGTCTGAAATGCAGTACTTGGATGCAATCTCAAAAATGACAGAATGAACTCTGTTTTCAAGGCAAACCGTTCAATATCATGGTAATCCAAGTCTATGCCCCGACCAGTAATACTGAAGAAGCTGAAGTTGAACAGTTCTACGAAGACCTACAAGACCTTCTAGAACTAACACCCAAAGAAGATGTCTTTTTCATTTTAGGGGACTGGGAGGCGAAAGTAGGAAGTCAAGAAACACTTGGAGTAACAGGCAAATTTGGCCTTGGAGTATAGAATGAATCAGGGCAAAGGCTAATAGAGTTTTGCCAAGAGAACGCACTGGTCATAGCAAACATCCTTTTCTAATAACACAAGAGAAGGCTCTATACATGGACATCACCAGATGGTCAATACCAAAATCAGATTGATTATATTCTTTGCAGCTAGATTTGGAAAAGTTCTGTACAGTCAGCAAAAACAAGACTGGGAGCTGACTGTGGCTCAGATCATGAACTCCTTATTGCCAAATTCAGACTTAAATTGAAGAAAGTAGGGAAAACCACTAGGCCATTTAGCTATGACCTAAATCAAATCCCTTACAATTATACAGTGGAAGTGACAAATAGATTCAAGGGATTAGATCTGATAGACAGAAAGCCTGAAGAACTATGGACAGAGGCTCATGACATTGTACAGGAGGCAGTGATCAAGACCATCCCCAAGAAAATGAAATGCAAAAAGGCAAAATGGTTGTCTGAGGAGGACTTACAAATAGCTGTGAAAAGAAGAGAAGTGAAAGGTAAAGGAGAAAAGGAAAGATATATCCACTTGAATGCAGAATTCCAAAGAACAGCAAGGAGATATAAGAAAGCTTTTCTCAGTAATCAGTGCAAAGAAATAGAGGAAAACAATAGAAAGGAAAAGACTAGAGATCTCTTCATGAAAATTAGAGATACCAAGGGAACATTTCATACAAAGATGGGCACAATAAAGGAAAGAAATAAAGTGGACCTAACAGAAGAGGAAGATATTAAGAAGAGGTGGCAAGGATACACAGAACTGTACAAAAAAGATCTTCATGGCCCAGATAACCACGATGGTGTTATTGCTCACCTAAAGACAGACATCCTGGAATGTGAAGTCAAATGGGCCTTAGGAAGCATCACTACAAACAAAGCTAGTGGAGGTGATGAAATTCCAGTTGAGCTATTTCAAATCCTAAAAGATGATGCTGTGAAAGTGCTGCACTCAATATGCCAGCAAATTTGGAAAGCTCAGCAGTGGTTACAGGACTGGAAAAGGTCAGTTTTCACTCCAATCCCAAAGAAAGGCAATGCCAAAGAGTGTTCAAACTACCACACAATTGCACTCATCTCACACACTAACAAACTATTGCTCCAAATTCTCCAAGCCAGGCTTCAACAGTACACGAACCGTGAACTTCCAGATGTTTAAGCTGGTTTTAGAAAAGGCAGAGGAACCAGAGATCAACATCTGCTGGATCATAAAAAAAGCGAGTGAGTTCCGGAAAAACATCTACTTCTGCTTTATTGACTATGCCAAAGCCTTTGACTATGTGGATCACAACAAACTGCGGGAAATTCTTCAAGATATGGGAAGACCAGACCACCTTACCTGCCTCCTGAGAAGTCTATATGCAGGTCAAGAAGCAACAGTTAAAAGTGGACATGGAACAACAGACTGGCTTCAAATTGGAAAAGGAGTACATCAAGGGTGTATATTGTCACCCTGCTTATTTAACTTATATGCAAAATACATCATGAGACACACTGGACTGGTTGAAGAACAAGCTGGAATCAAGATTGCCAGGAGAAATTATCAATAACCTCAGATATGCATATAACACCATACTTAAGGCAGAAAGCAAAGAAGAGCTAAAGAACCTCTTGATGAAAGTGCATGAGGAGACTGAAAAATTTGGCTTAAAAGTCAACATTCAGAAAATGAAGATCATGGCATCTGGTCCCATAACTTCATGGGAAATAGACAGGGAAACAATGGAAACAGTGATAGACTTTATTTTTTAGCACTCCAAAATCACTGCAGATGGTGACTGCAATCATGAAATTAAGACACTTGCTCCTTGGAAGAAAAGTTATGACCAACCTAAATAGCATATTAAAAAGCAGAGACATTACTTTGCCAACAAAAGTCCATCTAGTCAAAGCTATGGTTTTTCCAGTAGTCATGTATGGATGTGAGAGTTGGACTCTAAAGAAAGCTGAGCGCTAAAGAATTGATGCTTTTGAACTGTGGTGTTGGAGAAGACTCTTGAGAGTCCCTTGGACTGCAAGGAGATCCAACCAGTCCATCCTAAAGGAGATCTGCCCTGAATATTCATTGGAAGGACTGATGCTGAAGCTGAAGCTCCAGTACTTTGGCCACCTGACGCGAAGAGTTGACTCATTGGAAAAGACCCTGATGCTGGGAAAGATTGAAGGTGGAAGGAGAAGGGGAGGACAGAGGATGAGATAGATGGTGGATGGCATCACTGACTTGATGGCCATGAGTTTGAGTAAACTCTGAGAATTGGTGATGGACAGGGAAGGCTGACATGCTGCAGACCATGGGCTCGCAAAGCATCAGACATGACTAAGCGACTGAACTGAACCAAACTGAGGGCCCTCTTCTTCATTCATAGAAGACTATCTTCTCACTGTGTCCTCACGGTGGTAAAAGGTGAGGGAGCTCTCTGGGGCCTCTTTTAACAGGCACTAATCCCATTTCCAAAGGTTCCACTCTCATGTCCTCATGACCTTCCAAAGACCCACACCTCCTAATACCGTCATGTTGGGGATAAGAATCTCAACACAGGAATTGGAGGAGACACAACCATCTAGTCCACAAGAGAGTTCAGAGACACCTCATTAAAGTTTGGCTAAAGAAAGACTCTTAATCAATTGAAGTGTATTTGGAAATAGCAAGAAAGATTATTGGGGGAGTTCCATTATGGTCCAGTGGTTAAGAATCCACCTGCCAGTGCAGAGGACATGAGTTCAGTCTGTGGTCTAGGAAGATTCCACATGCTATGGGGCAGCTAAACTCACTGCAGCTAATGAGCCCACGCTCCCTAGAGCCTGTGCCTGCAACAAGAGAAGCTCCTGCAATGAAAAGCTGGCACACCACAACTCGA
Source organism: Oryx dammah (assembly GCF_014754425.2). Taxonomy (NCBI): domain Eukaryota; kingdom Metazoa; phylum Chordata; class Mammalia; order Artiodactyla; family Bovidae; genus Oryx; species Oryx dammah. Next base: position 39,672,479 of record NW_024070186.1, read on the forward strand.
GAGTAGCCCCCACTTGCTGCAACTAGAGAAAGCCTGTGTACACCAATGAAGACCCAGTGCAGCCAAATATAAAATAAAGAAGATTATTAGGAGTCTCCAATGAAAAACTGGCATATTTAGAGCCTACCTTTCCAGGTTACCTGATTCTAGTAGCCATTCATTGCTTTTTTACCTATTTTACAAGTCTGAAAATTATGGGTAAATTATAGAAATGCAAGGAAAGTCTTGTCTAGAGACATAAATATATTATGTCTGATGGATGTTTAACTGACTTTTCTCCTCCCCATGGAAAAATTCAGCTCCCCTATTCATTTGTAAATTCATTTCAACATTCCTTTATTCCATTTAAGTTTGTGTTTCTTGACTTCCTATTTGAAATGGTTAGCATCTTACATGCCTCTTCATTAATAACAGATTAAATAAATCTTAAACACATATTTATATTCTATCTAAATAAGAGTTATGATTTTAGGCTTTTTTGAAAATCGTACTTTAACAATGTCAAACTTCCCAATTCCAATAAGAGTACTAGAAAAATCTAGCCTTCCATCAAAGATCTGCTAAATAAAATATAAAAATACTCTCCCTAAGCAAGTGGCTAAACTTGCAGATTATAATGGAGAATTCCTAAGTGCCAATATAAAGAAGGAATGGAAAACCAAGGTAGTAAACACAGGAGATAATTCCGTGGCTATTCTAGAAGTGACAAAGGGACTAGAGACAAACCTTTGTTTCTTGAGGATTGAGGGAGAAATGTAGTAAATAAATGGAGCCCTTTTAAGGTCTATGCCCTCAGTGACAGAGTGGATCAGAATGAAATGTGTCCACCAAGTCAGCAAGATGTCAAGGAGGCTTGTCTGTCCCTGCTCTAGACTCTGGTTAAAAGCACATGTGGGAAATTCCCTGGTGGTCCAGTGGTTAAGACTCAGAGCTTCCACTGCAAGGGGTATGGGTTTGATCCCTGGTCAGGGAACTAAGATCCTGCATACCATGTAGCACAATCAAAAAGAGAGAAAAGATTTTAAGTTTGGATTTTTATTTATTTTTGTTTGTTTGTATAGAATTGTAAAACCCTGGGCTTAATACCTCATTCAGTTTTGAAGTAAGAATTTCATGATTCAAGAACTCAATGCCCATTGCCACCCCAGCTGAAAAATTAATATAAAATACTGTGAAATTAATGATATCTCCCAGCTCTGTGAAACATCCAATGCTCTTCTCTGGAATAATGTTTTTACAGCACAGGCCACTATTTTCACAGAAAACACAACCCCCACTAAAGATGTGAAAGTGAAAATCACTCAGTTGTATCTGACTCTTTGTGACCCCATGGACTCCCTGGAATTCTCTAGGCCAGAACACTGGAGTGGGTAGCTGTTTCCTTCTCTGGGGGATCTTCCCAAACAGGGATCGAACCCAGGTCTCCCAAATTGCAGGCGGATTCTTTACCAGCTGAGCCACAAGGGAAGCCCGAGAATACTGCAGTGGGTAGCCTATAGCCTCTCACTTCTCCAGGGGATCTTCCTGACCCAAGAATTGAACTGGAGTTTCCTGCATTGCAGGTAGGTTTTTTTTTTTTTTTTTTGCAGGTAGATTCTTCACCAGCTAAGCTATCTGACTCAGCTGGTAAAGAATCCGCCTGCAATGCGGGAGACCTGGGTTCGATCCCTGGGTTGGGAAGATCCCCTGGAGAAGGAAATAGCTACCCACTCCAGTATTCTGGCCTAGAGAATTCTATGGAGTCCATGCAGTCACAAAGAGTCAGACACGACTGAGTGACTTTCCCTTTCAAGCTATCAGGGAAGCCCCCACTAAAGATGAATCAAATCTAAAAACTTTGTTAAAGCATAAGGAAATATTCCACCATAAGTGAGTACGTGAATACAAGTACCAGAACTGGCTGTAATTAAAAAGATAAGCTAGGGACTTCCCTGGCGGTCCAGTGGTTAAGAATCTGTCTTCTAATGCAGGGGACATGGATTTGATCCCTAGTCAGGGAACTAAGATCCCACAGGCCGTGGGGCAACTGAGCCTATGTGCCACAATGACTAAGCCTGTCTGAAAGTCCAAAACCACTGAGCTTTTGAGCTGCTACTACTGATGCCCTCGCACCCTAGAGCCCTGTGCCCCCAGCAAGAGAAGCCGCTGCAAGGAGAAGCCCTCACACTGCAACTAGAGAAAGCCCACGCACAGCAACAAAGACTCAGCACAGCCATAAATAAATAAATAAACATTTAAAAATAAAATTATTTTTAAATAAATTTTAGGGCCTGTGATTATCACAGATTATATGTAAGCCTCTAGTTTTGATTAGTCTGGGCACTGATCACTAGCTTTTTGTATGCACCAGCTACTTTGATTCCCTCTCAAGATTTTGATAAAATTCCAGAGAGGCAGAAACTTGCATTTTATCTCACAAAGCATGGCAACTTTTTTCATATTTAATAGATTTGTTTTACTAATTTTGATCAGGTACATTATTTTTATAGTCTTATGGCACCAGCATAAAGAAATCAACAAAAAGCCATTTCCAAATACAGTCATGAACAGTTGGGTTTCAATTTGTAAGATTAGCAGTTGCAGAAATTGAACACTGGATGGCACCCAATCATCATCAAAAATGTAACTATAGTCACTTTTTTTTAATGTGTGGAAATTTTCACACACAAAGAAAATTTCTGTTCAATATTTTGCTGAAATATTTTCTGTTCAATATCTTTCATCATTTTTTCCTTCGGAAATAATTTCAAAGTTATAAAATTTTGCAAATATAAAAATAGTGCCAAAACAGTCATATAGTCTTTACACTAATCCCCTAGTGTGACCATTTTATATCATTCACTTCTATCATTCTCTCTCGTCCTAATAATTTTTTCTTGTTGTTGTTCCTATTGTTTAGTCACTAAGTCTTGTGATACCATGGCTGTAGCCCACCAGGCTCCTCTGTCCATGGGATTCTCCAGCCACGAATACTGGAGTGAGTTGTCATTTCCTTCTCCAGGGGATCTTCTCAACCCAGGGATCGAATCCATGTCTGTGCATTGCAGGAGGATTCTTTACCACTAAGCCTTCTGGGAAGCCCTAATAATGTTTTCTACCTAACTATAATTATATTCCTAAACTATTTGCAGAAAAGTTACATACATAGGAGGCTTTACCCTTGAATATTTTAGTGTGTATTTCCTGATAATAGGGATATTCAAAAGAGTCTCTCTTTTGAGGGTATTTAGAAAAAATTTTATAGTACAAAAGATTAAGATAAAAAATTTTCCCCAAAGCTTCACACATTGTAGGTTTTGTGTGCTTTATGTGTACTTAAATTACGGTTTAGAAATTTAAAAAATTTTATACTAACTTCTACAAAAAGCCCTTCTCAAGTATATCCCTAAGCTGGGAGGAAACGAAGAAACTAAACTCAATTGGAAAATGGTCTCCAATTCCTGAAGAAAAAAATGATTTGGGTAAAAATTATAGCAAAGAAAATGTCGTGCTGCTGAGATTAATTTTATTCATAAAAAAGCCCAGAAATTCCAAATCCAAACAACCCATTAGAAGGCAGGAATACAAGTTAAATATAAGCAAAATAAAGTGATTTTTAAGTGATTAAAGTTAAAATACATGGTAAAGAGAAAACAATAAATATGACAGTAGAAATAAATCTAATAAAACAGTTCTTTTAAAGAACTACATAAAAACATATTCAAATTTCAGGTATATGCTATTTAAAATAGATACTTTAAACAGAATAACATAAAAAGATTGAAAAAGAGAAATAGACACCACATAAACAGCACCCAAAAGGAAAGTGAATATATATATGAATATATGTATTAAATATATATGTGTGTACATGCATACCAAGTCACTACACTCATGTCTGACTCTGTGCGACACTTTGGGCTGCAGCCTGCCAGGCTCCTCTGTTAATGGGATTCCCCAAGCAAGAATACTGGAGTGAGTTGCTGTGCCGTTCCTTCAGGGCATCTTCCCCACCCACCAATCCAATCCAGTGCCTACTTGGATTACCAGATGTGTTCTTTAGCATGAGTGCCACCTGGGAAGTACCATTAAATACATATATATATGTTCAATTCAGTCACTCAGTCATGTCCGACTCTTTGCGACACCATGAATCACAGCATGCCAGGCCTCCTTGTCCATCACCAACTCCCGGAGTTTACCCGAACTCATGTCCATTGAGTTGGTGATGCCATCTAGCCATCTCATCCTGTGTCGTCCCCTTCTCCTCTTGCCCCCAATCCCTCCCAGCATGAGAATCTTTTCCAACGAGTCAATTCTTCGCATGAGGTGGCCAAAGTATTGGAGTTTCAGCTTTAGCATCAGTCCTTCTAATGAACACCCAGGACTGATCTCCTTTAGAATGGACTGGTTGGATATCCTTGCAGACCAAGGGACCTGCAAGAGTCTTCTCCAACACCTCAGTTCAAAAGCATCAATTCTTCGGTGCTCAGCTTTCTTCACAGTCCAACTCTCACATCCATACATGACCACAGGAAAAACCATAGCCTTGATTAAACGGACCTTTGTTGGCAAAGTAATGTCTCTGCTTTTGAATATGCTATCTAGGTTGGTCATAACTTTTCTTCCAAGGAATAAGCGTCTTTTAATTTCATGGCTGCAGTCACTATCTGCAGTGATTTTGGAGCCCCCCAAAATAAAGTCTGACACTGTTTCCACTGTTTCCTCATCTATTTCCCATGAAGTGATGGGACCAGATGCCATGATCTTCGTTTTCTGAATGTTGAGCTTTAAGCCAACTTTTTCACTCTCCTCTTTCACTTTCATCAAGAGGGTTTTTAGTTCCTCTTCACTTTCTGCCATAAGGGTGGTGTCATCTGCATATCTGAGGTTATTGATATTTCTCCTGGCAATCTTGATTCCAGCTTGTGCCTCTTCCAGCCGAGGGTTTCTCATGATGTACTCTGCATATAAGTTAATAAACAGGATGACAATATACAGCCTTGATGTACTCCTTTTCCTATTTGGAACCAGTCTGTTGTTCCATGTCCAGTTCTAACTGTTGCTTCCTGACCTGCATACAGGTTTCTCAAGAGGCAGGTCAAGTGGTCTGGTATTCCCATCTCTTTCAGAATTTTCCACAGTTTCTTGTGATCCACACAGTCAAAGGCTTTGGCATAGTCAATAAAGCACAAATAGATGTTTTTCTGGAACTCTCTTGCTTTTTCCATGATCCAACAGATGTTGGCAATTTGATCTCTGGTTCCTCTGCCTTTTCTAAAACCAGCTTGAACATCTGGAAGTTCACGGTTCACATATTGCTGAAGCCTGGCTTGGAGAATTTTGAGCGTTACTTTACTAGCGTGTGAGATGCATATGTATAAATATACATATATCTATATATTCCACATGAAATATAGTAAATTAAGTCAGAAACTATGATTAGAGATTAGAAAAGATATTACATAGTGAAAAAATTGTTATCAGAAAGGTGTAATTTGGGCATGTCCCTTGTGGTCCAGCTGTTAAGACTAGGTCTCCACAGCAGGGGCAGCGGGTTTGATCCCTGGTTGGGGAAGTAAGATCCTACGTGCCATGCAGTGTGGCCAAAACTTTTTTTTTTTTTTTAAGTATAATTTGAATACACTTAACATAGTCTCACGTGCTGTGATTCATGGGGTCGCAAAGAGGCGGACACGACTGAGCGACTGAACTGGACTGAACAAAGTCTCAAAATATTTAAAGCAAAAACATGGAGAAATATTAGAAGAAACTTACCAACCTATAAATTTCTATCAAGAAGTTTACAAATTAATAAGAATCTAGATTTAAACAACATAATTAACAATTTGGTCAAGGGTACAAATGCGAACTGGCACCACAAACTAGATAATACACATTATGTAAAAATAACCACATAGGGATACTGGCTGGGAATATAAAGTAGAGAAACCTCAAGGGAAAGGAATTTGAGAAGACTGCCTTTATCCTTTGACCCAGAAATCTCAGTTCCGAGAGTTTAATCTCAAAAATACATGTGTAAAAGTATGAAAAGATACGGAATTCCCTGGCAGGGGGAAGTAAGATCCTGCAAGCCCCATGGTGCAGTGAAAAAAGTTTTTCTAAATGTGAAAAGATACATACACAAGGCAATTTATTCCATTTGTAACAGTGAGAGACTGAAAACAATCCACACACCTATGAATAGGTTACTGGTAGAATAAACATGTGACTCAGATCATGAACTCCTTATTGCAAAATTCAGACTTAAATTGAAGAAAGTAGGGAAAACCACTAGATAACTCAGGTATGATATAAATCAAATCCCTTGACCCAGGGGTGGCTCAGAGGTTAAAGTTTCTGCCTGGAATGCAGGAGACCAGGGTTCGATCCCTGGCTCGGGAAGATCCCCTGGAGAAGGAAATGGCAACCCACTCCAGTACTCTTGCCTGGAGAATCCCATGAAGGGAGGAGCCTGGTAGGCTACAGTCCATGGGGTCGCAAAGAGTCGGACACAACTGAGCGACTTCACTCACTTCACTATATGATCATACAGTGGAAGTGACAAATCAAGGGATTAGATCTGATAGACAGAGTGCCTGAAGAACTATGGTCAGAGGTTTGGAACTTTTGTACAGAAGGCAGTGATCAAAACCATCCCCAAGAAGAAATGCAAAAAAGAAAAGTGGTTTTCTGAGGAGGCCTTACAAGCAGAAGAAAAGAAGAGAAGCAGAGAAGCTAAAGGCAAAGAAAGGAAAGATATATCCATCTGAATGCAGAGTTCCAAAGAACAGCATGGAGAGATAAGAAGGCCTTCCTCAGCGATCACTGTAAAGAAATAGAGGAAAACAATAGAATAGGAAAGACTAGAGATCTCTTCAAGAAAATTAGAGATACCAAGGGAACATTTCATGCAAAGATGGGCACAATTAAGAACAGAAACTGTATGGACCTAACAGAAGCACAACATATTAAGAAGAGGTGGCAAGGATACACAGAAGAACTATACAAAAAAGATCTTCCTGACCCAGATAACCACGATGGTGTGATCAGTCACCTAGAGCCAGACATTTTGGAGTGCGAAGTCAAGGGGGTCTTAGGAAGCATCACTATGAATAAAGCTAGTGGAGGTGATGGAATTCCAGTTGAGCTATTTCAAATCCTAAAAGGTGATGCTATGAAAGTGCTGCACTCAACATGCCAGCAAATTTGGAAGACTCAGCAGTGGCCACAGGACTGCAAATGGTCAGTTTTCATTCCAATCCCAAAGAAAGGCAATGCCAAAGAATGCTCAAGCTACTACACAATTGCACTCATCTCACACGCTAGCAAAGTAATGCTCAAAATTCTCCAAGCCAGACTTCAACAGTACAGAAACTGAGAACTTCCAGATGTTCAAGCTGGTTTTAGAAAAGGCAGAGGAACCAGAGATCAAACTGCCAGCATCCATTGGATCATAGAAGAAACAAGAGAATTCCAGAAAAACATCTACTTCTGCTTCATTGACTTTGCTAAATCTTTTGACTGTGTGGATCACAACAAACTGTGGAAAATTCAAGAGAAGGGAATATCAGACTATCTTACCTCCCTCCTGAGAAATGTGTATGCAGCTCAAGAAGGAATGGTTAGAACCCGACGTGGAACAATGGACTGGTTCCAAATTTGTAAAGGAGTACATCAGGGCTGTATATTGTAACCTTGCTTATTTAACTTCTATGCAGAGTACATCATGCAAAATGCCAGACTGGATGAAGTACAAGCTGGAATCGAGATTTCCAGGAGAAATATCAATAACTTCAGATATGCAGATGACACCACCCTTATGACAGAAAGTAAAGAGGAACTAAAGAGCCTCTTGATGAAAGTAAAAGAAGAGCGTGAAAAAGCTAGCTTAAAACTCAACATTCAAAAAATGAAGATCATGGCATCTGGTCCCATGACTTTATGGCAAATAGATGGGGAAACAATGGAAACCATGACAGTCTTTATTTTCTTGGGCTCCAAAATCACTGCAGATAGTGACTGCACCCATGAAATTAAAAGATGCTTGCTCCTTGGAAGAAAAACTATGACCATCCTAGTCAGCCTATTAAAAAGCAGAGACATTATTTTGCTGACAAAAGTCTGTCTAGTCAAAGCTATGGTTTTTCCAGTGGTCATGTATGGATGTGAGAGTTGGAATATAAAGAAAACTGAGCACAGAAGAATTGATGCTTTTGAACTGTGGGTTTGGAGAAGACTCTTGAGAGTCCCTTGGTCTGCAAGGAGATCCAACCAGTCAATCCTAAAGGAATTCGCTCCTGAATATTCATTAGAAGGGCTGATGATAAAGATGAAGCTCCATTACTTTGCCCACCTGATGCGAAGAACTGATTCATTGGAAAAGACCCTGATGCTGGGAAAGACTGAAGGCAGAGGGAGAAAGGGACGATAGAGGACGAGATGGTTGGATGGCATCACAAATTGGATGGCCATGAGTTTGAGCAAGCTCTGGGAGTTGGTGATGGACAGGATAGCCTGGCATGCCACAGTGCATGGGGTTGCAAAGAGTCTAATACAACTGAGTAACTGAACTGAACTGAAAACATGGCACATCCTGATTATGCAACTATAAAAAGAAGTGAGGAATATCTGCATACTGATGCGGACTGATGCCCAGCATACAAAATTTTTATTTTGTTTTGGAGGGTACATTTTAAGGGAAAAAAGCAAAGAGAAGAAAAAAATATATGTGCAGTGTTACCATTTGGCTAAGAAAATGATGATATCTGCATAATATTAATATTCATATCTCTACTCTGTCTTGGAAGAACAAAAACTTTTTAAAAAAGGTTATCTATTATGTAACCCAGCAATTCCTCTTAGAAATATCCCAAAGAAAAGGAAACGCATATGTTCATACAGAAACTTCAACATGAATATTCACAGCAGCACTGTTCATAACAGTCAAAAAATGGAAACAACCCCGAGGTCCATCAACTGATGAATGAGTAAGCAAATTGTTATATCCAAACAACAGAATATTATTCCGTCATAAAAAAGAATAACATATTGATTCATATAACAAAATAAGTGAATCTTGACTACATTGTGCTAAGTGAAAGAAGACTGTCACAAAAGGCCATAGATTAAATTATGCCATCAATAACAACAGTTCCCGAGTAGGCAAACCCAGAGAGACAGAAAGTAAGTTAGTATTTGCCAGGGTTAGGGGGAAGGTGAATGGGGAATAGAGAGTGACTTTTTCTTTTTGCAAAGATAAAATATTCTTCTCAAAATTAGATAGTGGTGATAGTTGTCAACTTTGTAAATATACTAAAAACGATGAATTATACATTTTAAAGGGTGAGTGTTATGGTATATTAATTATATCTAAATATTTTAAATGCTTTAACCGTATCAATAGGAAGAAGAAATAGAATAGAAAAGACAGGAAAAGAAACTGGATTTCTCTGAATATATTTACGTTGTTTAATAGATTTGACTTTCAGTTCAGTTCAGTTCAGTGCAGTCGCTCAGTCGTGTCTGACTCTTTGCGACCCCATGAATCGCAGCATGCCAGGCTTCCCTGTCCATCACCAACTCCCAGAGTTCACTTAGACTCACGTCCATCAAGTCAGTGATGCCATCCAGCCATCTCATCCTCTGTCGTCCCCTTCTCCTGCCCCCAATCCCTCTCAGCATCAGAGTCTTTTCCAATGAGTCAACTCTTTGCATGAGGTGGCCAAAGTACTGGAGTTTCAACTTTAAAAACAAGTAAATAAGCCATGTATAAATAAAATCAAATTGAAAAGCAGGACTTCCCAGCAGTCCAGTGGCTAAGACTCCACCTTCCAATGCAGGGGGCACAGTTTCTACCCCTGGTCAGGGAACCAAGACCACACAAGCCTGTGGTACAGCCAAATAAATAAATAAATTTCTGAAATTCCTCTCTGTGATTATGCCTTTAATTTGTTACACTGTTAGATTCATTTGTTCCATTTTATTTTTATTTTTAGACTTTTCTTTCTTTCTTTTTTCCTAACAGCTTTCCTAATATATAATAAATATACCATACAAATCACCGATTTTATTAAAGTGAAAAATTAAGTGGATTTTAGGATATTCAGAGTCCTACAACCATCATCACAGTCACATTTCTAGCACCTCAAAAAGAAACCTAGTACCCTTTAGCGATTACCACTCAATTATTCACTTCATAGGCTAAAGCAATCACTAATTTACTTTCTCTTTCTATATATTTGCCTATTATGGACATTTCATATAAATGGAATCATTTTGATATGTGGTATTTTGTGACTGGCTGCATCTATGCTGTAACCTGTACAAACACTTTATTCCTTTTTATGGCTGAATAACATTCTATTAAATCAGTTCAGTTCAGTTGCTCAGTCGTGTCCAACTCTTTGCAACACCACGAATTGTAGCACACCAGGCCTCCCTGTCCATCACCAACTCCCGGAGTTCACTCAGACTCACATCCATCGAGTCAGTGATGCCATCCAGCCATCTCATCCTCTGTCGTCCCTTTCTCCTCCTGCCCCCAATCCCTCCCAGCATCAGAGACTTTTCCAATTAGTCAATTCAATTCTTCGCATGAGGTAGCCAAAGTACTGGAGTTTCAGCTTTAGCATCATTCCTTCCAAAGAAATCCCAGGGCTGATCTCCTTCAGAATGGACTGGTTGGATCTCCTTGCAGTCCAAGGGACTCTCAAGAGTCTTCTCCAACACCACAGTTCAAAAGCATCAGTTCTTCAGCACTCAGCTTTCTTCACAGTTCAGCCCTCACATCCATACATGACAACTGGAAAAACCATAGCCTTGACTAGATGGACCTTTGTTGGCAAAGTAATGTCTCTGCTTTTGAATATGCTATCTAGGTTGGTCATAACTTTTCTTCCAAGGAATAAGTGTCTTTTAATTTCATGGCTGCAGTCACCATCTGCAGTGATTTTGGAGCCCCCCAAAATAAAGTCTGACACTGTTTCCACTGTTTCCTCATCTATTTCCCATGAAGTGATGGGACCAGATGCCATGATCTTCGTTTTCTGAATGTTGAGCTTTAAGCCAACTTTTTCACTCTCCTCTTTCACTTTCATCAAGAGGGTTTTTAGTTCCTCTTCACTTTCTGCCATAAGGGTGGTGTCATCTGCATATCTGAGGTTATTGATATTTCTCCTGGCAGTCTTGATTCCAGCTTGTGCTTCTTTTAGCGCAGCGTTTCTCATGATGTACTCTGTATAGAAGTTAAATAAGCAGGATGACAATATACAGCCTTGATGTACTCCTTTTCCTATTTGGAACCAGTCTGTTGTTCCGTGTACAGTTCTACCTGTTTCTTCCTGACCTGCATATAGGATAGATACACCATATTTTGTGAATCCACTCATGAACTGATGGAGATTTGGGTTGTTTTTTACCTTTGACTATTGTGAATGATGCAGCTATAAACATTTGTGTACAAGTTTTTGTGTGAACATAAGTTTCCATTTCTCTAGCAGTAGAACTGCTTAAGTCCTTAACTTTTTTGAGGAGTGCCAGATTGTTCTCTGAAGCGGCTGCACCACTTCACATCCCCACCAGTATATGAGGGTTCCTGTTTCTCTACATTCTTGTCAGTGTTTATTATTGTCTTTTTGATTCCAGCCATCCTAGTGGGAGTGAAGTGGTATCTCATTGTGGTTTTAATTTGCACTTCCCTGATGGCAAATGATTTTCATGTGCTTATTGCCTGGGTGTGTATCTTCTTTGGTGAGATACTTATGCAGACCCTGTGCTTATTTATATTTGATTTTAGTAAGAACATTTTAAAATTGAGGTATAATTGACATAAAACATTATATTAGTTTCAGGTGTGCAACATAATGATTCAATATTTGTATACATCAATCTGTTGCAAGATGACCACCACAATAATTGAGACTTCCCTAACAGTCCAGTGGTTAATACTTCACCTTCTAATGCAGGGGGGTGCAGGTTTGATCCCTGCTCTGGGAGTAAAGATCCCACATTTTGACATGGACCTTTGTGGCCAAAAAACCAAAACATGAAACAGAAGCAATATTGTAACAAACTCAATAAAGACTTCAAAAATGGTCCACATCAAAAAAATCATTAAAAGAAAAAAAGCAAAATGATGTACTCTTAGCAACTTTCAAATATTCAGTACAGTATTATTAACTATAGTCATCATGCTGTGCATTACATACCATGACTAATTTATTTTATAAGTGGAAGTTTATACCTTTTGACTCCTTTTCACTTACCCACCTCCACCCCCTGACTCTGGTAACCGTCAGTCAAAGAAAGAATGCTTATATGAGATCTCTTTTGCCCAATAAAAGAGTTATTTATTTCTTCTTATTGATTTGTAAGAGATCTTGACTGGAGAAGGCAATGGCGACCCACTCCAGTACTCTTGCCTGGAAAATCCCGTGGAGGGAGGAGGTGCCTGGTAGGCTGCAGTCCATGGGGTCACGAAGAGTCGGCCACGACTGAACGACTTCACTTTCACTTTTCACTTTCGTGCATTGGAGAAGGAAATGGCAACCCATTCCAGTGTTCTTGCCTGGAGAATCCCAGGGATGGGGGAGCCTGCTGGGCTGCCGTCTATGGGGTCACACAGAGTTGGACACGACTGAAACAACTTAGCAGCAGCAGCAGCAGAAGCAGCAGCAGCAGCAGCAAGAGATCTTGATATAATTCTAAACAGAAGTTCTTTATTGGCTATATGATTTGCAAGATATTTCCTTCCAGTTTTGGGTTGTATTTTCAACTTTCTTAAAAGTGTCTTTTGAAGCACAAAAGTTTTACATTTTGATGGAAGTCCAATTAATTTTCTCTTTCTGTTGTTTGTGCTTTTAGTGTCATACTAAGAATTTATTGCCAAATCCAAGGTAGTAAAGATTTATGCTCATGTTTTCTTCTTGACTTTTCTTTGGCTCTTACATTTAGGTCTTCACCAATTTTGAGTTTATTTTTGTATATGATATGAAGCAAGGGTCCAATTTTATTCCTTTATGGCTATTGTTGTCCCAGCATCATTTGTTGAAAAGACTCTTGTTTTCCTACTGAATTGTCTTGGCATCCTTGTTGAAAACTCCACTGACTAAATATATAAGTATATAAAACATATTGACTCTATTTCCCTCATGAAATATTGCCAAGGACAAAAAGAACAGCAAAGCAATTTTTCTTTTAAATTTTTTTTTACTTAATTTTTTTTTTTGCAAAGAGAAATTTTAAAATACTGTTTTCAGTAGTCATAAATGTTAATAAAATTGTTACTTTATTTTAGTAGGATAAAGTAACTATATAATTACATTAATGTTCTTGGGAGCCAAGGTTTTCAATTTAAGAAAAAAGGATTTAAACACAAAATTCAAGAAATATGTGAAAGCCTATAATTTTACATCTGAACTGGAATTATCAATATCAGTTCAGTTCAGTTTAGTCGCTCAGTCATGTCTGACTCTTTTTAACCCCGTCAATCGCAGCACCCCAGGCCTCCCTGTCCATCACCAACTCCCTGAGTTCACTCAGACTCACGTCCATCGAGTCCGTGATGCCATCCAGCCATTTCATCCTCTGTCGTCCCCTTCTCCTCCTGCCCCCAATCCCTCCCAGCATCAGAGTCTTTTCCAATGAGTCAACTCTTCGCATGAGGTGGCCAAAGTACTGGAGTTTCAGCTTTAGCATTATTTCTTCCAAAGAAATTCCAGGGCTGATCTCCTCTAGAATGGACTGGTTGGATCTCCTTGCAGTCCAAGGGACTCTCAAGAGTCTTCTCCAACACCATAGTTCAAAAGCATCAGTTCTTCAGCGATCAATATAAAATCATGTAAATGCATTTATCTTTAAAGTACATATTTTCTATCTTTGTTCACCAAAAGTCTTAGTAGCAACGAGAACATAGTGGGTAATGAACACCCATAGACTTCAGGTTGTGATTTCTAAATACCATATATTCATACAAAGAACCAGGGGCTCTTTGAGAAAATTGCTGAATCCATATTTGGGCAGCAAATATCTCAGGTGACTCTGGGGTAACCTGTTATGCCAGTCTCTTTTCTGTGTGCTTTACATGTGTTGGGCTGCACCCAACACAAAGCCTGTGCTTGCCCAGCTTCAAGACTGAAGAAAAAGTCCACAGTCAGCAACAGAAACATCAGTAGTTTAATGGATGGAGGGAGCTAATGCATCTGAAACAAGGTACTGGAGTGACACCCCACCATGTGCAGTGAGCAGGTCTGTGGGCAGGACGTGGTGGCAGTCTCCCCTCCTGGGGCAGAGCAGTGGGGCAATAACAGTTATAGGGGAACTGACCTCAGGTGGGCTTACCAGGGAAACCAGTAGAGGGACATGCCTCTCTTTGATAAGCTATCACTCAGAATTCCCTGGTGGTTCAGTGGTTAAAACTCTGATAAGCTAGCTGGGGCCTGGGGCAAGCACTTAGGAAGATCAGTCTTGTGAGCAGGGTGAACATGAAGCAGGCACTAGTTGGGCAGGGGATGTAGAGCAGGCAAGAGACAGCCGGAATGCATGACAGGCATCAGTTCATTTAATTTTATAACTGACAAAACTGAGACTTAAATAGATTGCCAAGGTTACACAGAAGCAAAGTGACCAAAAAAAGATACAAACCCAGGCTTCAGGCCAGCATCTGAAAACTTGGTCAACCTTGTTAAGAATCAGAGAAATGCATATTATTGATAAAATAACATTGAGATACTTTCTTATTAGAACTGCAAAAGTTAACGTTGAATAAAATGACATTTTAGTGAGCACTTGAGGATATAAGAACTCTTACACATTGTTTAATTTTTAGAGCCTTTTTTGGATAATGATTTCACCACTCTTAATACATTTGAAGAGGCACATACCTCACATTCAGAAATTCCACTTCTAGACTAGGGAAATTCTACAATATTTTATCTGTACAAGAAAGCAATGTATAAATATCTACATATTTTTTACAGCCCCACAAGCTTTGAGAAAAAGAAAGCTGGTGACTTCCTGCCAAGTTAAATATGGAGCCTGCTTTCCTTTTTTGTTTTCAATGAGGAAGGCCCCTCACCCTATCAGAGATCTTTTCGTTTTTGTGGTTCATGAAGTAGGGGAATGTTATTTGCATAGAGTATTTTTAACTTTTTGAAGTGCTTTTACCATCGTTAGGTTTCATAACAGTTGCCTGTAACAGGAGAGTGTTTCCTTTTCCTTAGGCTAAGAAGCTTAAGGGATTTAAGGTCAAAGATCTAGAATTCAGTTCAGTTCAGTTGCTTAGTCGTGTCCTACTCTTTGCGACCCCATGGACTGCAGCACATCAGGCTTCCCTGCCCATCACCAACTCACGGAGCTTGTTCAAACCCATGTCCATTGAGTCAGTGATACCATCCAACCATCTCACCTTCTGTCATCCCCTTCTCCTCCTGCCCTCAATCTTTCCCAGCATCAGGGTCTTCTCCAGTGAGTCAGTTCTTTGCATTAGGTAGCCAAAGTATTGGAGTTTCAGCTTCAGAATCACTGCTTCCAATGTATATTCAGAACTGCTTTCCTTTAGAACATCTGCTTCTAGAACTCAGAGGCCCCTTCAGAAAGTCTCAAAATTTAATTTGCGTACAAATCACCTGGGGATTCAGTGAGAATGCAAGTTGTGATTCAGTGTGCCTTGGGTGAGGCCCGAGATGCTGCATTGCTAACAGGTTTGTTTCCCAGTTACTGTTGATCCCCAGGCCACACTGAGTAGTGGGAGGTTAACCCTTTGACTCCGGCTAGGTATTAAACTGCACTGGTCTGCTTTCCCTGTGTGTACTTGGTGGTGCAAATGATAACGGGAAGAAAGGGCTATCACCTTGAGAAAATCCTGACGTTGTTGTTAAGCAAGCAGATATGACTTAAGCAAGCTGATATGATTTTGTGTTTTCATTCTCTGTGACCACCTTCCTTCTTTGTATATGTAATTAACAGAAGGGCCGTGCATGGATAACCAAGACTGGAGTCAGGAGGAAATATGCTTGGGTACTTCCAGTGTTTATGATTTGGACTTTGTCAAAAATTAGAGTCTGTAGCAATCCTGGTTGCATTTGCACCTTACAGTCTACAGTTGTTTATCAGCAGTGCATCAAATAAAATAAACTTACAGTGCCTTTGTGGTTCACCTGGCTCCCCAGCACCCCTGGGTGACAGGAGCTAGGTGCTCTCCAGGAGCCCTGCAGGACAACTGGTATTTACGCAGAGGGGTTCTGGCAGCCTCCTCTGCCTCAGGTATGAGATCTGATTTGGTAACCATACCACATCCTATTAATAAATGCTAAACAATGTGGTGTGGCCTTGCTGTAGGGAATTCCTGTGAGGAGAAGCAGCTATTCTCCCAGGGACTGGACCTCGTTTGGGGGGTGGGGGTGGGCAGAAACAGAGCCATTCTGGGTTCCCAGTCTGGGGTGCAGAACGCCCCAGTGTGGCATCCTTGCCCCTTCCTGTGCCCTAGGTTGGGGCTGAGAGGGCAGCTGTGCCCTAGGTTGGGGCTGAGAGGGCTGAGAGGACAGCCCATAGGCACCTGTTCTAAACAGCAAGTGTGCTGGTTTGACTCTTCCCTTATAACTGGACAGACTGGTATAGTGAGGTGTCAGCTTTCTTTGTGAAGCAGGTTTTGGTCTTCTCAATTACAATTATTATGAACAGTTCTCAAATGTGACCGAAGGGCAAATACAGCTGTTGATATATTTTCAAATATCAAGCCTATCTTGGGAGAAGCTATGTCTAACTAAGGTAGTCTGAATTCTACTGCTGAGTCCAGCCATTAAGCAGAGGTGGCCAGGACTGGAAGTAGTTGGGACATGTTATTCCGGGGGTAGATGATCTTACAAGACATAGTCTTACTTTAAACGTGATTCTGATATAATAGAGCTCTCATTGCTCTTTCACTTTATCATGCAACTGAAATGTCAAGCTCCCCCTGTGACTGCAAAGTTTCACACCAGCCTTTGTGGTGGTGAGAGTAAATGAAAAAAGATTGAAAATGAAAGACATGAGAAATAAATGATAAAAAAGAAAGATATGGCATTTGTTCTTAAATATTTTCATACACTAGCTGAGAAATTAAGAAACAAAACTATGAATCAAGGTAACATAATAAATGCTGACTGGTCCAGGGTCATCAGTTTCAAAAAGAGTATTTCTGATTCCAATAGGAAGGGGAAACTTCTCAGAGGAGGTGAAATTTAAGCTAGATTTTGAAGGCTATGTAGTATGATAATATAAGAAAATGAAGAAAAATAGTACAGGTTATCTAGAGAACAAACAGGTGGTTGCCAGAGGGGAGGAGTGGCAGGGGGAGAGGAGAGAAATAGGTGAGGGAAATTAGGAGGTACGAAATTTCAGTCGCAAAATAAATGAGTCACAGAGACAAGATGTACAGTAAGGAATACACTCTGTAGTTAGGTAATGTCTTTGTATGGTGACAGATCATAACTAGACTTACCAGGATGATCATTTTGAAAAGTAGACATACTGAATCACCATTTTGGGTACCAGGAACTAACACACTGATGGAGGTCAAACATGTTTCAAAAACTAATCAATTAACTCATAGGAAAAAAGAGATCAGATTTGAGGCAGTGGTGGGGTTAGGGGAAGGGGGAATTGGATGAAGGCAATCAAAAGGTACAACTTCCAGTTATAAGATAAATACGAGGGATGCCATGTGCAACATGATAAATATAATCAACACTGCTGCATATTATATATGAAAGTTGTTAGGAGTAAATCCTGAGTCTTCATTCCAAGGAACAAAATTTTGTTTAATTTTGTACTGTATGAGATGATGGATGTTCAGTAGACTTTGATTTGATGTAGGTCAAATCATTATGCTCTACATCTCTTTTGGCCTTGCCATGCAGCTTATAGGATCTTAGTTCTCCAACCAAGGATCGAATCTGGGCCCTCAGCAGTGAAAGCACAGAGCCCAATCACTGGACTGCCAGGGAACTACCTAGGCTCTAGATCTGAAACTCGTTCAGTTCTCAGTCGAGTCTGCCTCTTTGCAATCTCATGGACTGCAGCCCACCGGACTTCTCTGCCCTTCACTGTCTTACAGAGTTTGCTCAAACCCATTTCCATTGAGTCTGTGATGCTATCCAACCATCTCATCCTCCGTCGCCCCCTTCTCCTCTGTCCTCAGTCTCTCCCAGCATCAGGGTCTTTTCCAATGAGTCAGCTCTTCGCATCAGTTGGCCGAAGTATTGGAGCTTCGGCATCCTCCCTTCCAATGAATATTCAGGATTGATTTCCTTAAGGATTGGCTGGTTTGATCTCCTTCCTGTTCGAGAGTCTTCTTCAAGCACCAAAGTTCAAATGCATCGATTCTTTGGTGCTCAGCCTTCTTTATGGTCCAATTCTCACATCCATATTGACTACTGAAAAACCATAGCTTTGACTATATGGACCTTTGCTTGCAAAGTAATGTCTCTGCTTTTTAATACACTATCTAGGTTTGTCATACCTTTCCTTCCAAGGAGCAAGCATCTTTTAATTTCATGGCTGCAGTCACCATCGGCAGTGATTTTGGAGCCCCCCAAAGTAAAATCTGTCACTGTTTCCACTTCCCTTCTATTTGCCATGAAGTGATGGGACCAGACACCATGTTCTTACTTTTTTGAATGTTGAGTTTTTAATTAGCTTTTTCTCTTTCCTCTTTCCCCCTTATCAAGAAAGCTCTTTAGTTCCTCTTCCCTTTCTGCCATTACAGTGGTATCATTTGCATATCTAAGGTTGTTGATATTTTTCCTAGCAGTCTTGATTCTAGCTTATGATTCATTCAGCCCAGCATTTCACATGACATACTCTGCATATGTTAAATAAGCAAGGTGACAATATACAGCCTTGACATACTCCTTTCCCAATTTGGAACCAGTTCGTTGTTCCATGTCCGGTTCTAACTGTTGCTTCTTGACCTGCATACAGGTATCTCAGGATACAGGTAAGGTGGTCTAGTATTCCCATCTCTTTAAGAATTTTCCAAGGTTTTTCTGATACACACAGTCTAAGGATTTAGCATAGTCAATGAAGCAGAAATAGATGTTTTGCTGAATGCTCTTGGTTTCTCTATGATCCAATGAATGTTGGCCATTTGATCTCTGGTTCCTCTGCCTTTTCTAAATCCAGCTTGTACTTCTGGAAGTTCTGAGTTCATGTATTGCTGAAGCCTAGACTGAAGAATTTTGAGCATCACCTTGCTAGCATGTGAAATGAGTACAATTTTACGGTAGTCTGACCATTCTTTGGTATTGCCTTTCTTAGGGACTGGAATGAAAACTGACCTTTTCCAGTCCTGTGGTCACTGCTGAGTTTTCCAGATTTGCTGACATACTGAATGCAGCACTTTAATAGCATCATCTTTAGGATTTTAAATAGCTCACCTGGAATCCCATTACCTCCACTTTGTAGTAAGGCTTCCTAAGGCCCACTCGATATCACACTCCAAGGTCTGGCTCTAGGTAAGTGATCACACCATCATGGTTATCTGGGTCATTAAGAGCTTTTTTGTGTTTAGTTTTTACATGTATTCTTGCCATCTCTTTTTAATCTTTTCTGTTTCTGTTAGGTCCTTATAATTTCTGTCCTTTATTGTGCCCATCCTTGCATGAAACGTTCTCTTGATATTCCCAATTTCCTTGATAGCTCTATTTCCCATTCTACTGTTTTCCTCTACTTTTTCGTATTGTTCACTTAAGAAGGCTTTCTTCTCTCTCTTTGCTATTCTCTGGAACTCTGCATTCAGTTGGGTATATTTCCCTTTCTCCCTTGCTTTTTCTTCTCTTTTCTCAGCTAATTGCAAAGCATCCTCAGGCAATCACTGCTTTCTTGCACTTCTTTTTTGGGGGATAGTTTTGGTTACTCCCTTCTGTACAAAGTTCCAAACCTCCGTCCATAGTTCTTCAGGCACTCTGTCTACCAGATCTAATCCCTCAAATCTATTCATCACCTCCACTGTATAATCATAAGGGATTTGATTTAGGTCATACCTAAATGGCGTAGTGGTTTTCCCACTAGGAAATTAAAATTTCAATTTAAGCCTGAATTTTGCAATAAGCAGCTCAAGACCTGAACCATAGTGAGCTCCCATTCTTGTTTTTGTGACAGTATAGAGCTTCTCCATTTCAGCTGCAAAGAATAAAATCAATCCGATTTCTGTATTGACCATCTGTCTGGTGATGTCCATATATAGTTGGAGCTTGTGTTGTTGCAAAAGGGTGTTTGCTATGACCAGTGTGTTCCCTTGACAAAATTTAGTCTTTCCCCTGCTACATTTTGTACTTCAAAGCCAAAATTGCCTATTACTTCAGGTATCTCTTGACTTCCTACTTTTACATTCCAATCCCCTATGATGAAAAGGACATATTTGGTGTTAGTTCTAGAATGTCTTATAAGGTCATAGAACCAGTCATCTTCAGCTTCTTCAGCATTAGTGGTTGAGGCGTAGACTTGGATTACTGTGATGTTGAATAGTTTGTCTTGGAAATGAACCAAGATCATTCCATTGTTTACGCAAGCCTCTTCACCATAACAAGGCTGTGATCCATGAAGGGGATCTTAAATCAAACTTACACAATGCTTTATGCCAATTTATTTTAATATGACTGGAAGAAAAATTATTTAGTAAAGTGAGCAAATGCTGTTGGAAAATGGTGCTTACAGTCAACACGGGTTGCTTCAACCTTTATTTAAAAATGCAGTATCTGGAGGAAGGGCAATAGAGTATAAAAAATGTCTAGGCAGATAGTGCTTTTAAAACTAATTGAGGGTTTGTGACAACCCTGCATTGTCAGATGATAGCATTTTTCAGCAACATTTTTAAAATTAAGGTATATTGATTGTTTTTCAGACATACTACTACTTTATACAATAGACTATAGTGTAGTATAAACATAATTTTTGTATGTACTGGGAAATCAAAAAGTTCCTGTGACTTGCTTTATTGTGATATTCACTTTATTGTGGTGGTCAGTAAGTATACCACAGTATCTCTGAGGTATGCCTGTATATAGGGATTAGTTTTCTCTCAGAGTTCATCCTTCTTTCTGGAAGACAAAAATGATTTTAATCCAATTCCCCCAGTCAAAATAAAAGTCATACAATAGAACTCATGCACATTGAACCTGGATAATATAATGAGCCTTACATGTACATACAATCTTAATAGGACTCCAGGGAGAAGACAGTACTCAAAATGATAAAAATTGTGAGCCAAAAACCAGGAGTTATACTTTTTGTTTTTGCTTTTGTAACCTCCCTCAGGGCAAAGTGTGTAGGCAAATGGCCACTTTATATCTGTATTTAAGATCAATTCTGTTTGTTCTTTTTCCACATAAAGGAAAATAATTCATTGCCATGTCTGGAATGCTGAATCTGAAAAATTGTGGTACAAGAATCTTAATGAATTATACAAATAAAGGAAGGAAGCATTAAAAAAAAATAGCACAAGGTATCTGAAAAATGAAAGTACTCATGGGGCAAGAACAGGTCTCTGAAAGGAAGATATGCATCACAAGGCTGAAAAGGAAGGTTGGGCCACGTTATGAACTGGCCTAAAAATCATAGTTAAAGAGACAGTTCATTTCAATGGCAGTAGGAAGCCACTGAAGTTTAGTTAATCCTCAGGTCTTACCTTTATCACTCACTCAAGGGGGTTCATGAAATTAATATATAATCTTCTAAGGTAAAAGGAGAGATTCCTAAAGGATTATAATTCAGCATAATACAGAGCCAGTTTGGTCGCCCCAAGTCCAGTTTTCTAATCCTTGCTCTGCTACTGGTTTGTTGATGATGAGAAAGATAACTTCTCTAGGCCATAATTTCCTCAAGTGTAAATAAAGGGGGATAATAAAGATCATTTGAAGAGTTCCTTTTAGCTCCAAAATAATTTATTCTCATTCTCCTGTTTGACTTTCTCCCTAAGTAAGAAAAAAAAAGAAAAACTGGTTACTAACCCATTTGAGCATACTGAAATCATAGCTTTAATTATTAAAATGTGCAGATTAAGTTTTATCTTCATCCCAAAGTGGAAATTTGTACACAGGAAAGTAAGTCACACACACATTATTCACTGAACCTTGTATCTGTGGAGAGCACATATCTTTTTTGACTATTGGGCTAACAAAAAGTATTTTTCAACATCACAGATTAACAAATTTAAACAAAGTGTTAGCAAAACAACTTAAAAAAAATGTACCCTTAAATATGTTATGGTGAATAACATTACTGATTTAATCTTTGTTAATTTCATGCTGTACAGGAAACAATAGTAAATTTGTCACAAATTCATTTTCAAAAGAAGTTGCATCCATAAAAGGACAAATTCTCTTTTTCTTTCAATTGGCAAGAAGAAAAAAAATTTTAGGGGCTTCCCAGATGACTCAGTGGTAAAGAATCTGCCTGCCCAGTGCAGGAGACACAGGTTCAATCCCGAAGATCCTACATGCACCACAACTACTGAGCCTGTGCTCTGAAGCCAGGAGCTGCAACTAACGAAGTCTGGGTACCCTATTATAGCCTGTGTTCCACTGGAGAAGCCACAGCAACAAGCCCAGGCACAGCAACTGGAGAGTAGCCCCTGCTTCCCACAACTAGAAAAATGCATGCATAGCGACGACAACTCAGCACAGCCAAAAAAAAAAATTGAGATTTTCTAAAAGCAGAAGCAAAAGTTCATGAAAACAGAACTGTCCTGTGTGGATCTATTGTAATCAGTCCTACGGTTTCTAGATGGTTTAGTGAGCCAGAAAACTGTGGCTCTAGTTTCTTTTCTACCTCAACTGGCCCCATGAGGGCAAAGACTCTATTTATCTGGTTTTACTTTTCTTTTGAAATACCTATCACAATTACGGTTGTTTTCATTGCATTGTTTTTTTTTCCTTACTACTGGCTTCCCTGGTGGCTGAGATAGTAAATAATCTACCTGCAAAGTGAGCAACCCAGGTTCAATCCCTGAGTCAAGAAGATCCCCTGGAGAAGGAAATGGCAACCCACTCCAGTATTCTTGCCTGGAAAATCCCATGGACAGCTACAGTTTATGGGGTCACAAGGAGTCGGACATGACTGAGTGACTAACACACTTCACTGGAAGACATCTGAGTGCTGGGACTCTATATTCACAGTTCTATTTCCAGAGCTGCCACCTAAGTTACCTTTGAATAAATGAATTTTCTTATCTGTAAATTGAGGCAGTTGTGCTAAATTTCCTATGTCATTTCTATCTTTAAGATTCTGTGATATATATGAATTTACTTTGAATTATTTAAGTTCAGACAGTTGAATTTTTCCCTTCAGACAGTTGAATTTTTCCCTTCAGACAGTTGAATTTTTCCCTTCAAGTTAATTTCTACCCTTTTATTGCTCATTATAACTTTTTCCAAATTCAGACATTTTTGTTTTAACTCAACTTGAAGAAAAAGTAATACAAGCAGAGTGGGACTGTTCAGACAGGAAAGGATTCTCTGAGGGAGTGTTGTAATATTTGCTACTGAACTGAACTCCTACCTCTTAAAGTTGTGGTTTGCATCTAAAATGACAAGAAACTAAAAAGGTAGGTAAAGTTAAATCAAAAGACAATTTCTAAGTGGAAAATTTGATGATGTCCTAAATTTTAGAGATGTTAAAGCATAATAAAATTTTGTTGTGGAATCTCCCATGTGCCAAAACTCTAGGAACCTCAGTGAGAAGAGCCATGGCCTTGCGGTTGAATATATACACTTCTTTAATGTAAATAAAAGTCTATTACAATGCATCCTGTTACAATGAAAATCTTCACTTATTTTGGAAACCCGCTTAATTACGTTGAGCAACATTATATACAACCCAACATATAAAATGAAGTCACTGACAACTCCTTGAAATGTTATAGCTAAATTACAAGAGTAGTTGGATAATGTAGACCACCCCAATAAGTATTTATTCTCTACATTGTACTCAACATTAGGTGACATATAAAATTCAACTGGGAAAGGGAGATCAAAAAAACTGTGCTTTTTCCTTGTACCAGACTCAAATAATGAGATGAGGGTAAATTCCACGTGGGAAAGTATTTAACCCATTGTGCTTTTATATATATTTTTAGTACCTATTCCCAGTTATAAACCTTAAAATTTGTGCCTCTGTGTACTATTTCTTCTAACTCAAGTATAATACCAGGCATTCCTTAAAATCATCTTCTATTAATTATAAAAAGTATACTCAGATTAAGAACGCTACAAAATCATTTTCTTCTAGAAAACATCAACTATTCAGGGATCTTTATTTTTAAAGGGTAAATCAAGACATAGCTTTCATTGACCCAAACATGCATAATCCATCCTTAATATAAAATGTACCCAATTGGTAATTACATATGAAATACAAAAGGAATGCAACTTTATTTATGTAAAATGATTGCTCACTATGGCAATTTAACAATCAAATTAATAGACATTGTTAAAAAAAAAAAGAAAAAAAACTCAAAATGTTTTAAAGCCAACTATCTATAGTAAACCAAAGGGAAATTCTGATATGGAGATATGGAATAGTTTGACTCAAAAGCAAACACTAAGGCACCTGCTAAGAATTTAGAACAATAAATTTCATTTTTAAAGGTATAATAGAATTAGTTAACCAAAAGGGAAAAAAACACAGGGGTTGATTTCCTGGGTGAGAAAGGCAGGTTAACAATGCAGATAAAAACGTGCTAGACCAAGGTCAGCAGATTCCTTTCCTATTCCAGAGTAGTCAAGGACCATCCCAACCACTCCTCTCACTCACTCTTCCCCATACTTAGGGCTATCAGAAGCTTTGAGGTTCATACTGTATAGACTAGGTAGATTTCCCTTCTGCTCCTATTAAAACAGCTTATTTTAAAGAGATATCCTGAGGCAATCAACAAAGCAAACAAGCAGCTTTCTCTCCAATTCATTAACACAGACACCTCTCAGGCTTTTTTCATCAACCTTACGGCTAAGTATTTAAATAGCCAATACTTGAAATTTTCAACAGTACTAGTAAACCTCAAACCTGCCTTCTCACTCACCCTTACCATTAGTAAAAACAAAGTCTGATCAATCATAACCTTTAAGATCATACAACAAAGGGAAGACTAAGGACTGATTTGTATCAGTAAATCCATTTAATTCCCAATGACACTTTAGTCTGATATATCTAGTATCCTCACAGAATTTTAACCATAAATCAAGAAAAGCATTTCCAAACTAAGTGTAACTTTTCAGTTGATGTGCCTTTTTGGTATTAAAAGTGCTATCAACATGCTAAGATGTCTTATGGCACACTGGACTCAATATTATGTCCTGGTGAGGCATCCATTTTTAGTAGTATTTTCCCCTAAAATGTTGTTCACCATAATAGACCCCTTTGATATATTACAGTAATTCTGGTGAAATCAATGGTGATATTAAAAAACCTTCCCTGACTTTACTCCACCACGGCTACTTTTAGTGAAACTGAAGTGACTAAGTTATAAAATGCTCAACCAAGTTGTTTTCTTATGGCATCCTTGGTTAGTATATTCACTCATGCACAATCCAAGGTAGTGTAATAGAAACAATAATGTTAAAATAGACATTGTGGATGTAAGCATCTCCCTTTATATTGGGCATTTAGAAGCTTTTAAAAAAAATTTTAGATGCTAAAAGATTGTGGGAAAACTAGGCTAGCCGTGTAGTTGTTCCATTTATAAGTACCTTATTACAGGACAGTTACATGATCCTCTGTGGGAGTGTGCTTTCAATTCAAGAAATAGTAATAAAGTGCCTAGCTATATAAAAACTGTAGGATTCCAAATTTTACATTAAGCTAACTGCATTTACACATTTGGGCTAACAAAATCTAGACCCTGTCTATATAGATTTAATCTAATTTTCTATTCTATATCTTGTTCTAATAACCACATTTTAAAAAAACCAAAAACTTACTCTTTACTGACTGAATAAGTAGGGTCCACTATTGTAGCTTAACAATCAAATTTTATTGCTTTATTCATGTGGTGCTTTTGCAAGGCACTGTGGTATGGACTAGAAAACTTGGAATGACTTGTGAAGAAACCTTGGAATGACACATGAAGGATGATATGAACAGTCATTCTGAGGCAGGATGCTTTACTGAATTGGTTTTAACCAGGATACCAAACATCAGGAATGAGTTCAAGTTAAAATTCACAGGAGAATGGAAACATCTTAAGGTCAGTCACTTCACATGCCCATCCTGATACTTTGAATAATCTGGAAAATTGCTGTAAAAAGAAAGAGCAAAAATTAAAACATGCTTTGAAGAAAACAGGCCTGCCAACTGACAAGTATTAAAGTAGTTCAAGAATCCAAGAACACCCTGACAATTACTTGCAAATATTATGTAACTTCAAGTAATATGAAAACAGGCCTACTGTGATAATACAATTACTTTTCTATGCCTTAGCTTTCCTGAATTTTATGTCTAAATGTTTAAGCGTGATCAAATAAGGAGTGATTTTTAAGAAAGAAATTAAAGTACCAAAGTGAACAGGTTTTTCTAGCATATAAGTATTTTGGTTTAACCCCAAATATCAGGTGTACTTGGCCTGTAATATATGCATATTTCCTCACTCTTAGGAAGCTGAAATTCAATTATCTTTAGGTTACATAAACTGCTTGGCTCTTGGCCATTTATCAGGAAAGCTTCTCCAACGTTCAGGAGACAGACAAAGGGAAATGGTTAAAAGAAACCTCCAGTGACTTTAAAATGTCAGGACAAGGAAAGCAGAAACATGTTATTTCCATATTAAGAGCCTGCATATTAAGATAATAAACGAAGAGAAGAAAGACATTCTGTAATCCATTTGCAGAGACAAGAGTCTACCACTCCTGTCTGCCACAGAACAGCAGTCTGCCCTGACAACTAATTCTTCCTACCATATGCCAAACATTTCTTTCATTAAACTAAAAACATCTGTCTCACACATTAAATTGTTAATCAGGTACAAATTCCTCTACCGTGGATTAATTCTTTGTACTAGCTTTACTTTATAAAACATAACCAATTTTGACTTAAAGACATTAGATTTTGGAACACGTTAGATTAAGTTCGAATAATTCCATGAACATGAAATTCACAAGCTTCTCTTTCGCAAAGGTTGCTAAACATTCTAAATTCTCATTCTGGAAGGTGTTTTTTTGTTTTGATCTAATGTTTTTCAACTCGATAATTACTGAGGACCTGACCTCCTTTTCTGTTCTGTGAGCGCAAATCAAACGGGGAGAAGTTTCTAGAGCACCACCCTCTGTACATATGTGGGACAAGTAATTTGGTTCGGACTAAAGAAAATTATACGGATCTCCCGGCAGGTGGGTTGAGAACTACGCGGGTAGGACTCACCACTCATGGGTCACCACGTCATCCCCAAACCCGTCATCCAACACCCAACCCGATGGTCGGCCCCAAAACACTTACCAGAACCACAAACAACAAAAATGAAGAGAGCCAATAACCAGGGTCCTACAGACGCCTTCTCTTCTGGAGCATTTCTCTGCAAAATGGAAAATCCGCGGTTTGCAATGTAAAAAACCCGCCCTGAGCCCGGGCTCTCACCGCCCGCACCCCGGGCCAGGTGGCCGGGTCCCCGCACATCACAGGTCTCTCCCGCGTTCCCGAGTCGACCAGATCCCGCACCCGTCTTTTAAGCTCCCAACTTAGATCCAGCTCGCGACCTCGGGCCGGAGTCCGGGGAAGAGAGCTCGACGCGGCCCTGGATCCCGGGCCTCAGAACCGGCTGCGGAACGGAGAGAGGCGCCCGCTCTTCCCTTACCGAGGTCTTGGCGACGTTGCCGCGCTGGGTGATATTCTTGCTGTGCTTCTCGTTGGCCATACGGATCCGCTGCTTGGCGACCATTTTCGCGGCGCCACCACCTGCCCCGGCCACCCCTCGGTCTCGCTCGCTCGCTTCTCGGGCCGCTGCGACCGACGCTCCGCTCCCGGTGGCCGCGCCGCCAGAGCGAGGAGGCTCTCAGGCGGGGCGCTAGCTCCGACCGCTGGGCCTGGGCGAGGCGGGCTCCGGGTCTGAACCCTAGCGGGGCGCGGGCCGACTGACGACGCCGGACTGTCCGGCCGAGGGAGGCGGGCGCGCGGGAGGTGGAGAGCAGGCCGCCAGGATAGTCTCGCGCTGCCGCTCTGGCCGCCGCCGGGAGCGTGGAGTGTAAGAGGAAGGAAACGAACACAACGCAACAACGAGACAGTGCAGCAGCCCGTCGCCTCAAACTGCTTCGGGATCCGCTGCCAACGTCAGCACTGGACTGGCCCCGCCCCGCGGAAGTGCAGGCTCCGCCTGCTGAGGAAGACGGAGAGGGAGGGTGAAGTCCGGCGCACCGACCCTAGCCCCGCCCCTCCACGCTCCGTAAAGCGCGGGGGCCCCAAAGCTGCGCGTGCGCGCCTCCGAGGTCTTTTCAGCGTCTCGCTCCGACCGGAAGTGAATTGGCCCCGAAGCTCATGACCCAGGAAACACAAGTTCGCCGTCTCCACGCCAGAGGAGACGTGTTGGGGCCGGGTTTGGCCCTCGTGAACTCTGACCCAAGTATCTGAGTTTCTTTTTCCGGGACAAGATGGCGCCGTCCACGCCACTCCTGACAGGTGAGTTCTGAACGAGCGAGGGACTATTTCTTTAGAGCAGAGTTTTTTCTGTCTTTGACCTTGGGCACTACGCGAGAAGCCTTGGAGTCAGATCTGCCTTTTTTTGTGGATTGCAGTAGAGCCGGAGGGCCTTTTGGATTTGTTGATGTAGCGTGGCAATCGGAAGTTAGGCCCTAGCATCGGGGCTTCAGCATCCCGCCCTCCGCTTTTGCCCATCCATCATTCTTTCCTAACACTTCAAGTTCTACGGGAATAACGAAAGGGGAGTAAGAACAGAGTGCCAATGGAATTTGTTAACCTGGGTCTGCAATACTGGTAGTACTCTAACGCTTACCAGGTCACAGGCCCTGTTGACAGTGTGAAGTCATTTAGTTCTGTAAGAGGAAAGTCTATTAATACTAGAGTAACCACGCACGTTAAATACACCGAAATTTAACTAATGACAAATCCTATTCTCTTTGCTTTAATGCAGTTTGTGGGACTGAATGGAGCTGTGCTAGTGTAAGTTTTAAGTAGATGAGAGTGTGGTCTAGAGGAGTAGCAATGAGCGTTATAAAGTAGCAACGTTAGAACATCATGTGATTCCTGAGGTTTTGAAGCCGAGGCATAGTTTGTAATGTTACAGAAGATAATAAACTTATTCTTAGATAATATCGGCGATGACTCTGGATTAGAGTAGTGGCTGGAGTCTCATATATGAGCTTCAAGTAAGGAGAGGGGAGTTGGGAGAGAAAAGAAGGCTTAAATTAAGTTACCAATAATTTAATAACATGTAGAAGGAAAAAGAAGCCATTGAGGAAAGGGGTTACTTCCCCCTGAGACTTGAACCTTAAAAAACTTTTGCACCTTTTGCCATCCTGCATTTGGAGATCTTTGTTGTCAATGTTAAGCACCAGGCTTATTCATATTCAGTGTGGCTACACAGTTCTTTCATCAAACGTTTGTCAAATACTGACTGATTTGTTAGATACCTTGCCAGGCAGGTACTGCCTAAAAGCATAATTACCTAACTAAAATAATTTATTTCTCTAATTTCACAAAGGTAGCTTGTATGTTACTTACAGTTTAGGAATACTGAATGCTTTTTTGAACTTTAAAAATTAATACATTTTTGAATGTAATCATTTTATCTTTTGCCTTTTAAAATCCTTATAGTAACTGCTTACAGGATAAATTCTCTGCTGTTTAGCACAGCATGTGGAACCCTTTATAATCTTTTGAATAGCTCTTGTCATTCATTTTACGTTTTGCAACCTCATCCTATTTTGTTCTTCATCAATATTGAACTTTAAAACCCTTGAGCCATGTATTTCCTTAGTCTAACACTATCCTCTTTCTCTTGATTTGGCTGACTTCTTTTTATCTTTTTAATTTTATTTTATACGTCATTACTTTATGAAGGCTTTCCTTAATCTTCCCAGATAGTCAATCTTTTCTCAGGCTGTTTTAGTACCTCATATATACTTTTTTTTTTTCTTCTCATTCATCACATAAGATAATTATCTACTTGTTTAGATGCTTTTCTCCCCTGGTAGACTGTGAACTCCTTAATGGCAGGACAGAACTCCTTATTCATCCCTGTCTTCTCAATAACAGGTACAATGCCTGGTATACAAGAGACACTAAATATTTAATGGAAGAATAAATTAATGAAAGATAACCCCTTTATTTGTAGTCAGACTAACCAAGAGTGACAGTTTTCTTACAATGCTTAAAATCAGGGACTTAAATTAAAATCAAGAGCTTAAGAGTTATCCAGTCAGTCTTCTCATTATATTCTCACACTTACAGCAGCTCAGAGAAATAAAGTGGTGAGATTCACATCACAAATTGGCGAAGTCAGAATTATATTCAATCATTCAACCCCATGTTTCATTTTTCTTTAACTGGAACTCTTTCATTGGAACATACTGATTAATCTTTGAAACATTCTGAGTATAGGTATTCCAGTCAACAATGGATCCTTTTACTTCCAAAATCTTTTTTAAATTTATGGGATTTTGGAGTTGTTAATGATTTTAAGATTACCTAGTAAATTGTATTAGTTATTATTTTTCACTGGAAATGACAGAAAGCTAAAACAAGTGAAAGGATTAAAAAAAAAAAAAAATCTCATGTACCTTAAAGCTTTCACTGTTACATTCAGGTATTCTCATGATTCCAAAAATCTGTTTTTCTTCATCCCTAAGCTCTTACATTCTTTCAGGTTAAATTTATTCTCAGGCTAATGTTTTAATTGGGATCTCCAGGTTTACATTCAGCCAGCTTAGCAGCCCCTAAGGAAAGTGCACATCTGTGCCAGTGTTAAGGTTGGCTGTCTTTGAGTTGGCTTGGCTCTTGTTCGCCATTTAATTAGTCAGATTTATTTATTTACTTTTTAAGAGTCTTTATTTTCCCCCATGTATTTATTTAGTTTTGGATGCGCTGTGTCGTGGCTTTTCACAGGCTTTCTCTGGTTGCGGTGGCTTCTCTTGTTGCAGGGCACAGGCTCGAGGTGCCCGGGCTTCAGTAGTCGTGGCACATAGGCTTAGTTGCTCCAGGACATGTGGAATCTTCCTGAACCAAGGGTCAAACCCATGTCCCATGCATTGGTAGGTGGATTCTTTTTGTTGTTCTCCCAGTTTTATTGAGATATAATTTACATACAGCACTGTATAAGGTTAAGGTGTATAGCATAATGATTTGACTTACATCACAAAATGATTATCACAGTAAGTTTCTCTTATGCAATTTAAGGAAATGAAAATTTTTTTTCTTGTGATGAGAACTCTCAGGATTTACTTTTTTTTTTTTCCTGTTTGGTTTTTTGATTAATTAATTTTTAATTGAAGGATGACTGCTTTATAATGTTGTGTTGGTTTCTGCCATACATCAGCATGAATCAGCCATAGGTATACATATGTCCGCTCCCTCCTGAACCTCCCTCCCACCCCATCCCACCCCTCTAGTTTGTCACAGAGCCCTGGTTTGAGTACCCTGAGTCATACGGCACAGCCCCACTGGCTGTCTGTTTTACATATGGTGGCGTCTATGTTTCCATGCTGCTCTCGCCATTGGTCCCACCCCTCCCGCACCCGTGACCACACATCTCTTCTCTGTCTCCATTGCTGCTGGCAGGTGGATTCTTATTCACTGTGCCACCAGGGAAGCCCTAAATTAGTCAGTTTTTAATTGGATCACCAGAACCAAATTATTCTCACCCCTGGATATTTCTCAAAGGAAAACTAAGGTCTCCTGTAAAGGGGGTCCAGGATGCTTGGCCATAAAAGAACAGTAACCCTTACATGAAGCTCATGTTGTTCAATCAGCTTGCCTACTTGAGGCCATTGAGGTAATCAAGATTGAGTCATTTTCCTAAATTGATATATACTTCAGTGGGTACAAGGATTGGAAATAGTATGATATAATCACTGTATTCCAGACCTAGGGCCAATTTTCGTTGAAGCCTCATAGTTTTCTCATATTAACTCAGGCCTAGAGCAATGAATGGTATGTATCTAGAAAGGCTAGGAAGTTTTAAAAATATACTATATAGGCACAGTATTTAACGTAATTATTGTTTTTAAACAGTAATTCTTTGTGGAACTTTGTCATTTATTTGTTGCTTTAATGAAAAGAACCATTTGTATTCTTGATTTTTCTTTTTTTATAGAACATGTTGATCCTTTTTTGATTAAAGGGGAAAATCATCAAAAATAAAGAATCATATCATGTCAATACACTACATTAAGCTATCCCCACACTTTACTCATTGTTTTACATTTAGTCACTTCCAATTAAAATGAATTCCTCATTAGAAAGTCATGTAGAAAAAGATTGTTTCGGTTATTGAAAAGAGTTTGTTTTGAGTCCATATTTATTTTTGTTTTTATTAATTTATAATGCAGTTTATGTTCTGTTATGAGCCTGATTTTGCATTTCATCTGATAAACTTTGTATATCTATATATTCAAATTTGTGGAAGAAGTTGCTCAAACTGATAATACAGTGTATTATCAGTAGCATATCTTAGTGGTTCCAAAATTTCTTACAGCACTTTCTTATAGTTGTATTTCTGTGTAGGGAACTATAAAATAAAATATTTGTTTTAAATAGTGGTTTACATGTATGAACAAAGCTGTAATGACTCATTATGATTTTTATGATGAATATAATTGATATTTAGCCCCCCTATAACAGACATATCTACTGTAAAGCATCATGGATAAAGAAGTTGTCTAATTTAATGGGAACCAACTATATCATTAGTGCATAAAGTAGCTTTCAGTTCAGTTCAGTCACTCAGTCATGTCCGACTCTTTGCGACCCCATGAATCGCAGCACGCTAGGCCTCCCTGTCCATCACCAGCTCCTGGAGTTCACCCAAACTCACATGCATCGAGTCGGTGATGCCATCCAGTCATCTCATCCTCTGTCGTCTCCTTCTCCTCCTGCCCCCAATCCCTCCCAGCATCAGGGTCTTTTCCAATGAGTCAGCTCCTCGCATGAGGTGGCCAAAGTATTGGAGTTTCAGCTTCAGCATCAGTCCTTCCAATGAACACTCAAGACTGGTCTCCTTTAGGATGGACTGGTTGGATCTCCTTGCAGTCCAAGGGACTCTCAAGAGTCTTCTCCAACACCACAGTTCAAAAACATCAATTCTTCGATGCTCAGCTTTCTTTATAGTCCAACTCTCACATCCATACGTGACCACTGGAAAAATCATAGCCTTGACTAAGTGGACCTTTGTTGGCAAAGTAATGTCTCTGCTTTTCAATATGCTATCTAGGTTGGTCATAACTTTCCTTCCAAGGAGTAAGCGTCTTTTAATTTCATGGCTGCAATCACCATCTGCAGTGATTTTAATACGTACTTTCATCTTGCAGAATATGTTTTTATCTTAGTACAGAAATTCTTGGTCAGTGCAATTTTTAATTTAACACTTTTGTTCAGTATTCCTAAGCAAATCCATTCTTGCAGAATGTTGGCAGACTTTTGATTGGTTTCATTTTTTGGAATATTGTAAACAAAGTATTACCAAAAAATGATGGTCTTTTAAAAAGCCTTTTTATTTTGAAGTAAATTAAGACTCACAGGAAGTTGCAAAAAGAGTCAAAAGAGAGTTCCCGTGTATCCCTCACCTAACTTTCCTCAATGATAATATCTTGTATAACTATAGTGTATTGTCAGAACCAGGAAATTGACACTGGAACGGTAGTATTTACTAAACTGCTGTCCTATTTGGATTTTACTCGTTTGTGCGTGCATGTATTTTACCACACGTGCAGATTCATGTCACCACCACTATCAGAATATAGAACTGCTCCATCACCTCAAAGGACTACCCTGTCACCCTTTTCTAGTTGGAGCCTCCATCCACCTGTAACCCCTGGCAACCACTGATCTGTCTTCTATCATAATATTTTGTCATTTCAAGAGTTGTATAAACGAGATCATAGACCACTTTGGATTTTTGTTTTTAAAGTGTTCTTTATTTAGAATGAGAACATATGCATGTTGAAAAAGAGTCCCCAAAGCCACTCCAAATACCATTAAGGATTGTTTCAATGGATGAATTTGGGGTTGGGGTACACAGACATTCAGTCTTTAGCAACTCTTTTGAGATCTTCTACTTATCTTAGTTTGGAGTATAAGTGTGACATAGGAATTTTGTAAGAGGAAAATCTTGTACCTGTACTGATTGCCCTGAATACCCTGAAAGTTCCCACTGCTGTAGCAGAAGGCCACCTTCTTGGGTTCTGAGGTACAGCTGCCACCTTAGTATAACCTACAAAACCTTTGAATTTTCATCAGGTCAACATTGGGTTGGTAATAACAACAGAATCAACAGATACAGAGGACTGAGGTCACCAGGTACAAATACCATGAGAGCATAAGAAGTTAAGACGAGCTGGGGATGGCTTTTTTCTTTTTTGCCAGTCATTTTGGGTAGAACATGGTTTGATTGCATTCAGCATATGGCACATTTTAAAAAGTATTTGTGGCTTCATTGGGTCTGTGCTGACAATGTACCATTTTGTTTTCCTAGATGAGTGTGAGAATTCTGAAAGAGAATGCTTAGTGAGTTAAACTGTCACTGCAGTTTGTGAGAGGGACTTCATTAGGCTGATGGAATATTATGTAACCTAGCTGTAACATGTAATCTGATAACTGTATATGCCCTAGTTTGGGAAATTCATTTTTTATTAATTCTTCAAATATTTATTAAAACCGTAATTGTAGTATTAAGAATGGTGTCTTTTCTTCTAAATCAGTGTATCATACATTGTATTGCAGCAGGTGATTGACTTCGTGACAGGAAAGAGCACAGCTTTGCCTGTGTAGTAAAAGAATTTTGATGGAATACTTGATTTTAATCAAAGGCCAAGAATGAGACTTCTCTGACTATCCAGGGGTTAAGACTTCGCCTTCCAGTACAACAGGGTGCAGATTTTATCCATCCTTTTTCGGGGAGCTAAGATCCCACATGCCTCATGGCCAAAAAACCAAGACATAAAACAGAAGCAATATTGTAACAAGTTCAATAAAGATTTTAAAAATGGTCCACGTCCAAAAATCTTAGGAAAAAAAACAAACAGTTGAGAATTTCTGATGTTAAGAATTAAACTTCATAGTTTTCAAGTCATCTAAAATAACATTTTTTTGGCAGAAAATGTTTACTAAATATTAGAGATTTTTAGAATAGGTATTCATCAGTGTTTCATTCAAGGTGTAGCAATGGACTGAGCTCATTTGAAACCATTATCTTGAGTGCAGTGATGGACTCATTTTTTAAGATCCTTAGTGCAAAGCATGGGTTTGGATTTATGGCAGGTCCGTCCTCCTGGGCCTCTCATAGTGTCCCATGCCAGAAAAAATTGGCCCTGAACCATTGCCCAGCCTCTGCCTGTAGGCTGCAGGCACTGAAGTGGGTTGCACAGTGTAAAAAAAAAAAAAAGCACCCTAATGCATAGCATATGAAGCTGTGCAGGGGCCAGATAGACTTGTAGACAGTCCTATGAGGAGTTTAGGTTTTGATATATGTAGAAATGCAGGTGGTGATTGCAGCCGTGAAATTAAAAGACGCTTACTCCTTGGAAGGAAAGTTATGACCAACCTAGATAGCATATTAAAAAGCAGAGACATTACTTTGCCAACAAAGGTCCACTTAGTCAAGGCTGTGGTTTTTCCAGTGGTCATGTATGGATGTGAGAGTTGGAGTATAAAGAGAGCTGAGCGCAGAAGAATTGATGCTTTTTAATTGTGGTGTTGGAGAAGACTCTTGAGAGTCCCTTGGACTGCAAGGAGATCAGTCCTGGGTGTTCATTGGAAGGACTGATGTGGAAGCTGAAGCTCCAATATTTTGGCCACCTGATGCGAAGAGCTGACTCCTTTGAAAAGACCCTGGTGCTGGGAAAGATTGAGGGCAGGAGAAGAAGGGGACGACAGAGGGTGAGATAGTTGGATGTCATCACCGACTCAATGGACATGGGTTTGGGTGAACTCTGGGAGTTGGTGATGGACAGGGAGGCCTGGTGTGCTGCAGTTCATGGGGTCGCAAAGAGTCGGACATGACTGAGCAACTGAACTGAACTGAACTGATATGTGGAACACTTTGCTAGACTCCATTCTGTTCAAGGGCAAATTACTCACAACAGTTCGGCAATTCAGTTTAGTATATGAGGAAACATGGTATCCAGTTTTATACTTGTGAATGTGGACAAGAAACTTATTCACTTATATGTTTACTCAACTTATTTCTCATCTTTCCACTAGAATGAAAGCTCCGTTGAGTACACAGATTTTTATCTTGTCACTAGTTCTTTTACTTTCATTCTAACTTTAAAGCATTTACTTTGAAAAGTAAATAGCAATTTTCAATATCTGAAAATTGAGCTAGTTAATAATCTATAGGCAGAAAATCAATGTTGTGAGAACTGTCCCTTGGGAAGGGAGAGGAAACAGGGGTCAGAGTTGGAGCCCCGAGTGGCCCTTGGGTACCAGCTTTGCTGCTGAAGAGTGGGAGATTTGGAAATAGCTGGTAGAAAAGGAAGCAGGTGCACTTCAGTGAAACGTTTTCTTCAGGTCTGGACTGTTGCTGCTAGCAGAAATTCCAGCTGATAAAATAATAACTCATCACCAAGTTCTGTCAGTTTTCTCTCTTGAATATTAACACTGATTCTCCACTTTGCATTTCCACTGCCTGTCCCTAGTCCAAGCTTTTTGTCTTGTTTTTGCCATGCTGCACAGCTTGCAGGATCATAGTTCCCTGACCAAGGATCAAACTCGGGCCCCTAGCAGTAGAAACACAAGAGTCCATAACTACTGGACCACCAGGGAATTGCCCTGGTTTCTGTATCTCTCCTGTGGGGCTCCTGCAGACCATCTTGAGCAGTCTCTTCACACCCTCTCACTGCCTTCTGGGTCTCTCTCTGTACTGTGTCAGGTTGGCCTTTTCAAACTGCAAATCTGGTTTTAAAATCTGCCTAAAACTTCTTTGAATTTTCCTGTGGTTCTTCGGCTCCAGTCCATTGCTGCCTAACTCAGGCCCCGGGATCCTGTTTGGTCTGAGCCCTGTTTTCTTCTCTAGATCCATCTCCTTCCAGCCACACAGGCCTTCTTTGCATCCCTGCAATGCTGTCATCTCTCCTGCCATGGAGTTTCTGTGTTTGTTACTGTTACACCTTGCTTGTTAACTGCTAGTTTATCTT
The DNA here is from genome assembly GCF_014754425.2 of Oryx dammah. Classification (NCBI taxonomy): domain Eukaryota; kingdom Metazoa; phylum Chordata; class Mammalia; order Artiodactyla; family Bovidae; genus Oryx; species Oryx dammah. Next base: position 39,709,783 of record NW_024070186.1, read on the forward strand.
TCATATCAGCACACAAATTACTAGTCAAGGATGCTTTTCCCATCCTTCGATTTTTAGATTGAAACTCCGAATTATTCACTCTAGTAGCTTCTTCTGTCTTTCCTTTGTAGCACCAAATGCAGTTATAGATTTCCATCTATTTGACTAATTATTTGGTCAGTGAGGTCAGGGACAAGAGTGATTTTCCTCTCTATTGTATCTGTAGTACTCAACATGAGAGGTAGTTTTTTTTTTCCCCCCTGTAAACATTTGTTGAATGAATGGATCATTTTGTTTGGTTCAGCTTTATAAACTTCTAATTCAGCCATTTAAAACAAAGTAGAATCTAGTCCTGTAGATGTTTTTGCTTATTTAATCTTGAACTTTGTTCCCACCTAATTTTTTAGGACATTAGTATCATTGGGGGTGTCAGTGTCTCATCCTACTTATTCTCTTAGTTTAAGAAATTGTGACAACAGTGCCTGGTTGTTGTTGTTGTTGTTTAAAGAACATTCCATGAATTTATACTATATTTTCATGTTATTATTTTACATAAAGCACACAGTGTTCTAAAGTTTTCATTCTGTTGACTAGGGCACAGACTTCGAGGTAGTAATGTATCTAAGGTTCCACAGCCAGGTAGGAACTGAGGTCTGCCTTTGAGTTCATGTCCTCTCTGTTACAATACAACTACTTTTCACTGGTGACAGTTACAATTTTGAGCTTTTATTTATAAAACTTACTTGAAACAGTAAGCTGATAAAAAGATTTAACTTAGACTCAGCTTCTAATTCTGTTTCCAACAGCCATACATTTTGAAAATGAGATTACAAAATAATGTGAAAACATAATATTAAGATCACTTTTTTCCCATTTGAATAAAAGGATATAAGTATGAATGTTATATTTCAATGCACATGGATAGATTTCTTGTAAGATGGATAAAAGTGGGTTTATTGAAGTAATCTCCTTAGAGACTAAATGAGTATGCTCTGCAGAAAAAAAAAATAAGAATATTGACTGTCTTAGTCAGTTTGCATGTGTGCCCACTAAACTGATTGATTCATGTCCAACTCTGTGCAACACTATGGACTGCAGCCTGCCAGACTCCTCTGTCCATGGGATTCTCCAGGCAAAAATACTAGAATGGGTTGCCATGCCCTCTTCCAGGGGATCTTTCTGATCCAGGGATTGAAACTGCATGTCTTATGTCTCCTGCATTGTCAGGCAGGTTCTTTACCACTAGCGCCAACTGGGAAGCCCCTTAGTCAGTTTAGGCTGTTATAACAAAGTGCCGCATACTAGGTAACTTGTAAACAACAGAAGATAGAGTTCTAGAGGCTGAAAGTCTGAGACCAGGGTGCCAGCATGGTCAGGTGCTGTAAGAACCCTCTTCTTGTTTGCTGTCTGCCAGTGTATTGTAGCCTCACACATCCTCTGTGTTTTTCTTATAAGAGTACTAATCCTATTCATGAGGAATCCACTTTTGTGATCTAGTAACCCTCTGAAAGGCTCCACCATCAAGTACCATCACGTTGTAGTTAGGGTTTCAACATGAGCCTTTTGTGGAGACACAAACATTCAACTCATTGCATTACCTATTTATTTCTCAGCAGTTACATGATCTTATGCAGAAGAGCAAGAAAAATGTACCCATTTAATGCTGATGTTCAATAGTTCTATGAAATATTTAGTGATTTTATTAGTATTTTGATTGGAAACTTTTCACTTTTTTAAACATTTGTGATGACTGAGTATTTATTAACGAAGTAATGGTGATTCTTTCCCTTTTTTTACTTTAGTCCGAGGATCAGAAGGGCTATACATGGTAAATGGACCACCACATTTTACAGAAAGCACAGTGTTCCCAAGGTATGGTTTTATTTTGTTGAGTAATGTTACAGAGAACAAAAAAAGAAAGAACAGATAAGCTAGTTTCTTGGGACATACCGTATAATGTTAACAGAAGATGGGAAGAATGCATATTCTGTATAACAAAAAAATGACCTTTAGATTTGAAAACAATAGCTTGAGTACTTTTAAAAGGTCTAGACAACAGTGTAATTTAGTTCATGCCTGAGGCTTAGAGGAATGAGGAAAAACTTGTTACTGTGATAGCCAGACCACTGCCTATCATCTCCATTAAATTACAGCCTAAGGGGGTTTTGCTAAACTGTGATAGGAGTCAACCTGAAAGAGTTCATGCCAACCTTAGAGAAAACAATTTGAGGATTAAGGAGAATAATGACCAAAAGTTAAGGCATGTCAAGTATATAAATATTCCCTCCAAAATCTTTCTCCTTCCAAATATTATTGGTCAGTGTTAGACACTGATGGGATCCTGTTCATTACTTTGAAAACTGATAAAGAAAAAAAGTCAAGCATTTATGTTACCTTTCCTGTACAAATTTTTTCAGAGAAACCAAACTGTTGATGAGGAAAACTCTATAGAGCAGTAATAAACCCAGAAGGAAAGTTGGGCTTAGATAATTACCATTTCTTTATCCTAAAGAAGTCATGTATCAGTGGTTCTCAAGCTTTTGCATGCCTCAGAATCATCTGAAGAGCTTGTTTAAAAAACCACACACACACAGGATACTGTTGCCTCTTTAGGTTTTCTGATTCAGTAGATCTGGGGCAGGACCCCATGAATAAGAATTTTTAAGTTCCCAGTTAATGCTGATGCTTCAAGTCTAGAGACCACACTTTGCGAACAACTGATCTAGGCAAATTATCATCAAAAGATGCTGAAACTGTTAGATGAACTGTTGATAGGGAACTTTATAATCAGACTGCCATCGTCTGACTCTTTTGATGATTTTTTTATGAGATCCAGTTCTCTAGAACTTTGTTACAGAAAATATGGGCCCAAGGTCAACGGTATTAGCAACACCTTGAGTCAGTGCAGAAATATAACATCTCAGGCCCTACTCAGTTTACTGAATCAAAATCTGTAGTTTAACCAGGTCTTCAGTGATTTGTATGCACATTAATATTTGAAAAGTACCACTTTAGAAAATGAGTCTGTATTAAAGCTTTTGTGCTGCGCTTCATTGGGGTGTGCAGTCCCAAGGCAGCAGGATTTAGGGAGAAAGGGAAATGAGAAAAGGAAGTGAAAGGAAACATAGAATAGGATACACTGAGCTGACCACCAGTTCACAAAATCCAGCCGGGTTGCTTGGTCATGCAAATCTCTCCAGTGAGGTTGTATAAAACCACTGTGCCTTAGGGCAACCTATTGTTAAGAGGGTGGGTACAGAGCTGATTGCAGCCAGAGTCTCTTTTGATCTGTTTGGGCTGGATCTGAGTGCCAGTGCTTCTCTTCCTGCTACTGCAGTAGGGGTGATGGAAGCCACGCTGAAGTGTGGCCCTCATTCCTGAGTAGTCTGAGACAGCCAGTGGTGGTAAGGAGATGAGGTGGCCACGTCTCTTCCCTGAATGGCCAGCGCCTGGGAGCAGGAAGGATTTGCTGGATCTGAGGAGGCACATGATGTATCCAGTACAATCTCAGCATCACTAAGAGTAGAACAAGGAGACATTGCATGTCTCTTGGTGAGCTGCAATAGGAACAGTGTAGTATTTACCTTCTATGAAGATTTTTTAAAACCTGCTTCTAGTCAAGCTTTTAGATCTGGGCATTATTGTGTGATTGCAGAAACACAAATGTCATCGTCAGATGAATTAATGCAAAGATAGTGCCCTGTTTAGAAGGGGTGTACTGGTGAGTTCTCAGTGTGTCGTCGTTTGACAATTCAGATATTTATTAGCTACAAAATTCTGATCTGATGTGACTACATGTATGGGCGTTACTGAACACACACACACACATATTTCTTTATCGGTCTTCATTATCTCTGGGAGATGTGCTCACAGTGGCCATCTCCATTTGAGAGATAGAGTGCTTAAAGTTTTGATCATTTGATAGAAGATTGCCAACAAGCCCAAGTTCCACAGGTTAGTTTTTGTACAGAATCCTGCATCCATATTTATTTAATGTGAATATCCTCTTCTGGTTGTTAATACTTTCTGTCTCTGCACAGGAGAAATTGATAGAAGATCTTTGTCTTTGAAATCCAGGGGCACTTGTTGGCTACTTGAGGATATTGTATCCACCATTGTTTTCTTACGCTGGTAGTTTGGGAAATTCTTTACAAAGCTGTGTTGAAATCCTTCAGCTGTCTCAGGATAAGGACTGACAGCTGGTAATTTCCACATTGTTGTTTGTTTTTAGTTGCTAAATCCTGTCCAACTCTTTCGTGACTCCATGGAATAGCCCCACCAGGCTCCTCTGTCCATGGGATTTCCCAGGCAAGGATACTGGAGTGGGTTGCCATTTCCTTCTCTAGGGGATCTTCCTGACCCAGGGGTCAGACCCAGGTCTCCTGCATTGCAGACGGATTCTTTACCACTGAACCACCTGGGAACTCCTAGTTTCCACATACACTTACTCTTTTGGGTTTTCAGACAAACTAGTTATTCACCCCAAAGGGCTCTATTTCTTACTTAAGATTGATCTGTTGGTATAAAAATCGATTTCCAGCTTACTTTACAGTGGTAGTCAATGCTACATTTTAAGAAAGAAAGTATTTTGGACAAACTAAACCATGGTAGAATTATTTTCTAAAATTTATATAAGTTCTTAGTCACTAAATTAGTAAGATTGTGGATTTTTGATTAGATTCTTTAAACAGTATTAATGTTTATTAATGTAAGATTTTTTTTTCTTGTCATTTTTCAGAGAATCTGGGAAAAATTGCAAAGCCTATACCTTTAGTAAGGATGGGACCTTGTTTGCCTGGGGCAATGGAGAAAAGTTAGTGTTTATTTATATAAGTTTTTTTTGTATATGTCATGAATATAAAACATAATTGTTTTATTTGAATAACATGTATTTGGATGTCATTTATAAACTCCATCTTTATCATCTTGGTACAGTTAGGTATTATCTCCAGTATAACATCCACAGAACATCTCCAAAGTTGTTAGTTTCTATTTATGTGTCAAACTTGTTTGAGTTCTCTAGTTTCTTAGAATTAAAAAGGAACATATGAAAAGGGGCTATTAATTTAATGCCAACAGTTTGTTTTAAGTGGTGCTCTAAGTTACTGGTTAGGGTTTCTTGAGTTCTGCATTAATACTTAGAGAGTAGTTCTCTTTGCTCCTTTATCTTAGATACTTTATATTTTTGCTGTTAAATTACTTAACAGCTGTATTTATTGCTATTAATTTTGTTGTAGATAACAGCATGTCATTAAGTTATTCAGAAGTATGTTTGGTATAGTCTATATTACATAAAATAATCTGATTATAAAATTGGTCTTACAGCAAAATAAGTATTTAGACTTCAGTGTCATAATTTCACTCAGAAAATGAATCCTTTTCCATTTTTCGTAGTCACTGTATTTTAATTAACAGAACCAGGAGAAATGCCCACATATTTGTTGCTTGATTTAAAGTTATTTTAGTGTTGTTTTGTTTAGCCAGATACAATTGCTTAGATTTTTAAAGGGGAAAAAACGATTACATGAGTTTGAAAAGTGCATTTTAAATGTTTCTTATACCATAGTAATAGATTCTCGGGTCTTTCGACTATCAGGTCAAGTTGGATTAAACACATGATTTTTAAAAGTGCTAGAAAGATTGTGTTGAGTTAGTTGATTCACTTTTACAACTATAAGTAGCTGGCAGGATTCACTTTCATAATTAAAAATGTTCATTAGTATTTTTTTGTAAGTTACTAAATACAATCAACAAACTACTATCAAATTATTAAGAATGTAATTATATTGGGTCTTATTCACAATGTTAACAGTCTTAGTCTCAAAAGAAAGGATGCACTTTCAACTTATTTCTTTAGGTGTAACCTGTTGGGTTTTATTGTTTTTAAATCCATATTTTAGTTTGTACTATTTGGGTAATAAGTTGATAGAAATTTACTATCTGATAGGATATACTATATATCTTTTCATTGCCTATTATCTTTTTGATATATCCTTTATTCTGATAACTTAGAGTTTATTGAGTAAGTTTATTTTCACTTTGGCAATTATCATTAATTATTTTATATGTCATATCTCCACTTTGCTTTCTGTTGAATTCAACTCAGTCCTTTTACTATGTCCCCACATGTTGTGTCCATTCATGTTTTTAATATATTTTTTCATACCTTGCTCTAGTATTTATTTCCTTAAGGTGCTGCAGCCACAATACATATTGTTCCTGGGGCAAGAGAAACAGATGTAGTGTATTGATTGTAGTCTTTGCTGAGTCCATGGTTAATTAAGTCAGAAGCTATAGCTGATTTTTCCTTAAATATATGTGTATAAAATATACACCTTTCATTAAACTAAGAGTAACTTCAAAGTTTATTAACAACAACAACAACAAAAACCTTCATGTAATTCTAAAATATGTAATTTACAGTAAATTGTAAAGAATCTACAGTTGTAAGCATGTGTGTCTGTGTGTTTAAGCAGTTTTTGCTTATCCTAACCCAGTATTCTCAAACTTGAACAAAATAACTTTAAGGAATTTCTGCAGTGAGAAGGACTATCTTTTTTTTTTTTTTTTTTAATCCTAAGGACTACACAAGAGCAAGTCAGGCCAAACAGGTTTCAAAGCCTTGCTCTGGCATTTATTAGTAGTATGATCTTGGGCAAATCATCAAATCATATCACTTTTTTTTTCTAACCTTCAGTTTTGCCATTTGTAAAATGGAGATGTTAATATCTATTTTATGAGATTGTTGTGAGGATTAAATGAGAAAATGTGCATAAAGTGGTTAAAACAGAATATAGTACGTAAAAAATATTCCCCAAAAATGGAAACTGCTTTTTTAATATACAGTTATTGTCATTTTTGTCTTTATCGTATCATGATAATTCTTATAGAATTCTTGGAGAATGCTTCTGAGATTTTAATAGACATCAAAACTCTCCTTGATTATTTTTTCCCCAGCTGCTGCAGTTTCCATTTACTCAAAAAATATACCTTTTGTTTTCTCTTGAATTTGATATTCCTTTGCTTGTCTGGGTTTGCACTGTGTTCACTCAAAGGCCTGTTATTTCCTTTTTGGCTAAAGGTGGTATCATCTATTGTGTCTCCCTGAAAATTCTATTTTAATTCCCAGCACCAGCCTTAAATAGGGGCCTTTTGGTAAAACATACACTTTTTAATGTTATTTATTGGATATTTTCTAGAACTAACTGAAAATTGATCTTTATGAAAAATGAACACTTTAGAGTGATCTGTATTTAAAAAGAAGTATGAATGTTTTGGATAGTGCTGACTATTGTGAAACAGTATTTCATTGCTGAAGTATTTCTTTTGAAACCAGAATAAATGTTATCAGTGTCACTAACAAGGGACTGCTGCACTCCTTTGACCTTCCAAAGGCAGTTTGCCTTGAGTTCTCGCCAAAAAACACTGTCCTGGCAACATGGCAGCCTTACACTAGTAAGTATATTCCAATTGTAAAAATATTCTGATAGGACCAATGCAATTCAGTGGGGGATAAAAGAGGAGGTTATAACCTTATAGGAAAGTAATTAATCTCTATAATACTAAGCAGTGTTTAAGAATGTTTTTAATCAACAATGAATCTTGCATTCCCCAAATATAGTATACTTTAAATGATTTCAAATTAGATTTGTCATGAGATAGAGGAAAAGAAAAAGCTCAAGGGAAAATTTATAAAGTAAATAATCACTGGATAAAGAAGATCTCAAAATTAAGAATAATAATGAACTTTAAAATAAAATGTTTTATATAAGCATAAATGAAAGAGGAAGTACAGTAGACACATCATCTAAGAAATGTGCATGGTATGACAGAGTAGGAAATGGTGTGCCATTTTCTGGCACAATTAAAGATCTAATATACTTTATATGAGCATTTTATGTAACTGCTTTGTAGATGAGTAATAAAATATTGGGCACTGGTATAGAGCTTACTTTAAAAAGCATTTTGTAATAATGTGGATATTGTTGAATAAATATATGTTCAGTTCAGTTCAGTTGCTCAGTCGTGTCCGACTCTTTGTGACCCCGTGAACCGCAGCACTCCAGGCCTCCCTGTCCATCATCACCAACTCCCGGAGTTCACTCATACTCACGTCCATCGAGTCGGTGATGCCATCCAGCCATCTCATCCTCTGTCGTCCACTTCTGCCCCCAATCCCTCCCAGCATCAATTAGTAGTTCATTATTTGATTATAAACCTTCTGAGTTTGTTCTTCCAAGAGGCATGGACTGTAATGAATCTTAGTTTTCCAAGTAAGTAAAAGAGAATTGGAGAATCAGTTGAGAACTATGAGTGGTTTTATGTAACTTTTTTTCATGAGTGTGACTTATAGACACAGCTTTCATAATAAGACAGTTTAATCTGTTTAGCAGCAAACCACATCAGACTTAACAAACAAGAAATCTCCTAAGTATTTTTAAAAACTGTAGTAATTGACTCATTTCAGAAATACTGAACTTCTCAAACAGCTGTCATATCGTCATGGCTTTAGGAATGGGTGATTAAATCTGTAATTTACGTTAGAGGGGAAAGTTGATTTAAAGCATCTCTTACCTGATCTTTATAATCTTTTTGAAATTTTTTCTAAGAATGAAATCTTTTTACTGGTGTTAGGACACAGTTACTGCAAAAAAATTTATTTTTATGGCAGCTTCTAAAGATGATACAGCTGGGATACCCAATCTGCAACTTTATGATGTGAAAACTGGAACATGTTTGAAGTCCTTCATTCAGAAAAAAATGCAAAATTGGTAAATAAGTGCTTTAAAATATTAGTTATTTTTAAATATTTTAAATATCTTTTTTGTATATTGTTTGTTTTTCTGGTATAATATAGAATATAACTTGTCAGATCATAATCTAGATCTTTAAGGATTTTGTACATGGAAATGTAATAGAGTAAGATCTTGATCTTTCTTTGTTTATAAGTATTCTTCCTTAAATGGTAAACAATATCATAAACTTTAACATGCTATAGTTATATTCTTGCTCTTCATTGTAGGTGTCCTTCCTGGTCAGAAGATGAAACGCTTTGTGCCCGAAATGTTAACAATGAAGTTCACTTTTTTGAAAACAACAACTTTAGTATGGAAAGATTTATGAAATAATTTTATTATTTACTATAAATATGTATAGTTTTTATTGCCATATATGGCATCATATGGTTCTCCTAAATACTGTTTTTATATTAACAGTTGCTGTTACAGGAATTCATTTGAGTAACTAAAGTCTAAATGCTAGTAAAATGTTATAACACAAAGATACTATGTTATAATAAATTTTTACCATCTAATTACTACTAAATGAATATATTTGAATAGCTCTTACTGAGTTTAGTTGCGGTTGAAATTCTGTGATACGAATTTTTAAACTATTGTGTAGAATTTCAAACACAAAAGTAGACACCTAGTCCCAGTAATCATAAGCCTGTTGCCAGTCATTCTTCATCCAGGCATCTGTTCACCTACCATCTCTTTTACTCTGCTTAAGCAAATTGTAAACATCATATAACTTTACCTGTAAATATTTCAGTAAGGTAGTCATAATACTGTTATCACAGATTATAAAATAATCTGGTCAGTTTCACATTTCTAATAATTGCAAATATAAGTTTTTTAAAACTCAAGATCTAGATAATGTCTTTCATATTACAGTTGATATATATATATGTTTCTTTAAATATAGATTTCCTCTCTATTCTTTTTTTCCCCTTGCAGTTTATTATTTTAGAAACAAGGTTACTTGTATTATATATCTTCCCATAATTTAAGTTTTGCTCTTGTATCCTGTTCTGTAATTTACCATATTCATCTATTTCCTATAAATAACTATTTGAATCTAGAGTTGGTCAGTTTCAAGTTCTTTTTGGGAGATATGAGGGCAAGACTACATCATCATAAGGCAGTATTTTTTTTATCAAGCACCTAATGTCTCATTGTCTTTAATTTTGTATAGTTAATTGGCATTAATATTCAGTGCCTTGATCCATTATTTCATGAGTGGTTAGAAATTGCTAATATTAAAGTTTCCCTCCTTCTCATCTCATTTGTTAGTTTATACTACCACTAGAAAGAGAATTCCCCTTTCTACTATTTGATTATCTAGTGGTACTTTTTATATCGGAAAGGCAAGATAAATATTCTTTTCCTTTATCACTTTTAACAAAATGAATTCTTTCACTAGCAACTAGATACCTTAGGCAAGTTAGCCTCCCCCCAACCTAATAAACATATACGATTAATCCATTTTAAAAATTATTCTTATTAATGCTTAAATTGTCCTGTCATTGGTCTTTAATGACTTCTTTGCTGTATGGTAGGACAAGTCATTCTAGGGTTATCTTGTTTATTTCTTGCTATATACCTATAATCAGCCAGTTCTCTAGTACACTCTGCTCTCTTTTAGTGGAAAATGGTATTTAGAGACTGCAGTCTGGGTGTTGAGGGTTCTCTTTGCTACTGTGTTGATTGATCATTGTTTCTACTCCTTTTTTTCTTCTTTCTTCTCTTTCATCTGTATTGTTTTTTATTAACACTGAGAATCTGGTTCTCTGGGCTACCAGGGGTGATAGTTTGAGAATAGTATATCCATAGAACCAGATATTTTCAATTTAAAATGGGTTTATCAGGACATAACCATGTTGTAAGTTGAGAAAGTAAAATGGGAATAAGAAACTGTTCACATGTACCAGAGATGGTGTGCAGGCTGATTTTGATAACATCCACACAGTCATTTAGCTTTTGACTAAATTTCCTGCTTTTGAGACTTAATCTGCTCCTGCTGATTTGGAGTTAGCTTGCTTATTTATCTTCCTTGCCACTTCATGAGCATGCTGAAAGGAGGGGGCTGCCAGTTTAACAGCTGGATAGGCTACTTTTGAACAGCTGTTAATCTCTATATTTGAACAAAGGAAGAGTAACAGCTCTTGATCCCACTGACCATGAGAGCAGTAGTGTTGATAATGTGGTTTCTTACTGCCTGGCACAGAGCAATCATTCAACAAATACCCAGCCATTGTTATTGTTACTATTGTTGTGATTATCATTGTTATGGATCTGTGTATCATGTTAGTTATGAAATTTTCATCTCCACATTCTATAGTAGCAAGCTAGAGTCATCTTTCCCATCAGATGGGCTCTAAGACAACATTAGTTCAGAGGTTCAAGGGAAGAGAACTGATACCTATTTAATACCTACTTTGTGCCTGGCACTGTGTACTAGGAATTAAGTATGTGATTCTCTTACTTGGCGAAGGTCACAGTTAGTAGTGACTGAGTAGGAATTCAAGCATAGGTCTGTCTCGCTCTCACCCCATGCTTTTTCTACTGTGTAGCTCTGCCTTGCCTACATGAGACTACATTTTGTGTATAGTTACATTAATCTTTTATGATGTATTCAGAATTTGACACATATCTATTAGCTTTTGCTCATTAACCTAACACCATTTACTTTTTTTTTTAGACACAATTGCAAATAAATTGCATTTGAAAAAAATCAATGATTTTGTGTTATCACCTGGACCCCAACCGTACAAGGTAATTGCTAATGTTTTTGTTTGTTCATGTGAAATGGTATGAGATTAAGCCTTTTCCTAGTTTTTGGTGACTTTAAAGACATGTCCATCTTGGTTTATATGCTTCAAAATATTAAGTATTTATTTATGTCTGTGTATCTTAGGTGGCTGTCTATGTTCCAGGAAGTAAGGGTGCACCTTCATTTGTTAGATTATATCAGTACCCCAACTTTGATGAACCTCATGCAGCTTTAGCCAATAAAAGTTTCTTTAAGGCTGATAAGGTCACAATGCTATGGAATAAAAAAGGTATGATAAATATCTTTTTATCTCCCATTTTGTTTGTCGGGCATTAATTTAGACTTATATTCCTGTGTGTATAGAAAAAGGAAAAATTACCAGTGCTTATTTATTGAAAATTTACATATGGTCTGTTATACTTTTTAATGCTTTTCTTATCAACATTAGGTTAATTTATGTTTTAAACCTAATTAAAGTTTTTATCCTTTTAGCTACTGCTGTGTTGGTAATAGCTAGTACAGATGTTGACAAGACAGGAGCTTCCTACTATGGGGAACAGACGCTGCACTACATTGCAACAAATGGAGAAAGTGCTGTGGTCCAATTACGTGAGTGTTCCAGTAGTCTTCCTTTGGTAGAATCGATGATAGTCAAAAATACTGTGCCATAAAAATGTTATCATCTAAGTTTTTTTTCTTTTTTTTTTTTAGTTGTGTCAGGTCTTAGCTGCAGCACACAGACTCTCTAATAGTGGCTCGCAGGCTCAGTAGTTGGGCACATGGGCTTAGTTGCTCCACAGCATGTGTGATCTTAGTTCCTTGACCAGGGATTGAACCCCCTTTCCCTGCATTGCAAGGCAAATTCTTAACCACCAGACCACCAGAGAAGTCCACATCTAAGTTGTTGATCAAGTGATAGAACTCAAATATTTTAACAACCTTTAAGATAAAATTTATCTTCATTAAGGAATTTAACTCATCCCCAAACATACTCTATTTTGATAGAATCCAATTAGTTAATTTAGTTTTGCTGTAAGTTGAGTAGGGAACTTGCTGAGTGAGGTAATTCTACTGTATTCGCTCTTTGGGAGCTTATTTAACTCACTATGACAGCAAGTTGATCTAGTGGGTTTAGCATTGTCTTCAGAACTGAAGAGTGTTAACCACTTCATACTTTGTTTCAAGGAGTTAAAGTAACTTAATAGTTTTAAAATTCCTGCAACTCAGTAATCTTTTTCATTTTGAATTGAACATGTAAGGGTAAGGTAAACTTTCTTTTAAAAAAGTATGTATTCCCATTGAAATCAGGAACCAAACAAGGATGACTCTCCCCCATGTACTTTCTACTATTATTGAACATTCTGAAAGACCTAGTCAGTGTTCCTGATCAAAAGAATAAGTATACAGTTTTGAAAGGTGAAAAGCAAATCACTTCAGCTCATACAGTTGTCACAGTATAAACAGCATCCTCTTATAAAACATAATGGAAGGAAAGATTCCATATATGGCAACAAAAAAAATAAGAAATATATAGGGCTGATGGGAAGAAAACTAAAACTAATGAAGGGCAAACTAACCTTTTGTAAGAATTTTACAAAGATGTCATTTCTTTCCAAACTAATCTAAAAATTAAATTAGAATGCCAGTGGATTTTCTTTTTTTACAACTAGATAAGCTCATTCCAAAGTTGATATCAAAAAGTAAACATGCAAGAATGGTTTGAAACTTTTTAAAAAAAGAATAAGGAAAGAGGGGTTCTGATACTATTAAGATGTAAAACAATTGTAACGAAGATAGTTTGGTTCATGTTATGCATAGGCAGATAAATCACTGGAAAACAACAGGATTCAGAAATAGATCCATACTTCTGTAGCCATTGACTTAAGTCAGCGTTTGAATCATGGGTAAAAATACCGCTCTTTTAATATATGGTTTGGGGACAGTTGGCTATTTGTAACAAAAAGGTTTTGCTACTGCTTGTTTACCAAAATAAGTTCTGTCTGGGCCAAAAAAGTATGTCTAAAACTACAAAACTAGAAGAAAATGCGGGAGAATTTTCTGCTAATCTTAAAAGTAGAATAAGACTTTCTAAACACGACAGAAGTCATATGGGGAAAGTGGTAAGTCTGAGTATATGAAATTATAGATTTCTACATTGGAGGAAGAAAAGAGTCCATAAATTAAGCAAAACAAACAATAAATTAGGGAAAAATATTTTTAGAAAAGGGATGAGTATGAGAGAAGATGAATTTTGATAGTATATTAAGTATAACAAAGACCAATAATAGGAAAGAAAAATAGATATAAGACAGTAAAAAATAGTCCACAGGACTATTACAGGACACTAAAAAAAGAAATAAGATTATGTATAAGTGTATTAAAAGGTGCTTAGCTTATAATAAAGGAAAATGAGACGCAGTTTTCCACTTAGTAGGTTGGCAAAGATAAAAATATGAAACAGTGAGTGAGAGTGAGGGAAAAGTCTTTGCTATCAAAAATTATTGGTAGTGTAAATTGGTGCAACTTCTTTAAAGGGTATTTCAGTGTACATTATCAAGTAAATTTATATGTCCTTTGACCAGGCAGTTTCTCTCTTACAGGTGTTATTTGTGTACATTTACACAAATGGAAAGTAAATACAGGGTTTGTAATGGAACACAGTGCAGCTGAATGAGGCAAAGCTCAATGTGCTTTTATGGAAAAATTTCCAATACAGAAGTATTAAATGAAACAAGAAAGGTTTAAAACTTTTTTTTGTGTGTGTGCATTTATGTATTTAAGAGAGAGATGCTTAATTTCAACAAAAATATTCTGAAATAATATGCAGGAAATATAGAGGATTGGTTGAGTTTGTATCATTGTTGTTTAGTCTCTAAGTTGTGTCTGACTCTTTTGCGACCCCACGGGCTGTAGCATGCTAGGCTCCTGTGTCAATGGGATTTTCTAGGCAAGTATACTGGAGTGGGTTGCCGTTTCCTTCTCCAGGGGCTCTTTCTGACCCAGGGATGGAACCCACATCTCCTGAATTGGCAGGCGAGTTCTTTACCACTGAACCACCAGAGAGGCTTATTTTTAAGGCATGTCTTTTTATGTAGTTTGTGTTTTTATTGCTATATACATGTATTTCCTCTCTCAAGGAAAACTAGCAATAGTTTAATAATAATAATAGCTGATGCTTCTGTGAGTCCAAATTGCCAAAATGTTTAAAAGAAATAGAGATTTATTAGGGGTTCTTAAATAAATTTATAGTTCTACATTAATTTCCACAATATGTCATGTAAAAAATCTTAATTTTATCACACTGTGAAAGTTTTGGATTTTTCTTATTTGACTTGTTTACGAGTATTATATGATTATAACTTGTGCTACTAAATATTATATTCCTGTATATAATTCTTTATCACTAACAGATATTATCTTCTTTTTCCAGCAAAAAACGGCCCCATCTACGATGTGGTTTGGAATTCTAGTTCTACTGAGTTTTGTGCCGTGTATGGTTTCATGCCTGCTAAAGCGACAGTTTTCAACCTGAAGTGCGATCCTGTGTTTGACTTTGGAACTGGCCCTCGTAATGCGGCCTACTACAGCCCTCATGGACATATATTAGTACTAGCTGGATTTGGGAATCTGAGGGGACAAATGGAAGTGTGGGATGTTAAAAAGTACAAACTTATCTCTAAACCAGTGGCCTCTGATTCTACATATTTTGCTTGGTGCCCAGATGGTGAGCATATTTTAACAGCCACGTGTGCTCCACGGTTACGTGTTAATAATGGGTACAAGATTTGGCATTATACGGGTTCTGTCTTGCACAAGTATGATGTACCATCAAATGCAGAATTATGGCAGGTTTCTTGGCAGCCATTCTTAGATGGAATCTTTCCAGAAAAAGCAATAACTTACCAAGTAGTTCCAAGTGATGTGCCTGGTGAAGAACCTAAAGTTGCAACAGCTTATAGACCTCCAGCTTTAAGAAATAAACCGGTCACCAATTCCAAACTGGTAAGTAGAGTTTTACTACTTTGGTAGGAAAAGGTTTTTCAATGCAGAGTTCCCTAGATCTTTTCTTTTTTTAAATTTATTTATTAATTTTTATTGGAGTATAATGCTTTACAATGTTGTGTGTGTTTTTGCTGTTCAGCAAAGTGAATCAGCTATATGTATGTATATATTCCCTCTTTTTTAGGCTTCCTTCCCATTTAGGTCACCGCAGAGCACTGAGTAGAGTTCCCTGTGCTATACAGTAGGTTCTCATTTGTTATCTATTTAATACATAGTCTCAGGAGTGTATATGTCAAACCCAATCTCCCAATTCATCCCTCCCCTTCTTCCCCCGCTGGTATCCATACATCCATTCTTTATGCCCTAGATCTTTTTCTCATGCACGTTTTTGTGTTACTTGGTATCTGATTAGAAGATATAAACTCTAGGGTAGAAATTGTGGAGGACCTGCTGCTGAAGATGGTGAAAGGTTGTTAACTTGGCAAAGTAATTAATGTAAAATCTTGGGAAAGATGAGTGGGTGTGACTTAACTGGCTGTAGAGTGTGGGCTCAAATTCAAATGCCTGTCAAGCTAAGCTGGTAGTGTGAGACAGTGGTGAGTGGTAGGGAGGGTGAAAGAGAGAGAACATTCCCTCTTTAAATGCCATAGCAACTGCACAACAGTAGCCTTTTGTTTCCACAAGAGATTTTTAGGCCCAGTTTGCCAAAATGTTTGATTTTTCAAGACAAAACAAGTCTGGATGCTTGTATGAAATGCCATAATTTTTTTAAGACACCACTGATCAAACAAAACATACTTGTCCTTGGACCATTAGATCCTTAACCTCTGATGCAAAATTGTGGTTCGAGTATTGGTCAGATTCTAATCTACTATAAAATGTTTCAGAGCTCAGGAGAGAGCATTTATTAATAACATGAGTTTCTGGGATGATGTTGAGGAATAAAGTTACTCTAAGAATGAACAACAAAATTACTGGTATTAATAGAAAGGTACTTTACAGGTGGCTCAGTGGTAGAGAATCTGCCTGCCAATGCAGGAGACACAGGTTCAATCTCTGAGTCAGGAAGATCCCCTGGAGGAAGAAATGGCAACCTACAGCAGTATTTTTGCCTGGGAAATTCCATGGACAGAGGAGCCTGGCAGGTTGCAGTCTGTAGGGTCAAAAAGAGCTGGACATGACTTAGCGACTGACCACAAGCCCAAGACCATACGTTAGGTGTGCTGTCCTAATATACACCTAATGTATGGGCTTGGGCTTGCTGTCAGTCGCTAAGTCGTGTCCAACCATATAGTCATGAAATGATTAGGCAATCAGGGAAGTAGATACTTTTTCAAAGGATAAATATTTCTGTGCTTCCCTTATGCTACTTATGTGCTGTGCTGTGCTGTGCTGTGCTGTGCTTAGTATTTAAACATTTTTGTTGCATTGTTATTTAGTAAAAATATATAACAAATTAAGCCCTATTTACTATTTTTGTCTTTAGATTTTTTTAAAAGGATATATTAGTCTTAAAATTTGTTCTCTCTCAATTGAAATTTTTCTTACACAAGATTAAAAGAAAGAAGTGACCTCAACCCATCCTGCTTTCTGAATCTGTGCAAGTTAGCACAAGAGAAAGAAATTCTGAATTATTAATAGTATATATTTTTGTTCTCTGACTCATTTGTTTTGGTCAGTGGAGGGAAAAAATTTAAAATAGAAAGAATATACTCTGAAAATAGTGGGAAAAAACTAAGAGCTTCTTAAAACCAAACTTTTTTTGACAATTAAGATTTCCACTAAATTTTTGCTTTTATATATAACCTGGGGATTATGTGACCCTGTCACATCATTTTAGTTGAAGGAGCTACATTCCTATGAATGAGAAATTTTTGTATGTATTTAATTCCAGAAAAGAGCTAAATGGCAAAGAAAATATTGTCAAGAAATTACTAGAAACAAAGATAGCCTGGTTGATAATTTCACAAAGAAAGAGGGTTACATAGAAGAAGGAGGAAAAAATGTGTTTGGATTCTTCCCCCTGAAGAAAAAAGGTTACTTTTTTTTATAAGTAAAAAGTTTATATATTAATTAAAGAAGTATTTCTTGGCTTTCAGAAAAGCTTCACTTTTATACAGTGTGTTCATCAAAACGATGTTAGAGTTAATGTTACTGAAGAAACAAGTTTTATTAGTAAGAATGAAATTGCTGAGTATGGATAGTTTAAAGGCAGCATTCAGATTATAGCAAAGTTGAGCATACACATACTAAAGCCAGAAAAGCTTGTGATTCATAGTAACTGTATGGATTTTTTTCATCTAAAATGAAAGTCTGTCAATGGCTACATGATGCTTATAAAGTGGAAGAGACTTCATCCTTTCTTATTGCATCTTTCTTAATTGCTTTGTCTGTTTTTGAAGTTCTCATGAGTGGAAACTTTTCAACTAAAGTAAGATACTATATAGAAGAGCTCACAATTGAAAGAATTTTGATGTATAACACAAATGTTCAGTAAATATTAGTATATCTTTAACTATCATTATGAGCAGTGGATATAAAAAAAGTGAAAGGCTTGCTGTGCAAATTTGTCTCTTCTACAAATATGGATTCTCATATATTCAGTTGCTTCAAGTAAGTGTATGCTCACACATAGAACCTTGATGCTTTCTACAGTTAGTGCAGCTGCTAAGATAAAAATCACCTTATGATTTTTTGCTATTACTCGATATCTTAAATGTTTGATCCCTGCCCATTTGATAATGGCACTTGTTAAGTACAATGCAGATGACACCACCCTTATGACAGAAAGTGAAGAGGAAGTAAAAAGCCTCTTGATGAAAGTGAAAGAGGAGAGTGAAAAAGTTGGCTTAAAGCTCAACATTCAGAAAATGAAGATCATGGCATCTGGTCCCATAACTTCATGGCAGATAGATGGGGAAAGACATCTAGTAGTCAGACTTTATCTTTTTGGGCTCCAGAATCACTATAGATGGTGACTGCAGCCATGAAATTAAAAGACGCTTACTCCTTAGAAGAAAAGTTATGACCAACCTAGATAGCATATTCAAAAGCAGAGACATTACTTTGCCAACAAAGGTCCGTTTAGTCAAGGCTATGGTTTTTCCAGTGGTCATGTATGGATGTGAGAGTTGGACTGTAAAGAAAGCTGAGTGGTGAAGAATTGATGCTTTTGAATTGTGGTGTTGGAGAAGACTCTTGAGAGTCCCTTGGACTGCAAGGAGATCCAACCAGTCTGTTCTAAGGGAGATCAACCCTGGGATTTCTTTGGAAGGAATAATGCTAAAGCTGAAACTCCAGTACTTTGGCCACCTCATGGGAAGAGTTGACTCATTGGAAAAGACTGATGCAGGGAGGGATTGGAGGCAGGAGAAGGGGACGACAGAGGATGAGATGATTGGATGGCATCACGGACTCGATGGACGTGAGTTTGAGTGAACTCGGAGATGGTGATGAACAGGGAGGCCTGGTGTGCTGCGATTCATGGGGTCACAAAGAGTTGGACACGACTGAGCGACTGAACTGAACTGGACTGAAGTACAATATAGCTCTGAGATCTAGTACTCAAAAAACTTCATGGAGATCTGGTCCTTTTGATGTGCTGAGTATGGATAGTTTAAGAGACAGCATTCAGATTATAGCAAAGTTGAGAGAAATCAATAAGTAGATGAATCTGATAAGAAGTTGAGTACTGTTATTTATACTACATGTTGCCTGAAATTACTCTGGTGTTAACTTTTTCCCAGCTTCATTGGAATATAATTTGCCTATAAAATTGTAGGAAATTTAGAGGGTACATCATGGTGATTTGATATACATTGAAAAGGTTTCCTCTCACCTGGGGATTAACACATCCATCACTTTATTTATTTATTTTTTTTTGGAGAACATTTGAATTCTGCTCTCAAGGAATTTGAGCTGTACAGTTATGCAATACAGTGTTATCAAGTATAGTCATCATGTTTTACATTAAATCCTTCTTGATCCTACATGTAATTCACCCTCTTATTGAATGTAGTTAATAATTATAGAAATACCTGATGATGAAAATGATTGCTTGTTTTCATTGTATAGTCTGACAAGTTGCTTAGTTTTTTAAAGACTTCATTATGTTAGCTGGATTTATAATTATGTAATTTATTTACCCCTTCCTGTTCGATTTTGTTTTCTTACTGTCGGTTTTTTTTCCATTTATCTTCTAATCTCTCACTTTGCAAGTAAATATCTATCAATTGACTATTTGTGCAAAGGAAATAATTGAGGCAACTGGATTTCTTTTGGCAGTAGTCAGATCCAAAAGGACCGCAGAAGAAGCTATTGTTAGTATCTAATTTTATAAAAATCATGTGTCAGTGGTAGTACTAAGAAAAATGCCATTGTTTAAACAAAGATAAAGTGAATTTTGCTGGCTCTTATAAAATTGAAAGATATCGTATATAAACGAATAGGAAGATCCTTATTAAGTCCATCCTGACCATCGAAGTAAACCTGCCACAAGAGTTTTGAAATATTCTTTGTCAGTGAACTTAAGATAAATTTGATAAAATAAATTTGTCATGTACTAGCAAAATTGTATAATTTGTTGTATACGTTTTTAAAAACATGGACTCCATTTCAAAATCATTTATTTGTATTTTCCATAGCATGAAGAAGAACCACCTCAGAATATGAAACCACAACCAGGAAATGAGAAGCCATTATCAAAAACAGCCCTTAAAAATCAAAGGAAGCATGAGGCTAAGAAAGCTGCAAAGCAGGTACTTGGGACACTTATCTTTTCAAACCCAAACAGACCAAACCAGTTAAATTAGCTCTATACCTTAAAGTTTAAAGAACTGTAGTCCTAAAAATTTGATTGTTTGATTATAAAATGTAGTTGGAGTTAGACATAAATAGCCAAAATGTCTCTTTTGTGTTTACCTATGAATTTCTCAGTAGTCCTGTATGTGTAACGTGGGACTGAGGGAACTGGGACTGACCTTAAGACCTGAAACCCTAGTGGGATTATGTAGTGTGTTACTTTCAACAGACTGTTTGGAGGAGCCTGGGTGAAGTGGTATAGTTTGCTTTCTTAAACCATGTATTTAGGAGAGACCAGAAATTACATGATTATAAAGCCATTTTGTCACTCAGTAGATTGCTACAGGAAATTGTTCAACTAGAAATCTAAATACCAGAAGTATCCAAACAGTAGAATTGTTATAAAATAATTTCTTTATATACTTCGTAGTTGAAAAACAACAATTGACAAGTAAATAGTGATGGCTTGTGGCTTATGGTGGTAGTGAGACCAGCTGGGCTAGAAATATGTGGTTAGTAAAGTTGTGGTAATCACATTTTTGAGGTTCAGACAATTTGGTCTTGCCTATTAATGCTTAGATTTTGACAGTTCTAGGTTACTTGGGTGTTTTGGTAGGCAGTTACTATTTTAAGGTACAGAATTTCTTTCATCTTCAGTCACTCAGTCATGTCCAACTCTTTGCGACCTCAGGGACTGGAGCCTGCTAGGCTCTTCTGTCCTTGGGATTCTCCAGGCAAAAATACTGGAGTGGTTGCCATTTCCTTCTCCAGTAGAATTTCACTGTGTAACCATATTCTGCTAAAATCTGGGCTTAAAATATTGGTGTGTTCTTTTGTAGTTGATATATTTTTATCTCCAGAAATACCTGTAAATAACCCATGCTTTGGTGATTCCAAGTAAAATAATCTAGTCCACGTATTAGACTTGTGTGAAAGCAGGACTTAGCCTCTCATCAGAGTGGGTAGGGACCTCTGCTGGTCCCAAATGTTACAGACTAGTAGCTAAGATTCCTTTTTTGTTGTTGTTGGTTTTCCAGCTAATGATTATAGGTGTAATTGACAAATAAAAATCTTAAAATGTCCAACATGATGAAATGATATAGGTATACATTGTAATCGGATTCCTGTAATCAAGTTAATTAACACATATATCACCTTACGTATTTACTTCTGAGGGATGGAACATTTAAATTCTGCTTTCTTACCAAAATTCAATCACTGTGTTCAGTATAATACAGTATTATCAACTATAGTCACCATATTATACATGATTATCCTCAAACCTTATTCATCCTATAACTGGAAGTTTGTACCCTTTTACCAGCCCCTTCCCATTTCTCCCATCCCCCATTCCCTCTAGCTCCTGACAGCCACCATTTCTACTCTCCATTTATGTGATTTTGACTTCTTTCTTTTTTAGATTCCACTTGTAAGTGATGTCATGCAGTATTTATCTGTCTTTCTCTTTCTGGCTTTTTGCACTTAGCATAATGCCCTCCAGGTTCATACATGTTATTGCAAATGGTAGGATTTCCTTTTTATTTATTTGTTTTTTTATGGCTGGATACTATTCTACTCTATATATGTTTAATGTTTATATATTACATTTTCTATATTCATTCTTTTGTTGACAGACACTTAGCTTGTTTCCATACCCTGGCTATTATAAATAATATTACGACAAACCTGGGAGTACAGATACCTCTTTGGGATAATGATTTTGTTTCCTTTGGATGTATACCCAGAAGAGAGATCGCTGGATCATATGGTAGCTCTGTTTGATTTCTTGAGGAACTGCCATCCTGTTTTTTACAATGACTGTATAAGATTCCTTCTAATTGAGATTTAAGGGTCTTCAGAAATCTTTTCAACATAGAATCCTATTTTTATGTGATATTTCTTCCTCTTTATCAAAAGATATTTTTAATATGACCATTGCTGGTACTGAGCTAAGTAAATTCCCTTTGTAATAAAATATTAGTTGTTTATTTTGTGTGTTTTTCTGATACTTGAATACATAAAATTTTGGGAAGAGAGTTGTAGACTCAGTTTTCTAATTTAGAAAAACTAGTATTAAAATAGTGACTTTCTTAATGATATCCCTGTGGCTCTTTTGAAAAAACAATGAGTGCTTTTACTGTAAAACGTAATAATTACAGAAACACTCTCCCACACCCACATGTTATTTACTAAAGATGATACTACTAACCCATCATTATGGAGTTGCTCTTTGCGTGTTTTCTCAGTGAAAGCAAAATGTTTTCTACTTTCAAGATAATTCTATCAGTATGCAAAGAATTTTTTTTTTTTTTTGAGACAACTGGTTGAAATTAGTAAAAGTTATGATTATGTGGTAGAATGAAGGTAAACAGTCTATGATAGGACCTCACCTTAACCAGACCGTCTTTCTTATGCCTGACTGTGAATTAAGGAACCAAAGAGGAGTCAGATGTATATAATCTAACCAAGTACTTTCATAAATTTATGGTGATTCTATGAACTTATTATCTTTATCAAAAATAATTGAAACAAAGAGTTTAATTTTATCATATGCATAGCCTTTCCAGAGAATGACCAGAATTTAAATACAGTAACAGACACTTTGACTTACTCTTTGTTTTTTAAACTATGGAGAAGTTGTGTCATATTTCACTTAACTTTAATAGTTTTTTATATGATATTAATCTTCCTAGAAAATTAGTATTCTCAGCTGACTACAAACAACTACATTTTATTTTTTTGGACATGCCACCCAGCTTACAGGCTCTTAGCTCTCTCACCAAAGATGGAACCCAGGCCCTCAGCTGTGAAAGTGGACTGCCAGGATATTCCCACAAACAACTAAATTGAAAAAAATGGGGGACTTCCCTGGTGATCCAGTGGCTAAGACTGTATTTCCAGTGCAAAGGACCTGAGTTCAATTGCTGGTCAGGGGACTAGATCCCACATGCCACAGCTAAAGGATTCTGCATGCTGTGGTGAAGATCAGACCCAGTACGAATTGACCCAGTACGATTTGACCCAGTACGGCCCAAAAATAAATAAAAATAAATAATTTTTTAAAGTTTTTTTTTTTTATTAGATTTCAAAAGTGAATTTTGGTAGGCAAAGTATGTCTATTTTCCTTTTATCTACTCTTCTCCTTTAATTTCTTATTATGAAAAATACCAAACTACACCATATCAGAATTTACAAGCTCCTTAAGAGTCAAAACTAAATAATTTCTTTCTGAATACTCTTAAATGCTCAGTAATGTTTTCACATAAAAGGTTAGGAATCAACATTTGTGGACTGTAGTGTACGAATTAGAACCAACATGACTCTAAAAAAGAAAAAAAAAATGCTCCAATTCTGCACTGTCTAAAAATTCTCCAGCAGACATTTTTAGATTTGGAGATCTAGAAGTGATTCCCTGTCCCATGTTCCCCTGGGATGCTTTGGGAGTTTGGAGTATTCCACCCGGAACTCTAAGAGGTTCTAGAGTTTTGCAGAGTCTGTGTATTCCATTGCGAACTCTGTAAGGAAGTAGAAGCCCTACTTAAAAAGGTTTCCATGGCACAGTGTCACTGAGCTGATTTGATCTGCTTGTAAATAAATCTCTATGGGACTTATCCTGTAGCATCATCTGTTATATGTACTTGAGTTTACATACTCATAGTTTTGGAGGATATCCCAAGAGTGAAACTTCATACACCTTAGTTAGATAAGCCCTCTCACATTTCCAAATCATCCATATAATGGCACATCCCAAAATAACCAAAAATCTAGAATGTTTATTGGCTGAAACAATAATCTCCTTGTTTACTAAGGTCATTTCATTTCCTTCCTTTGTTATTATATTACTAATTATATTTTACATTACTAACAAATATTTTTATTACATTTTGCTAATATTACTAAAATCCTTGTGTTGTTTTTTTTTTTTTTTCCCCTGCTGCATCACGTGTCTTGAGGGATCTTTAGTTACTGGACCAGGGGTTGAACCTGTGTGCCCTGCAGTAGAAGCACAGGGTCCTAAAACCACTAGGCCACCAGGGAATTCCTCAATATGCTATTGTTTTTTATTTTATTGTTATGTTACTTTAAATTACAGATCTTGCCTTTTGGATATCTCATTGTACTGAAATATTTTTTTAAGCTTCATTATAACTATTATGGTATGATATACTTGAGGCCAGCAATTCAGTTACTTTCTTTATATAGAGTGTATAAAAGATAAAATCATATTTTGTTTTCTAAAAGGCTATGTTTGTTGAAATACTTCAATGATTTCATTTTTGAAAACTTAATTCTTGAAAATATTTCCTGCAGGAAGCAAGAATTGACAAGAGTCCAGATATGGCACCTGTTCCTGCCCCACAAAGCACACCACGAAATACTATTTCTCAGTCAACTTCTGGGGACCCTGAGACAGACAAAAAAATCAAGAACCTAAAGAAGGTGGGAGGCTTCAGTGAAAAGCACATGTGTTTATTGAAAGAACACATGAGAATTATATAAAGGAAATAGTGTTTAGATGCCTAAAGACAGGCATCCGAGAGGTTTGTAGCAATCCTTGTTGTTGCTTTCTCACCAAATACTGTAACTTAGGAATGGTACTGATTTTAGTTTTATTCACAGATGTCTAAGGGATATTAGTCCTTTATTGTTGATTTTTAGAGTAATAAGAAATAATGTACATTTGAACATGTTTATACTCACTACATCATTATACCCTTGTGAGACAGGTAGGACAGATATTCATCCCATTTTTAAAGATGAAGAAAGAAGAACAAAAGGAAGTTTATTGACTTGTCAAATGCAGTCACTGTGTGATGGTGGCCTTGGAGGTAAAATCAGGTTTCTAGAGCACTTCCCAGGCTACATTACGAAGTTTCTCTTAAAGCTAAAGACATGGTCCAGGTATCATGAGGTACTGAAATAAATGGTGAAATTAGACATATATTTACATACATGTACATATATATACATAGATGTACATGAATAGTAATATTAAAATTTTGAAAAATACCAAATTTCATGTTCTTAATGTATACAATTTTATGTTTAATTTTGAAAGTAGATTGTGCATTCTGAAATTGCTTTTTCTTTCTTCCTTTTGCCTCCTGTTTGGTGTTTACAGAAACTGAAAGCAATTGAACAGCTGAAAGAACAAGCAGCAGCTGGAAAACGGCTAGAAAAAAATCAGGTCTTTTCTGCATTTTTCATTTGGGCTCATAGTTACTACCACCCTTCCCCTTTTTATTACAAGCAACTATTTAATCAGATTAAAGAGTATATAGATTTTAAAACTTATTTTGAAATACCCAAGGATAGGGGAAAACGTGGATCATGGTGAATGAGGGAGTCCCTGTTGCCTGTGAGACATACTAATGCTGTAGCTGCTGGCTTCTTATGTGAGACAAATAGAAGATTCTCTTCTTTTCTGTATCTCAGGTCACACTGTCCTGTTTCCCCTTTTCCTTCCTCCTGTCCTCCACATTTTGAAGCGCAAGTATAGAATGGAAGATTTATTAGACTTAGAGAATGCAGTAAGACAGCTCTGTTTTTTGTCTCCTTGATTCATCAATTCAGTTGTTCAGTCGTGTCCAACTCTTTATGACCCCATGGACTGCAGCACACCAGACTTCTCTGTCCATCACCAACTCCTAGAGCTTGCTCAAACTCATGTCCATTGAGTCAGTGATGCTATCCAACCATCTCATCTTCTCTTGTCCCCTTCTCCTGCCTTCAGTCTTTCCCAGCATCAGGGTCTTTCAAATGAGTCAGTTCTTCACATCAGATGGCCAAAGTATTGGAGCTTCAAGTTCAGCATGTCCTTCCAGTCAATATTCAGGACTGATTTCATTTAGGATTGGCTGGTTTGATCTCCTTGCAGTCCAAGGGACTCTCAAGAGTCTTCTTCAACACCACAGTTAAAAAGCATCAATTCTGCAGCGCTCAGCTTTCTTGACAGTCCAACTGTCACATCCACACGTGACTACTGGAAAAACCATAGCTTTGACAAGGACCTTTGTTGGCAATGTCTCTGCTTTTTAATATGCTAAGTTGGTCATAGCTTTTCTTCCATGGAGCAAGCATCTTTTAATTTCAGCTGCAGTCACCATCTGCAGTGATTTTAGAGCCCCCAAAAATAAAATCTCTCACTGTTTCCATTATTTTCCTATCTATTTGCCATGAAGTGATGGGACTGGATGCCATGATCTTCGTCTTTTGAATGTTGAGTTTTAAGCCAACTTTTTCACTTTCCTCTTTCACTTTCATCAAGAGGCTCTTTAGCTTCTCTTCACTTTCTGCCATAAGGGTGGTGTCATCTGCATATCTGAGGTTACTGATATTTCTCCTGGCACTCCTGATTCCAGCTTGTGCTTCATCCAGTCTGGCATTTTGCATGATGTACTCTGCATAGAAGTTAAATAAGCAGGGTTACAATATACAGCCTTAATGTATTCCTTTCCAAATTTGGAACCAGTCTGTTGTTCCATGTTGGGTTCCAACTGTTGCTTCTTGACCTTCATACAACTTTCTCAGGAGGCAGGTCAGGTGGTCTGGTGTTCTCATCTCCTTCAGAATTTTCCACAGTTTGTTGTGATCCATACAGTCAAAAGCTTTAGCATAGTCAATGAAGCAGCAGTAGATTTTTTCCTGGAATTCTCCTGTTTTTTCTATGATCCAATGGATGCTGGAAGTTTGATCTCTGGTTCCTCAGCCTTTTCTAAATCCGGCTTGAACGTCTGGAAGTTCACAGTTCACGTACTGCTTGGAGAATTTTGAGCATGACTTTACTAGCATGTGAGATGAGTGCAATTGTGCGGTAGTTTGAGCATTCTTTGGTGTTGCCCTTCTTTGTGATTGGAGTGAAAGCTGACCTTTTCCAGTCCTGTGGCCACTGCTGAGTTTTCCAAATTTGCTGGCATATCAATTGTAGTACATTCACAGCATCATCTTTTAGGATTTGAAATAGCTCAAGTGGAATTCCATCACCTCCACAAGCTTTTTTCATGTGATGCCTCCTAAGGCCCACTTGACTTCACATTCCAGGATGTCTGCCTCTAGGTGAGTGATTATCTGGGTCATGAAGATCTTTTTTGCATAGTTCTGCTGTGTATTCTTGCCACCTCTTCTTAATATCTTCTGCTTTTAGGTCCATACCGTTTCTGTCCTTTATTGTGCCCATCTTTGCCTGAAAAGTTTCCTTGGTATCTCTAATTTTCTTGAAGAGATCTCTAGTCTTTCCCATTCTGTTGTTTTCCTCTATTTCTTTTCATTGAGCACTGAGGAGGACTTTCTTTTGTCTCCTTGCTAGTCTTTGGGATTCTGCATTAAGATGGATGTTATCTTTCCTTTTCTCCTTTGCCTTTAGCTTCTCTTCTTTTTCAGCTATTTGTATGGCCTCATTAGACAACCATTTTGCCTGTTTACATTTCTTTTTCTTGGGGATGGCCTTGATCACCACCTCCTATACAATGTCACAAATCTCTGTCCATAGTTCTTCAGGCACTCTATCAGATCTAATCCCTTGAATCTGTCACTTCCACTGTATAATTGTAAAGGATTTGATTTAGGTCATAGCCAAATGGTCTAGTGGTTTTCCCTACTTTTCTTCAATTTAAGTCTGAATTTGGTAATAAGGAGTTCATGATCTGAGCCACAGTCAGCTCCCAGTCTTGTTTTTGCTGACTGTAGATAGCTTCTCCATCTTCAGCTGCAAAGAACAGAATCAGTCTGATTTCGGTATTGACCATCTGGTGATGTCCATGTGTAGAGTCTTCTCTTGTATTGTTGGAAGAGGGTGTTTGCTATGACCAGTGCGTTCTCTTGGCAAAACTCTATTAGCCTTTGCCCTGCTTCATTCTGTACTCCAAGGCCAAAGTTGCCTGTTACTCCAGGTATCTCTTAACTTCCTGCTTTTGCATTCCAGTCCCCCATGATGAAAGAGACATCTTTTTTTGGTGTTAGTTCTAAAACGTCTTATAGGTTATCATAGAAACTGTTCCAGCTTCTTTGGCATTAATGGTTGGAGCATAGACTTGGGTTATTGAATGGTTTGCCTTGGAAATGAACAGAGATCATTCTGTCATTTTTGAGATTGCCCCCAAGTACTTGATTCATATCAAACAACAAATTAGACCTTGTTTCTAATCTGTGTTTTTTAAATCTGTGGTTACCAAAAAATCTGGTAAAGTCTCAGGTATACTCTTTCTCTAAATTTTTTCTCTTTTGCTATGTGGCTATTGATCTAATAATTATGTCATTTCCTGGTTAATAACTATTGTTTTAAACTTTTCTAGTTGGAGAAAATTCAGAAAGAGAAAGCCCTTCTTCAAGAGCTGGAAGATTTGGAACTGGGAATTTAAAGATTCATAGAAAGCAAGCTGGTTACCAGAAATCACTGCAAACGTATTTTCTGTTAAACCCATCAGTGTACATAGAAATATCCATGTGCCCACATTTAACATTCACTTATAATTTTGACCATTTAACTAAGATTCTACATATCTATACAAGTACTTACTATGTCTGTTAAATTGATTTTTACATCCTGCATCCTGTATCATGTCAACATATGATATAGAAAGAAGACATATGATTTTCTGTCTAGCTAAGCTTGACAGATTGAATGACTAATGTCATTGTTTTTTAGTAGGAGACAGAATTTACCATATCAATGAATAAAAAGATTTTAATTTTAATCATTGTCGACTCTGTTTTATGTTCTTCAGTTAACAAGTTCTTTATTAATTTACAAAGACAAGTTTGGGAAATTTTTCCTTTGAATATATAACATAACTAGCTTGATCCTAAAAGATTATATGGTTGAACATTAAAGAAAAGCCTTAAAATCAGTTTGTACTAAATATATTAAATTGTTTATATTATTGGTAGTATTTGAAGTAAAGTTTTTCTGACTAGTTTTAAAGTATGAACTTTAAAAAAAGAAAATAATAAGACATTTTGATATTTCAGATAATAAACCTGGCCATTTAATGACAAGGTAATATTTTCTAAATGTGAACTATGATTATTTTGCTGTAGTTGTCTTGATTGTTGTGGTTGTTCACTTATATGATGAATAAAAGATGTACTGGTAACCCAAGACATTCAGCTATCAAAACTGATTTATATTTGGTTTTGGAGTCTGTTACAGCTACTTTTTTAAAATCTGATTTACATTTGAAGTTATTATATTTACATTGATACAGATTTTAATTATCCAGAGCTAATATTTAAGCTAAGTAAAAGAAAAGAATTTAGGAATACTCTGAGAGAGATATACAGGTAACTGAGCTTCCTGACATCCCAAAGCTACAAATAAGATTTGGTACAGATCTAATGAATTAAAGTTGAAGTGTTTTGGGTTTTTTTTTTCCCCTCCAGTGGAAGCAGAGTCTTAACCACTGGACCACTGTCAAAGTCCCTTGAGTGGTATTTTAAATGTTTTGTGTGTAGAGTGAATGTGGACACATACACACTCCTGTATATATAATTTCTTTCAACATTAATTCATTTTTGATAATAGAAATATAAACTTTTTTAAAGTAATATATTGTAAAAACAATGAATTTTTCTAATAAAATGTTAAGTGATTCACCTTAAGCCAGTGTAATGTTTTTTGACCAAGCAGCCTAAGTTTTCTTAATTTAAAATTTTTTAATTACCAATTTACACAGTTTACAGCAAATATATTAATCATTTTTAAAATGAACTTCTTAAGGGAATTCCCTGGGGTTCAGTGATTAGAACCCTGTGTTCTCACTGCCCAGGGCCCGAGTTCAATCCCTAGTTGGAGGACTAAGATCCCACACACTGTGTGGCATGACAGTGAGTAAATCAGTAATCAGTAAATCTTATCAATCAATGTATGGGAATTTCTTGGTGATTCAGTGGTTAGGACTCCATACTTCAACTGTAGGGGGCATGCATTTGATCTCTGGTCAGGGACTAAGATCCTGCATGCCGTGTGGCCCCCCCCCAAATTTTTTTTAATGAAATGTTTATCTTGGAAGTATTATCATTGAACCTTTTGTTTTAGTCAGATGCTTTTTAATTGCTCCAAGGTGACTATTCCTATTACAATTAGATTACTTGGACTCAGTTTTTAGATTGTCTTTATTTCTGTAATCTATTTAATTTTTTCCAAAGAAATGTTTTATTTCTGTGTGCTAAGTTGCTTCAGTCGTATCCGATTCTTTGCGACCCTATGAACAGTACCTTGTTAAGCTCCTCTATCCATGTGATTCTCCAGGCAATATATTGGAGTAGTTGCCTTGCCCTCTTCGAGGGAATCTTCCCAACCCAGGGATCAAACCCATGTCTCCTGCATTGGCAGGCAGGTTCTTTTACCACTGCTGCTGCTGCTGCTGCTGCTGCTAAGTCACTTCAGTCGTGTCCGACTCTGTGTGACCCCACAGACGGCAGCCCACCAGGCTCCCCTGTCCCAGAGATTCCCCAGGCAAGAACATTGGAGTGGGCTGCCATTTCCTTCTCCAAGGCATGAAAGTGAAAAGTGAAAGTGACGTCGCACAGTCTAGCGTAATGTTTATTTCTGAGCACATATCAATGTAAAAATCACTGAGATGTTCTTGGACTACATATTTTATATTTATTTTAAATCTATATATATTAGGGCACAAAAAATGTGACTAGTAGGTTTATTGATATTCATTATTATGCAAAACTTCTAACTATCTTTAATAATGATAATATTTGCATTCGTGGAGTCGCAGAGTCAGACATGACTGAGCGACTGAACAACAAATACTTGCATTTGACCCTTGTTCATTATAAATGGACATGTGACCACAAATACAATCCTCTGTATATTTGTCAACCGAAAGCAAATGAGTTCAGACACATACAACTAAAAATGTGTAACTGCATATTACTCTCGTAGTCACTGATGACAAAAGATTTTCTCATATTCATACTGGTGGCCTACTCCATGCTCATGTGTCAATCTCCATCTGAGCAGAAAAAATAACCACTTAATGAAATGATCTAAAATTTTCCAGCTTTTAACTTGTTGAAAATATGGGAATTATTGGAGAAGGCAATGGCACCCCACTCCAGTACTCTTGGCTGGAAAATCCCACGGATGGAGGAGCCTGGTAGGCTGCAGTCCATGGGGTCACTGAGGGTTGGACACAACTCAGTGACTTCACTTTCACTTTTTACTTTCATGCATTGGAGAAGGAAATGGCAACCCACTCCAGTGTTAAATGTAACCATCAAAAAATGTATTGTTCTGAAAAATTTTGTTATTATTTGGCAACATACATAAGTATGTCTTGACACTGTAGCTCTATTTCTTTTCTAAGAGAATTCTTTTTTTTGGCTCTCTCTGGAGAATCCCAGAGACAGGAGCCTGGTGGGCTGCCGTCTATGGGGTCACACAGAGTCGGACACGACTGAAGCGACTTAGCAGCAGCAGCAGCAGGACAAAGCATATTACATTTTATTTTATAAAACAATGAATGAATCTACTCTCTCAAAAGAGATGAGTTAGTATTTTTTACAGTTACCTTATGGCTGCTTTAGAAGTTATCTTCTGGCAGCATGAATAAGGTTATAGAAAAGTGTGTAAAGTGATGAAATTACGCTTGAAACTTTAAATATGTTGTTGTGTATTCATTATAAAGGAGAAAATGTAATTCCTGGATTCTCATAACTCTCTTTTCATTAATCCTCTCAGAAATATATTTGGAGGACTTTCCTGGCAATCCAGTAGTTAAAACTGCACTTCAGTGCAGGGAACATGGGTTCACTCCCTTGTAGGGTAACTACGATCCCACATGCTGCACAGCATGGCTGGGAAAAAAAAGACAGAAACGTATTTGGCATTTACCATAGGCATCTGTGAAGGACATTATAAGCTTGAGGGGAGGTCCTTCAGTAGCACAAAGGCTCTGATTAGTTACACAAGTTTCCCAGAGAGGGAGGAGAAAAAGCAAAACTTGGTGAAAAGGAACTTTAGCTTTATCTGAAATGTGTAATTTTTTATACATAAAGGAAAATATTATTTTGTACAATTTTAAAATCGTAACCGAGACTAGGCTTCCAACTAGGAAATTCTCTTCCAGTTCAATTTTATGACTTCTATACACCAGTAATATCTAAGGTAAGGACTCAATGTTATAGGTATTACCTGCAATTCATTTGCTCTTTGGAATATGTCACCTAATAACTGAGGCAGCATGAGAGTAAGGTAAATGTTTGCAAAAATGCTTCTCATTTTTTTTCCCCTAGGAAATTTTAGCAAGTAAATATGGAAAATCTACTGTATTCTCTTATAAATGCCTATTAAGTTGGGATCCATCTTTATCCTGGTCTGTTATCTAATATTTAAAAAATGAGTTTGACTCCTACTTCACACACTGATTCACATATAATAATTTTTATTATTAATGGGTACCTACATGATCTTTCTGTAATGTATATGACCCTAAGGCTGTAGAATTAAGAAATCTGCCAATATCACCAACCTAGGAGGTGGGATTTAAACCCAGGCAGTCTGATGACAGTCCTTGTGCCCTAGGTCACTATGATACTATTGCTTCTGTATCCTGAGGTAATATATCCTTATGCACTCGATTTAGTGTAATTGTAGATTGTATAAGCACGACTGCTGGACTGTGCACATTTCAATTTTCATGGATACTGCCAAATTGCCTTCTTTGAAAGTTTAACTTCTACCAATGAAAGTTTCCCATATTCTTATCCGATCTATAAGGCTTTTGAATTTTTACCAAATCAAGAGAGGGGAAATGACACTTTTTGGTTTTGTTCTTTTTATTAGTAATGGGTTATGTGTTTTTCTACATTTGATGGTGGTTTATATTTTTTTAGTGAATTGCTTTTCCTTTTCATTGGCCCATTTCCCTATTTGAGTATTTAGCTTTCATCTTACTGATTTCTAAGCATGTCCTATAAAGTAACACGTTCAGTTCAGTTCAGTTCAGTTCAGTTGCCCAGTCGTGTCCGACTCTGCGACCCCATGAATCGCAGCACGCCAGGCCTCCCTGTCTGTCACCAACTCCCGGAGTTCACCCAGACTCACATCCATTGAGTCAGTGATGCCATCCAGCCATCTCATCCTGTTGTCTCCTTCTCCTCCTGCCCCCAATCCCTCCCAGCATCAGAGTCTTTTCCAAGGAGTCAACTCTTCGCATCAGGTGGCCAAAGTACTGGAGTTTCAGCTTTAGCATCATTCCTTCCAAAGAAATCCCAGGGCTGATCAGAATGGATTGGTTGGATCTCCTTGCAGTCCAAGGGACTCTCAAGAGTCTTTTGCAACACAGTTCAAAAGCATCAATTCTTCGGCACTCAGCCTTCTTCACAGTCCAACTCTCACATCCATACATGACCACAGGAAAAACCATAGCCTTGACTAGACGGACCTTAGTTGGCAAAGTAATGTCTCTGCTTTTCAATATGCTGTCTAGGTTGGTCATAACTTTCCTTCCAAGGAGTAAGTGTCTTTTTAATTTCAAGGCTGCAATCACCATCTGCAGTGATTTGGAGCCCCAAAAAATAAAGTCTGACACTGTTTCCACTGTTTCCCCATCTATTTCCCATGAAGTGATGGGACTGGATGCCATGATCTTCGTTTTCTGAATGTTGAGCTTTAAGCCAACTTTTTCACACTCCACTTTCACTTTCATCAAGAGGTTTTTTAGTTCCTCTTCACTTTCTGCCATAAGGGTGGTGTCATCTTCATATCTGAGGTTATTGGTATTTCTCCTGACAATCTTGATTCTGGCTTGTGTTTCTTCCAGCCCAGCGTTTCTCATGATATACTCTGCATATAAGATAAATAAGCAGGGTGACAATATACAGCCTTGATGTACTCCTTTTCCTATTTGAAACCAGTCTGTTGTTCCATGTCCAGTTCTAACTGTTGCTTCCTGACCTGCATACAGATTTCTCAAGAGGCAGGTCAGGTGGTCTGGTATTCCCATCTCTTTCAGAATTTTCCACAGTTTATTGTGATCCACACAGTCAAAGGCTTTGGCATAGTCAATAAAGCAGAAATAGATGTTTTTCTGGAACTCTTTTGCTTTTTCCTACTCTTAAAATTTTAAGTAGGAAGAGCATGCATGGGATTTTTTTTTTTAATTCAAGCAGAACAAAGGCCATACAATGAAAGGTACTTCTGTTCTAGATGCAGTGATTACCAGTTCCTTAGGTATCTTTCTAAAGATACATTGCATATTTATATTCAAGTGTACATACACTTCCTTTAAAATAAATATATATATACATATATATATATACACGCACACACAGAATTCTGTATTTTTTCCCTTAACATATTTTGGAAGTCATTTCATATCAGGACATTGCCCTTTTAAAATTTATACATATACCTTTATAATGACCACATTCTTTGGGGGTAAGACAGTTTAACCAGCTCATAGCAATGTACATTTAGGTTATAAAATGTCAGTTAAATACACATATACACATGCTTTAAAATAAAGTATAGATGTTTATTCTGGGATTAACGGGTGTCTTTTTTTTTTTTTTCTTTAAATGGGTTTGCTGCATTGGGTCTTCATTGCTGTACACAAGCTTTCTCTAGTTATGAGCAGGGGCTACTCCAGTTGCAGTGCTCAGGCTTGTTGCAGTGGCTTCTCGTTGCAGAGCATGGGCTCTAGGCATGCAGGCTTCAGTGGTTGTGGCGCATGGATTCCAGAGCTTAGGCTCAGTGGTTGCGGCACATGGGCTTGGTTGCCCTTTGGCATGTGGGATCTTCCCAGACCAGGAATCAAACCAGCGTACCCTTCATTGCAAGGCAAGTTCTTAACCACTGGACCACCAGGGAAGCCCCAAGTTGAGTGTCTCAAAAAATTAAATTAGGTCTTTGGATACTCAGTTTAACTGTGATCAGTTTTGCAGTGTATTTCTTTGAGTTAGTGAAATATAAGAAAAGATAACTAGGAATATTGAAATTTTTTTTATTGAAGTGAGGTTTCAAAGCAGTTCTTGGGTTCATCCACTTCTGAAAATATTAATACATTAATGTCCAGAGCAGGGGAAAAGTATGAATTTATAAGTAGTAAAATGACAAATTACTGTGACTGCCTTGCTGTTCCAATTTTGCCTAAGTTAAGTGTTTTTTTTTTGTTTGTTTGTTTGTTTTAAATTTCTGAAAGGCAGGAGGAAGAATAAGCAAACACTAAGTGCCTAACTCTCTGGGTCATCTTTGGCACCAAAGGTAATAGAATCAAATCAGATTTTGAAGGAATAACTTTCATGCTTTTTTTTTTTTTTTAAAGCTACATAGATCAGTTGCTTATAGTGTAAAGTACAGGTTACAAAGGAAGTACAGTGTATTTAGAAGTTCATTGAATTGAAGTAAAAGATACTTGAAGATTCCTGCCAAAAGATGTGGCCAGGTGTCTTAATCCATCAGGGCTACTGTAACAAAATATCATAGGCTGGGTTGCTTATCAATAACAAAAATTCCTTTCTGACAAATCTGGAAGTGGGTGAGAGGCTGCTTCCTCGTTCTGTCTTCTTACTGTGTCCTCACACGGTGGCAGGTGGGAGGGAGCTCTAGGGGCTGCTTTTATAAGGGTGCTAGACCCCTTTATGAGGGCTCTGCTGAGCCCTCACTTCCAAACACCATGATGCTGGGAACTAGGTTCAATGTATGAATTTTGAAGGAACACAAACATTCAGTCTCTATCAGTTCAGTTCAGTTCAGTTGCTCAGTCGTGTCTGACTCTTTGTGACCCCAAGGACTGCAGCACTCCAGGCCTACCTGTTCATCACGAACTCCCAGAGTTTACTCTAACTCATGTCCATTGAGTCAGTGATGCCATCCAACCGTCTCACCCTCTGTCATCCGCTTCTCCCGCCTTCAATCTTTCCCAGCATCAGGGTCTTTTCAAATGAGTCAATTTTTTGCATCAAGTGACCAATGTATTGGAGTTTTCAGCTTCAGCATTAGTCCTTCAAATGAGTATTCAGGACTGATTTCTTTTAGGATGGACTGGTTGGATCTCCTTGCTGTCCAAGGGATTCTCAATCTCCAATACCACAGTTTAAAACCATCAATTCAGCACTCAGCTTTCTTTATAGTCCAACTCCCACATCCATATGTGACTACTGGAAAAACCATAGCTTTGACTAGATGGATGTTTGTTGGCAATGTCTCTGCTTTTTAATATGCTGTCTAGGTTGGTCATAACTTTTCTTCCAGGAGCAAGCATCTATTAATTTCATGGCTGCTGTCACCATCTGCAGTGATTTTGGAGCCCCTAAAATTAGGCTCTCACTGTTTCCAATGTGATGGGACCCACGTCCAAGGAGTGCTGGCTGCGCCGGCACAGGAGAGCCGAGAGGAGCTACTCCATGTTCAAGGTCAGGAGGGGCAGCGGTGAGGAGATACCCCTTGTCCAAGGTAAGGAGCAGCGACTGCGCTTGGCTGGAGCAGCCGTGAAGAGATACCCCACGTCCAAGGTAAGAGAAACCCAACTAAGATGGTAGGTGTTGCAAGAGGGCATCAGAGGGCAGACACACTGAAACCATAATCATAGAAAACTAGTCAATCTAATCACACGGACCACAGCCCTAACTCAGTGAAACTAAGCCATGCCCTATGGGGCCACCCAAGCCGGGTGGGTCATGGTGGAGAGGTCTGACAGAATGTGGTCCACTGCAGAAGGGAATGGCAAACGACTTCAGTATTCTTGCCTTGAGAACCCCATGAACAGTATAAAAAGGCAAAATGATAGGATACTGAGAGAGGAACTCCCCAGGTCAGTAGGTGCCCAATATGCTACTGGAGATCAGTGGAGAAATAACCCCAGAAAGAATGAAGGAATGGAGCCAAAGCAAAAACAATACCCAGTTGTGGATGTGACTGGTGATAGAAGCAAGGTCCGATGCTGTAAAGAGCAATATTGCATAGGAACCTGGAATGTCAGGTCCATGAACCAAGGCAAATTGGAAGTGGTCAGGAGATGGCAAGAATGAATGTCAACATTCTAGGAATCAGTGAACTAAAATGGACTGGAATGGGTGAATTTAACTCAGATGACCATTATATCTACTACTGCGGGCAGGAATCCCTTAGAAGAAATGGAGTAGCCATCATGGTTAACAAAAGAGTCCGAAATGCAATACTTGGATGCAATCTCAAAAACGAAAGAATGATCTCTGTTCATTTCCAAAGCAAATCATTCAATATCACAGTAATCCAAGTCTATGCCCCAACCAGTAATGCTGAAGAAGCTGAAGTTGAACGGTTCTATGAAGACCTACAAGACCTTTTAGAACTAACACCCAAAAAAGATGTCCTTTTCATTATGGGAGACTGGAATGCAAAAGTAGGAAGTCAAGAAACACCTGGAGTAACAGGCAAATTCGGCCTTGGAATACGGAATGAAGCAGGGCAAAGGCTAATAGAGTTTTGCCAAGAGAACGCACTGGTCGTAGCAAACACCCTCTTCCAACAACACAAGAGAAGACTCTACACATGGACATCACCAGATGGTCAACACCGAAATCAGATTGATTATATTCTTTGCAGCCAAAGATGGAGAAGCTCTATACAGTCAGCAAAACAAGACCGGGAGCTGACTGTGGCCCAGATCATGAACTCCTTATTGCCAAATTCAGACTTAAATTGAAGAAAGTAGGGGAAACCACTAGACCATTCAGGTACGACCTAAATCAAATCCCTTATGATTATACAGTGGAAGTGAGAAATATATTTAATGGACTAGATCTGATAGAGTGCCTGGTGAACTATGGACAGAAGGTCGTGACTATGTACAGCAGGCAGGGATCAAGACCATCCCCAAGAAAAAGAAATGCAAAAAAGCAACATGGCTGTCTGAGGAGGCCCTTACAAATAGCTGTGAAAAGAAGAGAAGCAAAAAGCAAAGGAGAAAAGGAAAGATATACACATTTGAATGCAGAATTTGAATGCTATTCTCCAGAATAGCAAGGAGAGATAAGAAAGCCTTCCTCAGTGATCAGTGCAAAGAAATAGAGGAAAACAACAAAATGGGAAAGACTAGAGATCTCTTCAAGAAAATTAGAGATACCAAGGAAACATTTCATGCAAAGATTGGCTCGATAAAGGACAGAAATGGTATGGACCTAACAGAAGCAGAAGATATTAAGAAGAGGTGGCAAGAATACACAGAAGAACTGTACAAAAAAGATCTTCATGACCAAGATAGTCACAATGGTGTGATTGCTCACCTAGAGCCAGACATCCTGGAATGTGAGATCAAATGGGCCTTAGAAAGCATCACTACAAACAAAGCTAGTGGAGGTGATGGAATTCCAGTTGAGCTGTTTCAAATCCTAAAAGGTGATGCTGTGAAAGTGCTGCACTCAATATGCCAGCAAATTTGGAAAACTCAGCAGTGGCCACAGGACTGGAAAAGGTCAGTTTTCATTCCACTCCCAAAGAAAGGCAATGCCAAAGAATGCTCAAACTACTGCACAGTTGCACTCATCTCACATGCTAGTAAAGTAATGCTCAAAATTCTCCAAGCCAGGCTTCAGCAATACATGAACCGTGAACTTCCAGATGTTCAAGCTGGTTTTAGAAAAGGCAGAGGAACCAGAGATCAAATTGCCAACATCTGCTGGATCATGGAAAAGCAAGAGAGTTCCAGAAAAATATCTATTTCTGCTTTATTGACTATGCCAAAGCTTTTGACTGTGTGGATCACAAGAAACTGGAAAATTCTGAAAGAGATGGGAATACCAGACCACCTGACCTGCCTCCTGAGAAACCTATATGCAGGTCAGGAAGCAACAGTTAGAACTGGACATGGAACAACAGACTGGTTCCAAATAGGAAAAGGAGTACGTCAAGGCTGTATATTGTCACCCTGCTTATTTAACTTTTATGCAGAGTCCATCATGAGAAATGCTGGGCTGGAAGAAGCACAAGCTGGAATCAAGATTGCTGGGAGAAATATCAATAACCTCAGATATGCAGATGACACCACCCTTATGGCAGAAAATGAAGAGGAACTAAAAACCCTCTTGATGAAAGTGAAAGTGGAGAGTGAAAAAGTTGGCTTAAAGCTCAACATTCAGAAAACGAAGATCATGGCATCCAGTCCCATCACTTCATGGGAAATAGATGGGGAAACAGTGGAAACAGTGTCAGACTTTATCTTTTGGGGCTCCAAAATCACTGCAGATGATGATTGCAGCCATTAACTTAAAAGATGCTTACTCCTTCGAAAGAAAGTTATGACCAACTTGGATAGCATATTAAAAAGCGGAGACATTACTTTGCCAACAAAGGTCCATCTAGTCAAGGCTATGGTTTTTCAGTAGTGATTGGACCTTTTCCAGTCCTGTGGCCACTGCTGAGTTTTCCAAATTTGCTGGCATATCAAGTGTAGTACATTCACAGCATCATCTTTTTGGATTTGAAATAGCTCAACTGGAATTCCATCACCTCCACAAGCTTTGTTCATAGTGATGCTTCCTAAGGCCCACTTGACTTCGCATTCCAGAATGTCTGGCTTTAGGTGAGTGATCACAGCATCATGATTATCTGGGTCATGAAGATCTTTTATATAGTTCTGTGTATTCTTGCCACCTCTTCTTAATGTCTTCTGCTTTTAGGTCCATACCATTTCTATGCTTTATTGTGCCTATCTTTGCATGAAATGTTTCCTTGGTATCTCTATTTTTCTTGAAGAGATCTCTCAGTTCAGTTCAGTCGCTCAGTCATGTCTGATTCTTTGCAACCCCATGGACTACAGCACTCCAGGCCTCCCTGTCCATCACCAACTCCTGGAGTCTACTCATACTCATCTCCATTGAGTTGGTGATGCCATCCAACCATCTCATCCTCTGTCATCCCCTTCTCCTCCTGCCCTCAATCTTGCCCAGCATCAGGGTCTTTTCAAATGAGTCAGCTCTTCGCATCAGGTGGCCAAAGTATTGGAGTTTCAGCTTTAGCATCATTCCTTCCAAAGAACACCCAGGACTGATCTCCTTTAGGATAGACTGTTTGGATCTCCTTGTAACTAAGGGACTCTCAAGGGTCTTCTCCAACACCACAGTTCAAAAGCATCAATTCTTCGGTGCTCAGCTTTCTTTATACTCCAACACTAACATCCATACATGACCACAGGAAAAACCATAGCCTTGATGAGACAGACCTTTATTGGTAAAGTAATGTCTCTGCTTTTTAATATGCTGTCTAGGTTGGTCTTAACTTTCCTGCCAAGGAGTAAGCGTCTTTTAATTTCATGGCTACAGTCACCATCTGCAGTGATTTTGGAGCCCCCCAAAATAAAGTCAGCCACTGTATCCTCTGTTTCCCCATCTATTTCCCATGAAGTGATGCGACCAGTTGCCATGATCTTCGTTTTCTGAATGTTGAGCTTTAAGCCAACTTTTTCACTCTCCTCTCTCACTTTCATCAAGAGGCTTTTTAGTTCCTCTTCACTTTCTGCCATAAGGGTGGTGCCATCTGCATATCCGAGGTTATTGATATTCTCCCGGCAATCTTGATTCCAGCTTGTGCTTCATCCAGCCCAGCGTTTCTCATGATGGACTCTTCATATAAGTTAAATAAACAGGGTAACAAATTACAGCCTTGAGATACTCCTTTTCCTATTTGGAACCAGTCTGTTGTTCCATGTCCAGTCCTAACTGTTGCTTCTTGACCTGCATACAGATTTCTCAAGAGGCAAATCAGATGGTCTCGTATCTCTTTCAGAATTTTCCACAGTTTACTGTGATCCACACAGTCAAAAGCTTTGGCATAGTCAATAAAGCACAAATAGATATTTTTCTGGAACTCTCTTGCTTTTTTGATAACCCGGCAGATATTGGCAATTTGATCTCTGGTTCCTTTGCCTTTTCTAAATCCAGCCTGAACATCTGGAAGTTCATGGTTCACGTACTGTTGAAGTTTGGCTTGGAGAATTTTGGAGATTTTGAGCATTACTTTACTACCATGTGAGACGAATTCAATTGTGCAGTAGTTTGAACATTCTTTGGCATTGCCTTTCTTTGGAATTGGAATGAAAACACCTTTTCAGCAGTGGTCCTGTGGCCACTGCTGAGTTTTCCAAATTTGCCGGCCTATTGAGTGCAGCACTTTCACAGCATCATCTTCCGGATTTGAAATAGCTCAATTGGTATTTCATCACCTCCAGTAGCTTTGTTCATAGTGATGCTTCCTAAGGCCCACTTGACTTCACATTCCAGGATGTCTGGCTCTAGATGAGTGATCACACTATCGTGATTATCTGGGTCTTGAAGATCTTTTTTTGTACAGTTCTTCTGTGTACTGTTGCACCTCTTCTTAATATCTTCTGCTTCTGTTAGGTCCACACTGTTTCTGTTCTTTATTGAGCCCATCTTTGCATGAATGTTCCCTTGGTATCTCTAATTTTCTTGAAGAGATCCCTAGTTTTTCCCATTCTGTTGTTTTCCTCTATTTCTTTGCACTGATCACTGAGGAAGGCTTTCTTATCACTCCTTGCTATTCTTTGAGTGCTCTTCTCTGCACTCAAATGGGTATTTCTTTCCTTTATTTCCTTTGCTTTTCATTTCTCTTCTTTTCACAGCTGTTTGTAAGGCCTCCTCAGACAACTATTTTGCTTTTTTTGCATCTTTTTCCTGGGGATGGTCTTGACCTCCGCCTCCTGTACAATGTCACAAACCTTCGTCCACAGTTCTTCAGGCATTCTGTCTGTCAGATCTAATCCCTTGAATCTATTTCTCACTTTAGCATATACGGAAAAAAAGTCATAAAACAAGGAACATATGTTGATGTAGGTTCCCCCCAAAACGCAATTCCTGTTATGGCCACTAGAGGGTTTCAAAGATCAGAATATTGGGAAATTAAGGCATGGGGTGGCTAAGAGCCGGATACGGCTGAGCGACTGAGCGACTTCACTTTCCCTTTTCACTTTCATGCATTGGAGAAGGAAATGGCAACCCACTCCAGTGTTCTTGCCTGGAGAATCCCAGGGACGGGGGAGCCTGGTGGGCTGCCATCTATGGGGTCGCACAGAGTCAGACCCGACTGAAGTGACTTAGCAGCAGCAGCAGCAAGGCATTAGAAACTGTAGAACATACCTGGAAAATATCTTCACTCACTTAAAAGTTGCAAATGTAGGGACTTCCCTGGTGGTTCAGTGGTTAAGAATCCGCCTTCCAATGCAGGGTACACGGGTTTTCTTGTCGTGGGACTGAGATACCACATGCCACAGGGAAAATAAGCCTACACCCTGCAACTAGTTGCAAATATAATCGCCTGTATTGCTGCTCTTTGCTTTTATATCGCCAAACTCCTTGAATTAACCCTTGTTAGCTCCTTGCCATCAGACTTATTCCTACCTTACCCCTGAGTTCTGTCAAGAGCTATTGGTTGCAAATAAATCATGTCTCAAGAGTTTGTTTATAGGTCAAATGTTTACAAATGAAATTTTGCATGTTTTCCCACAGAGGTAATAAGTGGTTATTGGTGCTGAGATTATCCCACGAAAACGTTACATGGAAGAACTGGGTATATATTAATTAAAACAAAAATGCTATTTACAAGTTAATTTTTTAAATTAATGCCAATAGAAGAAAACAATGAGAATTATTTTTGAAAGTTTGAATGCTAACTTTTTTTTAAACAGACTTAAATGATGGAAAAAGAAGAAAATAATTTTAAGGGGATTCCTAAATGCTTTTGGTTATTCTTCTGCACTTTAGATACTGGTTCTGTGCTCCATACACATAAAGTTATCTTCTCTTCCTCAATTATCACTAAAGTTGGCCTAAAG
Organism: Oryx dammah; assembly: GCF_014754425.2. Lineage (NCBI taxonomy): Eukaryota > Metazoa > Chordata > Mammalia > Artiodactyla > Bovidae > Oryx > Oryx dammah. The sequence goes on from NW_024070186.1 coordinate 39,752,898, forward strand.
CTCAACATTCAGAAAATGAAGATCATGGCATCTGGTCCCATCACTTCATGGGAAATAGATGAGAAAACAGTGGAAACAGTGTCAGATTTTATTTTGGGGGGCTCCAAAATCACTGCAGAGGGTGATTGCAGCCATGAAATTAAAAGACGCTTACTCCTTGGAAGAAAAGTTATGACCAACCTAGATAGCATATTCAAAAGCAGAGACATTACTTTGCCAACAAAGGTCCGTCTAGTCAAGGCTATGGTTTTTCCTGTGGTCATGTATGGATGTGAGAGTTGGACTGTGAAGAAGGCTGAGCGCCGAAGAATTGATGCTTTTGAACTGTGGTGTTGGAGAAGACTCTTGAGAGTCCCTTGGACTGCAAGGAGATCCAACCAGTCCATTCTGAAGGAGATCAACCCTGGGATTTCTTTGGAGGGAATGATGCTAAAGCTGAAACTCCAGTACTTTGGCCATCTCATGTGAAGAGTTGACTCATTGGAAAAGACTCTGATGCTGGGAGGGATTGGGGGCAGGAGAAGAGGACAACCAAGGATGAGATGGCTGGATGGCATCACGGACTCGATGGACATGAGTCTGGGTGAACTCCGGGAGTTGGTGACAGACAGGGAGGCCTGGCGGGCTGAGATTCATGGGGTCGCAAAGAGTCGGACACGACTGAGCGACTTAACTGAACTGATTCTCAAATTCTACCACAGTTGAGGTCACTGAGTGTTTATCAATGAAACAAGGAGAAGGAAAGAAAGGAGATTTTTCCTAAGATCACTAAGCAAAAACTAGATGCAGGAGGGAAGGAGAAAATGACCATTTCAGAGAAAAAGATATATATGAGATGGACAGAGAAAGAGAGAAAAGGGGAAGTGAAGCAAAGAGACCCTGGAATTGGATTGGAGCCATCACAATCAGGGTGCCATCTTGGTTTTTTTTTTTTTTTTTTTGAGCTGGGGAGCGATGGCACCCTTGGAAAAGGAAATCAGTGTGTAACCCAGAAATACTTGCAAATGAGGCACTATGTGACTTGGGAATGCCTCCACAATTCTCTTATGAATTAAGTTCCCTTTAGAAGAAAATTCAGGTGCATTTTTGAAGTCTTAAAAGAGCTGGCAAAGCAGAGCTGTTTGCATTCACATTCTCAGGCAAAATTACTTCTGGGCAGTTTTGTTTATTTGTTTATGTTCAGTTGAAACTAAACAGGTCAAATCCTAAAATTGTGATGTCACCAGACAGACACTTTCATTGTGCCCCGTCTGCTTTGCTTTTGTGTCCCTTCCCTCTTCTTCCCAGCAGGGGTGAATGGTACCCTCTTAAGGAGTTTAGAATCCCGGGATTGTCCCTCCTCTTCCAAGCCCACAGTCATATAATGGAGACAATTCAGGCTTACTTATTGGTTGAAAAAAATACCTTTGGACGACAAAACTCAAGCATGTATTTGCATTTAAACACTGGCAATGAAAGACTTGAGAATTTCGTGTTTGATAATATTGACTGGAGCAGAGAAGTGATTAGCCTTAGACATAGAAGTGGGTATGTGTGTGGGGAGTGGGGAGTGCAAAATGAAAATAGGGAGTTCTTGTTCAAAAAATAAGAATTTCGAAGTGGTGATAGCAAAGCGTTAAACCAAGTGCACGGGGTCTTTACATGCTGGACCCTGTACACCTGCACAGGTTGTGCAGCCGTGATGCCAACCCTGCATAGAAGCTGTAAGAAACCGAATTCCCTCTGACCTAAAAGAAGTGTCTTTACTTTGTTTCTGGACATCCCCTTGTTACCTGGAGGAGAAAGAGGTGGTGGCTGACTCTAACAAGACTGCTGCAGAGGAAGGGAAGATTTTTTTTAGATGAGTTTTGGGTTCACAGCAAAATTGAGGTGATCCCCACCACAGTAGTACATTTATTACAATCGGTGACTGCCTTGACATATAATCACTCAAAGTCCATAATTTACATTCAGTTTCACTCTTGGTGTTGAACATTCTATGGGTTTGGTCATAGGTGCAATAACATGTATCCACCATTATAGAATCATACAGAACAGTTTCTCTGATTGGAAAATCCTCTGTTCTCCACCTATTCATCCCACTCTCTCCCTGGCAGCCACTGATCTTACTGTCTCCATAGTTTTGCCCTTTCCAGAATGTCATATAGTTGGAATCATACTGTATGCCGCCTTTTCAGATTGGTTTCTTGCACTTAGTAATAATGCATTTAAGATTTCTCCTTTTCCTTATGCCTGCCACCCCCACCCCACTTCCAGGTATGTCTAGGAGGCTTCAGGGGATGTCTGATGTATGGTCAGCAAATGAATTCACGCTTATCAAGTGTTGCCACTGCCTCCACTTGCCCCATAAGTCTTCTGATGAGTGCTACCTTTGCTGAAGACCCCAACCCCTGCTGGCACCTGTTGCTGCTCCGCCAGGCCCTGAGGTTGCTTTCAAGATTTGTGCATATTTAGCATATCACAATCCTGAGACGCTAGAGCTTCATCATACCATACGTAGTAACCCTGGGTGAGATGGAGAATCTCTCTCCTTTTTGCATTGTATTCTTTTGGGAGAGAGTTGTTAAAAACTGTCTGAGCCACCAGTGCTTCTGGGGTTCCAATGTCATGCTTCATTCTTAGACTTTTAGACCTATTAACTTATTTTTGAATAGAGTTAGGCTGGCTTGGGGAAGCAATCTGAATGACAGTACTCTTATGCTGGAGTTGGAACCATCTTTCTTCCAGAGACCTGTGCTCTGTTGCTGCCTGGGCTCTATGTTGTTTGGCTCGTTCTCTCTCTCTCTTTTTTAAGTTATTTATTTTTGGCTGTGCTGGGTCTTCCTTCCTGCACTAGTTTTTCTCTAGTTGCAGAGAGCGGGAGCTACTCTCTAGTTGTGGTGCTAGGCTTCTCATTGCAGTACCGTCTCTTGTTGTGGAGCACAGGCTCTAGAGCACAGGCTCAGCGGTTGTGGCACATGGGCTTAGTTGCTGCACAGCATGTGGGATCTTTCTGGATCAGGGATCAAACCTGTGTCTTCTGCACTGGCAGGCAGATTCTTCCACTGAGCCACCAGGGAAGCCCTGGTTCATCCTCTTGAAATGCTTTATTTCCCAGGATTCACTCCATGTCCCACCCTCACCTACAATCCACACGTGTTTACTTGCCAACCACACCCCACATGTCCGAGCCCCAGCAGTGAAAAATGAGATTTTTCCATTAGCCTACTTTTGCACATCTTATTGTTTCCACTTGAAATATTTTCTTATCCTATAGCGACCCTCTTTTAAGAAGTCTTTCCTCAAGAACCCACAAGTCTAGTTATTCCTTGTGCCCTGTTCTTTTTAAAAATATTTATTTTCTGTATTTGGCTGCACTGGGTCTTAGTTACCGCTCGTGAGGTCTTTTGTTGCAGCACTTGGACTTAGTTGCCTTGTGGCATGTGGGATCTTACTTCTCTGACCAGCAATCGAGTTTGTGTCCCCTACATTGCAAGGATGAAGATGAGATGGTTGGAGAGCATCAACGATTCAATGGACATGAACTTGGGCAAACTCTGGGAGATAGTGAGGGACAGGAAGGCCTGGCATGCTGCAGTCCATGGGGTCACAAGGAGTTGGACATGACTTAACAACTGAACAACAACATTGCGAGAGGGATTCTCAACCACTGAACCACCAGGGAAGTCCCCCTTGGGCCCTGTTTCTGTGCTAGGTCAAAGTGGTTTATAATGAGTGTCTGCATCTTCATGTTGTATGCGACTTCCTACCTTTAGACACTTCTTTCTTCAGGGATGCACGCGGTCACTACATCAGTCTTCCTTAGTGCTTTGATAATGCTGCCAATCTTCAATAGCTCCCTTTTTTTTAATAGGAAAAAAATTTAAACTGCTTAGCCTGGCATTCAAGAACTTCCGCAATCTGCCCCACCTACATTTCCATTCTGGTTTCCCATTCATCCCCTAATGGAGCCCTCTCCAGCACGGTAGTCATGCAACCACCCCGCTCCTGGCTTTTATTTATATTCTCTTTTCTTCTTCACTCTTTAAAATTTTTACCATCCAGGACGTACACACATTCAAACATTATTGGCTGTGTCAGAATGAATTAATAAATAAAAAATAATAAGGGTAAAGCCCCAGGCACTCAATAGATAGTAGTTGATATTATTTGTTCTCATTTTATTCTCACTGTTATTATTTTAAGAAGTCTATAGTTACCTGGACTACAAGGACTAATGACAGTTCTTGCCCTTGCCAGTCTCGGCTAAAAGCAGAAGAGTCTGACATAGTAATAACAGATTACAATGATGCATAATGACTAGGTAGGCAGTCAGAGCTGAGTGCCTCAGGGGTATAGTGCAGGAAGGGTTAAGGGTAAACGTCACTGAACAGTGAATTGGCCTGGAAGAGTAAATAGAAAGTTTTTTACTTTCCTTTGTAAAAGTTTTGCACATTTCATTTTAGCTTTATTCTAGGAAGTATTTGTAAAAGATACCTTTTTAAAATTTTAGTCGCTAAGTTGTGACCCCTTTGTGACCCCACGGACTGTAGCCCACCAGTATTCCCTGTCTATGTGATTTCCCAGGGAAGAGTACTGGAGTGTGTTGCTATTTCCTTCTCCACCGGGTCTTCTTGACCCAGGGTTGAACTCACATCTCCTGCATTGGCTGGTGGATCCTTACCACTGAGCCACCAGGGAATTTTTTTTTTTTTTATTACATTTTAAAATTGTCGATGAAAGATTGTGCCCGGCCCTCTTTCTGTTTCACTAAGATATATGACCTGTTTTAGTCAGAGTGAACTGAAATAATTATTCAGAAACGTTTTCGGACTTTCACTACATTCTTAAATTAGAAAACAATTTTTGATCATGTGTTTCATTCAAACTGTTGGATATGAGAAACTGTTGCTGTTGTTCAGTCACTAGGTCGTGTCTGACTGTTTACAACCCCTGAACTGAGGCACACCAGGCTTCCATGTCCTTCACTATCTCCCAGAGTTTATTCAAACTCATGTCCATTGAGTCAGTGATGCCATCCAACCACGTCATCCTCTGTCATCTCCTCCTCTTGCCCTCAATCTTTCCCAGCATCAGGGTCTTTTCCTGTGAGATGGCTCTTTGCATCAGGTGGCCAAAGTATTGAAGCTTCAACTTCAGCATCAGTCTTTCCAATGAATATTCAGGACAGATTTCCTCTAGGGTTGACTGGTTTGATCTCCTTGCAGTCCAAGAGACTCTCAAGAGTCTTTTCCAACACCACAGTTCAAAGGCTTCAATTCTTCAGCACTCAGCCTTCTTCATGGTCCAGCTCTCACATCCATACATGTTCAGTTTAGTTCAGTAAAGTCGCTCAGTTGTGTCCAACCCTTTGTGATCCCATGAACCACAGCACACCAGGCCTCTCTGTCCATCACCAACTCCCAGGGTCCACCCAAACCCATGTCCATTGAGTCGGTGATGCCATCCAACCATCTCATCCTCTGTCATCCCTTTCTCCTCCTGCTCTCAATGTTTCCCAGCATCAGGGTCTTTTTAAATGAGTCAGCTCTTCTCATGAAGTGGCCAAAGTACTGGAGTTTCAGCTTCAGCATCAGTCCCTCCAATAAACACCCAGCACTGATGGACTGGTTGGATCTCTTTGCAGTCCAAGGGACTCTCAAGAGTCTTCTCCAACACCACAGTTCAAAAGCATCCGTCCTTCGGCACTCAGGTTTCTTTATAGGCCAACTCTCACATCCATTCACAACTACTGGACAAACCATAGCCTTGACTAGATGGACCTTTGTTGGCAAAATAATGTCTCTGCTTTTTATTTTTTTATTTTTTTTTTCAGGAAGACGGAAATGTTTATTATTCACTAATCTTTTGATTGCAACCATTACAATTTTTTTGGTTTAACTGGGTAGCAAACTTGATTAATAACACTTCCAGGAGTTCACAATTTCAAGGCTAAGGCTCTGACTAAGGTAATATGGTTATCAATTTAATATAAATGAAGCTTTTAAAAAAGGGTGAAAGCAGTCTGCCTCTTACAGGAAAATATAAATGATCCAGACTTTAGTCCTAGTAACATAAGTACACTTTGGTGCTACAACAGTTAAAGAGAAAGATCTTAACTAAAGATCAGAAAGGAGCGCTGCTACATTCTTCTACAACATTTATGCTTTGGCCACAGCATGCTAGCGTGAGTAAGGCAGTGTGCTCAGCACTGGCGTGCAGAGTGTGATGAGCTGCGCTGCAGAAGGCAGTGGTGCCAGGCGGACACGGCGTGGGGCGGCTCCCCAGGCTCCTGTCAGTCATCTTTGCCTCCACAGAGCAGCAGGAGGGTTTTCTTATAGTCCCCAGACGTGTCCCCCTTAATCATGGAATAAAGAGAGGTGCCAAAATTCTTCCTAAACTCCTTCCTAATGTTATACAGATCAATCTCACTTCTGGAAACCACAATTCTGATGAGGGTATGATCATCTGTTCCAGCTCCCTTCATAGCATAGTAGAGGGTTTCTGCAAGGTAGGCAGGTATACTGCGAATGGATTTCACAACAGCAAGGAGAAGCTGTTCCAAATTGCCAGAAGTCTCCCGGTCAATGGTTTCTTCTATCTGAAACCCGGATATAGTCATGTATTTGTCAAACACTCTTCTCAAGTGAGATACACTTCGTGTTCCAAAGATGGTAATAAACTTTTCTTCATCTGTTCCCCATTTAAGTTCTCCAGCCTGAAACAAAGCCTGAGCATCTTGTTCAGCCTGTGCTTCATCAATTCTAGCGTCAGGGTCTCTATTAGCCTGAAGGAGGACCACCAGCATCCTCTGGTACCCTGAAGTATCCCTCACCAAATCATCTTCCAGGCTTGAGCCATACTCTTCTTCATAAACTTGTTTTATGGCTCTCAGTTCTTCAGGTGTCCTTGACGCAATGATTTCTGTCAGGACTTTTTCATCTGTCCCAGCTCCCTTAAGAGCATGCTTCAGTTCATAAGCATCATAAAGCCGAGAGGGTTTCATCAGAGCCACGATTAATTTTTCAAATTTTCCAGTCAGTTCTGATTTCAGGTCATCCAGAAGGTCCCTGCCAAACAGAGTTTTAAAAGCCACAGCAATCTCCTGGTGCTGAGCATTACTGCGGGATGTCAACAGAGTCAGGATGCTCTCCTCATCCATGCCCAGGCCTTTCATGGCCTTCCGGAGAGTTTCTGCATCAGCCCGCTCATCAAATCCAGGGAAGTCAGTCACGGTGCCTCTGAGAACCTGTGCCATGGCGCCTGCCCAGGTCAGGAGAAGGTGAGCGACACAGGACCAGACCCAAACTCTGTCTCTGCTTTTTAATATGCTGTCTAGGTTGGTTATAACTTTCCTGCCAAGGAGTAAGCATCTTTTAATTTCATGGCTGCAATCACCATCCGCAGTGATTTTGGAGCCCAGAAACATCCATACATGACTACTGGGAAAAACCATAGCTTGGGCTATATGGACATTTTTTAGGCAAAGTAATGTCTCTGTTTTTTAATATGTCATCTAGGTTTATCATAGCTTTTCTTCCAAGGAGCAGGAGTCTTTTAATTTCATGACTGCAGTCACCCATGGTGATTTTGGAGCCCAAGAAAAGAAAACCATTGTTTCCACTTTTTCCCCATCTATTTGCCATAAAGTGAGGGGACCAGATGCTTTGATCTTAGTTTTTTGAATGTCGAGTTTTAAGCCAGCTTTTTCACTCTCACCCTTATCAAGAGGTTCTTTAGGTTCCTCTTTGCTTTCTGCCATTCAAGTGGTATAATTTGCATATCTGAGATTGTTGATTGGGAATCTTGATTCCAGCTTGTGAGTCATCCAGCCTGGCATTTTGCATTATGCACTCTGCATAGAAGTCAAATAAGCAGGGTGACAATACAGCCTTGACATACTCCTTTCTATTTTGAATCGGTCCATTTTTCCATGTCTGGTCTAACTGTTGCTTCTTTTCCTGCATACTGGCTTCTCAGGAGACAGGTAAGGTGGTCTGGTATTCCCATCTCTTTAAGAATTTTTTGTAGTCTATTGTGATCCACACAGTCAAAGGCTTTAGCATAGGTAATGAAGCAGATTTTTTTTTTGGAATTCCCTTGCTTTTTCTACAGTCCAACAGATGTTGCCAACTTGATTTCTGGTTCCTCTGCGTTTTCTAAATCCAGCTTGGACATCTGACTCATGGGCATACACATTTATTGAGAACTAGAACTCATACCTGATGCATTTCATTAATTATGGTATCTGGGCTAAATGATTCAAAATTACTAAAATTTACTAATTCTGAGGCTTTATTTTTCAAAAATATGGCCAAATTTTCTATTGGCATTCCCAATACTCTTCTCCAAATCATCTGAAGCCCATATACTATAATAATTTTCCTAAAACCCTCTTACTGAGACTCTCCTTGATTTCCTGTGGTGTGTGCTGCATTGAATAATAAACGAAACTTTACAAATTCCTGGTGTAATCTTGACCTTAAGGTTTTCTCTGATGGGACCTAAAACAGATATCAACCAATGGCAATGGATTACTTTTTACTTTGCTTTTGATTTTAGTCCTTTTTGTGTCCCCAGTTTCTTGGTTGCAGAAAGTAGGCTTCATTTAGCCTCTTTGACATTCCCTGAGTTCTAAAGAGCAGATTCAGAAGGTTGCTGTCAGGGAAGTTAGAGAATGCAGAAACCAGAGAAGTGCAGTCAAGAAAGGGTGCAGGGTGGTGGTCCAGTGGTTAAGAATCCACCTGGCAATGCAGAGAACTATGATCCCACATGCCTTAGGCCAGCTATACTAGAATGCCACAACTGCTGAGCTGTTGTGTGACAACTGGACAGTCCTTGGGCTGCATTGAAGGTCCTTCACAGCGCAGTGAAGATCCCAAGTGCCAACACTAAGACTGGATGCAGCCAAGAAAAAAAAAGAAGAGAATTTGTGCATCCACAACAGTGTGGTCTTGGGAAATAGGTAGAGACTACAAGGCCCCTACTCAGGTGGAGGATGGTAATTTGAGGCTGAGCCCAAGATTCCTGGTACACCACCATTACTTCACCACCAACCAATCAAAAGAAAGCCACCCACCCTGAGGCCTCACCCCAAATTTTGCTTATGAAACTATCCCCCCCAACCATCGAAGATTTCAGGATTTTAGGCACAAAGCACTCATCCTCTTTGTATTGGCACATTTATAGTAAATGCTGCGTTTTCCTTCACTACAGTCCAATGTCAGTAGCTTGGGTGAGCAGACCCATTTGGTTCAGTAACAATTTGAAAAATTAACAATAAAAATAAATACTAAGACAGGAGAAATTTGAACAGTGGATATTTTGGTATGAAGCAATAATTTTTTTACGGTGGAATAATGGTATTGTCAAAGCCTTTGACTGTGTGGATCACAATAAACTGTGGAAAATTCTGAAAGAAATGGGAATACCAGACCACCTGACCTGCCTCTTGAGAAACCTATATGCAGGTCAGGAAGCAACAGTTAGAACTGGACATGGAACAACAGACTGGTTCCAAATAGGAAAAGGAGTACGTCAAGGCTATATATTGTCACCCTGCTAATTTAACTTCTATGCAGAATACATCATGAGAAATGCTGGGCTGGAAGAAGCACAAGCTAGAATCAAGATTGCCAGGAAAAATATCAATAACCTCAGATATGCAGATGACACCACCCTTATGGCAGAAAGTGAAGAGGAACTAAAAAGCCTCTTAATGAAAGTGAAAGTGGAGAGTGAAAAAGTTGGCTTAAAGCTCAACATTCAGAAAATGAAGATCATGGCATATGATCCCATTCATGGGAAATGGGGAAACAGTGGAAACAGTGTCAGACTTATCTTTTTGGGCTCCAAAATCAATGCAGATGGTGATTGCAGCCATGAAATTAAAAGACGCTTACTCCTTGGAAGGAAAGTTACGACCAACCTAGATAGCATATTGAAAAGCAGAGACATTACTTTGCCAACAAAGGTCCACTTAGTCAAGGCTATGGTTTTTCCTGTGGTCATGTATGGATGTGAGAGTTGGACTGTGAAGAAAGCTGAGCACCAAAGAATTGATGCTTTTGAACTGTGGTGTTGGAGAAGACTCTTGAGAGTCCCTTGGCTGCAAGGAGATCCAACCAGTCCATTCTAAAGGAGATCAGCCCTGGGTGTTCTTTGGAAGGAATGATGCTAAAGCTGAAACTCCAGGACTTTGGCCACCTCATGGGAAGAGTTGACTCATTGGAAAAGACTCTGATGCTGGGAGGGATTGGGGGCAGGAGGAAAAGGGGACGACAAAGGATGAGATGGCTGGATGGCATCGCCAACTCGATGGCCGTGAGTTTGAGCGAACTCCGGGAGATGGTGATGGACAGGGAGGCCTGGCGTGCTGCAATTCATGTGGTCGCAAAGAGTCGGACACGACTGAGCGACTGAACTGAACTGAATGATATTGTGATCAGTTCCCGCTCCCCCCCCCACCAAGCTGGTTATTTTTTAGATATACACCCTTAAAAATCCATAGATGAAGTTATTTGTCTCCTACTATCTTCTCTTTGGGAAAAGCAGTTAGAGCTATACTACAGACAATTAAGATTGTCAAAAGGCCAGTAATTGTTAACGGTGAGTAAGGTAATTATTCTGTTCTTTTATATGATTTTGGGAATTCCCTGGTAGCTCACTGGTAAAGAACCTGCCTGTACTGCAGGAGACCAGGGTTCAATCCCTGGATTGGGAAGATCCCCTGGAGAAGGAAATAGCAACCCACTCCAGTATCCTTGCCTAGGAAATTCCATGGACAGAGAAGCCTGTCGGGCTACAGTCCATGGGATCACAAGAGTGGGACAGGACTTAGCGACTAAAACCACTATATAATTTAAGTTTTCTGTCCACAGGGTTCTCCGGGCAAGAAGACTGGAGAGGGCTGCCATTTCCTTCTCCGTTCGGAAGGCAGGGGCTTTCTCTTTTAGCTCCCACACCTGAATCAAGACTGTTAAAACACGTGTTCTTAAACGTCTCGGGGATATAAATGTCTGAAGTAAACTGTATACAGAATCCAGTTGTGTCGCGAGCTTTCATTAACTGGCTCCTCTGACGTACCACCGGCAGTAGGTCCCTCCCTACTCCTGTCATTCCACCCCAGAGTCTCCGGCGCACACCCAACATGGTGGGTCAGGACAGTAAAATGGGTCAGCTCTCCCTTCACAGGCTGCGCCGGCGCCAGGGTGCGCATGCGCACTCCTGCTTCCCTCGTCGACCTTGGCGGATCGCGTTTGCGCGGTGGGGATCAGTTCCCAGCACCGGCTCGGCTTTGGGCTGCCTGCGGTCTCAGCGTGAGGGCGGCCGAAGTGGCTGGCTCGTTTAAGATGAGGATTCTGCTCCTTCTGCTGGTGGCGGCGTCGGCGGTGGTCCGGAGCGATGCCTCAGCCAACTTGGGCGGCGGCGTGCCTGGCAAGAGATTAAAGATGCAGTACGCCACGGGGCCTCTGCTCAAGTTCCAGATTTGGTAAGTAGGTACGCCGGCTCCCGGCCGCGCCTCTGCTCGGCCCCTCTGACTACGCGAGGCCCCGGATCCGCGGCCTAGAGGGCTGAACTTTCCCCGGCCAGGAAGAACGGCGCCAGCAGCCTTCCGCCGCCTGCCTCCTCCGGGTCTCTTCCCGGGGATGGCCTGGCCGCCCTCCTTGCCTCCAAGCACAGCCGCTCACTTTGTTTTTATTTTTATTTCTTTGGTTCCTCGAATGAATGGAATGGGAACGGAGGGAAGGGGAATGGTAAATACGGAAAGGCGAAGGCTTGGGGACACTTGTCAGTACGGAGAACCGGTCGGCGGCGTCACGCCACGGCCCTCCGGCTGCCTTGCGGAGGTGGGTTACGTATGAGTCGGCGCAGTGTCAGCGCGGGAGCTCCAGCGTTTGTCACTGGGTTCACTTTTCCTCTCGCCTTTCGCGGGTAACGCCTGGCGGCCTCGCTGCCCGGCCAGACGAAGGTTAACTTGGGTCATTGGAGGGATCCCGCGAGGGACAGACGTCTTTTTCTCCAGGATCCGCCAAAGTGACTGTTGGATGAGGGAGTCGGGATTCTGATAGCTGATGGGCTTGGATGGGGAAGCTGATTGTCCGTTTGCAATTTCCAAAGTGTTTTTGAAAAGGAGCACGTTGCCCTTCTGACAAACGTTCACTCCCAGACAACTGCATCTTCTTCTCCAGTCCCGTTACTCCCGGGAGTTCCTTGCCCTGGCATCTCTCTCCACCTTTCAGATCTCTTGGGCCTTAAGAGAAATAGCAAAAACAATCCCTCATCCCCCCAGACCCTGCAGTTTTTGACAATTTTCTGTAAGTTTGTTGTTACCTAGATAGGTACTAGAAGCAGAATAGCAATGCACGCGATAAGGTAAGTGGTGTTGGGGAACGTTTGAAAGGCCTCGATGAAAAACAAAAACCAAAATTGTAAAATTGTAGAAATTAGAATCCTGTATCTCAAAAGATGGTTTGGTTTTTTTTTTCTTTCCTGAGAAGAAGGTGGTCAGATTAGTAAATCTGAAGAATCCTGTTATTTTTGAACACTGGTGTTGGCCTTAATACATTTAAAATCAGTTTCTTCAAGCTTCATATATTAATATGTGTACTAAAATTTAGATTTTCTGCTTATCCAATTAGCTTTTTGCTCAATCTTAAAGACTAAGCAAATCTTTAAAATTAAATCAGTTTAAGTGACTTTTAAAGAAAGTCAGAAAATAAGATTTTTGAACTGAAAACTAAAACCTTGCTTCTTTCTGATTGAAAAAAGCTTCCTGTAGTGTTTACTGTGTGCCTGGCATATATCATTGTATATCATCTTTCATTTGTGATACGGTAAATGAGAATTTTGGCTTGACTCCCCCTTCCCTGTCATTTTTTTTTTTTTGAAAGTGGCAGTCTTCTTACTAACTTACATATATTATTAAGGATTAAGTGTGATACTTTTGGATTTAAGTAGTTAAAAAAAGACTGCATTTTCCAAGTTAAGTAATTTTTCTGTTTCTTATCTCTGGGTTTCATTTGTGCTTTTCAAAAATATTCTTTTACAGTTGGTTATATCGGTTTACTTGTCACAGTAATTTAACAAATGTACCTTCCTCTTAGGTACACAGCAAAGTTTTGAAAATGTATAAATAAATGTAGGGAAAGGCATTCAGTTCTTAAAATCAAGCTTCAAAAACGTCATAAGTACTTCAGCTGAACTTCTTTTTTAAAGATTATTTATTTAATTATATTTGGCTGCTGGTTCTTAATTGCTGCACAGGCTTTCCTTTAGTTGTGATGAGCAGTGGCCACTGTCTAGTTGCGGCATAGGGGTGTCTCATTGCGGTGGCTTTTCCTGTTGCAGAGCACAAGAGCAGAGCACCGGGGCTTCAGTAGTTGCGGTGTGTGGGCTCAGTCGTTGCAGCTCCCAGGCTCCAGACCACAGGCTCGGTAGTTGTGGCGGGCTTCGTTGCTCCTTGGCCTGTGGGATCTTCCTGGATCAGGGATGGAACCAGTGTCTCCTGAACTGGGAAGCAGCTTCTTTACCACTAAGCCACCCGGAAAGCCCTCAGTTGAACTTTTGTTACTTAGTTTTTGTTTCCTTTTATTCTTTAAGTAGAGAAGTACAGACTTGTCCTAAATTCTTTTGCAGTCATCCTAAGCATGTTACATACAAAAATGCGTCACTCTTAAAAAAATATATCTGTATATGGCAAAAAAACCTGTTGATATGCCCTGTGCCCTTTTGTGACCCAGCAATCCCACTGCTGGGCATATACACTGAGGAAACCAGAATTGAAAGAGACATATATATACCTCATGAAGCAACCTAGATGTCCATTGGCAGACAAATGAATAAGGAAGTTGTGGTACATATACACAATGGAATTACTCAGCTATTAAAAAAAAGAACACATTTGAGTCAGTTCTAATGAGGTGGATGAAACTGGAGCCTATTATACAGAGTGAAGTAAGTCAGAAAGAGAAGCACCAATAGTATATTAATGCATATACATGGAATTTAGAAAGACGGTAATGATGATCCTATATGCAGGACAGCAAAAGACACACAGATGTAAAGAGCAGACTTTTGGACTATGCGGGAGAAGGTGAGGGTGGGATGATTTGAGAGAATAGCATTGAAACATGTATATTAGCATATGTAAAATAGAGGACCAGTGCCAGTTCGTTGCATGAAGCAGGGCACTCAAGCCAGTGGACTGGGACAACCCAGAGGGATGGGGTGGGGAGAGAGAGGGAGGGGGCGGTTCAGGATGGGGGGACACATGCAGTTGTGGCTGATTCATGGAGATGTATGGCAAAAACCACCACGATATTGTAAAGTAATTATTCTCCAATTAAATTAATTAAAAAAATATGCCCTATGCCCTACCAAATACAGGTAAATTTAGCTTGTTTGTTACTTTTTCCCCCTGAGACTAATCTGTGTATAGTAAAGTGAATATTTGGTTTCTGATTTTGATAGAATCTCTTGGGCATTTATTTGCAAGTTTGGGAAAAGAAGGAAGTTAAAACGAGGATAAATCTGTGAAAATTATTTTAATTCCATTTAAAATCAAAGTGCTGTAAAGTGCAACTTTTCATTAATTACCAGTGTTAACAGAGAACTCATTTTTCCCAAACTTTAAACTTTTGTTTTTTCAAACTTTAAACTTTTATTTTGTATTGGTGTGTAGCCAACTAATAATGTTGTGGTAGTTTCAGATGAACAGCAAAGGGACTTAGTCATGCATATACCTGTATCCATTCTCCCCCAAACCCCCCAGGCTGGCACATAACATTGAGCAGAGTTCCATGGCTATACAAGAGGTCCTTGTTGGTTATCCATTTTAAATGTAGCAGTGTGTACATGAGGTATTTTTCCCTTCCTTTCCATTTCTTTTGCCTTTTATTATTTTATATTCATTATGAGTACTCTTTCTTTAACTCAATATATCATCTGTTAATTGTGGCACTTTTGTAATTGCTAATAGAACAAAATAATACATAATGGAATTGAAGAGAGAGAGATCAAGCATGCAGAGTAGCTTGAACAAACCTCCTATTCTGTTTTCATGTATTTTTTCAGTAAATCCTCATTTAAGACCCGCTTGTGCCAAAGGCTAAAGATAACTTGAACAGGGCAGATGTGGCTCCTCTCAAAGCCTACTGAGAAGCACAATATAACTGAATGTTTGGTTTATTACATCAGTTGATCAAGCAGTTGAAGAAGATGCATGTAAGGATGTTGCATATTTGGAGGAAAATTTATACTGTTTACTTGGACGTTTAAGCATTAAGCATAAAAAAGGAAGTTTTCTAATCAAAACTTAAAATTCCCTTATCACATTTTTTTTCCCTGTGATTTTTGTGTAAATGTATTCTGACAGGTACTGTTTGGCATGTTTGTATGCATGCTTTTTTCCTCCCATATATGTGAATTAACATGTAATCATACTTACAGCATAGGATCAGTTGTTGCAGTTTAAAGAGATTACTATCTGCAGCTCTTCATGGTTAATACTTAGTCAACATTTGACAGTTGATTTTCTAAGAATAGTAAATTAAAGTTAAGATTTCAAAACATAAGCAGAATGCATCAGAATTTTCCAATTTTTGTTAAAGAACCCATTGCTATAATTTTAGGACAACCAATTTCTAAATGGAGTTTTAAGAAGTAAATGGAACAATTGCTAGAAGACATTTTAATTTAAATTTATGCCAGTTTTTAGCCTTTGCTTTCATAGTATGGAGGCAAGAAAATAAAGACCAAAGACTGATTTGGATGTTAATATTGATCAAGATTAGTAAAATGCTGAATGGAAGAAATCTGAGAAATTTTAAGTTAGTTTTTTAGACAAATATTTGTATGTTTACAAGTAGTTGAGCCCCAAGTCTATGCAGGTGCTTTGTTTGATGCTGGGAGTTCAGTTCAGTGCTCTCATAGATGTTAAAGGCAAGAATAGAAGGCAGTCATTAATCCATGACAACACATAAAATTACCATTGTGTTAATTGCAATAGGAAACTAATAAAGTATGAGAGAGACCTAGTCACAGGATCAGGGAAGGTTTCATGAGAAAATGAACTTTGAACAGAGATTTGAAGGTCAAAATATATTTAGAGAGCACTTTTGAGCAATGGAAATAACACATTTGGTGGCCTTATAATAGGAGAGAACATAATTTCTTGAGGCCAAGGCTCCTGACCTCAAAGACCAGAGAGAAGGTGGCACAGACCCTGGAAGGTCTGGAGGGCCTCGTTAAGGAAAAATCAGTAGGTATCACTGTGGGAAAGACATTGTGTGCGTTAGTCTCTCAGTCGTATCTGACCTTTGCGACCCCATGAGCTGTAGCCCACCAGGCTACTCTGTCCAGGGGTTCTCCAGGCACGAATACTGGAGTGGGTTGCCATTTCCTTCTCCAGGGGATCTTCCTGACCCAGGAATCAAACCTGGGTCTCCTGCATTGCAGGTGGACGCTTTACCGTCTGAGCTACTAGGGAAGCCCCTTACAGGGGACAAAAAATAGATACGGGGAGACCATTTAGGGGGACTCTTGGAATTGCTCAGGCAAGAGACAGTGGAGCTTGGAATAGAAAGATGTTGGTAGAAGTAAAGGGACAGGTCTAAGAGATCTTTCTGAGATTAAGTTAGTTTCTAGTGATTATATATTTGAGGGGCCGGAGAGGTGGCATGGAATGAGAGGTGTCAAAGGTGGCTTCTCAGTTCTGGAGCGATGTCTAATGATAAATGGTAAAAGGAGATAATAGTTTTTTGCAGATTTTTGTGTGTGTAGTGGGGGAATGAAAGGGCAAGAATCCTGAATTTTTTTTTTAACTGAAGTGTAGGTTACAATGTTGTGTTTGACGTGTACAGTAAAGTGATATATGTATTATATATATTTTCTTTTTCAGACTCTTCCCCATTATAGGTTGTTATAAGATATAGAGTGTAGTTTTCTGTGCTGTACAGTAGGTCCCTGTTTACCTGTTTTATATTTAGTAGTACATAATCCTAAACTCTTAATTTACTGCCTCCCCATCCCCTTTGGTAACCACAAGTTTGTTTTGTTTGTTCAGTTTTAAAACTAAAAACAGAGTAGCCAGGGCAAAATCCTACAAAGAAAGTTTCATCTCTCCCAAATAGTCACAGTAACTAAAACTAAAAACTTAAATAGCAGGGATTATATTTCTCAAAACCTAAGATATGATAGATTGTAAGATACACCATTATTTTATGTAGCACTCAGAAGGGAAACCAAGAAGGCGATGGCACCCCACTCTAATACTCTTGCCTGGAAAATCCCATGGATGGAGGAGCCTGGTAGGCTGCAGTCCATGGGGTCGCTAAGAGTCGGACACGACTGAGTGGCTTCACTCTCACTTTTCACTTTCATGCTTTGGAGAAGGAAATGGCAACCCACTCCAGTGTTCTTGCCTGGAGAATCCCAGGGACGGGGGAGCCTGGTGGGCTGCCATCTATGGGGTCGCACAGAGTCAGACACGACTGAAGCGACTTAGCAGCAGCAGCAGCAGAAGAGAAGAAATATGGCCATTTAAACTGTGACACACTAATGATTATGAGATAAATTTTGGTTTTTAGAAAGATGCTAAAAGGGAAGAATGTACTACTTGGAAACAGTGAAATAAAGGAGTGATAGGAAGTTGATCCAGATAGTAGAGTAGTGGTAGAGTGCTATAGAGATAAATAAAATGGTAGCTGTTGCACCTGCCACTGTGGTTTAT
This sequence comes from Oryx dammah, assembly GCF_014754425.2. Lineage (NCBI taxonomy): Eukaryota > Metazoa > Chordata > Mammalia > Artiodactyla > Bovidae > Oryx > Oryx dammah. Next base: position 39,770,608 of record NW_024070186.1, read on the forward strand.
GTTTAAAGTTATATAGAATTTAGTCATCATTTTGTTTTGACCATTTTGAAGATAAATAGCAGGAACTAACTGAGTGCTGTACGTATAATAGTTGTTTCTTCTTAATAATGAATGAAGTACTTTAGTTCAAAGCATTTAGATGTAAGTAAAATATGAATGGTTTTAAGATTTTATCTCCTCTTACAGAAAATTAGAATATTGTTTCCTTACAGTTGCCATTAAGGTAAGTGGTAGCCAAAATCAAATTTAATATATCATTCAGAAACCGCATAAATTTTGAATGGTGTAGTTACTGGGAAGCTGAGCATTTACTGGACCAGCAGTTTGGAGGTCTAAAACAGTTTGCCTTTTTATCTTCTGAATGACTTAGGGGGAATTATGTATCTCTTTAGCTCTCAACTTTTTCTTCTGTACAGTAAGGATATTGGTTGTATTCCAGTTACTTCTTTTTTATTTATTTTTATTTTTAAAAATTAATTTGTTTTAATTGTAGGCTAATTACTTTACAATGCTGTAGTGGTTTTTGCCATACATTGACATGAATCAGCCATGGGTATACATGTGTCCCCCATCCTGAACCCCCCTCCCACCTCCCTCCCATCCCTCAAGGTCATCCCAGTGCACCAGCCCTGAGCACCCTGTCTCATGCATTGAACCTGGACTGGGGATCTGTTTCACATGTGATAATATACATGTTTCAATGCTATTCTCTCAAATCACCCCACCCTCGCCTTCTCCCACAGAGTCCAAAAGTCTGTTCTTTACATCTGTGCCTCTTTTGCTGTCTCGCATATAGGGTCTTCGCTACCATCTTTCTAAATTCCCTGTATATGCATTAATATACTGTATTGGTGTTTTTCTTTCTGACTTACTTCTCTTTGTATAATAGGCTCCAGTTTCATCCACCTCATTAGAACTGATTCAAATGCATCCTTTTTAATAACTGTGTAATATTCTATTGTGTATATGTACCACAACTTCCTTATCCATTCGTCTGCCAGTGGGCATCTAGGTTGCTTCTATGTCCTGGCTATTGTAAGCAGTGCTGCGATGAACATTGGGGCACACATGTCTCTTTCAATTCTGGTTTCCTTGGTGTGTATGCCCAGCAGTGGGATTGCTGGGTCATATGGCAGTTCTATTTCCAGTTTTTTAAGGAGTCTCTACACTGTTACTTCTAATATTCTATTAAGTACCATTAAGAAACTTAAAGGAAAAAAGTGAAAGCATGTATGTATGTCTCATTTACATCTTTGTCACTTAAGAGTGTAGTTGGAGTCCTCTAGTTTATCTGATTGATATTCCCTGCTTTCCAAAAAGGAAAATCATGTTTTCAAATACTTTATCTTGATTGAGATGCAGTCTGAAATTGATCAGAAATCGTGGCCACGTAGATTTTAGCAAGAACTGATAATCAAACTCTTAGTATTTTTTTCTTTTGTTTCTTGATTGAAGGACAATTGCTTTACACAATTTTGTTGTTTTCTGTCAAACCTCAACAAAGCCCTTGGTTTTTAATGCCCCCTTTTTCATACCACTTGTTTTCTCTTTCTGTTCAAATTTTAGGAAGACATGATTTTTTTTTTTAACTGTAACATTTAAAAACCAGTTGTCTGGTAGGAGAGACAATAAACAATATTACAGTAAAACATTCTGTTCTGAGTGTTCTAAAAGAAGTCTTAAAAACCCAGAGGGAAGAAAGATTACCTATTCAGGAGGTTGGAAGGCTTTGCAGAGAAGGAAATGAAATCTTGAAGGGTATGGGGAACTCTATCAGGAGATACAGAGGATGAGCTGTACTAGCTAAAGGAAGAACACATGCAAATGAAGCCTGACTCAGCACAGAGGCAGAGTAGACAGGAAATAAGGAGAACTGGAGTCAGATAATCTGTTAAAGCACAGTATATCTGGGCTACTGCCATTTATCAAGTGCTCGTTATGTAATTTATTGTTTGTATTCTCGTTAATGTTATAATGGTAACTTCAGTAAATAAACCTTTGAAAGCTTTACTTACTGGCTTTCACCTTAAAAGAAATTCAGATAGATCACTGACTGTTGATGCTGAAAGCACTGGTGCTGAATTGAATCTCAAAGACAGAGTTTTGGGTGAAGTGGAAAAGGATCTGCCTACCAAATAGGAGATGTGGGTTTGATCCCTGGGTCAGGAAGACCCCCTGGAGAAGGAAATGGCAACCCTCTCCAGTTTTCTTGCCTGGGAAATCCCATGGAAGAGGAGCCTGATGGGCTAGAGTCCATGGGGTCGAAAAAGAGTCAGACACAGCTTAGCAACTGAACACATCATCAGCAGAAAAGAATAGTTTTATTGGGCTTCCCTGGTGGCTCAGACGGTAAAGCGTCTGTCTGCAATGTGGGAGACCCGAGTTCGATTCCTGGGTCGGGAAGATCCCCTGGGAAGGAAATGGCAATCCACTCCAGCACTCTTGCCTGGAAAATCCCATGGACGGAGGAGCCTGATAGGCTACAGTCCATGGCGTCGCAAAGAGTCAGACACGACTGAGTGACTTCACTTTCACTTCACTTTCATTGGTTTGCCAGGCAAAGGAAGACAGAGCAGACTCCTGCTTTGTGTCCCAACCCAGGGGGATTTGATGAGTTTTTACAGTAGTTCAGGATGGGGTTACTGACAGGATTAGGGTGTGTGCAGGGCCCCAGGTGGTCTTGTTGAGCTTCTGTAGTCTCTTAAATCTCACCTCAGGTGGTTTCTTGACTACTCCTTTCCTATAAGCAATTGTTTCGTCTGCCCTTTGGAACTCAGGGAGTGTCCTGGAGGTTAGAGTCTTAGCTACAAGAAACAAGGGACAAAAAGGCTTCTGTGCCCAGGAGCCACACAGGTTCCTTTTCGGTTTCACTATGAAAATAACTTGTTTGTTGTAAAAATAATAAAAAAAGAAAGTATATAGAAGAAAATGAAAAATGCTTGTAGCTCTTTGATAACATGTTGAAGAATCTTCCTTCAAGCTGACTCTTCACAGACACATGCTATATTTTATATTAATGAGTTCATAGTTCATAGTTGTATGGTTTTATGAAATTTGCCTTCCCCACCACCACTTACCTGTTCATATCAGTAAATACTGTTCTATATCAACAGGCATAGTGTTCCATAAGATAGGTATTCTTTTTGTGTTACTCACTTAGTTGTGTCCGACTCTTTGTGGCCCTATGGACTGTAGCCGGCCAGGCCCCTCTGTCCATGGGATTCTCCTGGCAAGAATACTGGATGGGTTGCCATTTCCTTCTCTAGGGGATCTTCCTGGCCCAGGGATGAAACCTAGATCTCCTGCATTGCAGGCAGATTCTTTACCATCTGAGCTATAGGGAAGTCCACAGGTGCTCTCAATTTATTTAAGCTACTCAGTCTTTTGTTTAACATTTATGTTTGCCCTAATTGTTCTTTTTTTAGAATGCATTTATTTTTGGCTATCCTGGGTCTTCATTGCTGCTGCAGGCTTCCTCTAGTTTCGGTGCACAGGCTGCTGGTTGTAGTGGCTTCTCTTGTTGGGGAGTATGGGCTCTAGAGCCCATGGGCTTCAGCAGTTGTGGTGCCTGGGCTTATGGAAACTTCTTAGACCAGGAATTGAACCTGTGTCCCCTGCATTGGCAAGTGGATTCTTAACCACCGGTCCATCAGAGAAGTCCTATGTTGGTCCTAATTTTTCATAAAATTACTTTGTTCAGGTTACTGTCAGTTATCTAGTGTACTTGTCCAATTATTTCCATAAACTAAATCCATAGAAGTAAAATATTATGATTACATTAATGGGCATCACATTTAAAATTTTGACATAGCTAAACTAGGTAATACTCTTACTAGAAGATCTTAAAGTAGGTTGGGTTTTTTAGAATTCTCTAGTTTATTGCTCTGTAATTAGAGAACGTGACATTTGCTGTTATATTTTATTCCACGGACATACTGAGAACTTAGCCCTCGGAGACAGCCTCTCATCAACAAGGGACTATTACGAAGAGGTAGGGGAGGAGCCAGGAGTTTTTGCAGGGGGGAAAAATGGTTATCAGAGTGTCAGATTACTGAAAGAATGAATGAAAGAAAAACCTCTCAAGTCAATGAACTTAGTGCTTTTCCATATATGGGAAGTTGCAAGAACTGAAATTTCTTTGATATGTATTTTAACTGTCTAGGTCCAGTATCCTATTTTTCTCCGTCCCAGATCCCCTCAGGGTGCGCAGCTGGGGGTGTCTGCAGTGGCTGATGGCTTAATGGTTGCAGCATCCTTTGCTTACTGAGATATCTGATGACATTCTTCATCCACATACTTATGGGCTTTCTTTGTGACCAATTGTGACCAATTGTTGTAAATATTCTGTGGTTTCTCAGGGTGTTTTCTATAGGAAAAAACCCTGGTTTATCAACAAACTCCCTCTATTGATGATTCTACTCAGATCTGTAATTTTTGTGTATTATTCACCTATTACTGATTCAGTTTTTCACCCATCAATTTTCTTCTTTTAGGGCCTATATATGTATATAGATATATATTTTTTATTCTGCTTTTTCATTTCACGGTTTCTTACAGTCCTCCCTTATCTCTTTTATCATTCTTTTTTTCTTCTTGCAGAATATTTTTGGATGTAGGCTTTTATTTTGAATCTTTTTTTTTTTTGCTTTTTCTACTCTTTGAATTTGTGACAGTTTTTGCATAGTCCCTCAGGTGTTTCATTTTTTTCATTCCTGTTTCTCAAGCAAGACAAGGAAAACAGCTTCAGATATTATCAGTTGATGAATTGTATCCTCTCCATTAGACTGTTACCAGCTTACTTTCTTTTCTTTATTAGAATCACAGCAGCATAGATCTTTGTCTATTTTGCTTGCTGCTGAATATCTAGAACCTAAAACAGTTCCTGCCATCAGGCAGTATTTATCGAAAAAATGAATACAATCCTGTGGCAGTCCACTCTGGTCATGACATAATCTGTCTTCTCCCCCGCACCCCCATTTAAACATTTCTAACTGGAGTGTTGAACAGTGCTTTCTAATATTGTTCCTTTCAGGTGGATTTTTACCTGGTTGACCTCTATTTCAGTTTGGTAGCTTTTAGGCATAGAATGTGATACATGTAAAACATCGGTTTTGAATGTACTCCATACTCAGTGACCTTTTTTACCTGGCTGCCGCCTTTACTGGTGGGGCTAACCTTCCAAGCTTCCTTGTGTTATTGTCCGTCATCTTCCTGCTGCTCTCATTTCTGAGATACCCCTACTACTTATCCTGTTGGTGGTTTTCTTTCTAAGGTTCCTGTTTGTGGTTTTCTAAGGTTACTGACCTTTTTGTTGAGTTTATTCTAATATCTGAAATCAGTCTACAACATGCTGGTAAAAGCATAAGAGAAACAGGAGAGCTGTAAAGCAGCCTGGAGACATCTCTAGTTTGGCCAGTGAATTAGCATGGAACACAGTGTTGTTGTGTTTTTCCTAATCATTCTGACAACTTATAAAAATGCACTGAGGATGAACTTTATGGCATGTGAATTATACCTCAATTTAAAACAATGTATTGAAAAGAATAAAAGCATGAAATTATGTGAAATATTTTAAGTTGAGACAAAAATTGTTGCAAAGTGCAGGTGATTTGCCATTTATTAAATGCTTTCATCAAATCACTTTTACTGAATGGCTGCATACCTTATAAATCTGTTGATGAGAAATGCTTTCCAGATTAAAGAGATAAAATCCCTTCCCCACAAAGAGCTGAGGAATTCACACAGTTTATTAGTTCTTTATGGAATAGTCTGCAGCAGATTTCCTGAAATGTTATGCCAAAGGTATAGGGAAACTAGAAACTAGTGACCTCAAGAATAATACACAAAGAATAAAGAGAATAAGAACAGATCATTTATTGAATTTTAAGTTTGCCAGATCTTTGGAGTAAACTCAAGAAACCTGGAATCTTAGAAGCTTTGTTAGGTGTGTTTTGTAATCCTAAGTGTTTTTACTATGGTGGCCACTGCAGTGTTCTGAGAGTTAGGCAAGTGGAAGGGATATTATTTGATTTCATATAATACCGTTCTTTTTTGGGGCTCCAAAATCACTGCAGATGGTGATTGTAGCCATTAAATTAAAAGACGCTTATTCCTTGGAAGGAAAGTTATGACCAACCTAGATGGCATATTCAAAAGCTGAGACATTACTTTGCCAACAAAGATCCATCTAGTCAAGGCTGTGGTTTTTCCAGTAGTCATGTATGAATATGAGAGTTGGACTGTGAAGAAAGCTAAGCACCGAAGAATTGATGCTTTTGAACTGTGATGTTGGAAAAGACTCTTGAGAGTCCCTTGGACTGCAAGGAGATCAGTCCTGGGTGTTCTTTGGAAGGAATGATGCTAAAGCTGAAACTCCAGTACTTTGGCCTCCTGATGTGAAGGGTTGACTCATTGGAAAAGACTCTGATACTGGGAGGGATTGGGGGCAGGAGGAGAAGGGGACGACAGAGGATGAGATGGCTGGATGGCATCACTGACTCGATGGCCGTGAGTTTGAATGAACTCTGGGAGATGGTGATGGACAGGGAGGCCTGGTGTGTTGCAATTCATGGGGTCACAAAGAGTCTTCATTGCTGCATGCGAACTCTTAGTTACTGGCATTTAGTTCCCTGAGCAGGGGTCAAACCTGGGCCCTCCTGCGTTGAGAGCACAGATTCTCAGCCAGTGAACCCCTAGGGAAGTCCTGATAGTTACTTTTTAAAATCCTGGTTTTTCATTTTTAGAGAGGGCACTCAAGTCTTCCTGTGACAGGTTTGCATTTCTGCAAATGCAACATCAGATACTGCAGGAAGTTGAGTTTTATTGTATAAACAGGAGCCAATCCTATGTGTGGGTAGTTGGATGATTGGAGGGGAGATTATTCTGAATAAAAGAGGGGAGGGCGGTAAGTTCAAGAGATGCAAGAAATAGAACTCACAAGGTTTTATTTCATAACCACAAATAGGTGAGATTTTGCCCTGTTTTCCTTTAGTAAGGAAATAGGAGGGGTAGGGTTTTATGTAAGCAGGCATTTGACTACAGTTATGGGCAGGTGTTGGTATAGAAAAGGAAAAGTGGGATGGTTGGTACCATGAATTAGGCTGAAACACGATGGACTGGAAAAAGCACAGAATGTATTTGAAACAGCACAGGCATTCCTCAATTTCCTTTCTGTTCATTACAGAAGGATCATCTAGTTTGTATGCAGGTTCTTTCTTTTAGAAAATTAATCTTTGAGAAGTACTATGTGAAATATTTTAAATTTAGCAGTTGCAAAAGTTGCTTCTTATTGCAAGGTATTTTTGTATTACAAGGAAGAGATTTGCAAAGTGATTATATGTTTAGTTGCTAAATCATGTCTGACTCTTTTGCGACCCCATGGATTGTAGTCCGCCAGGCTCCTCTGTCCATGGGATATCCCAGGCAAGAATACTGGAGTGGGTTGTCATTTCCTTCTCCAGGAGATCTTCCCAACCCAGGGATCGAACCCTTGTCTCCTGCATTGCAGGCAGATTCTTTACCATCTGAGCCACCGGGGAGTTTCCTGTGTGCTAATGGTATTAAGTCATTTCTATATTTAGTAATTATGTTTGTTCCTGTTGTTGTTTACTTGCTAAGTTGTGTCTGACTCTTTTGCAACCCAGTGGACTGTAGTCCACCAGGCTCCTCTGTCCATGGAATATCCCAGACAAGAATACTGGAGTGGGTTGTCATTTCCTTCTCCAGGGGATCTTCCCAACCCAGGAATTGAACCCATGTCTCCTGTGCTTCCTGCACTGCAGGTGGATTAATATTCCCTTCCTGCACTGCAGGTGGATTAATTTACTTCCTAAGGACTTTGGTTCAAGGGCAGAAGGAATAGGCAGCAGCTACAACATGTTTTTAGTATGTTCACGTACTTATTTTGTTGAAGGTATTCTATGAGTTATATAGTTTTATTCACTGACCCAGAAAGAGTGGAAAAGTCGAAAGAGCTGGGTGTAGTGGTAGATGTGAAATGATTACTGATTCCTTACCATGTGTGCCTTTAATTTAACATCTTTCATACCTCAGTAAACACTAGATATGTTTTATTTTGGAAAACATCTGTCAGCAGTAATGATTGCTATTTCAAAACAATTTTAACATTTTGGGGAAATCACTATAAGGAAAAAAGTTACTTGTGTTTTCTTCACACATCTGAAGGCAAATACAGGGTGGAATGTTTGCTTATGGATGAGTAAACTTGTCTAAGAATATGTTGTCAGGTTTGTAAATTGCTTCATTTTTCAGAAATAAATATACAGTTGTTTGTTTTGAGATATAACAGTTTCAGGTGTACAGTGTAGTGACTTGATATTTGTATATATTACAAAATAATCACACAGTAAGTCCAGTTAACATCTGTCATTATACACATAGTTACATTGTTGGTTTTTTTTTTTTTCTGTGATGAAAACTTGATTTCAAGAGCTGCTCTCCCAGCTACATTCATATATGAAATACAGTATTATTAGTTTATAGTCACCATGTTGTACATTATACATCCCCATGACTTATTCATTTTATAACTGGAAATTTGAAGAAAGTTACAGATTTAAAGTCCTTTTTAGATGTCAAGATTATGGGTTGATTCAAGATTATGGTGTGGAGTTCGATACAAAGATCTGAGTCTTAACTGAGGAATTGGGACCAGGAAAACCAAGGATAGACTTAGGTTTCTGAGCATAGCAACCAGAAAACTGGGTGACTGGGAGGAATCTAACCTGTGTGTTGCCTGTACTTAGACATTCCTCTGTAGCTGGGCCTCTTGGGGCTTCCCTTGAAGAAGGCTTGGAACTCCTAGAGCAAACACGAGGATTGTTGGGGCCCACAGGCTTAGTTCGCCTGGAGGGAGAATCTGTAGCTTCATCAGAAGAACCTCAAGAGATCTCTGCTGCTTTATGAGTACTTGATTGTGGCCTTAAAGTAGCAGAGATTTGTGGACACAGGGAAAGTTAGCTTACATCATCTAACTGTTTTGTTGAGGTTTAATGGAAAGGGCCTAGGATCTGAAATCACAGTCTGTGTTCCAGTTTCAGCCCTGACTAAGGGGGACCATATCTGAAGTCACTTGATCTCTCTGGGATTCAATTTTTTCCTCTTTGTCTATAAAAAAGGAAATTTCAAGTCTCCAGCTCTCAAATACTGCATTAAAAGTTACATATTATCATTTTAGATCATCAACTCCATTGTAAATACTGATGCAAACTTAGGCATTGAAATTACTTGGCATTTCTTGGTTTCAAGGTAGTTAGGTATGTAAGTTGTTACTGTTCAGTCGCTTAGTCATGTCTGATTCTTTGTGATCAGGTTTCTCTGTCCTTCACTAGTCTCCTGGAGTTTGCTCGAATTCATGTCCGTTGAGTTGGTGATGCTATCTGACCATCTCATCTGCTGCCCTCTTTGCCTTTTGCCTTCAATCTTTCCCAGCATCATGGTCTTTTCCAATGATTTGGCTCTTCGCATCAGGTGGCCAAAGTATTGGAGCTTCAGCTTTCACATCAGTCCTTCCAATGAATACTCAGTGTTGATTTTCTTTAGGATTGTCTGGTTTGATTCCCACATTGACTGGTTTGAACCTCATGCACAGTATAAAAAGGTACATAAGTGCTTTACATTATTTTTGTAATGTAAAGCAAAACAAAAGCAACATTAAAATTCTCTTATATAGAAAGCAGTTGTGGCAAAAAGACATACTTGATGAATCTAACCATAGTTATAATAAAATGTTGAATAAAGTAAATGTTTCTTAGTAAAGATAAAGTGTCTGGAGATTCTTAAGTTCTTTTGTTTAGTTAATAGAAACTTGTCTCCTTTTGCTAAAATTTCGTATTTATCTTTTGTGAGATTTTCATTCTCAGTGTAGAAGTATTATTTGTAAAGAAAGAGTGGTGAATTTCTCTCTCTCTCTTTTTTAGTGAGTTTTCTTACATTGAGATCTACTAACATTTGGACTTGTTCTCCCTGTCAGATGTAAATTTGATGCTGTTAGTTTGGGCTGGTGATGGTGGTGGTTGACATTTTTTTTTCCTGGATGATTGTATGATTGACAAAGCTGGCACTTCAGGTTTCGTCCTACTATCAATTACTGATCCTGTTTCCTCCTACCAAATGGTACCTTCATTGCTTTATAATGTGTTTTTGATGATAGACATTCTAACAGGTATGAGGTGATAACTCATTGTGGTTTTGATTTGCATTTCCCTGTTGATTAATGATGTTGAGCATTTTTTCAAGTGTTTGTGGGCCATATTTATGTCTTTTTTGGAAAAATGTCTTTTCAGGTTCCTTTCCCATGTTTTCTTATTTTTTTTGGCCACACTGCAGCTTGCAGGATCTTAGTTCCTGGACCAGGGATTGAACCCAGTCTCCCACAGTGAAATTACTGAGTTCTAACCACTGGACCACTAGAGAATTCCCCTGTTGCCCATTTTTGAAGTAGAGTTTTGATTTTTTTGGCTATTGAATTATGTGAATTTCTTATATATTTTGGATATTAACCCCTTATTGGAAGTTACATATGCAAGTACTTTGTCCCATTCTATAGATTGCCCTTTCATTTTGTTTGTTGATGGTTTTCTTTGCTGTGCAGAAGCTTTTAAAAAATTCATTGTGAGGATCAATGTCAAGGAGCTTAGCCCTGTGTTTTCTTCTACTAGTTTAATGGTTTCAGATCTTCTGTTCAACTTCCATTTTGAGTTGATTTTTGTGTATGATGTAAGACCATCATTGTTTACATGTCCACTTTTCCCAACACCATTTATTAAAGAGACTGTCCTTTTCCCATTGTATATTCTTGGCTCCTGTGTTATAAATTACTTGAGCATATATGTGTGGGTTTATTTCTGGATTCTGTCTCATTGATCTATGTGCCTTTATACACCTGCCACACATACTGTAGCTTTGTAACATAGTTTGAAGTAAGGAAGCATGGTGCCTCCAGCTTTATTCTTCTTTCTAAAGATTTCTTTGGCTACTTGGGGTCTTTTCTGGTTTTATACAAATACTAGAATTGTTTGTTCTATTTCTGTGAAAAATGTCATTGCAGTTTTGTTAGGCATTGCATTAAATCTATAAAGTGCTTTGGAAAGTGTGGACATTTTAACAATATAAATTTTTCTGATCCATAGACATGAGTTGTTTTCATTTACTTGTGTCTTCAGTTTCTTTAATCAGTGTCTTACTAGTAAGTTTTCAGTGTACTGTTTTCCCCTGTATATGCATTCTGGTGGCATCTCTTCCTTTTCTTCCTAGAGCAACATATAGACCCACAGTTTAGTTATTCAGAAATTTTAATGGAGATGATTGGCTGCTGTTGACTTAATTTCTGGAGTAATGACATGGATTACTGTCATTGCTGAAAAGTATCTTCTCAGTCTGTTTTTATTTGTAAAGCAGAGAGTCAGAAAGGATCTAAGAAATTTTAAAGTTTCTTTTATTGTGATTGAGCAGGCAGTTAAGGGTAGAGTTGGAATAAGAAACAATATATCGTGTCTAACGCCTTAGCATTTTTTTAAGATTCCTATGCCCAGACTTTTTTAAAAATTATATTTATTTATTATTGGCTTCACTGGGTCTTCATTTCTGTGCACATGCGTTCTCTAGTTACGGCAGGGGAGGACTACTTTTCATTGCTGTTCATGGGCCTCTCGTGGTAGCTTCTCTTGTTGCAGGGCATGGGCTTAGAGCAAGGGCTCCATAGTTGTGGTGCATGGACTTACTTGGGTGCGTGGAATCTTCCTAGACTAAGGATCAGACCCATGTCCCCTGTATTGGCAGGTGGATTCTTAACCATTGGACCACCAGGAAAGTCCCCTATGTCCAGATTTTGAATGTCTCTAATTCAGATATAAATGAGTTGTTTTCATTTCATTGTTTATACAGTTGTTGATAAAAAAACAGAAAAACGGTATTTGGAAGTTGAGAATATGGTGATTTCTGTAAATACGCATTTGCTTCTTCCAACAATAACCCACATCTGTAAAGTTTAGTGTTCTAATAGAAGAATTTACTTGAAGGTAAGATAACTAATCTGTGAGAAAAGTCCATTTATACACCATCAGTCATTACTAATATATAACTGTTTTGAGAAAGATTTTTAATCTTGGTAATAATTTTTAGGTTTTGTATAACTACAAAATGTTGTTGTTTAGTCAGTAAGTCATATCTGACTCTTTTGCGATCCCGTGGACTGTAGGCTGCCAGGCTCCTCTGTCCATGGGATTTTTCAGGCAAGAATACTGGAGTGGATTGTCGTTTCCTTCTCCAGGGGATCTTCCTGACCCAGGGATCGAATCTGTGTCTCCTGCATTGGCAGGCAGATTTTTTTTTTTTTTTTTTTTTTTACCACTAAGTCATCAAGGAAGTCCCATAACTACAAAATAAATCTAGTCATATTCTAAACCACTTAATGAAAACACTTTTATTTTTCTGCAGTGTTTCCTGAGGTTACAGGCGGGTGTTTGAGGAGTACATGCGGGTTATTAGCCAGCGGTACCCCGACATCCGCATAGAAGGAGAGAATTACCTCCCTCAACCAATATATAGGTAAGTAAATGTTGGCTTATTAAGGAGTTTTTAAATGAAGTTTTTTCTCATTTGTCAATAAACTTTTATGAATTGGTTGAATTAACTATCCTTAGTTATTATAATTTCTTAGTTGGTTATACTTTACAGAGAACAGTTTTGTAAATAGCAAGTTTATTTGAGCCAAAACCAAAGAATTTTTCTGTAAGAAGGAAAAGAGGAAGATCATTTCAGAGATGGCAACCCTTCTAAATATGTGTTTTCTTAATTTTTATTGTGGCAATAAATCAAGTCAATGGTACAAAGTTGTGTATTGTTAAAATAATAGTATCTTTAGAGATCAGTGCTATATATAATTTTATAAATTAGTTTTTGGTTGATTCCAAGATCTTAAACATTTTTGTTTTATGCTGCACAATAAAATTTAGTTACAGGAGTTTGGGATGGACAGGTACACATTACTATATTTAAAATGGATAAACAACAAGGACTTACTGAAGAGAAAAAAATTAATTACTAGCTTTTTCCTGGTATATTTAGCAATTTTTAGATTTAGTGTTTAAAAAATGTCTATACACATAGACTTGAGTTATGAAATTTTGAAATAGATGAGAAATTGCAGCTTCTGATTAATTTATTTCTTTTCTTTTGATAGACACATAGCATCTTTCCTGTCAGTCTTCAAGCTAGTATTAATAGGCTTAATAATTGTTGGCAAGGATCCTTTTGCTTTCTTTGGCATGCAAGCTCCTAGCATCTGGCAGTGGGGCCAAGAAAATAAGGTATGTAATATAATAGGTTTGATACCTATAGGTTTTTAGGTTGTCAATGAAATAGTTTAGTGAGTTTTTCTTTTTTTAAGTACTTTTTGCCATTTACATGTGCTATTTCAACTTAAACCAGGTTTTGTTTTGTTTTTTCCTCTTAGCAAAGCACTTAACTTCCTTTGGCTATAGTCTCCATATTTATATATTAAGAATGATTAGTCTTATGTTTTATTGTTTGAAAGCTAAAGAAGTATTACTTTAGTAGAACCTGGGCACAAAATAATTTCATACCTGATTTTGATTGTATAACTTGGGCCAAGTCATACAGCAAAACAATGTATAAACAATGTAGGCCTTTTATGCAGACAAATGAGTATTAATAGGTTTATTCACATTAAAAATGAGATTTCCACCAATTTACTCTTATTCAACTCTCTGTTTTTATTATTTGTTCTTTGACATTTCTGTCCATGAGGAATCTAAAGCAAATTAACTGGAAAAAATCAGTATAAATAGACATAAGGATCTTGTGCTATTTTCTTCTTTGTTGCAGCGTACTGTTTTCTAGAGCTCTCATCTCTTTTACTTAAAATCATTTTTTCTGCAGGGTCTACCTTTCTTCTCTGAGAAATAGGACTAATTTTTGTTTCTCTCTTGAATGATATTGCTTAGATTCCTTCTAAGAATTACTGTCTTTTGGAATTCTCTGTCTTATCCGTTAGTTCTGTGCTGAGACAACCTTTAGCCAGCTCATAACAAAGCTGTTCTTTTTCTTACAGAATCACTTAATTTCCAGTAGCAGGCAAGACTTCTTTTTTTTTTTTTAAGACTTCTTAACATAAACATCCTCAGGTGCTACTTCTAATTGAGATGTGTGTCTACTCTTATTAACAAAATGTTGATTTACATAGGATTAAGAGTACTTACGACAGTGTTTTGTGCCATATTTGTTAATTCTGTTGATTCCACATTATCTTTAGTACAGTTTACTGGTATAGACTTAAAACATTGTTGATCTACTGTGGAAGAGGATACCTGAAAGCTGTAGCTTTCATGACACTTCCTTGTGTATTGTTCTCAAGAAAGCAAACTTTGTCCCTAAATACCAGGATAACTTCTATGAAATCAGAGCCCACCTAGCTCAAGTGGGACTAGGGGAAAGCTCCTTCTCATCTGCTGTAGGCATTTTAATTTATTTTTCTGAAGCAGCTTGCTGTGAATTGACATCCTTACTACATCCTGCTTTTGATTGGGTGATGGGTGATTTTTGTTAAATTAAAACCTTTCTGTCCAGCAGGAGCTTTTATTTCTTGGGAGGGTATGGATTTGCCTTCAGAAAGTGAATGAATGTAACTTAATATGCTAGTGCTTTCTAACCTACTTTTTTCCAGTTTGACTTCACATGACTTGTTTGGAACATGGACGGGTTGTATTGAATACATGGAATTGCTGATGATTGCATCACTAGTCTCCTGGGAATTCATACGTTAGATCATAAAAATGCTAAAATGAATCCATCTTAAGCTGGTATTCTTTTGTTTAACTTATTAAGGCTATTATGAGATTTTTAAAAATTTCTTTTTTTTTCTTCCAATTTTTTTGCCACATGTGGAATCTTAGTTCCCCAACTAAGGATCAAACCCATGCCCCCTGAAGTGGGAGTGTGGAGTCTTAACCACTGGATCACCAGGGAAGTCCCCAGAAATTTTATCTGTACATTAGGAATAACATGTATAAATTCTTCAGAGTATATAGAGCTGTGAATTAGTGTTGTAGTTTTCTGTGTACATTATCTGAATATATGGAAAGGGAGTAATTGTATATAATCTTTAGGTAGATTTAAAAAGAACAGTTACCAAATAAAAATTAGACTGTATTTAAAAGATTACTTGTCAAGTTTTGATTTGAGACTGACTTAACCTGTTGTATTTGATTGTATTTTCTCTTAGGTCTATGCATGTATGATGGTATTCTTCTTGAGCAACATGATTGAAAACCAGTGTATGTCAACAGGTGCATTTGAGATAACTTTGAATGGTAGGTTCTGAGTAGTTTGCATTTTGTAATAAATTTTAAATGATTTATACTAAGCATCAGGCTTTTCTATTTTTCATAATATGCTAAATTATATCCTTGTATGGTCCTCAGCTACTCCATGGCTTTAGAGTAACATCTGTGTGATGACCCTTGAATGTACAGTCTGGGGAGTTCTAGACCTCTCTTCTATGTTCTGTATGTAGCCAGGAATCCTAAACATTGCCTACTCCCAAATGGTTGATTACCTCAGCTTCCTGCAGTTCTTTTATATTCCATTTGCTCCTTTCCTGGCATTTTTCACTTATTTAATGGCATCATTATCATTCTACCTAGTTGCTCATGTCAGAAACCTAGGATAACATTACTTGCTCTCCATATCTAATGGATTACTAATTTTTCTCAATTCTACTTTTTACAGTTTTCAAAGATCAGCTTCTGTTTATCTTCATTGCTAACCACCCTAATCCAAGCCACAATTATCTTGTTACCCTTTAACACATTGTCTGAAGCAGAGGTGGCAAGTATAGTATGGCCTGTGAGCTAATAATGGCTTTTACAGTTTTAAAATTTATTTATTTTTGTTAAAAGTTTTTTTTTATTGAAGTATAGTTGATTTACAATGGCATGTAGTTTTCAAATATACAGCACAGTGATTCCTATATATATATATATAGGAATTTGGATTCTTTTCCCTTCTGGGTTATTAATATTGAGTACATTTTCCTGTGCTATACAGTAGGTCCTTATTTATTTATTTTATGGGAAGCAACATATATATATGTTAATCCCAGCCTCTTAAGTTATCCTTCTCCCTAATCCTTTTCCTCTTTGGTAGCCGTAAGTTTGTTTTCTCTGCCTGTGAGTCTTTCTGTTTTGTGAATAAGCTCATTTGTGTCTTTTTTTTTTTTTTTAAGATTCCACATATAAGTGACATCATATGATATTTGGCTTGCTTCACTTAGTTTGATAATCTCTAGGTCTATCCATTGTTGCTAGGTGGTGCTTACATTTTGTTGGTTTTTTTTGGCTGTGCTATGTGGTTTGCAGGGTCTTAGTTCCCCGACCAGGGATTGAATCCAGGCCCCTGCAGTGAAAATGCTAAGTCCTAACCACTGTACCACTAGAGAATTCCTTTTTACATTTTTAAGGGATAAACAATCAAAAGAATATTTTGTGACATAGAAATTATATGAAATTCAAATTTCAGTACTCATACCTAGAGTCTAGTGTTTCATCAATGAAAAATTTATATAAGTACCTATATAATATCCTTGATTTGCCTCTTGGTTTGTAAAGTCTAAAATATTTACTGTCTGGCTTTATACAGAAAAATTTGCTGATACCTGCTCCAAACAGTTGAGTTATTTAAAAGAAGATTTTTTAAAATGCACCTTTCATCTGTTGCTTTACTGCCTCAAATTTATTAAATGGCTTTATTTTGTTCTCAAGATAAAGACCAGAACATTTAACATGGACAAAAGGCCATGCATGATATAGCGTAGGCACAGACAAACCATGGCCCTGTGTAACATATCTTCTGCTTCCTGCTTTGTAACTAAAGTTTTATTGGAACACAACCATGCCCATTCATTTATCTGTTGCCTGTTATTGCTTTTGGGCTATAATGGATCTTAAGTAGCTGGGACAGATTGTATATCTTCTTGAACTAACCATGCTTGCTCTCTGACCCTTTATAGTTTTTTGATCCCTGATCTAATCTCTGCTTACCTCTCCAGCCTCCTTTGTACCATTCTATATTTTAGCTTTTATGTTTAATAATAATATCTCTCAATTTTAATAGTAGTTCTATTTTAATAAAATTAAGTACAAAGGCTCCTTCCCAGCCTCATATATCCCTCTTGTAGCATCTTCTCATTTTAATTTTAGTGTACAAGGGTAATTTTGTAGCTATTTGTATAGTTCTTTTTATATTTCCTCTACTAGAATGTAAACTTTATAAACGCAAAAAGCTTAATTCTGTCTTCAGCTGTGTGCATAGAGTACAGTACATATTTGTAGAATGAATGTCTATTGTAGACTCATCTTTAATTTGGAGAGGGCGGTACCATTTATTTTTGTAGATGTACCTGTGTGGTCTAAGTTGGAATCTGGTCACCTTCCATCCATGCAACAGCTTGTTCAAATTCTTGACAATGAAATGAAGCTCAACGTGCATATGGATTCAATCCCACACCATCGATCATAGCCCCAACTATCAGCACTGAAAACTCTTTTGTAAGTAGTTTAAAAATGCAGTAACTATAGGTATCAGTTAATTCTCATGAATCAGTAAGATATTACATATATATTATATTAGTATACTAGATATACATATATAATCATAGATATTACATTTATTGTCAATTGAGTTTCCAACTTAAGATTTAACAAATGACCATAAAGTAAGGTTGTGCTATTAGTTTTATGTTTAAGGCTTAATAATTGGGCCTGTAATAGCATTTTCTTGACTACGAACTCCTAATGACTAGAATTCATGTACTATACCTGTATTGTACATATAAACCTCTTTACCTTCAAATAACTAGTTCTTAAGACTATGCAATTTATTTTCACCCTGTCTTTGACTAGGGTTATCGTTTTGCCCACGATAGAAAATTTATAAGCAAATGTGCATGAACATGGAGGTGTGAAAGTTAATTTTGTTTAGCAGAGATGTTCTCGGTTCTTTTCTGATCAGCAAGTTAATTTTATAAGAGTGAATTTTTAAAATAAAATGCTCTTTTTTTTTTTCTTTGTATCTTTCAGACATTAAGGGATTTTTGCAAGAGCAGCGTGACTGACATTATGAAGGCCTGTACTGAAGACAGCAAGCTGTTAGTACAGACCAGATGCTTTCTTGGCAGGCTCGTTGTACCTCTTGGAAAACCTCAATGCAAGGCAGTTTTTCAGTGCTGGCACATTTTGGAATTCTGCACATTCGTGGAGTGCAATAATACTGTATAGCTTTTTTTCTTCCCCAGATCCACTCAGTTAATAGTTTTAAAAAATGCAGACATACTCCTTGTACTCTTTTTTCTTGGTCATATTTTCAAAAGTAGAAAATTGAGTTACAATTTTATTTTTTTTTCAAAGATTTCTGTTAAATCTGTTGTGATTTTATATGAATTTTCCTTTTTTATAGTTTAAAATTGATCTTTTGGGGACTAGAGCTGAAGTTCCCAAATACTTTATAAGAGTTTATCAGACATCTCTAATTTGGTCATGTCCAATTTATATAGTTTTCAAAATACTGCAGATTGTGAACAGCATATTATATAAGATTATGGGGGGGAAATCCTATATCCAGAGTACTCTACCAGTTGTGTATGTGTGTGTGTGCGCGTGTGTGATTACCAGAGAACTACTAAAAGACCAACCGCTTTTTAAATCCTGTTATGTAGTTCAAGTGTTCTGCCTTGACCAATTTAATGAGTTGATTAACTGGGCCTTTATACTTAACTCAATAAAAAACTAAACAGACATAAGTTAAATAAAAAGTTCAAGTTTATTGCCCAGCGTACCTATTAACATTATATTTAACAGTTGTCTACCTAAATTTTTGTTCTTTGACTCACTGATAGTTTCCTAGGCGACACACTTTAGATGCACACGTAAGTAATAGGTCACTCACCATTTTTAGGATAATTGAAACTTGCTTCACTAAAGAAAGTTTAGTTAAACCTCTTTACAACATTAATGTTAGGTACATGGAGATCACTTGTCTAATAATTTAACTTGACATCATATATCAAAATTTTATCCTATTTGAGGAACAAAATTGAAGTTTTTTGCTTGGTGAATTGAATGTCTTTCCAGAGTTCTAAAAAGGTAGGTTTTTTTTTAAAAATTTAAATTGATAAAGACTATAATTTAGCCGAAATAGGGCCATAAAGTAGAAAAACACTCTTATAGCAATAGTCATAACATACTTCAGCTTCTATGTAGGAACAGAAGTGGTAGGTCCAGTTTTGTTAGTGGAAGAAAAGGGATTATGGAAAAGTTATGAGATGTTTCAATATTGAGTCCACCAAACACTTTGCACAATGTTATACTTCATTTGTCAGTGAATATTTGTTAAAATGCATGTCTGGTTATTATCATGATTGTGACAGCCTCAAGGTAGAACACACTGTAGTCCCTAGCTGAACAGAAGTTAGCCTAATAATTCATGACAGAAAATTGATTAAATGCCTTATCCTTTTAATTAAGGCTGCAGAACTGTTAACTTAAGATCACACTGTGGCAAGAGTCATTATAATTTAAGCTAGAGGTTACTAGGAGGTTATTACTCAGGTGTAATAACATTTCGCTGTCTTTGACTAGGGTTTAAAGCCCTGTTAAGTTGATTTGTACCAGCCCAGACTTTTTCCCTCTTACAAGTTGAAAACACTGTTGAGTTTGTTTAGGGACTTTCTTCAGCATCAGACATTCCACTAGTGATGGTTAGCCTTTTGACATTTAGAACTTCTAAACTTGAATCTTAGATAGTCCCATGTGTCTGACAGGCCAGCCATGAAGAATTTAAGATTTAATTCTAACTTTTTCCATGTTTGCCTTGGGTGAATGACTCGTCTTTTAAAGAGTAGCTTTAAGTGACGTGGTCACTGATAAAACTCAACTATTTTGTTGATACCCTTCAATATTATTTTATGTTTGGCCATATTTAAATTTAATATTTAATAGTCTAGTGAAGAAATTAGTGGAATGTGTGAATATAAAAAAATACAAAAAAGCTATTTAAAATGTGGCTTTATTATATTCCTAACATTTCAAAATTTATTACATAGTTGCTTATAAATTGCTGTGGCTGTATAGTTTATAAATGTTTATGTACTGTGTTAATTAGAAGACCATAGAACGTGACACCAGTTTGGTTAATGTTATTGGGGTGTTTACGTAGTTGCTGTTGTGGAAGAGATTATATATTAGATTAATAAAGTTGGTAAAACCTGGCTTTATACCTCAGCAACAAAATGTACAAAAAACATAGGCTTTCAAGATATATGTGCATTATTAACTCATGGCACTGAGATTAATGATAGCAGTTGATCAAACATGACTATCAAAATTTAACAGGATCCTAATGATGATTCCTATTTTGAATTTTATTAGTTTGGGACTTTGATTGGTTGGCATTTTATCATTGTCACAATTTTAATTAATTTTGATTTTTAAAAATAGCCTACAGAACCTTAAAGCATGATTTGATATTTAATACTAAGACTTAAAATCTTTTTTGAGAGAAACATGAGGAATTGTGAAGTTCAGGGGCTTACCTCTAGCATTGTGAAAATAAACTTATTAAGTTGATATGAAAGGAATCCCTCCTTTCTGAAGCTGAATCTCTGCTAGAACACTTGATAACTAAAATTAGGAAATTTTACATTGTGTAAGTTATCAAGTAGTGTTTTCTAATGGCTTCCTAACCCAACCAGTGCTAACACGCCCCCGTTCTCCACCCAACCCCAGGCACTCCAGTCTTAACTACTCTCGGACCTTAAACTGCTTCCTGAACCTTATGGTCCAGTTGTGTGTACTTCTGTGTTACTTTTCAACAGCTCTGTGGTATGTTCTCTGCTGAGGTGGAGCAAAGAGGAGATAGATTATTGTCCTTCACCCCTAACTTCCAGAATCCCTGTGAAAGTCATGCCAACATCCCCAAATCTGGAGAGAAATAAAATGAAGGTTTCTGTCTTGACTGATACAGACCATTTAACAATCTCAGAAGAGAAAGCAAAGTTGTTTTTCCTTAAATCCAACTGAGCCTTTTCCTTCAAAGTCGCTGGCTCCTTTCCTCTAGGCTTAAAAACAAATAGAAGCAGACACAGATCTGAACTGAAGAAAAATAGAAATTGGTCTCAGGAACAGTGGGAAGAGTGTTAAATCACCCATTCTCTGTCGAGGCTTGTAGAATGTCTTTTGTTGCCTTTGTTAAGCATGAGCAAAATAAAAGGAAACAACATGATATCTAGGCAAACGAGTAATAGCAGTGGTTTTACAACTTGAGAGAATAATTAAGGCAAATTCCTGGATCCTGTCCCTAGAGATTCTTATTCATTTGGCCTGAGAGGGGTTCCAGTAATTTGTACTTTAGCCCAGCTTCCAGATAATGCTGACGCTATCAGTTTGAGGTCCACACCGCAGAGCACAGTACCAGAGGTACCAGAGGTCAGAGTGCGAAGAGCTCAGGACAAATGTAGCTTGTGGAACAGAAGAAGATTTTGCACATTCACTTCACATTTGTGGAATGACTTACTAAGAACAAGACAGTCAGTAAAATGAGAACCTCAAAGAAGAAACGGAATGAGATGAGATTGTTTTAAAGAAAATAAATTGAGGGTTTAATTGTTGCAGTTAATCTGTTTTATCAATACAGTGTATTTGTTATCCTTTGGGTTAATATATTAAGACTTTTGGGGGTGGGTATTTTAAAAGGAAATGTTAAATCTTTGAGTATAAAATAATGCATTTGAATTGCCAGATTTTCTCAAGGCAGAGTATTTAAATTTTTACCATTCTGAGTAGGCAAAATCTATACTCTTAGTTTTATTGTAGTAACCACAGTAGAGTTCTTAAATCACTAGGGAAACCCACTCTAAACTTAAGCCCCCCAAAAGGAAAAGGTTAACTTTCATGTAATAGAAAAATCCAAAGTAAAGTTGGTCTCATTTTCTATGAGCCTCCACCGTAATTGGGGAGATTTTGTGGGGGCCTGGGGAGAATGGGAA
This sequence comes from Oryx dammah, assembly GCF_014754425.2. NCBI lineage: Eukaryota > Metazoa > Chordata > Mammalia > Artiodactyla > Bovidae > Oryx > Oryx dammah. The sequence continues at coordinate 39,792,686 of NW_024070186.1, forward strand.
AGGAATACAAAATGTTGATAAAGTCTCAGATCACCTTGTTGAAACTTGAGTTACATTCTTTGGATTCTGTTTCTCAAATAATATCCACTCTAATAATTCTGACATGTTAAGTCTGCTTTTTTCTAATTATTGACTTTATTCCCTGCACACAACCTCCTTCCTATTCAGGATCATAACTGTGTAAGACAGGTTTATGGCTTTGTGGTTATAAGCTGTTGAGATCAAGTGCTTAGGACCTGGGAATTATCTGGAATGGATGGAGCCAGTGTTGGGTCGCTTGGCTTGGCTAGTAAAGTGTTACAACCTGGCTGGCAGGTTGCTGCCAGTATTCCCTGGGGCCACTGGCTATTCTCATTTACTTTGTGTACTAGCAACTCTTACTAGAGAAAAAACAATTACCACTCTTGTTTATCCCTACTCTTGAGTTGCTAAGAACACTTCTGTTTGCAGGGAAGTATGCTGATGACATTTCCCCCTAAATACTTCTTAATGTATTAGAAAATGCTACTGAATTTCATCTCTTTAATGGTCCAGACGATCTAGAGATGAGACACTGTTTTTAAGGTATTAAAACATATAGTGTATTTAAATAATATGTGAACTATGAACTTCCAGATGTTCAAGCTGGTTTTAGAAAAGGCAGAGGAACCAGATAAAATTGCCAACATTTGCTGGATCATTGAAAAAGTAAGACTTGAGTTCCAGAAAAACATCTATTTCTGCTTTATTGACTATGCCAAAGCTTTTGACTGTGTGGATCACAACAAAGTGGAAAATTCTGAAAGAGATGGGAATATGAGGCCACCTGGCCTGCCTCTTGAGAAACCTGTATGCAGGTCAGGAAGCAACAGTTAGAACAGGACATGGAAAATCAGACTGGTTCCAAATAGGAAAAGGAGTACGTCAAGGCTGTATATTGTCACCCTGCTTATTTAACTTATATGCAGAGTACATCATGAGAAATGCTGGGCTGGAGGAACACAAACTGGAAGCAAGATTGCTGGGAGAAATATCAATAACCTCAGATACACAGATGACACTACCCTTATGGCAGAAAGTGAAGAAGAACTAAAGAGCCTCTTGATGAAAGTGAAAGAGGGGAGTGAAAAAGTTGGCTTAAAGCTCAATGTTCAGAAAACTAAGATCATGGCATCCAGTCCCATCACTTCATGGCAAGTAGATGGGAAAACAGTGGCTGACTTTATATTTTTGGGCTCCAAAATCACTGTAGATGGTGATTGCAGCCATGAAACTAAAAGACGCTTACTCCTTGGAAGGAAAGTTATGACCAATCTAGACAGCATATTAAAAAACAGAGACATTACTTTGTCAACAAAGGTCCATCTAGTCAAGGCTATGGTCTTTCCAGTGGTCATGTATGGATGTGAGAGTTTGACTATAAAGAAAGCTGAGCGCCAAAGAACTGATGCTTTTGAACTGTGGTGTTAGAGAAGCCTCTTGAGAGTCCCTTGGACAGCAAGGAGATCCAACCAGTCCATCCTAAAGGAAATCAGTCCTGGGTGTTCATTGGAAGGACTGATGTTGAAGTTGAAACTCCAATATTTTGGCCACCTGATGTGAAGAGCTGACTCATTTGAAAAGACCCTGATGTTGGGAAAGATTGAAGGAAGGAAGGAGAAGGGGACAACAGAGGATGAGATGGCTGGATGGCATCACCGACTCAGTGGACATGAGTTTGGATAAATTCCGGGAGTTGGTGATGGACAGGGAGGCCTGGAGTGCTGCTCTTCATGGGGTCACAGAGTTGGACATGACTGAGCGACTGAACTGAAATAATAGGTTGGTTATTAGTGTGATTGTGCCAATAAAATTTATAATATATGGAAATTTAGTGATATGAAAGATTTTGAGATTTGCTTCAGAATTCTGGAGAAAAGACTTAAGAGTTAAGTATCTTGCCCTGATTGTTTAGTTTGTGGGAGTGCTAAACCGAAAGGAAAACAAAACCATATACGCTTGGTGAGGCTTGAGGAAGGAGGAGAAAAGTAAAGAGAGCTTTATCAGGAATTACCACTTGTGGGAAGAGAAGAGACCACTAACAAAGCCAACTTAAAATTTTAATCTCAGTTTCACTTCACAACTGTTTATTTGCTTTAGCTATGATGTGGAATTTTTCAACTAAACTGAAAATAGAAGGCAGGATACGCCAGAAGAGAAGGCAAATTTACGTGATAGTTTTCTTGTCCTGACATAACTGAAGTCAGGCTACAGATGGACTCAGACCTGGAAGGGCCCTTCCCCCAGAAGGGATTTAGGAATCACAGTTTTCCTGACCACTTCCCCTCCTTACTTTCCATGATGAGAATTACGAAAGAAGGAGGGTACCAGTCCTAGGGAAGGCAAAGCTCAATCTGTAAGATGGATTTGAAAATACTGCACCTGTCCCTGAGCTGGAGTTTGGATCATAGGTTTTCTTGAAGTTCTTGTAATTTTAATTCAAAGAAGGTGCTCCAACCCATTAAAGTAGGGCCTCTCAACCTTTGTGCTGAAGCTCATGTCTACCTGGGATTGGCTTGATGTGACTTTGCAAAACACAATTTTGCCAAAGACCTATTTCAAAGTCCGTGCAAGAAATGCACTCCAAATTGTTCATGTTGCTTTTAACTTTTCTATTGTTCTAATAACTCCCTAAATCTTAAAATTTGCATTCCAGGAAGCCATTTCTCCTGAGACGTGTGTAACCCCTGCTGCACTGCTTATTTTTCTTGCATTGGGGTATGTGTGTGCACCTGTTTGTACCCATTATCTTAGGAAACATGGAGTCATTTGCTTTAAAATATACATAATGTACACATTATAGTCACTTGCTTTAAATGTTCATAAAGTTTATACATAATCTGCACTACAGCATTATACTTAGGGATTATTACAGTAACTGAAGAGGATGTGTTCCAGGAAATTTACATCCAGAAGAGGCATGTGGAAGATAATGTGAGAAGCGTAGCTGTGAGTTTTAAAATGTTAAAGAGAGTTACAATGCCAGGAAACCAATTAAATACTGTCCAGAGTTAAGTAATGGCAAACATACTGGAAACCTAAGCCTCTGAAAGTTGAGGAAGGCTAAAATGCTGGTTTTATGCTGGATTGAGGAATGGATTTGGTTAAGGCCGTGGTTCTTAGCTGGGGGTTTTGTCCAGGAGACACTGGTGATGAAACATTTTTGATTGTCACTCCTGGGAGGGTGTGGTGTGTAACTCCTGGTGTATAGCTGGTGGAGCCAGAAATGTTATGAAACATCCTACAGTGACCAAGACACTTTCTTACAACAAAGAATAATCTTGGATCAAAATGTTAGCAGGGCGGCTGTTAGGAGTGTTGGAGGAGGGTGCTGGGAAAGGAGAAGAAAAAGATTGAGAGACAGAGAGACCAGTGGATCAGCATATGCTTGCCTAGAGGGTACTGGAATGGATCCTGGGAACCATAGCCTTTAGCTGGGACCTGGAGTTGGTGGTGGGGTGGAGTGGGGAGAGAGCAGTTCTTTTCTAGCCAAGACTGAAAGGATTTCCTGTTAAGGCCTGGTATAGTTTCAAGGGTCTCCTTTGCTTCCCTGAGTAGTTTTTCCATATTTAAAATTGCTTCGACAGAGGAAGACTCATAAAGAGCTAAATTGAAGGTGACAAACATTTTTGTGGGAAAAGACTGTCAAGCCAACAAAGAGAAATGGCTCTTTATAAATGATTTCTGGTTTTGATTAGGAACAGAGGAGAAGGACTTTGAGGGCTTGAAGTTGGTAGTGGGCCACCGCGGAGCACGGAAGGGGATACAGAAAGAGGCTTCACATTGTTTCCGGGGGAAGTCCCTATTTCCTTGGAACTTGTGTGAGCAAGTGAACCATGATCAGAAGCAGCTTTGAGGTAAATAAGTTTAAAAGCAGCCTAGCATTTGTGTAGGAATATTTTTTCCCCTGGAGAGATTTGTATTTATGAGTTGGGTGGTAAAAGATGATTAATTCAGACTAATAGAGTCCAGAAACATCTTCTAACAATTAAAATAACTTGTGTTTAAATCTTCCAGGCTTCCACCTTTTCTTAGGCTGATGAGAGGGTGGTGGGGAATAGCTTTGGAGTCTGTAGGAAGGACAAGCAAATCCACACTTGAAAGGCAACTGTATTCTTTTAATATTCCAACTTCAGGACAATGTTTCTGTTTAGCTTCTTAAAGCATATTTTGAGGTTTCTTTGAGCCAGGAAATGTGGAGGCTAACAATTGTGAAGATGTATAGTGCAGTTCCTGCATTCAGGGAGCTTATAGTTCCAGTTAAACACAGCACAAAATAGTAAGTCCTGGTGAAAGAAGCCTAACAAAGGGGGCTACAGAAGTAGAGGGTGGGGCATTGGCTCTAAACCCTTGAATATAGAATTTTTGGTAAATGGGGGAGGAAGATTGGGGAGGCAAGAGGAACAAGGATTTCGGAGATGGGAAAGTACAGAGGAACAAAATCTCTGATAATTCCTGCAGGGAAGGATCATTGAGGAGAGGTGTCTGGGAGAGGGTGGAAGGAAGAGGGGTGAGTGATGTGATGGGAAATGGGCTGGAACTCTAGGTTGGAGGGAAGATGATAGAGGGCATTGAGAACTGAGGAATTGGTCTGCATGCTATGGATTAATAGCCAAGGAGGGGCTTTGTACCGGTGAGTAGTAGGATCAGATCTGGGTTTTGAGGTGATTAGGCTCTAGCGAGGGTGTTGGGGGGCTGGAGCAGAGGGGAGGCAGAGGCTCTAACAAAAATATTCTGGTATCCTCATAGCATCTCTTCAGATATCTGTGACCTCAGAGACAAACACACAGTGATTTATGCAGTTACAACTCACTTGTCAGATTCTGTGGTCATAGTCCCTTTATATTCTGGAGTTTTCTTTTACTTCAGGGTTTAGATTCATGCTAAAATTTACATTCCCTTAGAATTATCCTCTTTAAATAGTCTCATGTTTACAACATAATTTTTAACCCTTTGGTATCATTGAAGTTTCTTTTTGTATCTATTTTCTGCTCATTGGCCAAGGAGCCTGCCTTGCCCAGAGTACATGAAATTCATTGTAATTAAAAGTATCTGGAGTTTTAGCGTAATTATTCTTGTGGGGTTTTTCAGCTGCACCACGCAGCTTGCTAGATCTTAGCTCCCCAATCAGGGATCAAACCCATTCCCTTTGCAGTGGAATGGTGGAGTCCCAACCACTGGACTGCCAGGCAAGCAAGTCCCTCTTTTGTTTTTGAGAATCCATCCTTGCCCTTTGTGACCCAGTTAAGGACATAATCGTGACTTTAGTCTCTGGGGACAATACTCTGTACCCTATGAATATTGATTTCAGGAATGATACAGCTATATATTTGTGTAGGGAATTAATTTTTCTTACTCTAAGGAAAATCATATGATGGATATTAAACTGATTACTCTCTTGGACTGAACAAGAACTCGGTACAAGTATGCTGCTGCTGCTGCTAAGTCGCTTCAGTTGTGTCCGACTCTGTGTGACCCCATAGATGGCAGCCCACCAGGTTCCCCCATCCCTGGGATTCTCCAGGCAAGAACACTGGAGTGGGTTGCCATTTCCTTCTCCAATGCGTGAAAGTGAAGTGTGAGTAGGACCTAAAAGCCTTGTCCTCCTGAAATCTGAAATCTTGATTAGCCTATACTGAGCTGCCAGATATATTGATGTATAGATTCCCCTCTCCCATAGCAGTCAAGATGGCATAATACACTTGCTTTTCTCAGGAGAATAATGGGCAGTGACTAAAGGCTTCTCAGTGGTCCCTCACGACGGTGTTGTACCTCTCCATCTCTTACTATCCCAGAAATTTCTGAAGATCATTTGGATAGAAGATGAAAAACCATGTTACAAGGGAATTCATGCTTCTGGCCACTATGGAGTAACAGACCTAACTAAACTTCCTGAATAGATAATTAAAAGTAGATGAAATTTGTGAAACAACTACTTTGAGAAACTGGACAACAGGCAGTACAGGACTGATCCCCAAGAGAAAGAACATAGCAATGAACCGCCACTTTCAGACTTTCTCTTGGGAGTGTATCTTAGCTCAGGCTGCCCTGACGAAATCCCTCAAACTGGGTGGCTTGAACAGCAGGAATTTAGGTTCTCACAATTCTGGAGACTATGAAGTAATCAGCGCTCTCAGGGTTGGTTTCTGGTGGGCCTCTTCCTGGTGTGTAGACGACTGTCTTCTCGTGTGTCCTCACATGACATTTCTTCTGTGCCCATGTGGAGGGAGAGATTTTTGGTATCTCTTCTTAAAAGGACACCAACCTTATAGGATTAGAGCTGTACCATTATGACCTTATTTAACTTTATCTCTGTAAAGGCCCTGTCTCTGATATATAGTCACATTGAGGGTTAGGGCTTCAACATATGAATTTGGGGGAGCACAGTTCATAATGGGCACTTTCTGTGCTAAGATGCAGAGAAGGGGAGAATCCCAGTCAAAGCACAGTCTTGTTAATCAGTTGAGGTGGCAGTTCACGGAGGGGGCTAGAATTTGCAGGGCAGAAAATTGAGGAAAGAGTTATGCGAAGGAACAGCCAAAAGTCTCCACAGGTGTTTTCTTGAGTGTTCTGCTGAAACCTCTTAAGGCTGGGCAGAGAATGGGGAGTTGCAAGCTGAACAGTTACCAGAGCGCAAAAGGGCTGGGAAACATTCATGTTCTGAGCTGCCAGAATGGAGAGAGAAATTTAGGGCATTCAGTAGACACCTCAGAAGGGTTGCATCTTGGCAGTAGAGCTAAACTAGCCCAGAGTAAAGATTACCTTAAACTCCCACCCATAAGCTTAATAACAAGCCTTGAAAGCAGCACAATCCAGAAGTAACCTGTCACGTTGAACAGTCTTACACCCTGAAGGAACTAACAAAATTAAACCCTTCACAATGTAGAGTTTGCAATGTCAATCCATTTAAAAAGTTACTACTCATTGAAGGAATTAGGAAAATATGAATTGTAGCAGAAACACTGATAAATAGAAAACAATCAGAAATGACTGCCAATAGGATTAGCAAAGATTTTTAAATAGTTTTTATCCATCTATTCAAATACTTAAGGAAAAACATGGATATGGTGATGAGAAGATTTGGAGATACAAAAAAAGAACCAAATGGAAATTGTAGCAGTGAAATAATGCAATATCTTAGATGAATAGTTCACTGGAGGGGCTTAAAAGATTGGACACTGATTAAAAGATCTATGAACTTAAAGACATTGCAAAAGAAACTAAAGAAAGAAAAATCCAAAGTGGCTACACTATTTTGCATTCTCAACAAGATTGCTCCAGTTTGTCAACATCTTCACCAACAGTTATTGACTTTTTGATTATAGCCATCCTAGTGGTTTGTGAAGTGGTATTTCATGGTGGTTTTATCTGAAATTTTGATAGCTAGTGGTATTGAGCATATTGTCATGTGCTTATTTGCCACTTGTATATCTTCCTTGAAGAAATGTCTATGTTATAAGGGTTCTTCATGTATTCTGCATATTAAATTTTATCAGATATATGATTTGCAGATGTCTCATTTTGTGGGTTATCTTTTTATATTCTTAACTTTTTTTTTAGGCAACTTAGAATTTTATTGGAGTATAGTTGACTTACAATGTTGTATTTCAAATGTACAGCAAAGTGAATTATTTATATATTATATTTCAAGGGTATAGCAAAGTGAATCATTTACATATTACATATATCCACTCTTTTTTAGGTTCTTTTCCCATATAGGTCATTACAGAGTATTGAGAAGAGTTCCTTGTGCTACACTGTAGATCCTTATTAGTTTTCTATTTTGTATATAGTAATGTGTATATGTCAATCTCAGTCTCCTAATTTATCCATCCCTGCTTCTCCATAAATTTATTTTCTATGTGAGTCTGTTTCTGTCTTGTAAGTTTTTTTTTTTTGTACTAGGTTTTAGATTCCATGTATAATTGATATCATGATATTTATCTTTCTCTACCTTACTTCAACCAGTATGACAATCTCTAGGTCCATCTGTGTTGCTGCAGATGGCATTATTTCATTCTCTTTATATTTTAATATTCCATTGCATATATGTACCACATCCTCTTTACCCATTTCTCTGTCAGTGGGCATTTAGGTTGCTTCCATGTCTTGATGGTTATAAATAGGACTACAATGAACATTGGGATGCATATATCATTTCAAACTATACTTTTTCTGGATATATGCCTAGGAATGGAAATGCTGTATCATATTGTAACTCTATGTTTAGCTAATTTTTAAGGAACCTCCATACTATTCTTCATAGTGGCTGTACCAATTTACATTTCCACTAGCAAGTGAGGAGGGTTCCCTTTTCTCCACACCCTCTCCAGCATTTATTGCTTGTAGACTTTTTGTTGTTGTTGGCTGCACTGGCAGCTTGTGGGATCTTAATTCCCTGACCAGGGATCAAACCTGAACCCTCAATATTTACAGCATAGAGTCCTAACCACTGACTGCCAGAGAATTCCTTGTTTGTAGGTTTTCTTGATGGTGGCCACTCTGACCAGTGTGAGGTGATACCTCACTGTAGTTTTGGTTTGCTCTTCTCTGATAATCAGTGATGTTGATAACCTTATCATGTGCTTTTTGGTCATCTGTATGTCTTTGGAGAAAGGTCTATTCATTTTAAATTGTGTTGTTGTGTTTTTTTTTTCAAATTGAGCTAAATGAGCTGTTGGTTTATTTTGGAGAATCCCTTGTTGCCTGCTTCATTTGCAAAAATTTTCTCCCATTCTTTGGGGTTATCTTTTTGTTGTGTTTTTGGTTTCTGTTGCTGTGCATAATCTTTTAAGTTTATTTTTGTTTTTATTTTCATTACTCTAGGGGGTGGATCAAAAAGATTGTGCTGCTTACATCAGAGAGTGTTCTGCCTATGTTTTCCTCCAGGAGATTTATAGTATCTGGCCTTACGTTTAGATCTTTAATCCACTTTGAGTTTATTATTGTGTGTAGTGTTAAGAAGTGTTCTTGTAACTGTACATGTAAAATGTAGCTGTCCAGTTTTCCCAGCACCACTTATCGAAGAGATGGTATTTTCTCCATTTTATATTCTTGCCTCCTTTGACATAGATTAGGTGTCATAGATAGGTGCTTAGATTTATCTCTGGACTTTGTATCCAGTTTCATTGATCTATATTTCTGTTTTTGTGTCAGTACCATAATGTTTTTATTACTGAACCTTTGTAGTATAGACTGTAGTCAGGGACCCTGATTCCTCCAGCTTCATTTTTTTTCCCTCAAGGTTGCTTTGGCTCTTAATGATGTCCTTCAAAGCAGAATTTTTTTTTTTTTACTATTGGTGAAATCCAATTTTTCTTTTTTGTTGGTGTTACTTTTCCTATTGGTATCATATCTGAAAAGCCATTGCCTAATTCAAGGTCATCAAGATTTATGCCTATGTTTTCTTATAAGAGTTTCATAGTTCTTACAATTGGGTCTTTGATCCACTTTGCATTAATTTTTGTAAATGGCTTAAGGAGGCTTCCAAGTGCATTTTTTGCATGTGGAGTTCAGTTGTCTCAACACTGTTAAAAAGACCATTTTTCCCTCACTAAATTGTGTTGTCACCTTGTCAAAGGTCTACTGATGATAAGTGTAAAGGGTTTATATCTGTATTCTCATTTTTGTTTTTTTTGCCATGTCACACGGCTTGTGGTATCTTAGTTCCCTAACCACGGATCAAACCCATGGTCCAGCAGTGAAAGCGCCGAGTGCTAACCACCAGACAGCTAGGTACCAGGGTCCATCCTGGTTGTATCCAGGGTATCCGAAGCATGGATGGCGAGGCGAGAGAGATATATAGATTTAGAGAGAGATAAGGAAAGAATTTGCATTTAAGAGACTAGAGGAGAAACAGAGGCTTATATTCCTTGGTTTACACAGAAAATCAATAAAGTCTGGAGACAAGAGACTTGCACTGTCTACGTAGGCCGCAGGCGCCCTCCTGGTCTCCTGAGGGAGTGGAGACGCAGGGCGCCTTCCCATTCAGATCTTAGAAGCCCAGGCAAATAAGTAGACACAGCGGACCTCTGTGCTCCAGATGGGAACTAGCCTGAAAGAAGAGTAAGAAAGAAAAGACGACATGGGGAAACCAGACTTTCGAGAAACTGGCCCATCTCTTTATTTTTCAGGAAAGCTTTTATACTTTAAGTTGTACATAGAGATAAATGTAAGAAGCAGAGTCACGCAGGGTCAGCTGCTCTGACCCTTATCTAAAGACAGAGTGTTCTTTGCATACCTTTGTTCTTACAAGGGTCTTATGTTTGTTTACAATATCTTCTGGTCTGAAGACTGATTAACATTTTATGGCCCCATCTTTCTTTCTATTGATAAAGGTTAGTCAATCAGAAAACTTGTTTTCCCTTAAAATCTACTTAGTCTTAAGATAATAATAAAGTTATATTCTTGCATAGCAAGGATACAACGATTTATAACAAATAAAGAGGAGTACAGTGATTTATAATAAAGAAAAAATTCATTAACTCAAAAGTCTAGTATTGCTAATATCAAAACTATTATACTTCTTTTTCTACATTCCAATTACATTGTTTAATACACTCCCAGGTGCCTGAGGATATGGAGGCCTGGCAGCAATCATTAACTCAGCAATGAAACCCTTCACCAACATGACTTTTATCTTTAGAAAAACCCTATGCTAACTAAGACTTTCAAAATACTCTAAACTCTCTGTGCTGTTTATGGTTGAGAGGTTGTAAACATCATGTGCATAGTAGCAAGAGTGTGGATAATCCTGTCACACAAGCTAGTCTGCCAGCAGAGAGGTTTGACCTGAGACACTCCTTTTATATGCAGGAGACTGTTAACTGGAGCTCTAAGTTAATTTTCCAGAGAAAGGTGGTCAAGGATAGCCCATTAATGTCAGAAGAGTGTATATAACAGACAGATTTTGGTTTCAGGGGTAGATGCTCGAGCAGATCTAGGGGACTTCTGGAGTCTTGATCCGCCTCACCCGCATGACCTTGTCATGGCTGGGGTCAGGGAGTCCCTCGAGTCCTGACCCGCCTTTGCCCGTCAGGGCTCTTCCTCATGACCTTTGCCAGGATTTTCAATTCAATTCTAGCCTTATGCCAGCTTGCCCTCGTCTTCTATTGCTGATGATCTCTTTGCTTATAGTTTTCATTTCTTCATATATCAGTTTAGTATTTTGTGTTTGCCTGGTAATCTGTCCATTTCATTAATCTGTTTTGTTAGCATACAGTCGTTCATAGTATTTCTTTGTAATCCTTTTCATTTCTGTAAGTTTTGTAAATGTCTCTTTTGTTTCTCTTTTAGATAATTTGAGTCTCTTTTCTTTTCCTTGGCCTGTCTGGCTAAAGACTTGCCAATTTTGTTGATTTTTCTCAAGGAAACAACTTTCGGTTTATTGATTTTTTTTTTCTGTTGTTTTTCTATCTGCTGAAAACCAGTAATAAAGAGAAGAATCTTATAAAGCAGCCAGAGGAAAACAAGACTTGCTTGCTTTCAGTGGAAGACTTGCTTGCTTATAGAGGAAGAAGAACACCTACTAATACAGAACCTAAGGATACTACACTTACAATAGCTGCATTAAATTTCTTTTAAAAGTTTTGTTTAAAAAAAAGCATGTTTCCTTTGAGTCTAAATACTATCAGTTTGACCTTGCATGAGACAGTACACTTTCCTTGTCCCCAAATTCTCAGATGATACCATGTCCCAGAGTTCATGGTAGAGGTGATGGTTTTTCCTTCAAGCACAAAAGGAAAAAACAAAGCAAAGCATAGTACGCCGTGGTCCTAGTGTAAGCAGGAGTCTGCACTGATTATGACGCTTTTATGGAATTTTTTTCCTCCTTCCTTTTAGCCTTAATCCAGTCATTATCAACCTCAGCTGTGCTTTCGAATCAGCTGGGGAGTTTTTAAAAAACCACTGAAGCCCATTTCTATCCTGCTGCTGTTGCTGTTTAGTCGCCAAGTCATGTCCAACTCTTGGTGACCCCTTGGACCGTAGCCCACCAGGCTCCTCTGTCCATGGGATTCTCCAGGCAAGAATACTGGAGTGGGTTGCCATTTCCTTCTCTAGGGGAATCTTCCCAACCCAGGGATCAAACTCCTGCTTGTCAGTGTGTGTGTGCATGTGTGTAAATATATATGTGTGTATGTGTATACATATAAATGTAAACTATATGTGTATTGTATATGTATGTATATATGCATGTTGTGTTTTTCTCACTATTATGTGAAAATTTAAAAATATGTTCTGAAGTGGTGAGAACAGTGATCTTTAAACTGGGTGTATGAAGAACCCTGGGGGTGGAAGACTTCTCCAAGGAATCAGCTTTAGCTGAGTATCCAGGGTAGAATTGACATCCCAAGTATACTTTGTCCAGTTTCTCTGTCATATGAGGTGCAAGATTGAGGTGTTTCTTGGTCATGAAACAGATACTGTTACACACATACAAATACACACACATATAAACACTGTTGGGAGAAAAAATTTTCCTGTTACCTTATGTCCTAGTGGTTGGAGCCTGGGTGTTAATTGACAACTGTTAATTCACAACTACTTGAAGATCATGTCAAGGGGTTTGCAGTTCTTTGCTTTCAATAAAATTTTGAAAGGGTAAGTCATAAATATCCACTAAAATTTTACTTTCAGTTATCAAAATTTGTCATTTAAATCAACCATGTGCAACTAGTAATTGTAATGTTAACTCAGTCAAAATGTTATTTTGAACACATAGCCTTAAGATCATAGGAAGTTAAGTTTAAATATTTTTAAATACTTTGGTAGTCAAGAAATGTGAGGAGATGATCAGTAATAATCTTTAAGCATAAAAATGTATCACAGTCCAATAAACATCTTTGAAAGAAGTAGGGCTGAAAGTGTAAGTTCAAGGTGGGAGGTGGGAGGGAGGTTCAAGTGGGAGGGGACATATGTATACCAATGGTCAATTCATGTTGATGTATGGCAGAAAACACTACAACATAAAGTAATTACCCTCTAATCAAACACATTTTTAAAAAACAGTGTCAGTTCAAAAAGAAAAAAAAGAATGTTGTTAAGAGTGAGTTCATATATTTTTTAATGGAAAATAACAGGTCATATTGCTGTGGCCTTTAGGTTCCATTGGATTCATTTCAGAAAGTAATGTTTTACTTCAAAATGTCAAGATTCATAGTATATTGGAAATTAGGTCCTTCACAACTACTTAAACTTATGATGAATCATTATAGATGTCAACTGAAAAATGTAGAACGTGCATTAAAAAAATTTTTTTTAAGGGCTCAAGAAGGGAAAAGTGAAAATCACTGGTCTAAATTCCTTTGTTTCCTTCTGGAGGGCCAAGGACCATTCACTACAAGGTATTTTTATTTTAAACTTTGTCTTCATAGTTAATGAAGCAGGAATTGATTCATACTTTACAACTTCACCTGTTTTAGGACTGATAACTAATAAATGCTGCAAAAAAAAAAAGTATGTTTAGGAAATTGTGTGGGTATGTTTTGTATATTGCACTTTCTATCCTTGAAGGAGAAACAAATATGTCTGTGTAGTACAAAGTTACTTTTGCTGTCGATAATACTGATCAATACAGTTTATTTAATAGGAATAATGAAATCTTTCCATTCTGACATCAGCCTTCATTTCCTGTCAATTTTTAGTCTAATTTACCTAACCTAACTTTATAATCTATTACTAATTCTATGAATTTTCATTCTTTGGTTTGGTCAGAGGGGCTGTGGAAACGTGGGGCTCTGCACAAGCTTTGCAAGGTTCCTGTAGCAGATGAGGGTTCCCCTCACTGAGCACAACTTACTCCAGGCTACACACTGTACGTTTACTCTAATGGCCACCACGGCCATGGCAAGTTGATACTGTCTTTTTCTTACATCTGAGAGAGCTGAGGCTGATGGAGGTAAGTAGCCCAAAGGCACACAGCTAGTTGGTGGAGAGCTAGGATGTATCCCTGGGATGATCTATCAGATGACTTCCACTTCAGCGTACTGCCCTCTGGGCTCTAAGAGCAAAGAAGAGCACTCAGGTGAGGAACAGAGGGAAGAACATTGGATGGAATCTGAAGACCTGGGCTCACTTTCCAGACCTGGGCTCACCTTCCTGGCTAGTTGTGACATCATGAGAAGTCACCATCTTCCTGTGTTAGTGTCACTGGAACTTTGCAGGATTATATGAGATTTAAACTGCAAGCAATACAGGAGTATGTAGAAGCATTATTTCGTACTGTCTCCTAGCTCTTACTTTGTTATAGAATTAATGGGAAACCATATCACCTTTTAGTCACACAGTGTTCATAAAACATCATTCAGTTTTGTGGGACTGGGGACTGGGTTATGTTTTTCTGCCTCTGTTAAATCCAACAGTGATTGTACTGTCAAAGCTTGGAAGTGTGTAGTGTGGAGTATTCCTCCCTGATCAAAACCACTGGGAAAAGAACCCAGGTAATGGATGGATATTAGGAAAATATTTGCACATCTTTTTAGATTAATATTACCTGTGTGCATTCTAGATGTTGATCTAAAATGAATAGACTGCCAGATATTTCTCCAACTAAAATGGGTTTATTTGGGATCAGCAAAGAATTATAAATGAGTCTGCAACCATGTTGGGCCATGTGCAGGATTCCACCCAATACAAGGTAAAGAGAACTGTTCTGCAGATGGGGAAAGGACCCTGGGAGGGTACAGGAAATAAGAGTCCATGGCTTTTCAGTGGGTCTTTGCCAGGAAACAAGTCTTCTAGTTGGGCTCCACTACCTTGTAGGATGTGAGAGCTGCCCTTTCTGGTCTCCCAATTTTATTCCATTGAGGTTTCTGTTTAACATCTTGTACAGATGATCCATGAATTGAATGAACTCGGGTAGAGAACATCTACGTTGCTCGTGTTGAGCTCGGAATCTGGTCTCTAGAATTATGTAAGGGTAGAGTTACAAAACAAGAATACAGTGTGTATTAAAGGAATATCACTTGTTCCTTAAGGAGAAAAGAAATTTCTAAGTTCCAGTCTGGTTTCCCACTCTACTTTCAAGAATTCAGTTAAAGCTTTTACTCGCTCATAGAATTATTTCTCCCCAGTAACTGCTTCAACTGTCTTTTCTATGTTTGTTTGCCTGCTTCTGGCTAGTCTTTTTTTTTTTTTAAAGAACAATTTCAGATATTAAAAGCATAAAGAATAATTAATGAGGATCCATAAACTTACCACCTTACTTAAGCAACAGTCAAAGGCCCCGCAGTCCTCTCCCCATACATACACCTCCAGAGGTGAGCACCAGCCTGAAATTCGACATCTGTAATTCCCATGCCTTTCTTTATACTTTACCTGCATGGATATGTCTAACTAAATGATATAAATGGTTGCTTTTGCATGCTTTAAAACTTTATATAAATAGAATAATACTAAACATATCCATCTGCCCTCTTGATCTTTTCATTCAAAGTGAAGAGTTTTTGAGGGTTGTTCATATTGATTTAGGTAGGTCTAGTTCATTCATTTCACTGCTGTATGGAATTCCATTATATGGAATATGTCAGTTCAGGTTGCTTAACTAAGTGCCACAGACTGGTAGCTTACAAACACAATTTTATTTCTCACAGCTCTGGAGACTGGAAATGTGAGATCAGGGTTCCGGCATGGTCACATTTTGATAAGAGCCCTTTTCCAGCTTACAGACTAATTTTCTCTTTGGATTGAAGCCCCTCTACCCTCAATGCCTGGAGTAAAACCTGTGACCCTCCACCCCTCTCTTTGTGTGTTTCTGGAAATCACTGTGGCTTCTGTAAGTGCTTGGTCAAGGGTAAGGGTTTGCTCGAGTCATCTCTGGCCATCTCCTGCCAACCTGATGGGGTGGAAAATTCCTCAAAGGCCGCTGAGCACATTTCACTTACTCATCATCTGGACATAGTGACTCTATGGGCATCATTTGAATTACCTGTGATTTCTGCAGTCACCCTGTTTAAGGATTACTAGTTGCCTTAGGCGGGGGAAATTCTGTGATTATTCTGAGACTGGTCAGCTGACTCGCTCACCTTTGTGCCTCCCTCTTCTACCCTACTGCTGCTGCTGCTAAGTCACTTCAGTCATGTCCAACTCTGTGCGACCCCATAGACAGAAGCCCACCAGATCCCCCCATCCCTGGGATTCTCCAGGCAAGAACACTGGAGAATCACTGGAAAAGGGCTCTTATCAAAATGTGACCATGCCGGAACCCTGATCTCACATTTCCAGTCTCCAGAGCTGTGAGAAATAAAATTGTGTTTGTAAGCTACCAGTCTGTGGCACTTAGTTAAGCAACCTGAACTGACATATTCCATATAATGGAATTCCATACAGCAGTGAAATGAATGAACACTGGGTTGCCATTTCCTTCTCCAATGCATGAAAGTGAAAAGTGAAAGGGAAGTCGCTCAGTCGTGTCCGACTCTCGGCAACCCCATGGACTGCAGCCTACCAGGCTCCTCTGTCTGTGGGATTTTCCAGGCAAAAGTACTGGAGTGGGGTGCCACTGCCTTCTCCATCTTCTGCCCTACATGACATTTAGTTCCTGGGCTGGGACAGGTGATCTGTTTTTGGTGCTCCCTATAATTCTACCTCTGCACTTACCTCATTGTTTTGTCATGGTCTCTTTTCCCCTGAGGATACAGAAATGTGATTTTTAGCTTTGTATCACTAGTGCATGGCACAAAGTAGGTATGTAATAAATGCTTATTAAACAGGTGAAGAAACGAATGAGTGGTATGACCTCTAGATCTGGAATGAGAACCTGGTTTATTAGCACATTCAGTCTGAAGAGAGAGAGTGTGTGCCAGGTGTTTCTGGTAGAAATTTGTAATCAGTGGCTATTCACTCTTGAGAAAACCAGATTTTCCACAGACTGGTAAACTGAACTACACTTGGGACAGAGTCAGTTTTAGTGTATTCTCACACTCCACCATTAAGCACAAATAGAGCAGTGAAGAGACACCCAGAATTTTGCTCCGTGGCCATGTCCATCCCAGGTAGAGACTTTATTCATTCAGCATTCATCAGGTGTAAATATGTTTTCACATAAACAAGAGAGAAAGAGGCTAGTTTTTTCCCCTAGTGTGTTGTCACTTTGCTTACTAGTTTCCCCACAAAAAGCTTGTGTTATTTGGAAAATGACTCAATCAGGCATCATCCCTGAGGAGTCTGGATGGATGTTACATAGTCATTTTCATTTCCCAAGACAAGTATGTAAAAAGTGGATGCGGATGGTAGAGTTGTCCCCCCAGCCCCCTACAGGACTGACTCCTCTATGTCCCCCCGCCCCCCTCAGGACTGACTCCTCCATGTCCCCCCGCC